>NC_133174.1:8430000-9055000 GCF_040802235.1 Manis javanica
ACAAGGGGAAAAAAAAAAAAAAGAAAATGAACATCCATGAGGTGAAATGGAGGAGAGATCCACAACCCACTCTTCACCTTGAGAAGACTCTCTTCATTTTAAAATAAACCTCTCCTTGAGCGGGCACAGACCTCCCTGTGGGGCAGGGCCGCTGACATGCCCAGTCTGGAGCCCTTTACGCTTCGGCTGGAGCAGTGCTGGCCTCCAGTCCCTGTGGATATTACCCAGGCCTGTAAGGAGGTGGCCTGTCAGGGGACACTGGCTGCACCTGGGAGTTAACAGCATCCCTCCCAGGCAAGCATGCCAAGCCAGCTAAATTCCTTTACAGCAGACAGGAACTGCTGCCCAGCTCACCAGCTGGAGACCAGCTTCTCCATTTTGATGAGCGTCCTACTCGAAACTAGCATTTGCTTCAACCTACCACAAGAGGTGACTCTAATCTCATTATACCGCATGAGTCTTCAGGTCATGGGGAAATTTGGAGTGTCAGGGCTTCAGGAGAAAGTGATGCTTTCTTATGAATCAGGGACTGGTGCTTTCTCTTATTTCA
The DNA here is from genome assembly GCF_040802235.1 of Manis javanica. Taxonomy (NCBI): domain Eukaryota; kingdom Metazoa; phylum Chordata; class Mammalia; order Pholidota; family Manidae; genus Manis; species Manis javanica. The sequence goes on from NC_133174.1 coordinate 8,430,551, forward strand.
ATACATGCCCAGCTGCTTTCACGAAGACCAGCCTCCTTGAAGGGGATCTATGAAAGGACATAAAATGGGGACCAGCGCTCTATCTGGGTCCACTTCACTAGCAAGTCAGGGCCTTAAAGAGCTCTGGACACTTGAGGCTGGGAACAAGCATGCTGGAGCGCCATCTTGTCACATGCCTTCCTGGGAGCTGAGAGGAGGGCAGAGGAAGGCAACTGCAGGTCCAAACTCTCCGGGCTCCCGGAGCAAGAGAACCAAACCCCGGCCGCCAGGGTGCCGTTACAGAAAGGCCCTTGACCTGCACGCCTTGTACCATTCACCATATTCTCAGCCCCGCTGACGAAGTGAAGAACGAAATGAATGCCTGCTTCCCTGGCTAAGGAAGTTCCTTGCTGGATAGAGATGTATGGCTTTGGGACCGCACCATTTAACACGGTAGCCGCTAGCACAGGTGGCTATTGAAATGATTAAAAGTTAAATAAGATAAAAACTTCACTTCCTTATTTGCACTAGCCATATTTCACATGCTCAACAGCCACCATATTGGACAGAGCAGATATAGAACTTTCCATCACTGCAGGACATTGGAAGATACATTGTGACTTGCCAGATATTCAATTTTCTGTGATGTGAGCTGGGTTCTGAGCTGTACTTTTTGGATTTCATTAGTTCAATAGTTTTTGAAGACCTACTGGTGCTGGGTACTGTGTGTGGCACTGAGATTACAAATCTGAGCTAAGACATCATTTTCAAGGAGATCAGTCTAACGCTATAGGCAGAAAAGTGATACAATTATTACAGTACAGTGCGATAAAGGCCAAGATACTGACTGCTGGAGAGCCAGTGGGCGGTGGGTGGGGAGGAATGGAAGGGAGAAGGACAGGAGGGAATAGAATTCACACTTGAGAGGGGCCAGGGAAGGCTTTCCCCAGAAAGGCCTAGTGTGCAGAACACAAACAGCCGACATGGTGACACTGATATAAATCTGATAAGATATTTTTGTGCATATATTTTAACAAGCCCACACCCTTGCTCATCAGCTGGAGTTAGGTTAGTGGTCACAGCATAGTGCACTTGCCCTTTAACAAAAGAACTCAGCCCTCCTAATCCAGAGTTGCCACTTCAAAACAGTCTTTTATCCAAAGGTTACAGCATTCTGCTTCTTGCAAAGGAAGTTTCACGGCTGCTCCCTGGCTCAGACAGACAGACAGGGTTAAAAGAATGATGTTGCTCAGTCCACCACCAGATCATGGCTAAAGTTTCCCTCCAGTTTCTCTCTCTCAAGGACTCCTTCTACCCCATACTCTGGGTCTCATTTTACGACAGCAGGAAAAACCCGGGCTTGAATGACTGGGGGACTGACTACTGCAATGGGCTGTACTCTTTCAACAGATGCAAAGCTCTCACGTTTTCGCACATGAGTTTATTTGCACCTGTAGGAACTCTGGCTCCTGCAGAACAGAAGCCACCATGTTGGACATCGTTCCACACATGAAGATAAAACTCTTATGGGCGCCACCAGCCAGTGTGACTAGAAGCTTGCAGGATATAACATGGGAACACTTTACAGGAAACAATATAGCTGGATGCAGAGCTTAGTCTAGCTTGGTTGACCAGTTATCTGCAGGGCTAAAATTGCATGTGTGGTGGATATCCAACCACTTGTAAGAGGATCACTCCACATTGTACCTTCTATGCTAATCTAGAAGCTCTCTTATCCACCGTGTGTAAGGTATCTGGGAACACTGGGCAGTAGGGTTGTGTGGCACACACTTATCCCAGAGAAATCAAAACTACAAAAAGAGAAACCTAAATATATTTGCTAAATGTGGATATCAATACCATTAGCATCCTCACGCTAATAGCATTCTGACTTGAAATGCAGGTAGGTGGGTGTGTACGAGGCACGGGTGGTAGTGGAGGCCAGGACGGTGATGTGTGTTCGGGTCTGCCTCACAGGCATGTGATCTGTGCAGTTCCATGGGCCTCCATGCTTGGCTTAATGCTCTTATTGCCTTCTTGAAATTCTGAATAATTTTTGAACAACAGTATCTGAATTTTGTACTGGGCCTGCAAATCATGGAGCCAGTCCTGGGCGTATGTGTGTGGGAGGAGGCAGAAGGGGTTCTTTTTACTTTATGTGTCCAAACAACCATTCCGTTGTATTTTACAGTGTTAATATAGACATACAGACCAGAAAGGCAGCTATCGCCTTGCCACACTATCACTCTGCGTACAGTGACCATCAAGTCTACAGGTACTAGAAAGAATGACTTCCCCTTGACTCTGAAAGGGAGTGGCAATTATCCACATAGTATCCCTCACAGAGTGGATACTCAAAGTTCTCCTGAGCCAGGGGTTAGCAAATTTAGTAAATTATAGCTTGTGTTTTTGTAAATAAAGTTTTACTGGAACATAGCTATGCCCACTCATTAAACTGTCTGTGGCTATTTTTGCCTGACAGTGGCAGAGTTGAGTAGCTGTGACGGAGACCACATGGCTTACAAAGCCTGAAATAGTTACTAACCACAGACAAAGTTTGCAGACCCACATCCAGAAGCACAGATATTCAGAGTGTGGTCCCGGGACCAGCAGCAGCAGCATCTATCAGTAGATTAAAAATGCCCTTTCTTGGGCCCCACCCCAGAACAACCGAGTCACAAACCCTGGGGGGTGGACACACTGATCTGTGTTTTCGTGAGCCTTCCGCGTGGTGCTCCTGCGTGCTCAAATTCGAGAGCCACTATCCTACAGAATCACACAGCTCTTTGCTGTGTCAGTTCCACCTGCTTTCTTTTATCACCGGCCAAGTTCCACTACAATAAAAATCTAACTCCGCACAATGATTCCTGGCTTCTGGCCAAGATGGAGTCATGGGGATCTAATTCATTCTCCTGCCTCAAACAACGGAGACACTGGACAAGATAAATGAAACAATGGTCTTCAAGATATTAGACTCGGGCTATGAAGAACCATCCGTGGCTAATGAGTCAATTATTAAAAGAAATATACTCAACCAAAGAATCAACATTCGATGCCCTGTAATGCTCTTCTTCGAAGCAACAGCTAGCATAGGTTCACCTGAAGGCACAGCTCAGGCTCAAACGAGAAACTTCTCCCCTGACCTTGCTGTTATCATCATCCCGGGTACTGGGGTCTCTTAAATAGGGCCTAATTTAAGTGAAGCTGTCAGTTAAGCAGAGTCAGACATGGGTGAGGAAGACGGCATGGGGCGGCAGGGAGCAGCTGTCCATCCATTCATTCCATCTCCTTCAACTAGCATGTGTTCAATGTGCAGCAATGGTTTTGATGTCTGGCGCGCTGGGCTGGGCGCTGCGGACTCCAGGGGAGCTAATACGGGTGTGCTCTACACTCCAGTGGAGTTCGCGGTCTGTGGGGGAAGCACACATTAACTAACTGGTGTTAGCTTGAAAGTGCTAGGAAGGCAAACAATGGGGACCTACTTAGGCTTCTGCGGGTGGCCAGGGATGCTTCCAGAGCTTAAATATGAAGGATGGATTTGAGCCCACTCAGTAAAGGGAGAGAAGGATGGGCTAGGGAAGCTGCTCTGGGAAGCAGGAACAGCGTGATCAAAAGCTGTATGGTGGAAGAGAGCAGGGCACTTTCCAGGGCATGGAAGCGGCTGGAATAGAGTTCGGAGCAAGGAAGGGGCAGGGAAGGCAGGAGGGGCCTATTCATACCTGACCACAGAGGGCTTCCTAAGCAGCCTTAAGAATTCTGGACCTTGGGTCCTCGGAATCATATGAAGCCCTTGAGCAATCTAACCAGGGGAACAGGTCAGGGCTGTAAAGGATGTTCCAATGTGCCAGGAACAAAGGCGCTGTGCAGATGAGTAGGAGTGTGGGGCACAGTTCAGGAGAAAGATAGGGGAGCTTGGGCTGGGGCAAAGGTACTGGAGGGGCAGGAATCCAAGGGTCTGAGAGACATGAAGATGCCAAATGGGCTCCACAAGGTGTGGTTTTGATGCCAGGGTTGTGGACGGACTGCTGAGTACCCAGGATGCCTCCTAAATGCCCGGCATGTTGAACCAGACAGGTGTTGTGTTGTTGCCTGAGCTGGGGGTGACCAGAAGGGGGCAAGGCTTGGCAAACAACATGTTGAGCTCAGTGTTCAACATGCTGAATCTGAGGTGAGTGAGTGTTACCTTAAGGGAAGATTTCTGGTAGGGGGCTGGATATGTGGGTCTGTAGCCCAGAAGAACTCAAGTTGGATCCTGTCAGTTTCATTCTACTCAACAGCAACAAAAACAGGCAGAGGTCAAGAAACAATAGGAGGGGATCATAAAGTGCCTTAGACCCTTGGCTTTGCAAAATGAGGTCCTTGCCTGAGCAGCATAGGCTTCAGCAGGGAGCTTGGGAGAAATGCAGTCTTGGGCCCCACCCCAGACCCACTCAATCCGAATGCACAGCCCCCAGGTGATCTGTGTCCGCAGCGGGTTGGAGAAGACCTCTCTGGTCAACAGTCCCATTTTCCAGGTCTCAGGTGTGCATTCCTGAGTCCTTTTGTGCTCAGATGGGTTTGGTGTTTTCTCCTTCAGAGGGGGCCACCGGGCTTGGCCGGAACATTCTAGCTCCTTGCAAATGAAAAGGCAAGTACCAGGGCCTGCAACAAAGACAGACTAAGCGGCCAAGTTGTCAGCTGCCTTGAAAGAGTGCAACTAGAGTATGCCTCTGCGGAGCCCCGCAAATCCTGCTGCCCTGAGGATTTCGGACAGAGACGCCTTAGTGGGGTCCTGCCGTTGGGGTCTGAGAAAACAGGTATGCAGTCACGTGAGAACAGACTCGGGACGGCCCCCCACCGCGGGGCAGAGGGTGCCTCCACAGACTCAGGCTATGCCCGGGATGAGGAGTTGCAGCAAGCCTGGCGTCTTTAAATACCGAGGTGGTGCCCAGGCCCCGCAGCGCAGCACACTGTTAGAAGGTTAGGCTCGCTAAGGACGGCTGATACTTTTCTTGGATACTCCCAATAAATCCACAGACTAAGTTTTCCCAGGCTCCAAACCAGCAATGACCACGTTAATTAACAGAACCAGAAAAGGCAAGGAAAGCAGTTTTTTGATGACTGTGATCTACGAATGTTAAAAAAAAAACCCAATGCCAGGCTTTTTAGCACATTTTACTAATAATTCTCAGTACCTCTCAGCAAACCCCTAAACCTCTGTTAGGCTAATAATATCTTAAGCTTTCGTTAAGCCGGTCTCTGGGATCAAAAAGAATTTTAGGGTTTTGATTCACACAAAACCTCCAGTGTGCATTAGCCTAAGACAGTTTAAATATAAACCACATAGTAGGAAGAAAAAATACACATCAGTGCCTCTAACTCTCAATGGCCATTTTGTCTCCAGCTTCTCTAGAACCTTTTGTGCAGAACAACAGAATAAAACACGTTTTGTCCTCAGGCTGGCGGATGGCCGTTGCCATGGCTGAGTTCATAACGGCCCAGTGATTTGCCCCAAGTTGTCTGTGATCCTGGCTGCAGATTTAATGCTGGCTCAGAAGGAGGGCCGGCAGGAACAAGGGCGCAGATTCTTCCCCCAGGAATGAATGTCACACACACACACACATGCCCTGTACACGCGGCCTTCCTTGCTACTTTACTGATTCTCCTACTGAGCCACAAAATTAAAAAGAAAAGGAGAACTAACAAGGTTTGCAACTTTCAAACAACCAGCAATGGGAAGATGGAGGCGGAGAGAATCCTGCTTAGGAAAAGCAACAGTGAATGTCGGCTGACGAAGGCCTCCCTGGTTCCGGGGTGGCCTCGCCAACAGTTCTTGACAGGGGGCAACTGTGCCACCCTGGGGACTTGGAGCACCATGTGCATGTAGTTTTGGTTCTCACAGCTTGGGAAGGGGGTGCTCCTGGCTCTAGTGCATAGAGACCAGGGAGGCTGTGAAACATCCTACAGTACACAGGATGGTCCCCCAACAGTGATCTGACCCCCAGTGTCAGTAGTGCCAAGGTGGGGAATCTGAGACGGCAGAAACAAGAAACAATACATCGTTTACATCAGCGGCTTTCTACCCGGCATGTTGTTGGAGACACTTCCAGTCAGCACAACTCAGAGGGCACTGCAGGCACGTAGTGGGTAGAAGCCAGGGACGCTGTAAACACCACCCAGTGTACAGTACGCCCCCACTACCCAAGAAAGAATGATGGGAGGCAGAATGGCACTGACTCCAAGGGTGAGAAACCCCGCTCTACAGTTAGAATCCTGGGCTCAGACACCAAGGGTGGGAAACCCCGCTCTACAGTTAGAATCCCGGGCTTAGACGCCAAGGGTGGGAAACCCTGCTCTACAGTTAGAATCCTGGGCTCAGACACCAGGCGTTACTGCCAAAGGTTACAATTAAAATTTTAAAAAAAGCTCCCAATAAACAGTGAATGTCACATGACATCAGCCTGTTTAAAAAATATAAATCAGAAGTTCTCTAATTTTGCCGCCCATTAGAATTATCTAGAGAGCTTTTGAAAACTCTGAAGCCCGGACATCAGCCCTGACCAATGAAATCAGAATTTTGGGGGGGTTGGGACGTAGGAATTAGAGGTTCCATTTGAAACAAAAAAGGCTCCCCAGGTGATTTCAATGGGCACCCACGTTAGAGAACAAGTGTTACAAAAGCAAGGGGGGGCAAACTGGCCCACAGGCCCGACTCGCCTCGCCACGTAATACCTGTAAACTAAGAATGCTTTTTTTACATTTTTAAATAACTAACACAGCAAAGCCTCAAAGAGTAATATTTCATGATGTATGAAAAGTATATGCAATTCAAACTTCTGTGTCCATAAATAAAGTTCTATTGGAACACAGCCACACTTGTTCATGTATGTACCATGTGCAGCTATTCTCAAGCTGCAAAGGCCGAGGTACGTAATGGCAAAAGATATTTACTGCCTGGCCCTTGACAGGAAAAGTTTGCAGATCGCTGCTCAGACTTAAAGAGCAGTGTGTCTCCAGCTTTAATGTGCATATAAATGTCCTGGGGATCTCATTAAAATGTAGATTCTGTTGAGGCAGGTCTGGGGAGAGGACACTGCTTCTGCCAGTTCCCCTCACCACCATCGCTGAGCCACAGGGGTTCCCACAGTGGGGGGTCTGTGCAGCCCCAGGAGACCCTGAGACACTTTCAGGCGGTCTGTGAGGCTAAAACTTTTCATAATAGCACTAAGATGTTATTGACTTTTTTCACAGTGTTGGCATTTTATTTGCACCAGTAAAACTGCTGATGGCTGAGCGCGAATCAGACAGCGGCACCAGAGTGTCCGAATCAGCAGCGCATTCTTTACCACCATGCACTCGCAGCTCAGGCAGCAAAAATACAATAGACAGTGTCACTTTAAAATGACACTTCAAACATTTTTTTTAGATTTTTGATACAGGAAAAAGTTACTAATTTTATTTGACTACAACCCCTGAGTTCACACCTTCTGACTATTCTGTGTGATGAAATGGGAAGGATACATGGAGCGCCTCTGCTGCATACCAAAGCGTGATGGTGTCCTGGGGGACAGCTCTGGTATCACTGAGTCACAAGTGGAGTTAGCACCTTTTTGAGGGAACATTTTTTCTTGAAAGACTTATTGGCAAGCTATAGTTGTTAAGCCTTGGGTAGCTGGCAGAAATTTTCCCAAAAATGATCCAAGTGAGCTTGTCCCTTTTTAAGGGGACAACTGATAGCATTTGTTGCCAATCAGTTTTGGAAAATCTGCACCTGCCATGGTGAAGCGCCAGCTTCCCAATCCTTAAAAGAATTTTTGCTGAAATTGGGGGTGAGATGAACAAGTGTGACCTTCTTGATACAGTATAACGAAATGTGTCAGTATTTGGAAGGGCTGAACAACTCAGAGCACAATATTTTCCAAACGCCCAACATGTGATGTTACAAAATCCTTCTTGAATACAAAGCCAATCAACATAGAAGACAGAGCAACAGATTTTAATGGAATGGAGTACAAATGTTCATTGATATGGCTTCAAATTCCACATTACAAATAATCTTTAGGAAACCACGACTTGTTGAATTCGGGTGTATTACCAAGGAAGAGTTCCACAAATATATGAAAAGGCCACCAGAACACACCTCCCTTCTCCAACTACGTATCTGTTATAGTCTGAGTTTTCTTCCTATACTTCAACCCAAACTAGACGCTGCAAAATACCTTTGAATGAACGTAGAGATAGAGGTAAGAGTGCTGCTAATATGAATCCAGCTATTACAGAGATTTGCAAAAATGTAAAACAGCATTTCTCCGCCCACTAAAGTTTTTATTTTGTTTTGAAAAGTAGTTCTATTTCCAAAAACTTGTGTATGTTAACATTTAATGGTTTATTGTTCTTATTTTAATTAAATTTATTTTTAAGAGTGTATAGGAACCTACCATGCAAAACTCTGTAAATGACTGGTAGAATGTGTTAAGAAGGTATCATGAAGTCAATGGGTTGGGGGGCTTCCTGACAAAAACTAAGTGGAAAATCACTGAAATGATAGGTAGGTGGTTTCCCCGTTCTCTTCTGACCTCCTTGGAGTTGTGGGTGCAAACCCAGCTCTTCTACTGCAAGTGGTAACGGAATAGGTCTTCCTGAGTTTTATACAAAGGGTACAGGGTGTTTCCAACAGAGGCAGGAAGGATGAGAGTCAAAGCTTGGAGCTACTGAGCAGTGAACGTCACATGACATCAGCCTGTGTGGGGTGAGCTGAGGGGGGCATGTACTGTGGCTGCAGAACGCATGGGCTCCCCCTACTTGGTGACAGGAAAGTGAAGGGGCTGTTGTCCTCAAGGAGAGAAGACAGTACTCTAGCGGACAAAGGGCACATTTCCATTTTGACATGCTTATGCACCTTGTGGCAGGGAGTCTTCTGAGACCCCTCTCCCCCAAATGACCCTGGCCCCTGATATTCACACCCTTGTGTAACTTCCTCTCCCTAGTGACCTGCTTCTCTAATTAGGTTTCAAAAGACTATGACTTCTGTCTCACTAGCTTTCAGTCACGCTCTCTCTCACTGTCTTGCTGGCATTCTCTCACCTACTCTCTTGCTCTCCCTGAGGAAGCCAGCTGCCGTCACGAGGGAGCTATGGGAAATCCCACACGGCCAAGAATCAGCGGAGGTCTTGGGCCAACAGCTAGTGAGGAACTGAGTCCTGCCGACAACCAGGAGTGGGCTGGGAGGACTGTTCCACGGTTGGGCCTTCAGCTGAGACAGTAGCGTTGGCTAACACTTTCATTAGAGACCCAGAGACAGCTAAGCTGAGCCCAGACTTCTGAGATGCAGAAACTGAGAATACACACACACACACACACACACACACACACACAGATATATGCCATTTCTGCTGCTAAGTTTAAGGTTAATTTGTTATGCAACAGTAGACAACAAACACACCTCAGCCCTGGTGTTTGCCTGCAGCTCCACAATAGAATCTTTTTGCACTTTTTAATACACAAAGATGCGATGACAATATAAGAACACCAAGAGGAATTTGCTTCAAATTCAACAGCACTGTCTGCTAAGCATGTGGCAATTTGACTTTGGGCATCTTGATGGCAAGTGTGTATATACAATCTGCCTTTGAGTTTCAAGTTTACGTTGTCCTTTAGAAGGGTACTGTGAACTGAAGTGATACTTTACCAAAGATGTTATAACGAGGGGCTATTTTCTTAACCAAGGTTAAGACCTGTTAGATGAATGGGCGTGGCTGGTTCTAATAAAACTTTATTTACAAAAACATGGTGGGTTGCAGTCAAGCCCTCATGGGAATCTCCACAACCCCCATGTACTACTTACTGCTGGGAAAGAGCACATGCATGCAAACGGGTTGTTATAAGACCACGGAAAGGCTAGTCTTTATCCTGTTGCTCTGCTACCAGCCTGACATTTCACCACTAGAGTTATTCCTTGGGGAGAAATCACTGTCCATGGAAGTCCCCAGATAAAATGCAAGCATGATGATCTTCAGAGAAAATGTTGTCCCACCTCAATGGCTCTGTGACACCAGAGCTTTCTGTTTAGTGCAAAAGTCATTTTATAAAAGTTTTTGATAGACATGTTAACCTGTGGGAGTGTGTGTGGCTTATTTGTGAGTGAACAGAGCACCCGAAAGGACACAGGCTGCTTCCCGGCATCTCCAGTTAGCTCTAAGGGTGGCAAAAGACTTTCAAACCAAATTAATTTTAATTAGCTCTAACTGAAAACATGTAACACAAGGGTATCATAAAGGAAGCAAAGACCAGATGTCACTCTTTCTACAAGACTGAGAATCACTGCTTTGAATCATGCAAGTGGTGTCCCTAAAACCAGACGTGCCTGACAGAAAGCTCCCCATCACCACTCAATACTGATCGATTTGCTTTTCATCTCTGCTTTCCTTGTTTGCCTACTCTGAGCTGAGAAGCAGACACAAGACCCAAAGGCAAACGGAATTCTATCGCACAGCACAGACACAGTCAGCTGCTGTTACACCATCAAGCGCTAGTCACATGCTAACAACAGCTAATAAAAAATGAACATTCAGAAACAATGAAGAAATTATATTTACATGGTTGACATATTAGCCTTTTGTAAATTAGCTATAAAATAGTTAAATGCTCTATATGGCCCATTCTTTTGTGAAAACTGTAGGTGATTTGACAATGAAATAATTGATTCATAGCAGAAAACAAAATGCAAAGGGCTCTTAAAAAAAAAAAACCTCAGGAACATTATAGCATGAACTTGAGCTGTAATACACTCACACTGTGTCCACAGTTAACCTCCATTTAGCCTGAAACACTTTGAGTAACTGGAAGCCCTTAGGCAGACCCAGATCTCCCCCTGGCTTATGTAAACAAAGGAAGCTTCTCCAGCCAGCCTCTGGGGAGCAGAGAAGCCTCCCCTCATCAGAGCCCACACAACATGATCGGACTGCTGCTTAGAGTGGACAGCCAGCCGTGGACAGAGGCTCCATGATACACACCAAAGATGAAGGTTTTCTCCCCCCTTGAAATACAGTTCAAGTGTTTTCAGAGACTATCTCAAACTGAATGGCCTCATAACCTCAGGTTAAGAAAGAATGGCACTAAACAACAACAACAAAAATCTACTAGCATTTCTCAGGACTCTCATATGCACAGGTGTCACTCTGGGAAGTGGAGCTGGGAGACAGAAGTCCAGGAGCCGCCTTCTCAGGTCACACCTGGGCAGGTGCACAGAACAGACCAGTGAGACCTGAGTCCTGGCAGTGAAGAGCGAGATACACGCCTGCTTGTCCCTCCCTCCAGTCCCTGCCCTCTGTGACTGCTCAGGAATCCCTTCTTGGCAATGGAAAGCCCAGCAGTGGGCTTCCTGCCAACCCCTTAACGAAGCACCTGCCCAATGCCCTCCCTGCCCCTTCTGCTGTCACCTGCAGGGGACAGGGCACTCTTTGGGCTTCTGAATATACCTATGGCCACCTTAATCCGGGCACCAGAGCACTTCGGGTTTGGGAGACCGGCTGTGGGCAGCTGGTGACGGGGCAAGGGGATGGTTTTTCTACTTAGCTGAACTGCAGATTTCCCAGCGCATGGGAAGGCGCTCTCGGTGCATTGCCTTATAGCCTACGCGAAGCAGCAGCATCTCGTGAGTCACTGGGTCACAGCAAAGAACATGACGAGGGACGTTTGAGAACTTCTCCCAAGCTCCCAGCCATGACTTTCTCCTCGCCCTCTCTTTGCCACCCGTTAACAAGCCTTTCCCACCTCCACCGCTCCTCCCCGCTCCCAAGCTTCTAAACAAAGGAAGAAGGCGGCATGCTTTCAGAAAAGTAGCTAAGCGAATCCAAGGTCCCTCTCCTCCAGACCACCCAGGGCTCAGGGCGTAGGACAGGCAAGTCTTACACACGCCTCCCCACAAAGCGAGAGGGGGAGAAGAATGGATACCTTCAATAGTTCTGTCTTTTCTAAAGAGAGTTCTAGATCTCGTGAGGCTGAATTCACTTCTTCAGTTCCTTCCTGTCTTCTCCCTTTTAGTGCTTCTCAACTTTCATGTGCATAGGAACCATCTGGAAATGTTCAAATTCACATTCTGATTCCGCAGGTGGGGCAGAGCCTGAGACTCTGCATTTGTAATAAGCTTGCTGTTGATGCCAATTGAGCCAGTTCACAGACCACAGACCACACTTGGAACAGAGGATCGAAATTCTCTTGACTACACGGCGAAGCCTGTGTACCACCACCTGCGGCGGCCAATGGAAGAATTCCGAACACGGTAAGCACAGTATTCCACCGAACACAAACGCGGCATGAACTGCGCCTTCCTTCCCTCGGCCACCATTCAGACGTAGGGCCCAGACCGCGTCACTCAGATTGCCCATGTGGCCCTCTAGCCTATGATTCCCTGTAGTCCTGGGAAGGAGATGGGTATTACCTGGCCAAAGAAGTTAACATATGAAAGAACAAGGAAAGCAAAACAAAGCAGATGGTGAGGGGTTAACTATCCAAGTCCTCAAAATGTAATTCTACTGGGAACTTAGGCCAAAAAGAGAAAACCATGAAAAGATCAAGGCAGAGGAAACTGGGCCCACCCCGGTCCGTGCTGCGGGGAGGAGGCGGGTGGGGGTCCGGGGGGGGCGGGTGGCCTCTCTGTAACAGCAGCATGGACGGCCTGGGCAGCCTGTGTCAAACCTCTCTCCACCTCCCCCCCAGGAAACAAACACAACTGTTAAAAAAAAAAAAAAGGCACAAGGGCCATATGGAACTCTCTATTTTTTCCCTCACACCATCTGGTTTGGGATCTAAGTACAGGATGGCAACTGCGTGGACTGCGGAGCCAGCACGATCTCCGAGCAACCGGGCAAGCGGCCCCGCGGCGGGGTGCGGGCTGCGTTCCCTGTACTCCCCTCCCTCCGCAAGCCCTCTCCGGCCGCCTCTGGACCCACACACGGTCCCACGGCGTGTGCAGAGAGGCACATTTTTTCCAATGACTTCGGTCAATGCACACGAAAAGTCAAAACTACCTGTGGGTACAGACCATCTCAGGACCTGGGAAGACGAGGCTATAAATCAACTTCAGTGATTTTTGTCGCCGCCCCGCCCTGCCCTGCCCCCGATGAGAACCTGCATGTTCATGGACATGAAATGCGCCAGCAACCTGACACCAGCAGGATTCTGCAGTTTCTCCTCCTGCCGTTCCCCAAATCCCCAAACGCTGAAAACGAACTTGTGTGTTGGTGGGTTGGGTTTTTTGTCTAGCTCGCCCGGAAGCAAAACCTGTTCTGATCCAGACTCCACCTGGACAGCCAAGAGGCTGTTGACAAGGCTCCTGCCCAGCTGGGGCTCCCAAGAAAGATAAACGCGGTGGGTCAGTGGGAGCACCAGACCGCGCTCGTAGCACCGCATAGCACGTGCTCTAGGTACCGCGTTACTTGTCAAAAACCCAAACTCTTCTGAATTCTGAAACAAATCGGCCCCAAAGGTTTCAGAGAAGAAACTGGAGCCTTGTATTTTTCTTCTTGGCTGCCGCTGCCGTGCAGAATGCCCGTGTTCTGCTGTTTGGTTGTAGGGTCGAAAGCATGTAAGTGTGATTCCAGGCCTCTCCCAGGCAACTGCTCCACAAGGAAAAGAAACTTGGCAAGAGCAATTGATAGAGGGCTTTCCCTCTAATAACATATTGACGTTTACTCTTTACCACACAATCTAGGAAAGACACTTAGTTTTTAACTCGATTTCCAACTGGCCTGATGTTTTCCAAAAAATTCTTAAAAGGAAGACCATTCCCGGTCAAGCAGTGGTGTCTGATGACTTTGTCATGTTAATACCCTCCCCGGCACCCCCACCCCCACTGAATTGTGCATATCTGATGCTGCTTTTATCTGGGGGGTGGGGCTTTAAAAAAACTGCTTTGACATAGTTTACATATAAAAGTCACCCGTTTTAAGTGTACAATTCAATGATTTTGAGTACATTTACAGTGTGTAACCATCGCCTCAATCTAACTTGGAAACATTTCCGTCACTCCAAACAAGATCCCTTGTACCCACAAGCGGGTAGACCCTGCTCCCCACATCCCCCAGCCTCTGGAAAACACTGCTTTCCCTTCCGTCTCTATGGATTTGCCTCTTCTGGCCATGTCACATAAATGGAGCCACACCACATGTGGTTTCTTGTGTCTGTCTTCTCTCACTCAGCATGATGTGTTTGGGATTCATCCATGTTGTAGTATAAATCAGCACTTCATTCCTTCTTATTATTGAACAGCATTCCATTGTATGGATAGAGCATGTCTAATGGCAATTTTTAAAAGATTCCAGAACTCTCTCTGTTCTTTAAAGGACCTATGAGAACAAATGTCTGATATAACGTCTTGCTCACTTTCTCTAACCAGCACTACACAGGCACACACCAAGCTGGTGCCCAATAGCCACGTGCTGCATGAAGCAATGCATAATTCAAGGTATAGAACTAAATCCAAAATCAGTTTTCATGTTAATTAAGCTAAAGGCACAACTTAGCTTTTAAGAGAAAAAAAGTGTTATTAAATTAATTATAGGTGTTATGACTTTGTGATTCAATGGGTGTCTTATGCTGTGCCTCAGAATTGCTCTTTCTAGAGTTGTAGGTTCTACACTCTCATTTCAGATTTATTCCTGAAAAAGTAAGCAACTGTTTGAGAGAAATGACATCACAAGTTCACACAAAAGCATGGCAATACTTTAAGCCTGCGGTTGTGTTTATTGGACAGACCACCATCCCTTTACAGCCACATGTTAAGTAACTTGAAGTACTGATTCTAGCTGACTGAGCTGAGTTTACGACACACGTAGCCTTTGGGAATGTGGAGGGTGGACGTCCTCGTTGCCCAGCATTCTTCCCCTTTGGGGTCCCCAAATGGGCTGATGCACGTTTCACCTAGGCCCAGCACCTAGCAGTTCTGAGAGACCCAGTGGACCTACCTGATGGGACCAAATAACAGTTACCAGTTCTCATGTCATGGGCTTCGAATTCCCACTCTCAAAGGCAATGACTGACGTTTACAACAGCGTGGCACGAGCAGAGGGGCCAGGAAGCCATTTGGGGACACTCCCGGTGCTCCTGGGGCCAAGGGTCCTGAGTGTCCTGGCCCAGTTCTTGGTCCCATGGAGGACATGTGCGACACTCCCTCCCCTCTACTGGTTCAGACACTGCAAATTTCGTGGTTACCCCAAAATCATATCTCATTGTACCCTGCTCCCTTTGAGAAGAAGAGGGGAGGGGAAGGAAGGGGAGGAGGGAGAAGAAAGAGGTGAAAGATGGGGTGGAATGGAGAGGAGGAGAGAAAAAGAAAGATGATTACAAAAATTGTAAAGGGCCAGTTCCACCCATACTCTTGTGAACAAATTAATGCATCAAACAAAACATAAAATATCACCAAACGGAAAGAGCCATTCCAAATAATAGTAAAGATAACAGTTGACTTGCTATTAGAATTCACCCCGTGGCTGTATTTACCTGGACTGCTCAAGGGGCCAGCCCTGTCCCCCAGGGTTGGCACAGGATGGTACTGGTGGTTCTTTGAGCCTGGGTACATCCAGTGGTACCTGCCAATTTCCATTTCAGCTCTGCTGTTCACTGCCAATTTCAGGTGGCAAAGAGTCAGTGTCTCTATCTCCAGCAAAGATTCTATATCAGCATTAGCATTTATTCTTTTACCATATAGTTAAAGGAAATGGGGAGTTTAGACAATAAGCTATCAAAATGCAGCCTTTCAGGACCATCTTATCAACCAGCACCATAAACTGAGAATGTTACAGTGTCCTCCTCCATTTTCAAATTTAAGTTTATAAAAGTCACCAAAATTGTCTTTTCTTTCCTTATTTTCTCCACACCCCTCCCCCCCCAACCCACCCCTTAGAATGCTCACTTGGGGCAGACACTATTTATAGTGATAATCTGGCTTCTCACAGTAATATTTTTCTTGAACCAACCAAGCACCATAATTATTGCAACAGAACAAGCAAAGGTGAATACGGGCTTCCTCTGCACGATGGGACCCGGTTCCAGCCTTGAAAATCTGGCAAATAGCCCTGCGATCTGCACAGTCTTGCAGGAAACTCACACCCTCCCACTGACATCTGCGGCACCCTCTCACCCTCACCTTAAGCTCAGTACTTCAGAGTCTAGAATGTTCTGGATTAAATCCTGTTCCAGTCATCTCCCAGTGTTTGACAGAGAAAGCGCTGCCGGTCTGGGGCTCGAATCACTGCTCACTCACACAGGGTGGCAAGTGGGGCCCTTGGAACTCAGGTCCTCCTCTGAGAATATGACTACACTTCCCACTTCTTAGGGGATTGGAGAGAAAAATATCTACCAATTTGCCCAACACAGAGTACACTGCTGGTAACTAGCAGTTGAACCACCCCTTGAATTATCTTGAAACTACTGAATTTTAAACTAGCTGACTCTAAACCAGCAGTTACCCCTGAATTATCTTGAAAGCCCTAAGAGGTCATAAGGTCACTGTGGCCAGTTTATGCCTGAGGATCCCATAAAACCGAGGAAGGGGGTATGCCCTCTGGGGCAGCACAAATGCTTAAGGATAAAAAAATGATTGGGACACCGCTGTGGGTAACTATTGCTGCTCCATTTGGCATCTCTGACCTCCAAGGACACGAATAAGCAAACCACCCCAGGGGGCACGGATGGCCCCCCACGGCCCCCCACACTCCCAGCTCCACTCTCCACACCCCTGAGAGCTTTTCTTTCCCACTGGGAAGTAGAGACCCACTTTTCTAGGTGGTGTTTTAGAGAAAACTTTTTTGGCTTCAAGGTAAAGTAAAAATGTCTTTTAAAGACATTTAAAAGGGAAAACAGAACTGCTGGGAGAAGATCAGATCCGCACTCTGAAACGGTCTGCTGCTGCTGTTTTGGTGGTGAGGAGAGCCGCAGTCACAGGGCTTCTTCTGCAAAGCACACCGCACCGGTCCCCCCGTAACCTGCGGCCACACAGCCTGTCCCAAGTGCCCTTCAGCACAGGTACTACGATTATACCATCTCTGCAAGCGGACACAGCCAGGGCGATGGGATGGCAGCTGGGGAGGCGCATCCGGGACACACCAGGGCAGTTTGACCCCCAAGGGCACAGTTCCGGAGCCACGTACTGTGGCCTGGGCATTGGCTGCAGCTTTCTGTTCTTTAGCTGAGGCACTGGTCGCCTCAACATGAGTTTTTCTGAGGTCTGTGTGGAGGGGAGCTGTGCTTCTGGCCTCCTGAAGAAATGTCACAGGTCCCAGGCTACTTTGTTATTTCAGGGTTCTTAAAAGTTCTTAACTCTCAGCCTTCCCTGAGTTTAGATTTTTGCTTTTCTGTGCAGGAGATTCTCTCTCACACATGGGCGTGTGCTACATTCTCCAGAAGCAAAGACACCCAGTGGGGCTGGTGGAAAGAACCAGAAGACAGTCAAGTCGCCTGCTGGTCTGATCTGATTTCCTCTTGGTGAAGTGCCCATGAGCCCTCCATATCGACCTCAGGCCAGGGGGATTCCAAGTAGTTTGATCACCTTTAATCTGCAAAACTTTCATCCTCCTTTAAGAAGAGGATGAGGAAAACTTCCCTCTCTCCATGCCCAACACACAGTAGGTGCCCAGGTAAATGTCTGCTGCACACAAACATTTGGTTGAATGCAAGGGAGCGCCCTGGGACCTGGGGACCACAAAATAGACCTCCAGGTCCCCCAGCCCACTCAAGCCAGGCCATGCAAAATTCAGGGAATCTCTGCATGGGATTCGTCCATCCTCTGTCCTCATCTCCTCCCGTAAATGGGGAAGTCGCCAGACCGGCCTCTGCCACAGCAGCCAGGAAGTAGTAATGAGAAGCCACGGGCACCCAGTGCTAACATGCTCTCTGGGAAAACATGGCAGCCGTGCCTGAGATGCTTAGTTCAGCATGAAAATACTAGTGTACTCCGGCGCATGCAGAGACGGGACCGGCCAGTGGAAGCGTGCTCTCCCATCTGCTGGGAAGGCCTTTTGTAAATCTTTAGACATGAAAGAAAAGAAAATCATGTCTATTTTATATTTTTGAGCCAAACCAAAAGGCATTAAATATAAAATTATTTACAACATTTCAAAGAGCACAGTATACATCTTGTTTAAAGGGACAGGGTCCCAACAATTAGAAGGGAGTGACGTGATTCCCAGGAGAAGCCTCCGCTTCAGTGGTTAATTAAAACGCTGGCAATTCTGGGCAACGGTCAAGAAATGGGAACATGTATAACCCCAGGAAGACCCTGGTAGGGTAGCTTGCAAATGTTCCCCTGAGAGAGGAGAAGACAGGGATGGGCAGGAGACCAATCTATACTGTTGAAGCACAAAAGGCTGTGACATCTGAGGTACTATTATTGATGGTTGGTGCTGAGGTAAGCGGTGGCCGCTGAGGGCGAGACACGACTGTGGGTGGTCAGCACCCAAGGTGGGTGTGAAGCAAACAATGGGAAGTTGAGGAAAGGATAACAAAACAATGCCTTGTACACCTTTTCTCATGTCCTTAGTGAATGTGATTTAGTGACAAGTCGGAACCACTGAGTTGCAGACTGGTATACTTTTTAGCATCTAGGAAATGATCACTGGAAAACTGACAGAGACCATGCTTCTAGAAAGCCCATACTCACCGGGCAAGGTCTTTGGAAGCTGTATCTACCATCCTTTACTTTTAGCTATTATTTAAAATATTAAAGGAAAGCTGTAACAACACTATCGAATACAGCAGAGGTCAGCAAACATTGGCCCTGTTTTTGCAAATAAAGTTTTATTGGAGCACAGCCACATCCATCATCTCTATTCTTTCTGTGGTCGTTTGATGCTATAATGGGGTATATTTTAGTAGTAACAACAGAGACTGTGTGGCCCACAGAGCTGAAAATATTCTCTCTCTGGCCCTTTACGGATGAAATGTGCTGATCTTTGATATCGAACATTATGATATGATAGCTAGTAAGGTTTGAATATATAAAGAATTAACCAAATCAGCCTATAAAATAGGAAATGATTTTCTTATGTGCCCTCTGAAGGGAAACACATTGGGCTGGCCAAGCATCAAAATTCTGTCTGGCATCATCATCTGCTAGTTACTCGGCCACCAACCAGCAAAATTATGGTCAAAATCAAGATCATCCTACATGTAATGGTCTCTGAGCTGGGTTCTACTCCTATGTTGTAAGCAGAGCGAACTGAGGAAGGATGCTGTCTCGGAGAAGAACACTACTAAATGAATAAATAGAGGGACAAATGATGAACAGTGAGGTACATTTGTGAAGCTAGGATGGTGACCTCCGTCTCTTAAAAGCCAGGGTGTGTCGCCTCCTTCATCTGTCCCACAGCCATCCCTATTCCTGGCCAACCATATCACTTGGATGGACATTTGGTCCCAAGGAGAAAAAACTGAGAGTGTCTCTGGAACAATCCAATTTATGGCCAGTCCCAGTGAGGGGAACTTTACACCACGGAGACACTGGCTACTCCATGTGTTCTCAGATGCATCAAGGCTAATAAATCGTATTATGAAGATAATTTACTCTAAACTGACCTGCACTTCCCAATAACAGAGAAGCATGATTTTTAACATTACAATCTGAATTCAAGATTTCCACTGAATTTCAAGGCAAGCGAATCTGGGTTTCCAGTCAGGGGTCAAAATGCTTGTGTATGCTAATGGAAATGACGATAACAAAAGTAGGAGATGCACCAAATGGCTGGTTGAGATCTTCTCCACACTTAACATTTCTTGGAAAAAGAAATTAAAGCAAGCTGTAACATACCTACCACATATGTCCAGCACCATCTGGCCAGCCACTCTTTTCTCTACAGCCTATTCCCCAGACACCCTCTCTTCAAATGTCCTCCTTGGCAGATTCTTATAGGAAAAAAACTGCATCTTAAACTCTCTCTGTACCATATTCATATAATCAAGTTAGAAAATGACAAAAAATATCTCAAAATCAAATAATTTATGGATCACCAGGAATAGGGTGACATGTTAAATACATCCCTCTGGCTTTTAGCATACAGGTCAGATATTCCAGAAGAGTGTTTTTCTTCCTAAACGAAAAAAGAGAGGGCCAGAAGTGCATGGATTTGCTGAATTAAAAAAAACATATATAAGAAATTTCATCATTTGATTGAAAAGTTAAATGGATATACTAATTTTTTAAACAAGCCAACAATTTGAATTCATTTCTTACTTTGCCTATGTCCTTAATTTATGTCAAAATTGCACATTATTTCAATTTACATTTTTCTTCCTATGTGGTTAGAAACTTAATTTGGTGGCTGATATTCTTGAATTCATTTCAGTGATGATTCACAGGGGCTTAACTAGCCTGACGGCAATTGTTCCAGTAGATTCCAATTTCCTATGTATAATAAAAATAATTTTCATCCCAGATACTTAAGATTTTATTTCACACACTAGAGCAACTAATTCCATGGTTTTTTACCCCTTGATTACACATGTCCAGCAATTCCAGATGCACTGGTTTTCACAAATGAATTGACATCAAGTAATACTCCACAGAAACAAATAGGAGCCGAACTCTCCTTGTCTTTATTACTGAGTCCCGTGATTTATTTCTTTTGATTCTGTCTTATTCATTTCCTCCACTTATTCCATTTCAGCAAATCTGCTTACTCAATCCTCACACTCTGATTTAATTTAATGCTTCCAATTTAAAAACTGCCATTTGTAATAATCTGGCATTTCTTACATCCATCTAAGGAAACTGGCTTGCTGTTCTTAAAAATTCCTGAATATCCACTAAATACTTCTTGTGAATTTTGATCATCTACTAGTGTTCTGTGACAAAAGCTATGAGACTGTTTGTTTCAAAAACATGTATGCTTTTTTTTTCTTTTTTTGAGGACTTGGATTATTTTTGTTTAAAATAGGAACAAAGTCATTCTGATTTAAAGAAACAGCTCTCTTTGTCTTACCGAAACTCCCGGAATGTGACACCAACTAGAAAACTTGAGGTCAGTTTATAAAGCTAAATTTAACTTATATTCTTAATAAACACTGTAATAGTTATCCAAAGCTATTAATTCACAAGCTACTGGATACTAGCCATTGGGCAATAATATCCCAAGTTAAGAGACGGGTATCCCTTCTATCACTAACTCTGGAAACCAAATGGGAAAGGAGGGACAGAGGTGAACAAATATATGTGCATAAAACACTCTGTGGGAAGTGACAAAATGTAAATTTAGTAAATTTAATCCCTTGCTGAAAGGCTTAAAAGAAAGAAAAAACCACCCACCCACTCAAGAATTACATAAGGCATTCCCTAATTATGTCAAGGTTTTAACAGCTAATTTCCATAAAGTAAACATTGATGTTATAAATTTAAAATTCAATCTGATGGAATGCACAGACATTTGTGATCATCATTTTATGCCCGTGTGTGTGTGTGTGTGTGTGTGTGTGTGTGTGTGTGTGTGTGTGCCTTGAATGACAATGTGTGAGCAAGCTGGGGAAGCCACAAAGACGATACTTGTGTGAGTTCTTACTGTGCAGCTGCCGTGTGAACTTGTTCGTCTAAATGGAGATTAGTAGGTAAGCTGCCCTCCAAGCCAACATTCATGGTGGCTCACATTGCGATAATGACCCCTGTTGCTGCAGTAAAAATACACTCCCTGGTCCGCATCCTTACTCAAGCATGTACCATACATGCAACACTGTCTTGTGTTAACTTGCTATTTTGGAATTAAACAGCTAGGGTTTATCAATTTTGGTCATTTTTAAAGTTTCTCCAGGAATTATCTTTTGCTTCTGATTTTGTCTCTAAAACCATAGCTAACAAGTTTTCATGTATAGATGGACGATGGATGTAGTGGCAGCCTGTAGATTTGGCATTAAATAAGATTTAATTGACATAAAATACTAACAGTCCATTAGACTAAACACTGATGAGATTCAGTTGTGTAGTAAGGCTTTACATTGGTTCTATACCCCTCACTTGCTTTTCGAGAGAAAAAAGGAAGGTATAGTTTTTGCCGAGACCAAAATGGTTTTATCTGCCCCTGGCAAACACCATATTAATAAAAAGTATGTACTAAACAAAGTCATCTATTTTAGGAAAAAATCGCTCTAAATGGTGACAGGCTTCCTCACAACAATGTGATGACATCATTATATTCCGCAAACTTGCACTCTAATCATCCTGGCAATGAATTTTAAACTTTTATCTCAATTCCTCAGCTTCACATATTCTCAAGAGCTTCTCTCTTATTGCTACTATCTGGTCGTTCATGTAAATTGAAATATACACATACAAGAAAAGGCAGAGTTTTGGGGTTTTTGTTTGATTTTTTGGTTTGGGGCCAGGTAGGTTTGATGCAGGGCTTGAACTAAGCTACCACTTTAAAAATTAAAATGTTACGTACTTAATGCCACTGAATTATACACTTAAAAATGGTTAACATGGCCAATTTTATGTTATACGTGTTTTATTGCACTTTTAAAAAAGTAGTTCATTTGAAAAGCAAAATCGCTCTGTTTAGGGTACACTGTTATTACTGTATTGTGTTTCAAAGAAACTCCATATAAAGACAAGCAGCCTCTACCCAGGCGTGCTGTTAGACTGAAATACGTGAAATTGCCGTTTTTGTAGGTGTAAAATGATTGACTATCAGCGATCTCAGATAGTTCAACCTATATTCATAAGTAAAACATAGCTGTACCTCCACCCTTGAGAATTACTATTGTTTCGTGACTGTCGGTGGCAGCAAGGGCTGTGAGAAATAACTTAGCATGGTGGTGGCTTTTGATGTTAGAGCCACTGCGGGTATAAAATAATGTTCTTGAGCCTTTATGATAGTCTGTAACTTTGAGAGAGGGAGATAAATTACAATGCGGTGAGATGCCGTTAGCCTAAGGGTGGCTGAGCTCAGGCAAGGGGGTACCGAACTTGAAATCAGTCATTGTCTAGGAAAAGCCTGATTAATTTTAGCTTCTATCTTCTGCCATTTTCTCCCCACAAAATACTCCCTTCTCTAAAAAAGCCATTCAGTGTGCCAAAATCATGATATGCTCCAAGGTTCCCCTTAAGGAACAGGACCTCTATCAATTTTCCTTCCCCAGATCTCCAAGTCATAATAGCAGGAGATACCCTACCCCCCTTCTATTAGTACTAGGCGACACCTTGACACCCTTTCTCTCAAGCTCCAACTGTCAATGGTTATTACATGTCATAGTCAGGGCCCGACACATGGAAATAGCAAGCATATTCAACAAGGAAATTAGATGATATCCGAACCCACTACCGCATCAGCAAACCAAAGCATCTTTAATATGCGTGTCCCTCTAAGTTCCTCCTCGGCAACAGCAGAAAGCAATGCATTCCACGCCCCAGGAACATAACATGCAGAACCTGGGACCTATGTTATGACCTATTACACTAATCAAAAAAAAAAAAAAAAAAGACAGTTTCGTCCCTCCAGCTACCCAAGGTGACAAACTGCGGATACCCTTCCATGAAATACCAGCTTTGCTGGGCAGCTTTGGAACAGGAATGGGCTGAAGAAAGGCTGTTCTATTAATTTTAACATCAGCCTTTGGGACAAAACCACCCTGAAAGCAAGACCATGCCATCAGAGCGAATCCACAAGAGACACAAAGCAGGCCCCCCCGCCCCCTCGTGAGCACCCCCCGTGAAAAGCCTGGAACCGGCTATTGTCAGAGGGCCGGGTACCTTTTCTCTCTTGGCTTTGTTCAGTATTTTCCTCGGCTGCAGTTTCCATGGCTGGCTTCATACCATCCACCAAAAATGCTTTTTCCCACTCCCCCCGACACACACTTCTCTCCCCTCCTCTTCCTTTTCTCTTGGACTCCCCTCCGTCTCTTATTTACACCGCGTGATTGAGAGGCTCTGTTCTTCACTGCAGTGGATCACAGTCTCTTCCAAGATGTAAAAGTCTCGTCAGCGGCAATTTCCCTCTGCCTACTGGTCTATAAAGACAGCTGCCAAGGAGCAGGCAGCCATACGTCACCGAGGATCCCAGTTAGGAAACAGCCCCTCTGTGCCCAAGTGCGCCCCAGTCTTGATGTGCGGCTGGGAGCCGCCCGCACCGCTCAGCCTCCCTCTGATCCCCTGCACTCCGCTCCAGCTCTCTCCTGCCTACTGCACCCAGTGAATGCTAATTAATTCTCCCAGGAAAGAAGAGATCTGTGACATCAGAGGAGGGGATGTGGAAGAGAAAGGAAACGGCCCCCTCCTACCACGTGACTTGGCTGGTTGGCCACATGTATGTTCCCAGGGCATGCCTGTCTGGCATAAGCAACCACTTTCTTTCCCGTGGGACCCCCATATGGGGCATCACAGTTTGACTGATTTCATTTACCACCAACCCTGGCAGAATAAAGCCAGAGAACTGGCCCACGGTCTCTACTTTATTTGCTTTCTTTAATATTTGTCTCTCACACAATCTCTAGATAGATAGATAGATAGATTTTAAACTATATCATCTATTAAAGAGAGGAGAAAAAATACCTATGAGAGAAGAAACCCAAAACATGGACTTAACAATAGCAATGTAACAATTTGGTAGTAGATTTAGAATTCATTCCCTGTCTGTAACTAACATAGTTGATAATAAAAGAAATTTTAGCTCAAGCCCAATTCATAAAGAGGTACCCTTAGGTAAAAATAAGCCTAATATATGCTACAAGAATATCCAGCTAACATTTTGGTGGCTTCTTGGGATGAAAATAAAAAATCGAGTGGTTTCTCCTATTGGCCGTGGTTATTTCTACCTGGAACTTTATTAGAACCCTCCCTCAAAGTCAAAAGGGTGTTCTTGAGAGCATTCTAAATGTTTGGCCTAAAGGCTATCATACTGATGATTCTGATTGCTGGATTCACAAGCTTCCTTGCACACTCAGATACTATGGGACAGACGTTCTCCATCCATCCAAGCCTTGTAAGTCTTTATCATTGTCTATGAGCCATGTTTCCAAGCATCACGCACCATGTTTTAAGCATTTGGTTGACCCCACTTACCTTCATTTTCCCTATTAAAAAATCTGTAGAAATTCAAGCCAAATATGGGATGAGTATTGATAAACACAGGGTGAAGGGTTCCCTGACCAAGAACAGAGTCTGCTAGTTTCTTAGGTAGAGCACCTATCTTAGAACCAGACAAAAAGACAAGCCAGGGACCACTCTCTCCTAAAATATCTCTCCCAGTTTTGAGGATTTATTGCTTAACACTAAAAAAAAAACAAAAATAAAAAACAATGTGCAATATCCTGTATCAAAATCCTCTAACAACGTGATCTTTTAATACATTAGTTTTAGATAATCCCCAAAGCCTTCTACATTTAATACCTCTGGCCCTGTTAAACCAGAAAAGATGTTTGAAAACCAGTTTAGCTTGTTTCAACATTTTCCTTTAATTTGACATCTCGTTTTTCACTTCAACTATCGTGGAGAAGAGCACGCCCATCATCAACCATTCCCTTTAATTATGGACCCAGTCAAGTTTCTTGTCTCATGGTGAGGGGATTGAGAAGCATGGCAGCCTGAAATTTCAGGTTTTCGAAAAGAGATCCATTTGTGGTGTAACTGTCTCCGTGGGAAACCTGCTGATGTGTCCAAACAGGATGGTCTTAAACATTTTTGCAAAGTCTACTGAGGTGCACTCAGACAAAAAGATGGCAACTGTTGCTTTTCACAGGTCACTTTCCCTTGGCAGCTCAAATCCAAAACACAATTCAATTCGGCACAAAAGGGGACCATTGCGATTAGCTATGTTATTGGTTTTTATTTAAAAAGTATCTAGCGAAATCATTCAATGGCAGAACGGGCAGAACAGAATAATCTTTTTGGCTAGTCCTTGAATGATTTTTAAATGTTGGCTAAAGTGGGAAGGTAGAATACGGAAGACATTTAAAATTTAAGGACAACTCTGGTTCTCTATCATAGTCAGGGAAATGAAAAACATTGGACAAACTACTCACAAATTCTTTGCTTAATATCTTGCTCTACTTTGACCTGGAAAACTACATGCAACTGAACAATTCATCATTTCTGCTTTATTCACAACTTCATTTTCTTTTCATTAGGCTAATATATGACAATTCTAAAAGTTCCCATGTTAACTTTATAAACATCCTCAAACCTCCCTGATGTTTATGATAAACCACTTAAGTCTGAAAAAGGATAAAAAAGTTAGTAGCAAGAAAGAAGAGTATATACATTTATAACGTCTCTGAGGTATGTATCCATTTGTGGCCAGAAAAAGTGGGCATGTAGAAGGAGGAGGATGGGAAATGTCTCGCAGAGCTGAAAAGCTTTCCTCTGAGGCCCCTGTGTTAAGGCAGTCTGACTGAAGAATACTTCTGAAAGCCACAACAGGAAGAACAAATGTTGACACAAAATGCATGTATGAGATGGTACCACACAGAATTGCTCATACTAAGAAGAATAGTAGTTAAAGGACAGGAGTCAACAGCTAGGTAAAGAGGCACGTAGGACAAGACATGGGGAAAGGGTGCAGAACTTCCATGCCCTCTCCCAGTCTGTGACTCTCCCCAGTTCTCCACTTGCTCACCAACCAGGAAGCTCTCCGAACCCTGTCCTTTTGGGCTTTTATGGAGGCTTCTTACATAGGCATGACTGATTAAACCATCATCCATGGTGATTGAACTCAATCTCTAGCCCCTTCTTCCTCCCCAGAGGTCAGTAGGTGGGACTGAGTTCCAACCCTCTAATCACATGGTTGGCTGTGTTGACACCCAGCCCTGTCCTTAGATTCCAAAAGTCACCTCATTAACATAACAAAAGACACCTTGAAGGCCCTCCATTACGGGGAAACTCCAAGGGTTTGAGGAACTCTGTGCCAGAACTGAAGGCCAAATACATATAACCACAATCCCACAGTCTCTAAGTACAGTAAGGTTGCACTGTGTGTCTCATATGCCTGTGATCCAATAGTTGATGGAAGCGCTGAACACAGCAAGACCAAGGTGCGAATCCTCTGTAACCACTGTGGACATCATCCTGGTCAGTTGACTGGTTCACTCATTCATTCATTTATTCATTCAGTCAATAAAGTTCATTGAGCACCTACTGCATGCCAAAAATGGAGTCACTATTCTATGTTCTGACTCTGATGGTGCAGTCAACTGAGGGAGCCCTGAGGACGGGATGACTGCACAGGAAGGCACAATGACCCACCTCCACATCCTTAGCACCGTCACATGGCTAGCAATAAACACCGTCAAATGCCTACTCCTCCCACTTTTCTGGAATTATATTACAGGTTTCTTCTTTCCTCAGGATGATTCTTCAATGGGGAGTCAATCACCAAGAAGGGATACCTCCATATTCCTTCAAACTACTAATTCTGCTGAAATTTTCCCATGTCATGGAACATTTTTTTCCCTAAAGTCCAGCCTCCCACAAGGAGCTAAGACTGCATTTGTGAAGGGCATCTTGGTGATGCCCTCTGACAGTGACAGGCAACTCACAGCCGGTGGGTTTCCCTGAGACCTGTTCTTTCCAATTCATTCCTAAAGTTTCTGGGGCCTAGGAGACACTCATATGCCTTGGCTTAATCCTTCCTTCTTCTTTGCCCCTCCAAGGAAATCAATCCCGAGAGCAACCACCCCAGAAGCAAAGACAACCCCGCTTGACATTCTACTGTGCCTGCATGGAAGGATCTTAAATAAATTGTGTTGTAAAAGAAATTTTTGTTAAGTGACTCCTATTTTCACATTTACAACCTCCATGCTATGAATCAAAGTTGTGTTCTAATTGCAAATATCTGAACCTTTGGAGAGAACAGAATTACAAATACAGAAAGAATTCTTCAATCTTACATTTTAAGCAGAAAAGACACTCCTCAATATAAAGTAGCAATAGTACTCAAAATAATAATACTTCTGTGCTCTGTTCAAAATGTTGCATCAATTTGAAAACACAGGAACTAGAAATATAGAATGGAGCCAGAAATTTAGAATATGATTGTCTAGAAGTGGGTCCTTTCCATAATTAGACCTTCCCGAAGCTCTGTCAATGTGGCAAAGCTTTTGTCTCCCATTACCAGCATGAAATTTGTAATTGCACATCCAGTGTGGGTTTTTAATGCCTTCTGATCCCTTACTCTCATTCTTTTGCTGATGTATTTCCTCAGCCCCTCTTCTGTATCTCTTATACTTTCCTTCATAGGAAATGATGCCACATAAAGCTAAGAGCAGAAATGACAAATCAAGCTGGATGATGTATATGCAAACAGCAAGTATAAGCCATCACCGTTAATGTTTCCTGTTAGTGGCAGAGGTGGTTCACAGGCAGGCCACTGCCATAAAGCTGGCGCATGCCGACCACAAAAAGCACACGGGAGCCTGTTAGTCAAATCTCTTCCCAACCTAATCTGTTGTTTACTTAGTGACAGGCAGAGTCCTCAGTACGAGCTGAAAGAGCCACCAACAGTCATTGCTGAGTTTGGCAAAAGCTACCTGAGGGGTGATGAACCTCTCCCTCCTGTCAAAAATTCCACTGTACCTCATTTTCTAAAGGAGACGAATACGTTTGGCAGGAGCAGGCTGATGTGTCACATGGCAAAAACAGGTGTGGCATGAAAAGTCTCAATATACCAGGCTGGCAAATGGGCACCTGGGCTGGGGAATACTGGGGCGTGAGGCAGTGTGTACATCTCCCTCACTGGCGTGGACCACATGTTTGTCCCAATGTCAAGGTCAGCAGTGCTGCTTCTGCCCTCTCTCTTAAATCAGGGCTCAGCCTCAGCTAGTGACATCTGGGGCCGGCTATTCCCTGGTGGGGTCTGTCATGTGCACTGCAAGATGTTCTGCAGAGCCCCTGGTCTCTACCCACTGGATGCCAGTGGCTCTACCTGAAACAGAAATGTTTCCAGACACTGCCAAGTATTTCCCAGAGGGAAGTTACCCCCAGGTGGGAATCCACTGCCTTAAATCAATCTTTTCTTCTCTAAGTTTCCCCTGGCTATTGGGAGGTTCTGCTGGCCAGTGGCTACACACCGGAGTCATCTGGGAAGCTCTGAGAATACCAAGGCCCAGTTGAGGTTCTGATCTGATAGTCAGAGGTATGTGGTGGGCATGGGAACTTTACAATCTCTCCAGGTAATTCCAGAATGCAGCCAACTGCTGCAGGCAATGGGGACACAAAATGTGTGATACACTGACAGGGACACAACCAGAGCCATTTAATGAAAATTATACAGAGGGCAGTTTGATGGATGGAGAGGAGCCTGGAGGGGCCACACGTGACCTGGGAAGAGGTGGACACTCTGCACTCAGCTGAGGCAGAGACCAAATGGCACCACCGGCACCACCCGCACCACCGAGGTGAGGAGAGGGGATTCAGGGCCAATTCCAAGACTTCCAGCTCGGAGCCCTCAGAGGTGGTGAGTGCTCTCAGGAACATTTGGGGAGAAGAGCTGACAGGTTCACTTCCTAGGGCTGCCATAAAAACGTACTGCAGACTGGGGAGCTTTAAGCGACAGAAATCATTCTGGTAGAGTTCCGGAAGTTCCAAGTCTGAGGTCTTCGTGTTGGGAGGGCTGTGCCCTTTCTGAGGGCCGTGCCCTTTCTGAGGGCTCTAGGGGCGCATCGCTCCTTGCCTCTTCCAGCTGCTGGGGGCTACTGGCTTGTAGACACACCAGTCCAGCCTCTGCCTTCGTCATCACACACAGTCCCTGTGTGTCTGTGTCTCTTCTTATAAGGACACAGGTCATACTAGCGTGGGGCCCATGCTAACCGAGTATGACCTCCCCATAACCTGATCACATCTACCAAGACCCTGTTTCCAAATAAGGGCACATTCACAGGGACCAGGCCTTAGGGCTTCAACCTACTTTTCTGGGGACACAATTCAATCCACAATGGGTGATAAGGAGTCAGAGACGACAGAAACTATCAGGCTTGCCAGCCGCGGGACCAAGGGAGATGGCACCGAGGGGAGACCTTGAGGGGGCCACCCAAGGCAGGGAGCCTCTGGTGGAGAACTCTGGGACAAGGCCCAGGACGCTGGCACACACCCAGGACAGGGCGCTGTTACAGAGGAGGATGCGGTCCACAGTCGAGGCAGCCAGAAGGCGACCACTCGGCAAAGGCCACTGAACTAGAGAATCCCAGTGTCCTGAGTGCCGGTAGAAAGACTAGGATGGAGACCACTCTGCAGAGGGACAGGGAAGCAAAGACAAGTGCCAAGGACAGTGCGCTCTCTGGAGGAAGGTGACAGTGAGGGGAAGGCAAGGAAGGTGGAGACAGAAGGGGCAGCAGAGGAAGCGAGTCCCAGGGCACCTCAGGCACGGCTGATGGAGGTTCAAGAAGATGCGAGTGCAGGCGGCTGAGTGACAAAGGTGGATGATTTCCGGCCCCTGCCCCGGGGATGCCCTCTGCAGCGGGAGGGAGGAGAGAGGAGGTGGAGGGAAGAAGAGCGCTTCCCCAGGATTTCAGGAACTCCACCCTGGAGAGCACACAGGGCCACAGGGAGGCTGGCATGGAAAAGGGCCCATGGGTCCTTGCTGTGGTTCCCATCGCAGCCCTAAGGGGAGGTGCCGCAGCCCCGTGTCACAGGCGATGCAGGGGAAGGAGTGCCGGCCGTGGTCTCCGTGAGGTGGCAGCTGGTGCCGGGTCCACGCTGCTTGGGGATTCGTGTGGCTGCGTCTCCCGGGGGGGTCAGAGACCTGAGGTACACAATCAACATCGCCTCATCCTCGTGTGCGTCCTCACACTGGGGGCAAGCAGGGCCCGCATGATGGAACCACACTTAGAGTCACGACAGAGACAAGGACCATCAGACGGGTTTTCAAACTGGTTTGGTTAAAAAGGAAGGTTCTGCCTCTTCCCAGACACACAGGGCATCTACCAGGAGGCAGACACTGTTCCACTGACGTGTACTTCCTCAGTAATTACCCATCGGGGGGCTCAGATCCCTCATGAGGGTGGCACACCTCAGTGAGCTCACACACGGGGGCTGCCAGTTCACTTGTGCACCAAGCATGTCCCAGCCCCTGACCCAGGCCGGGCCTTCCAGACCCTTCTGTTCGCTGCTCACCTGCAGCTACTGGGATCGCAGTCAGGGCTTTGGAGCAGCATCTACTAAGTTGGCCAGAAACCACCAGGGCCAGAGAATCCTCTCACCCAGACAGGTGGTGGCTCAACCTCAAGGCTGGGTGAAGCCAGGGTGCTCCAAAGGGGGGTTTCCTTACATTATTCACCAAAACCCCAACCCGTGATGCCTCCCCACTCCTCTTCCCCTCCTGAAAGGCACAGTCCCAAGCCCGCCTCCTTCAGGAAGCGTCCTTGGTTGACTCCACCCATTGTCCTCTTCTTCGGATGCTAGCCACCCCCATCTCTCGGTCACCAATGCAAGCCTCTCCAAATACAGCTGTCTGCACTGGAAGGCCGCCTCCTGCTTTTCCCTGCCTCCCGTACAGATGGGAGACAAAGACTCATGCCAACCCTAACCTTCAATGTCGTGCCCCCAAGGAGACAAGTCTCATTATCTTTGGCCTGTTTTGCTGAAGGAAGCCAGACATTTTCAAATCCAAGGTTAAATCACAAGACATGTGGGCTGTGAAAATTCTCACAACTGAAGCTGGAAAGCCGACAAGCCTGGCAGGGTAGCAATAGAGATGATTGACCCCTTTACCCTCCGAGAACTCCAGGGGCATTAAGGCAGCCTTCTGTTGTCTCAGTGGAGTCGCTGTCACCTTTCCCTGAAATGCAGTCAATGTGTGACTCTGGGTTTTTAGCTGCTGGGCTGTTGGATGGAGGTGCTCTGTCAGGCAGGCACATAGGCCCCCTGCACCTCTTGGGGACCTGGACCCCTCCAAGCCCACACCCAACAGTGCTCACTTCCCATGGATCTGAGCAGCAGGAAGGATAAGTGGCCTGGGCCCATTATATTTTCCCAGCCTTTGTACACGCTCCTCTGCAACTATCACCAAGTCATCACAAAAACAGTGTGAGGCCCGGCTGCCAGGGACACTTGGCTAGGTCCCTTCAAGAGCTGCATCCATGCGCTATAGGTGAGAGAGCTGGTGGAGGTGGACCCAGGCACCAGGCTCGGCATGGTGTCCAGAGGCCCCACTACACCCACGAGACATGACAGTAGCTCAGGAGGTGAGGAGAGAGGCCGACACTCAGGGGTCAGGGTCTCCTCCACACCGACACTGCAGCATGCCCCTCATTTTCCCCTTGTGATGGCAGCGAGCGGTGGGCATAGCCTCCCCCCGTGTGGATGGAGAAAGCCAAAGGGACGTGGCCAAGGCTGAGCTGAGCCTTGACTCAGGCCATTGGATGCCAAAGCCAGAAGTCAGGAGTCAGGTAATGGCCAAAGCTATGCAAGGGCCCAGGTGACTGGCTGCACCAGCTGCTTAACCTAGAGACTCGGTCACCACCAAAGGTGTGATCAGAAAGGCTTTTCCATAACCTGCTACACTGTCTCCAAACACGGTAGCCTGGACCTCACCTATTCGCCCTCCCAAACCTTGGGAAAAACACAGGGCTGCAGGCCTCCCCAACCCAATACGGTTCTCCTGCCCAGATCCTTGCCCACCACCACTTCCAGCCCAGCTCTCCCACTCTCCAACCTCCTGCGGCCACCTGACCTTCCGGGGCCTCCGCTTCGCCATGCATTAAAAGGGCTCACAGAGAACTCCTGTCCTCAGGCTAGCATGAGGGCAGTGAGATAGTCCATGTGCAGCTTCCCCGCAGCGCCTCCTGTGTGGTCCTTATACCGTCATACAGGTTCAAGGAGGAGGTAGAGAGAGGAAGGAATCGCTGGTGATTCTACATCCTTCCAGACCTTTCCCTGTCCCTGAGGGGTTTGCTTCTGAGCCCTTATGTGGCCTGACTGGATTTCCAAAGACACTCTCCACCCCTGACACCCCCCGAGACCTCCCTAAGGAGATACAGCCTGGATGCAATGCCTGCAAACAAATAAATGGAATGAAGATGAATAAAGCCAGGGGATTAACCAAGATGTGCCTCCGAGAACACTCTTTAACAAACTGTCAAGATTGGTTGCCGGAATCTGGAGGATGTTGCTAACACCTGGGTCCTCAAGACCAAATTAGATTTGCCCTGGGTATTAACAACAACAAAAGGACATAGTGCCCTGCCCTGGGAAGGGCTTCTAGCTTGGTTTAATACTCTGACGTTATTGTATTGAAATTCTTAATTTGACTATTGAACTTGTGTTTGGAAGGGAAGCCGAGGGGATGATGGGGCACACGCATGAGCAGAGGAGCTCAAGGTGGGCTCAAGGTGGGCCCCTCGCCACCCTACCGGCAGATGGCACTCATGCTGCCCTGTGGGCCCGTGAGGCCTGGGAACTTCAGCGGGACTCAGAGTCTGTGTGACGTAAGCACGCTGTATCTACCACTGAGTAAGCGCTGGCTCACCCCTCACCTGTCATGAGGACTTTGCCGGCTCCCACCTGTGCCTCTGTTTTCTCACCTGTCAGGAGACCGGTCAGGGTGCTTTGTGAGGCTGGTTCTGGCTCTCAGGTCCTCTGGGCAGGATGGTTGTAAGGCATAAAAGAGCAGCACATAAGGAGCTCCCACCCCCACTCCCCGTCACCTTTCCTGCTGGCCTGAGTCACCCACTGTGCATGTCAAATGATTCTCCACTTTCTCCAACGGATGTCTGAACACCCTCGGGTGGATTCCACTGGGCTCCAGGTATTCTTGCAGCAAGATGCCAGAAACTTCCTTTTGAAGAATGTGTTAAATTAGGTTGTTCTTAGCTTTGATCTAACAGTGCCCTTTAACCTCTCAAAGCAGTTACCCTAAACTTACCTTCATTTGCTCAAGGCACAAGGGAAATGGAAACCCATAAAACCACTACAAATACATTTTATAGTAAAATTTAGACCCTTGTTAGCCGCTTGGAAATATATTTTAGAAACAAAGTGTATCAACCTTAGTGCTACTCAACAGAACAGACAAAAATCGAATTTCACATTCTAATGTTTTGTTATTTCCAAACAGAAACCTGGTTGAAGAGAGTTTAAGATTGGTTAAGATATTTTCGTGGATTGAGGATTATAATTTTTAGTACAATGGAAACAGCACATGTACCTTTTACAATTAAAAAAATAGGCTACTGATAGGCTAGGCTAGGCAGAATCTGGTATTTGTCAGCCCCGATCTGCCACAGTGGATTGAGTTGATGTGGGTGAGCACGTGGCGGTCACCTTCCTCTCCCACTGCTCTAGGTGTGACCTTCCTGAAACCGCCTACTCAGATGAAGGACGGTGAACACCCTAGACAAGCAGTCTCATGCCAAGTGACTCTGAAATCCACCAACACCTGAAGACCACTGATTTACAGAAGAATAGGATTATCCAGTATGTAGCTGGACAGAACATTTGAGATTTACTTCCTGATGGTACAATGCCTGCTCTTGCTAGTTCAGGGAAACGCCCAGGACTTGTGAACATATAACTCAAAAACCCATGGATGAACGTCTACAGAAAACCACTGCCCTGTTGGGTCAGCCACCGATTGGACCAGGGTTGGTATATGAACCGCACAAAAATGTGTGCCGATTTCATTTAGCGTACTGCTGTGAGAATATACACTAAAAAGGACCAAAAAAACCGCACATGCTTTTAAATATATTCACATTTACTCATGTGCATTATTTTATTAAATGGCCTCTTCTATATATTTTCTGGGATGGAAACTAGAAGTAGGACGAACTCATGGAGGTCCTTTATCCCACTAAAATAGTGAACTTTGAACTCTGGAAACCCTGAGATAACCATCCCTGCAGGTGAGACATACAATGTCCTAGCGTGCAAAAAGGGCAACCAGTGAGTACATCTCATGGAACTCTACTAAAACTATTTTACATTATTCAGTCGCACACAATGTCTTCATACTGGGTAATATGCAGCTTCAGAGCGTCTCAGAGGAAAGAGCAAAATCTGAGGAACGACCTCACTATGGTCTCCCATCTCAGGAATGGGCATGGGAACTGACGCCAGCCACCTGCAGGTGTTCACAGCCAGAGCTGTGACTTCTGCAGCTGTGCTTGCCATGGACAAAAGTGACAGTTTATGATTTTGCTGGAAATGTAACATCTGGTCCACACCCAAGCAATGTACAGCAGGATGCTGAAAGAACTTTTGGATACAACTGTACAACTGCTGCAGGTAATCACTGTGACGCCAGAGAGAAGCTGGGGACAGAGAGAGAAAGTGTTGTCAACATCTAAGGCAGAGAGGACAGAATTTTGTCACTGAAAAACACTAGAAGGGAATTTTCGACAGATGACTTATGAACATTCCTAACAGGAAACTGTGATTTCTAGAAGCCAGCATAGGCTCTAGAAGGACAAGTAACACCAAAGTAACCTGATTTCACTTTCTATTTGAACATTTCTGAACTTAACATGTTTAAAGAACAGTAAATTAGAGAAAGTTGTTTTCTCCCCATGAACGTTTTATGAATCAATTTTATTCAAACTCTTCTCCTGCGTCTTCAGCATTGTTTGTTCAACCCATCAGAATCTTTCTCACCAGTAGAGCACCATTTGGAGTCACCTACCAGTCTCCCAGAGCCCACTGTCATTGCGTCCTTCTGAAAAATCTGTGGGTGATGCTGAGATTCACACTGCGAATGACAAGTACCCATTGACAGATCTCATAACTTGATGTAGGGCAGGTAGAGGCCCTCCTAAATTATGCATTAACAATTCCTACATCAGTGGCATACTGTTTTGCTAAAACAAACTTTTTTTTTTTATAAAGACAGGATCACTAGACCAGGTGAATGTCATCTTCTGTGCCGATATAACAAGCCATTTGATAAACCCACCCACACACGTTTTTGGAAATAAGGCAGTGTGATGTCAGCAACATGCCAGAACACTTTAGAACACTGTGTATTCGTTCTGTGCTTCCAATCGAGAATCTGAGGTCACTTAATCATAAAGTCATGTGTAATCAGAATGGGCGAATGTGCTCTCAAAGTAGTTACTAGACAATGGTGTCAGTTCAGAGAGGAAGGTATCTAGTGTGAGGCCATTGGGCTTTGCCCTTGGTCCAATGTCATGGAAATGGCAATGTCACCTAGGCCCTTGAGAGGGTGGGCCACTTCCCTTCATTTTACCACCTAGGCATTTAAGATGAAGTCACTGGACTTGGCCTAGAATTTCTCCACAGAAACTACAATGAGAAGAATTTTGCTCAAGTCCTCCCTGATTTTTCTGTTCCTGCTTAAAACAAATGTTATACACACACTGAATTCTAAAGCAGGAGGAAAATTTTAAAGCCATCTAGCTCTACTCTCCTTTTCCAGTCTGTAACTGGGAAAGACAGGACTAAATCTCTTGATTCACAGCCAATCATGCTTTTGTTTCACTCGATGCGTAGTTATCCAAGGAAATATTCTGTTAGGATAAGGCCCAAATGCCTGAGCTGCAATGCACACACTGGACAGAGATCATTTTTCCTGAATATACATCTTTTTGACAACACATTCATGTATTTTACAAAATACCTTTTAAAAGTAATATCATATTGGGCCAAGACAGAATGTAATCGAGAAGACAAGAAAATCAATGCTTGTTAATGTCAATTTATCTTTTTAATGAAAAGCCACTGATAGACCATGCCACTGATTAAGTGAGCGAATGCACGCCATGGGCTTTGCACAAGAGCTAGGAACACTGAATAAAAAGCAACTGTTATGATTAATAGATGAGACCACAGTGGGGTTTGACCACAGAGGAGACCACGAAGGCAATAAAGCTCCAGGATGGAGTTTGTCAAGTAGCTCTGGCCAGAGCATAAGGGATGGATAATGGTTATCTGCTCCCCCAACTCTCAGGGGCAAACCCAGGTTAGGGGCATTTCCCAGCTCCCAAGCTGGGACTCCCACTCATTCTTGCCCACTCAGGAAAGCGGATCAAAGTGCAAGGGAATGACGGTGGTGTTTAAGAATGGATGGGTGCACTTAGAAAAATAAAACGGAAATCGGTGTATATCTCCATGCTTTATTATTAGCAACAAAGTGGAGCTTCTCACCAATGACTGCAGCACACATGTGTGATATGTCCCACAGCCAAGAATAGCTAGCTGCTTTGGGGCAATATGGAATGATTCAAAGCACTTAAAGTGATCAAGTATTGAAAGAATCCGAGCTGCTGCTGGTGTATTGCTAATGTCGGCAGTAACAGAGAAAGACAAGCCAGTTCTGATTTAGGCTAATTCTTCATATCCCAAAACTAAAGATGAGTTTGTAGCTCTTTTATTTAAGTGCCGAATCCTACGGGATGGAAGATAAAGGATAAATCGAGCACAGTACTATCAAACTCAGATGTATTTAGAAAATTTAAACATTTTTCGAATTGCCCATTCTGATCATTAGCTTGTTTAAAATGTCAAAAGTCCTATTTGAGGGATTTGTTATGTAACCTTTTCTGCTGCTCTGTCAGTTTCATGGGCGAAAGTGACAGGCAGTTAGTCATATTCACACCAAATAGTTTATCAGGCAATATGTTAATTATCCAGTATATTCACTTGCTTTTAAAAAGTAATCTGAAAAAAAAAAGTAATCTGATTATTTTCCACTAATTACTGCTAACCCTAGTGGTAGGATTCGAAAGAAAGAAGATATGAATTTCAAACCTACTAACCCCATGCTTGTTTTAATACATTTGATGGGGGCAAAGACAGAAGTTATTTGACACTTTAAACCATCATCATTAAAAATGATTCTTTCTGTCATTGTGAATAAAAGCAACTGATGAATACGTTTGCTTCAATGCATCTTAGTTAGGCTGCCCTCAGCTTTCTCAACCTAAAACCTCTGCACAGAATTGTAATTTTGGAACGTTTCAGCCAGAACATTTCCATTCCCTTCTCTCTGCCTTCCTCCCGCCTCACTCATCAAAATTCTGGATATCTCCTTATTTCTTGATTTTAAAAAAAACATATTAAAGCTCACAGTCAGAAATACACCAAAGGGGACAGATGAAGGCCAATTCTTTCTTTTTGTACCTATAATTTACTGCTAGCAACACCTAAAACCAGTACTAAACCTTTTAACTCTTACTTGATAACTCACTTGTTTACTTGACATTTATTTTGCAAGCTCCAGCCCCATGCCAGGTACTGTGAGGCTGAAAAGAGAATGGAGATGCTTCCTCCTTTGAGCAGCTACGGCGCTCTTGGGAACAGAGGGCACAGTCATTACTATTCAGCAAACACCTGCCTACCCACTCACAGGGGTGGGGACGCAGGGGACGGGGAGGACGCTGTCACGGCAGCTGGAGTCACCGAGTCCGCATCTCACTGGAATGGACAGTGCTTGGACGGAGGCTCCCCGCCCCACCCATTTCTGGGTGCAGGCCCAGCTGCTGGCCCTACTGCAGCTGCTATGGGTGGTGCTGGCTGGCTGGCCAACAAGAGGGATCTGGTCCTCGGCTTCCCCGATGCACACAACTCACAGGATGACAGGCAGAGCCCCGGGGCAGACATGGAGTGGAGCTGAACTCAGCCGATCAGGGCTGGGGGCCATGGGGTGTTCTCTGTTACAATTTTAGGATCTCACAGTTTTCCTCATGAGTCCCAGACCTTGCTGTAAAAATTAGGAGTTTAAGATTTTCCCCAACTCCACTTGGAAAGCAAGTTAGTTACTCACGTCCTCTATGTTTCAGATGCTCATCGGCGGAGCTGGCTAATATTTAGTCTACACCCTTTAAGGTGCCTGGGAAGATTAAATAAGAATGTAGCCAAGTGGTGAGAGCAGTTCTTGACTAGTATGGTAAGTATGAAATAAATGTTGGTATAGATAAAAGCTAGTCATTTAATGTGCCCTTTTAGAAGTCATCATTAGACAAAACTTCCTCCAAGTCAGAGCATCGTTACCAGCACTCTGCCTGCCCATCAAGCACCCTCACTGAGTTTCAAATCAAGGGCAAGAAGTTTTGGTTTCAGGGGTTTGCGTAACTCCAGTTTCACTCAGCTTTTAACTCGCATAGTGAAATGTGTAAGTACATGATCACTGCTACAAGGGACAAATGCTCAACGAGACTACGTATTAGCCCCCAGCTCAGCGAGGTAATGAACAGGGAAGCAGCTTACAGGCGTGCCAAAGCTGACTCAGAAACACACGCAAGATGGTACTGAGGATAACAGGCTCCTCAGCATAGATCTTATGCCACCTGTTGAGGTCAAACGAGCAAACAAACAAAACGTGTTGAACCATTGTTTTGTGATCTGCCAAGTCTAAATGAGACACGTCTTGGGCTTGCAACCAGCAGCAGTGGGCACTTTAAGTCTCTGAAATAGGTGTCCAATCTGGGGCTTCACTATGATACCCCTGACATGCATTTTAATCAGAAAAGTGGATTAATGGGAACAGTTTATGGACTGTGGTTTTAATGCTAAGGCAGGCTTACCATACCAGCAAACAGAACCCAGACCTTAATTTAAGGAAGAACTAAATCCACACAGTCTCAGGCATTTAAAACCTGTGTGTGTCCAGGTACCTGAGCTACTTTGTAGAGGTGAATGAATGAGTTCTAACCCTAGTTTCTATCCAAGAAAGTCCATGCGTATAAATAACTTCCCATTTTTACAATGCAAAGATTTATCATGTTCTAGCTGTTTTGAGTTTATAATCAAGAGAAACAAAGATGCAATTTTGTATTTTTTTTTAAAAAAGCGCATTAGAGACATTGTAATAAAGACATTCTACATTTTCATTTCACACCTCAAGCACACTACCATCAGTATCTACTCAATACTCAATACAAACCTAAAATTCAATTAACATTCATTTTCTAGCTCCAAAGGGTGGTATAAAATTCACTTTCATGAACCATATAGACTACACTGTGAGTATACATGACAAATACGCAAACTGCCTCCAATGAGTCATGTGAAACTTCAATTCAGAAGCAGTTTTGCAGGCCTTCACGGCTGCTTGGTAACACGTACATTATTCTTCAGCTATAAAATTCACACATTTAAAAAACGAACTGAGCTAAAATGTGCCCACAAGGAACTAAATCAATGCCCTTCCCTAAATCAGCTAGTTTGAGCAGGAAGGAAAATGTAGTTTTCCGATTGGTGAACGGAGGAGTCCACGCCCAATACTGTCATCTCATTGTATGGAACTCCTGGCTGAATTTGCAACATAAAAATCAAAGTTTACCACGCAAACATGTAGCTACACACCCAGGGAGAGTGCCAGTGGAGTAAACTGAAGACTTGACAAAAAGAAATGCCACCCAAATGGTATTAAAGTGGGAGACTGGCTTTGGGGGCGCAAGTATGTCCACGGCCCTTCAAGCGGGCCCTGGACGCCATGAAGTTTTTGCTGCACTTTCAAAACAGCGATTCCTCCTTTCCTTGGCTATGCCTCATGCAGGGGGTGGAAGGCCCCCGGCTCTTGCAGAACTCCCCTGGTCCGCCGCACTTGAGAATTGTGGGCACGCAGCTCGGTGCGAGGGGAGTGGCCGAGTTCCCGACAGAAAGGGGCTGCCACGCAGACAAGAGGCGGCCGCACAGAAGGCCTGCCACCCGGGGTGCTGTGGTGACCGGAGGGCCACCCTATTCATCCCTTTCCCCGGCACAGAAAGCAACCGGAGGCCCCCAGAGCGCCACCCTCCCCCCCTCTTGATCATCATTCATATCTCAGCTATGACAGGCCCAGGAGACTCAGAGGGGAAATGGGCCTCAAATTAGCATATTCTCCCTCCACACAATGGAGTCTCTTTTAAGCCTCAGCTTTTTAAAAGCAGGGGAGAGGGGAGCGGGGGCGAGGCGAGGCTGCTCTTAGCAACAGTGTCTGAAATTTAATGATTTGCCTTCTTCAAGGCAGCCTGCGTGCTTTTCAATTTTCTTAAAGTAAGCCTCTTCTCAAATGGCCTCAAAACTGACTAGAAAATATTTATTGGGCCACTGTGTCATAAACATCCTCCCTCTTGTCATTAAATTGCAATTAAACTCCTTGATTACAAAAAATAATTACAAACCCTCAACTCTTCCTCCAGCCCTGCTGTGGAGCATGACATCTCCGTGCCTCCTGGAGAAACGGACACAATGAAGAAATGCAGTTCCTGTACATACTAACAGGGAGGCCTCAGAGGGGACACCACGCCATGGGTCGTTCGTATGCTTCCAATCTCCAGTAATGAAAGGGGGGAAGCTACACGGCAACACGATGCCTCGATTACTCTTGACACTTGACTATGGGTTGGTTGCAAGCAATTGCTTCACGTCCCCTTTTCTCAGAGGCTGCCCCTGTCACCTTTAGTTGCCGCTAAAGGGGAGTCCTAAAGCTGCAACAGGCATGGGCTGGCAAACCAGACTGGAACATTGGGAAGGTCATAAAGACAACATCAATCTAGTCAATCTCTTAAGAGGCCAGCAAAGGCCATGCTTTGTGTTCCATGCCACTAAATATTAATTCTCCAAAAGATTACGCCTCAATTCGAGGGGGAGAACTTAAGATGCCTCTGGCTCCCCGTGAACTCCATAAAATGGCTCTGCCCTTTGACGATAACTCAAAGCCATCGGGTGCCCTTCCTCACCAAGGTCCAGCTCCTTCACTGGGGCCCAGGAGACCCTGAGGGCCAGTGCTCTGCCTGCCGAGAGGGACTGGGCACCAGCCTTGGCTGGGCCGGGCTCTGGAGGGCGGCCAGGCACTCCACCTCCTCCCTTCCCCGAGGGGGCATGGAAAGTGGTGTCGGGGGCCGTGGCTTTGTCTCCCAACCAGGCCCCCGCAGGGCTCCCATAGCCTCCTGCCTGCAGTAGGCCCCTGCCCCTGGCCCATGTCCCCGCACTGGGGACAAAGTCCACCCTTGTGTGTGTGATCAGTCCCCAGTCACTGATCCCAAGCCAGCCTCTAGCTCACTGTTTCCTCAAATTTAGCCCCAAGCCCTAGGACCCAACTCCATCTTGCTTTTTCCCCCAACAGACACACAGATGAGTGGAACAGAACAGAGAGCCCAGAAATAGACCCACACAAATACAGTCAATGTTTGACAAAGGTAATTTCATGGAAAGAGAGTATTCTTTCCAATAAATGGTGCTGGAAGAAGTGGACATCCATTGGCAGCACATGAACTTAGACATACCTCACATAGAAATTAACTCAAAATGGCCCACAGACCAAAATGGAAAATGGAGAAGTGTAACACTCCTAGAGGAAGATGCAGGGGTGACTCTGGGTTTGGCCATGGGTGTTCAGGCACGACACCGAAAGCAGGCTCCACGAATGAAAACATCGCCAAGGTAGATTTATTCAAATGGTAGCTTCAGAAGTGTGTGATTTGATTTGAGAGATTCTAAAGACAACCAGTTCATCTAGCTAATGAGTTCAAGTGAAACACCTCATTGTGGATGATGCCCC
Source organism: Manis javanica (assembly GCF_040802235.1). Lineage (NCBI taxonomy): Eukaryota > Metazoa > Chordata > Mammalia > Pholidota > Manidae > Manis > Manis javanica. Next base: position 8,472,910 of record NC_133174.1, read on the forward strand.
TGCAGGGCTGCAGTCCTGTCCTCAGTGGGGACTACCTGGCTGAGCCTCACACCAGCCCCCTGGCAGGCTCCGCGCCATTCCTCCCCTGTTGACCCTGCAGTGATCTGGCTCTCCAAAGCCACACTGCTTCCCTGCTCGCATGTGCTGTGCTCATGTTTGAGGACTCTGGGACAGCTGGAGCCACATCTGAGGCTTCCCGGTGTCCCCCTGGCCCTCACGTGTTGCCTGGTGCATGGTAGGTGCACAATAAATACTTTGAAACAAAACAAAATGCTGACACATATTCAGAGGACATTTGCTGTGCTCTACTGCCAGTCAAGTACCACCCAGAACACCTGCCCAGGTAAGAAGGAACTCCTCCCCCTGCCAGCACCCTCCCCCAGTGCTCTGCTATGCCTGTGCTCCTTGCGGTCCATCTGGGGAAGCCTGAGGTGACATTAGGGCCCATTCTTCTCTCATCAAGGTGCCCTTTCTAATAGAGCCAAATGGCTCCTACAGCTCAAAACCTCTCAGGTCTACATTTTAGGCCATTTCTTCTCTAAGCTCCAGGGGCTCATTTACAGCACACACCCACACTTGTGTATGTGTATTACATGCATGTGGGTGTAGACACACGGTCGCAAATATGTACATATATACATATGTGAACATATATGAAGGGAAGGATGCTAGGGATGGGGAAGATTAATTCAGCTTAGAATATTTTGAATTTAGAAGGATATAACATATTTCATGAAAGTATGTGGATGTATACATGCATGCGTGCATACATGTTTATCATAGTGCACAGATGTACACAAATCTACATTCACGCATATCTATATACATGCACAAACCCTTCACACAGACATGCACACATGGATGCATGTGCATACGTGCACATGCACATAAATGTACACATGGTGCACCCACATGTACACATACACATATATATACTTTTACTTAAGTATTTCATATCCTTCTAAAGTCAAAATGTGCTAAGCTGTATTCATCTTCTTCCACCCCCACCTGAAGCCTCCCTCATCCTTCCCACTGTTCTTCCTCCTGTCAAAATTACCACTATCATCCCAACAACTTACATTTTTCAGAAATTCAGAATTCCAGCTCCTCCATTTACCAGCTAAGTCACTTTGGGAAGTTATTTAACTTCTACCTCTCTGGACAGCCATGTCTCCATCTGTATAATGGTCATACTATATTCCCACATTCTCATATTATTCAAAACAGTCATTCGAATTCTAGGAAGTCCCTTTCTATACCATACACTCTCTCTAAAATACATATTAGTTGGCTATGATGTCTCCACACCGGATCAGTTATGGGGTGGGGGGATGTGGGTGTCACTAGTTCAAGCCCACCCTTGCCCTTTTACCAATTTCTCCTGGCCTCAGGCTCGGATGGTAGCAATGGCTGGCTGGCTGGTTATCGACGTCTACAATCTGCCATCTCAATCCCAGTCCAAGGCTTCTCTGTCCAAAACTAACACCTTCACTGTGTAGTCTCCACAATCTACAATGGTACCCTGCCTTCTAGAGAGAGTGGCCCAAGCCGCTACCTCTTGGACCAGTGCCCTCCCTACTCTTTCCTCTCCCCTTCCGCTTGCTCTAATTCCATTCATTTTCAGGGCATAACTCTAGGGCTACACCATGTGGGGAATGCTCCCAATGATTTGGTTCTCACCACAACTCAGGTCTATGTACACCCCCACCCCAATTTACCACATTATGACATTATCTTTTTCTCCAAAGCCTCCAAGTGTTTAAGTCTTACACTCCAAAAACATGTGACCTCTGATTAGATAGGGACCATATGTGTTAATTCTCTGGTGCCATGCCAGATGCCTAGCCTACGTTTAGAAAAATGTGTTCACATTCAATGAGAACTCACTGATTTTTCAAATAATAATTACTAAAAGATTTGCAATGCTATGTCCTGTAGCATTTAAAATAAGAGTGTGACTTTTCTGAAAGAAAAAAAAGTAGGCCACAGAGTATCACCTTTTTCAAGAAATTGGTAAGCAAACACTATTTCACTACCAAAGAGGAAACATCTAGCAAAGTATATTATAAACTGTAAATCTGCACATTCAACATATAACACTGGTAGGGCTCAATATGCAGAAACACTAAGTGGTTTTAATTTTCCACCTACAGTTTGTCAAGCCCAGGGGCCCAAAATGACCTCAATGTTGAACAGGAGGCACATCCATCTGCCAGCAGTAATTGTTTTATTGACCTGATTAAAGAACTATTTCCACTGGTCAAAAAGATCTATCCAGACACATCAGCCTTAGGCACACAATGGCGGTAATTAGAGATGCATGTTTCCCTAATTAAAATATGAGTCAGTGGGAAGAACATAAAATAATGTATGATTAACATTTATTCAACACATTTCTTTCAGTGGTTAGGATGTATGATTAAGCCAAAATCCATTTTTTTCAAAAACAGCTTTATGGAGATATTAACTGACATACAGTATAATCCAGCCATTTGAAATGTACAATTCAATAGTTTTTAGTTTATTCCTCCCTTTCTACTTGTTCAAGTTCTATGCGGACAACCATCACCACAATCTAATTTTGAACATTTTGGCTGACCCTAAAAGAAACTCTGACCCCATCAGCAGTCATTCCCCATTCCTCCCTACCCGACCCCACTCCCCAACACCGGTTTTAAGCAACCACTAGCTTTCTCCATCTACGAGTTCGCCTGTTCGGGATGTACCGTGTGTACTCCTGTGTAACTGGCTTCTTTCTCTTAGTATATTGTTTTCAGGGGTCATCCATGTTGTGGTATTTATCAGTATTTCCTTTTCTTAGTTGACAAATAATATTCTACAGTGTGACGGACCACATCTCGTTTATCCATTCATCAGCTTATGGCATTTGGCTTGTCTCCACTTTTTAGTTGTTACAAATAACAAGGTCATGAACAGTCGCATGCAAATTTTGATGTGGATACAAGTTTCCGTTTCTCTTGGGTCCATAACCTAAGAGTGGAAGTGCTGGGTCTTATGGTAACTTTATATTTAACCGTTTGAGGAATTGCGGACTGCTTTGGTAAGCAAGTGCACCATTTTGCATTTCCACCTGCCTTGGGTGAGGGCTTCATTTGCCCACATCCGCAGTGATACTTGCTGTGGCCCATCTTTTTGAGTCTAGCCGTCCTAGTGAGTGTGAGGTTTTGATTGGCATTTCCCTAGTGACCAATGATGCTAAACATCTTTTCATGTGCTTATGGTCCATTTGCATTTTTCTCTCTTTTTTTTTGGAGAAATGACTATTAAATCCTTGTCTATTTTTATTTGGGATTGTCTTTTTATTATTGAATGGTAAGACTTTCAAAAACTATATCCTGGGTATAGGTCCCTTAGGTATATGATTTTCAAATAGTTCCCTGCATTCTGTCAGTTGTCTTTTCACTTTCTTGATGGTGTCCTTTACAGTACAGAAGTTCTTAATTTGGCTAAAGTCCAGTTTATCTGTTTTTTTTCTTCTGTTACTGGTCCTTTTGGTGCCGCATGTAAGACACCAGCATCTAACCCAAAATCATGAGGATTTACTTCCATGATTTCTTCTAACAGTTTTATAGCTTTAGGTTTTACGTTTAGGCCTGTGATCCATTTTGAGTTAATTTTTGTGAATGGTGTGTGACGGGGCCCAACTTCATTCTTTTGCATGTGGATATCCAGTTGTCCCAGAACCATGTGTTGAAAAGAGCATTCTTACCCCATTTAATTGTCTTGGTACCTATCTTCGTCCGTTCAGGAGGCTTTAACAAACCACCAGCGACTGAGGAGTTTAAACAACACACATTTATTTGTCACAGTTCTGGAGACTGGACATCCAACGTCAAGGCACCAGCAAGTCTGGTGAGGTTCCACTTCCTAGTGCATCAACGGCTGACTTCTCCCTGGGCCCTTGAATGAGGGAAGGGGTGAAGGAGCTCTCCTGGGTCTCTTTTATAAAGGCACTAATTCCAGTCACAAGGACTCTGCCCTCAGGACCTGATCACCTCCCAAAGGCCCCACCTTCAAATACCATGCTGGGGATTAGGTTTCAACACAGGAATTCGTGGGGCAGGAGCACAAACATTCAGTCTACAGTAGTACCCTTGCTGAAAAATCACTTGACCACAAATGCTAAGGATCACCTCTGGGCTCTCAATTCTATTCTATTGCTTTATATGTTAATTCTTATGCCAGTACCACACTGCCCTGATGCTGTTTCCCAGACGTCATTTTGATAGAATTCAATTTTTACACAAATGTGGGTTTTATTAAAAGTGACTGGAAAAACCACTTCACATTTGACTGATGTTCATTAGATGGCAAAGGCTTTTAGTGCCTTCATCTTCTGACACTTAAAAGGTGCTTTCATCGTATACACATCCCATGAAACACAAACATCCCATTTAACAAATTCAACAACTTAGTACAGTTATTTGAACAAATAGCATCAAAAGTATTATTCCAGCTGGATACAATAAAATGATTGCCAAGCCTTGGATACAAAGAGACTCAGAGCCCAGGGAACTGGAGAATGTTATTCTCCAAGTCAATGCTGGGATCTAGAAGAATCTTCAAACTTAGGTAAGACAAAACATTCCACAGCATTTCCCAGCTGTCCACAGCTACAGGTGGTCCCCCCTCAGAACACACCAACATATTTCCTACTGTCTGAACGATCTACGGCTTAGAGTTCTTGAACCATTCTTTACCACGGATTAAACTGAACAGAAGTAAGAAAACAAGAGACAACGCACTGCCTTAATATCAAGCAAGACCTAGAAGCTGGGATATATCTTGCCTCACTTACTCGGGTATCTTCTGACATTTGCCAGAATGTTTTCTTTTCTCCAATGGAAATTCAAGCACCCGAAAGGCTTCCAGCTCTTTCAGTATTTATTTAGGATAGACTGGCATTTTCCATCTCAGAGAATTTTCGTTCATTTGTATGAAATGGCCTTCTATCCAACCTATTCCATCAACCGACTCCAAAAACAAAAAGGCTTCTTATGGAGGGTAGATTTTATTTTCGATTCAAGAGTAAAGCTGAGAGTTAAAGTTCTCTCTCCTCTTATACATTTTTGTATTTATATTCAATTAAAAGTTATTTAGCTTTTAGCATACTACTAGTTATATTTATAAATCAAATTTTAGGGTTTCATTTAAATCGTTAACATTCTACCCCATCTACGGGCTGCTTTAGCTTCTTAGGACTACGTACAGCCAGCAACTTTGCAAAGAAACTTGATCTGCAGGTGTTTGACCCGCGGCCACATGTTCCGTAAGGGGAACGTGCCCACACAGAACCCAGGGCAACCTCCAGTCAACCACCTTCCCTGAGCCTTTTCTTGGAAACTTCCCTCTCCCCATGCGGGAAGCTGGGTCCTTCTAAAGATTCTTCTCAAGCCATCAGGGGCTGTGTCCAAAGTGGGGGGCTCTTGGTCTTGCAGAGAATGGGTGGGGTATCCTATTCCACAGAAAAGAATGCCCAAAACTCTGCCTTCCTTTCTCCCCTTTCCTTCCTCCACCGTGTGGCTGCCTCCCTGAAACATCTAAACCTCTGGGTTTTCCACCTGTTTTCCACCTGAGCACATGTTGCATTTATTTCCTCTACGGAATTCTGAATTTCCACACATCCACCACATCTCTCGGTCACTCCAGAATTCCTAGACGCCTTTGTCCACTTCTGATCTGTGTTCCTGGCCATTATTATCCATGTTCCTAGGCCATCCTTGAATGAAAAAAAAAAATCCCCCCAAAACCAAAAAACCAGACTCTTTTAAAATCCATTAGTCACGAAAAGGCATCTCCTACACTCACTGCAGACTCAGGTTTGTTTTCTTGTTCCGTATAGTGGTGTGGAAGGAAACCCATCCGGACCAGCCTGAGCACATACGGGCTTCCTGCCTCTCCCCACGACCTTTTTTTTTTTTTTAAACACTAACATTTTCTTCCCTGACTAACCGTCTTTCCTACTACTGACTCATACTTCTAGGCAAATGTCAGTACTGTGGTGGGCCACCAACACGCCCAGCAAGCGCTCACTTCTTGGCCCCATCGGATGCATGTATGATGAGGGTGAGTGCTTTCTGTGAACTGTGCCAGTGAGACTACTATGGACGAAGACAAGCAGATGGGGCTTGGTCGTTAAGTCAGTGTTAGTACTGAGCTTCCTCCCCACCACTGCCCAGCATTTTTCATGTTTTCATATGTTAAATACATAAACACGGTAGTATAAATCCAAAATCAATAAAAATATGGAGACCTTATGAAACTATTTGAGATGAAAGAAAATAACATTTTATATGTCTGCAAACATATTTACACACAAGTTGTTGCCAAAACTCTGAGTGTTGAACAGAAAAATTTGGCAGAAAATCAGGTAAGAGAGTGATAAGGCAATTTTAAAAAAATCCAAACAATTAAAGTATTCAGAGACTAAATTTTAACATTTACAATGAGTTTGTCTCTCCGGGTCTACTTTAAACAAATAAGGATTCTTGTTCTTTATGGATTTCAGTGTATTATTTCTAAATGCAATGCATAAATATCCCATCTAAAATCTAGTGTATTAATCCCACCCATATTTTTGCACAGTCTGAACACATGAATTATGATTCTATTCAGCCTCCTTATTATCACTCAGGCTCTTACATTATCCATTCCTTTATAGAAAATGGAAGTGTTTGCTAATCCGTTAGCCACTCGGCTGTAAGTAGATTAATGCTGGTGCATTAGGAAATGGCTCCTATATATCATGTCAAATGAGTAATTCCAATATTTGACATTATAATAAAGTGAAAAAGGCCCTCCAAATTACAGCTTTAACACTTTCTTGATAGTATGGTTCTTTTTCAAGCAACTATACAAATACTGTGATTTAAATATTAATTGATTTTTAAATTACCTGTTATTTCTGTAATTATATTTGCTTTAAGACAGAAGGTAAAGTATAGAATAAACACCTACATTTTCTTTCTATGGGCTAAGCCCAGAACTACATGAATACCCAATGCCCATTATAAAGACATTAAGGTAGCTACCAGGAAATTAACTGAAAATTTCAAATACTTCTCATGTTTACTCAGACTGCTACCCCATATCATGAATGTTCTCCATCCGGCAAAATTAAATTTGAGAATGAGATACTACTTCACACAAACCAGAATGGCCATAATAAAAAATTAGAAGTGGTGGTGCAGACATGGAATAAATGGAACCCTCATATGTCATCTGCTGGTAGAAATGTAAAATGGTGCAGCCACTTTGGGAAGCAATATGGAAGTGTCTCAAAAAGTTAGAGTTGCCATATGACAATTCCACTCCTAGGTATATACCCAAGAGAAAAGAAAACATGTCCGCATAAAAACTTAGAGATGAAAATTTATAGCAGCATTAGTTGTAATAGCCAAAAAGCACAAATAATCCAAGTGTCCATCAACTGGCAAATGGATAAACAAAATGTGGTCCATCCATACAGCTAAATACTGTTAGGCAATAAAAACAAAGTACTGATACATGCTTCAAGAAGTATGGACCTCAAAAACATTATGTTCAGGGAAAAAAGCCAGACATAAAAGAATACATTATTATATAAGTCCATTTACACAGAATGTTCAGAAAAGCAGACCATAGAAAGTTGATTAGTGGTTCCTCAGGGAAGCTGGGCCTGGGGATGGGAACAGGGATTAACTGTAAATAAACTCAAGGGATCTTACTGGGTGATGGAAATGTTCTAAAACTGGATTGTCGTGATGACTCTACAACTCAGCAAATTTACCAGAAGTCATTTAGTTGTCTTTAAAACTAGGGAACTTTATGGTATGTAAATGATACCCCAATACAATTGTTTAAAAAAATAGATGCAGAGGAAATAGTCAGGAAGCAGGTACAGTAAATGCAGGTCAGAGACGATGATGCCTGACCAGGTAGGAATGGAATTAGAGAAAGATGGGCTAATTCAAAAGCAGCTAAGAAAGAACTATTCGGATTTCCACAATGCCTTCCTTACCCACTTTACCATTCTGGACCTCTTATGGCACCAACACTGTCCCTCCCCTTCATTTTGACATAATCACACATTGCCTTACGTCATCAGTTGATTGTTTTGTGCACACTGTCATTGCCTGGAGGCCAGATGTGTACATAGGGGCACCATTAATACTCACCAACAAATGAATGGTGAAACAACTGGACACAATCAGCCCCAGGGTGGATATCATTGATTATTCTGGATTATAGTAACAGTCATCATAATGTTAAGACAATAAAAACTAGCAATTACATTCGAATAGGAATTGCTAAAGTCATCAACACAACAGTAGAGCAAAACTCAGTTTGCCAGAAAATTACCACCATAATTGATAGCAAAACAGGAACAGAAAACAGAATCAGGGAGTCAGCCAAAGGCAACATCTAAATATATTTTGGGGTGGAAAAATAAAAACTAGAAGAGAAGAATACTTTGAAGAACATTATTTGTCTCCCTAATTGAGATTCTATCCATTTACTAACTGAAGTCTTAAGCCCATGTAGAGCGGTAGACAGAACAGTGTCCAGGAGATAGGAATGTGGATCTTGGAACCACTCAGGGGACCTTGGGCAATATCCTTAAGCTCTTTAAAATCCAGTTTCCCAGAAAAAAATGAGAACACGGAGCACTTTTCACAAAGTCAATGAAAGATACCAATGAAATTATGTGCAGCTTTTCAGATATGCAATGACTAAAAGTGTTAGTGCTTTTATTGCAATTATTACTTAAAATACTTGTAGTGATCCACTTTACAAATGAATTACAGCTATACTGAAGTCACTTCTTGGAAAAAACATCAAAGTTCATTTGAGGAAAGTTCTACCTAGTGATGACTTTCTGTTTCAAGTCATTGAGATACAGGGAACAGAATATCTATTTTGAGTCAGAGCTAGCTTCTAATGGTAAGCTCTGCCACTTATCAGCTGAATGATCGTGGGCAATAACTTAAACTTTCTAAGCCTCAGTTTCCTATCTGTAAAGTGGGGATGATAATAACCCCTTAAGGTTGACGGAGAGTTAACTAGATCCAATACACAGAAAGCACTTTATATACTTCCTGGACACAGTAGGCCCTTGATGAATAGTAGCTACAATCATTATTATTCATATAAAAGCATGATTATTTAAACGGTGTCTTGCTTTCAGTTCTATACCAGGTTTTTGCTAATCACCAGATATCTCAAAGAATAATGCATTTTGTTCTAGGATGGATGGACTCATCTCAGACATGTAACAACAGCAACAAAACAGTTGAAATGGAGGGAAAATTATCCTGTCCTGCACACTGTAGACTGTGGTTTCACCTGGAGAATTCTACTTTCCACAGTTTTTGATGACATGAACCTTCAAAGATAATATCTAGCCAGGGTAATTGCCAGGAAGGTAGACTCTTCATCGTCTCAGAGGCATACATATTTTTAGAAAAGAGCATTACTTTGCTTCTTAAAATTTTCTTGGCAGGTTTTACCAATGGGCTCATGCATCTCTTTAGAGAAGAATTCCTCTCCACCTTCTTCCACAAACCTAAGTAATCTCATACCACACATTGCATGTACCAAATTCCATAGAGATTTGTTCAAAGTTTATCCAAAATTTCCTCTTTGAAATGAGTGTTGCTAGCCTTAATTACAAATGAATGACCAGATGAAATCAAAATGCATCCTGATGTCATTAGGTAGGGCATCAACTTTGATCAAGAGATGGAAACCACTTTTAAAATTATCATGGACCAAATCTATGATATGCTCAATGAGAATAAGAAATTTCCTTTACACAGCTTACTGTATTTTGGTCTATTGAATAAATTTTAAAGAAAGAAACTAAATACATGGAAATTTTCCCTGCTCTATTGTATTCATTAATGAAATACAGAACGAGGCATTCTAAATATTTCATATGTGGACCTAAAGATAACAAAAAAGATGGTTCGTAAGGACCCTGTCTTAGTTTTAGTTCCTCCTGAAGCTGAGCCTGAAACAGAGCTTGGTTGCAAACAGTTCATTTGGGAGTCAATCCCAGGAAATACAGGTAGGGTAAGTGAGAGAAGATAGCCAATAAAAATAAGCCAACAAGCAAGTTATCCGTATGGGTGGCTGGGTCTTAGTCCCACTGGAGAACCCCGAGAGACACACAGAACTGTGCTTCAGCAGTATCCCACCAAGGGCATGGGAGCTGGGTATTTACACACCACCTCCTGTCAGGGACTAGTTGAAGGCTGCTCCTGGAAGGTGTTAATTCTCTGACATTTCTAGTCTGCCAGCAGGTTAACAAGGCAGTCTCTGGAGATCAACGCCCTGGGGCAAAGAAATGTAGGTGCTGGCATTTGCAAATCAGACTGGAGTTCACTGAAGTGGTGAGAGGAGGGGATGTGGGCAGGGCCCCACAGCATCTGCTACAGATACATTACTTAGCCTATTGAAGGGAACCCCCAGGACTTGGGGGAAAGGCGCAGAGTATAGAGATTCTGAGCTCACAGACACACCAAGGCTGCGACTACACATAGTGCAACTCAGAGAATGACCTGAGATGAGCAGAAGAGCTCTTCCATAGCTACAGATAGAAAATAAAAGCCACATCAAGAAGGGTAGGACGGGAAGACACCCACCTGGGAAGCAAACCCCCAGTGCAGAAACTCACAAGCAGGAGGGGTGCCACAGGCGGACACCCTCCCTGAGGAGTGAGACCCCCACCCTGGGGATCTGCACCAGGAAGACAAGCTCCCCGAACATTTGGCTTTGAAAATCAGCGGGGTTTAGCTCCAGGAGAGCTGGCGGGCTACAGGAAATGGAGTCTCTACCCTTAAAAGGCCCATGTACACTACCACTCACTCCAAGAACCAACATGGAGGCAGCATTTTGAAAAGTGCCTAGGTTATATGTGAAGGAGACTTATTGACTAATTTTAGGGCATGTGTCAGAGAGGTATTGATGTATAGGAACTTCCTCCAGGCACAGAAGTGCTGGTGGGGGCCATTTTTCTTGCCTTCCTTCAGCTTAGCTGCCCTGATGCCAGAGGGCACCAGTTCTGACACTCTCCATCTAGATTACTAGCATAAGAATCATATGATCATCTCAACAGATGCAGAAAAAGCAATCGACAAAATTCAACATCCATTCATGATAAAAACTCTGAACAAAGTGAGTGTATAGGAATATACCTCAACATAATAAAAGCCATATGTGACATACCCATAGATAACATCATACTCAATGGTGAAAAGATGAAAGCTTTTCCTCTAAGATCAGGAACAAGATAAGGATGTCCACTCTTGCCACTTTTATTCAACATAGTACTGGAGGTCCTAGCCATGGCAATCAGATAAGAAAAAGAGATAAAAGGCATCCCAATTAGTAATGAAGAAGTAAAACTGTCACTATGTACAGGTGACGTGATACTATATACAGAAAACCCTACAGACTCCACCAAAACTATTAGAATTAATCAATGAATTCAATAAAGTTGCATGATACAAAATCAATATACAAAAATGTACTGTGTTTCTATACACTAACAAACTAGCAGAAAGAGAAATTAAGAAAAAATCCCATTTACAAGTGCATCAAAAAGAACAAAATACCTAGGAATAAATTTAACCAAGGAGATGAAAGACCTATATTTCAAAAACTATAAGACCTGGATGAAATAAATTGAAGATGACACAAATAAATGGAAAGATAGCCCATGCTCATGGATTAGAAAAATTAATATTGTTAAAATGTCAGACTACCCAAAGCAATCTACAGATTCAATGCAATCCCTATTAAAATACCAGCAGCATTTTTCACAGAATTTGAACAAAGAATCCTAAAATTTGTATGGAACCCCAAAAGACACCAAACAACCATCACAATCTTGAGAAAGAAAAAAACAAAATTGGAGGTATCACAATCCCAGATTTCAAACTATATTACAAAGCTACAGTAATCAAAACACCATGGTATTGATGCATGCGCACTTGCACAAAACACACAGATCAATGGAACAGAATGGAGAGCCCAGAAATAAACCCACATGTATATGGTCAATTTATCTATGACAAAGGAGGCAAGAATATACAATGGGGAAAAGACAGCCTCTTTATTAAGTGATGTTGGAAAAACTGGACAGTTACATGCAAAAGAATGGAACCCACCACTGTCTAACTCCATACACAAAGATAAAGTGGAAATGGATCAAAGACCTAAGTGTAAGACCTGAAACCATAAAACTGGAAGAAAACATGGGTAGTAAACTCTTTGACATCAGCCTTGGCAGTATATTTCTGGATCTGTTTCCTTGGGCAAAGGCAATAAAAGCAAAAATAACCAGGCAGGACTACATCAAACTGAAAAGCTTTTGCACAGCAAAGGAAACCATCAACAAAATGAAAAGGCAACTTCGCAAACTGGAGACAATGTTTGCAAATGATATATCTGATAACGCATTCATCTCCAAAATATATTTTAAAAACTCATACAATTCAATGCCAAAAAAACCAACAATCCAATTAAAAAATGGGCAGAAAACCTGAATACATTTTTCCAAGATGACATACAGATGGCCAACACATGCATGAAAAGATGCTCCACATCAGTAATCATCAGGGAAATGTAAATCAAAACCGCAATGAGATATTACCTCACACCTGTCAGAATGGCTAGTATCAAAAAGACAAGAAAAAACAAGTTTTAGAGAGGCTGTGGAAAAAAGGGAACCGTCATGCACTGTTGGTGGGAATGTAAATTGATACAGCCACTATGGAAAGCAGTACGGTGGTTTCTCAAAAGATTAAAAACAGAAATGCCATATGACCTAGTAATTCTACTACTGGGAATTTACTTGAAGAAACAAAATTCCTAATTCAAAAAGGTATCTGCACCCCCTGTGTTTATTGCAGCATTATTTATAGCCAAGATATGGAAGCAACCTAAGTGTCCATGGATACATAAATGGATAAACAAGATGTGGAGCATGTATACAATGGAATATTACTCAGCTATAAAAAAAGAATGAGATCTTCCCATTTGTAATATGGATGGACCTACAGGGGATTGTGCTAAGTGAAATAAGGCAACCAGAGAAAGACAAATACCATATATGATTTCACTTATATGTGGAATCTAAAAAACAAATGAACAAAATAGTAACAGACTCTAAATACAGAGAACTGGTGGTTGCAAGAAGGGAGAGGTTGGGGGATGAACAAAATAGGTGAAGGGGGTCAAGAGGTACAAACTTCCAGTTATAAGGTAAATAAGTCTTGGGAATATAAAGTACAGCCAATATTGCAATAACATTGTATGGTGACAACTAGACTTTGTGGTATTTTGTGACTATATAAAATGTTGAATCACTGTGTTATACACGTGAAATTAATATATTATATGTTAACTATACTTCAACTACAAATAAACTAAAAAACAATAAAATATACAAATAAAAAAAATAAAAGGAAACTCGACAAAAACATACATTAAAGGCTAGAACCTTCAAAATTGCCAACCCCTGCTGAGAAGTGAGCTATACTGTGGAAAATGAATCTCATATAAATCCACAGAGTAGTGATCAGATATTTTATCTTCTCATCTAATGCTTTTCATGTAAATAGAGCGTTTATTTGATTAAAGAGAAAGTTAATTATGATAATATGCCATTACTAAACAACACTAGGGGTGCAGGGTCATCAAATTGTTCTGTAAAGGACCAGATAGTAAGTGGTTTAGGCTTTGTTGGCCATATGATCTCTGTCCCACCTATTCAACTCTGCCACTGTAGCCCCAAAGCAGCCATAGACAATATGCAAAAGAATGGACGTGGCTGTGTGCCAACATTTTTTGATTTACAAAAATAGCTGGCTGACCTGTGGGCCGTAGTTGATACAAGCAAAGGGAAAAGAAAGTTTGAGGAACGTAATATTTTTCTTATTTTCACTTCCATGACTGCAATATACCTGAACTATACTGCCTTTCTGCCCTTGTCTTTTTAAAAATTAATTAGAGAAATTTAATAGGTAATACAATGACATGATTGGATAATCACTACATAAGCACTACACATTGAGACGTCTCACTTCTCTGGCCACTATTCACTGTCTTACTTGCCTCTCTACAGGTCACCACTTTGAATAAACATACACACTTCCTACCTTTCTTACCCAAAAAGTAGCATTCTGTATTTAATCTTCTACACCCTATTGTTTAATACATAGGAGAACTGTTTCTATAGATCGGTGTACAACTTCCTTATCCTTTTTGCCAGCACCGTAATTTCTAGCATTGACGGTACCCTTGGAGATAGGTTTAGCCGGCCCCCTATAGGCAGACACTGGTTTCTGGTCTTTTGCTATTACCAGTAAGTGCTGAGGGAAGGGCACGATGAAAAGCTTTTACATATGTCAGTTTGTACAGGTGTATGTATAGAGCTATAGGATAAATTTTCACAAGTGGGATTCTTGGATCAAAGGGCTGATGAAGTGATTTGGGCACAGACTAACAACATGTCCCCAACGAGGGCTGCCCTGTGTTTGCACTGCCCACTGTAGCTCATGGGAGTGTCTTCTAGCCTTGTTCTCATTGGAAAAAAGCAGAAAATCTACTTCACTTACTCATCTGCATCCCCAAAACCACTTCTAGGACCAGAGATTCACTAGAGGGACTCATGGGACCCAGCATATAGATGTACTTGTGACTAAGATTTATTAGCAACACAGATCGTGAGGGAAAAAGACGCTCATGGAGGCTGGAAGAACCCACGGGCAGGCCTCCTGGTGTTCCCTTCCTCCCCAGAAGGGTCACACGGGGCACACTTGGCTCTCAACAATGAAAACACAACACTTGATGAGGTATTTCTACCCAGTGAAGCCAAAGAAAGTCTCAGGTTGGTCACGTAGGCACCTTCTGCCTGGACATATCAAACTGCCACACTCCAGGAAGGAGAGCAGGTGTTCAGGATAAACCCACGGTCTGTACAGTCTAGGCACCCTGGACCAGTCTTATTTCGGGAAAAGTTTAGATGCGTCCAGGGAACTGTTCACCAGCCAACCAAGGTTAGCCTTGTTGAGGAGAGCAGCATCAGGCCTGCTGTGTCAACTCTCTTCTGCACAATCGCAGGATAAAATGATTTCAGGTGAGCTAACCAGCTAGTTTGAAGCTATAGGCCAGCCGCTGGGCCTAACTGTGGCCTTCAGCGAACTCTGGCTCAGGGCGGGGATTTCTGATTGGTCGGCTGCTTGCCTTGAACCACAAGGGACCACTTGAACCCAACTGGCGCTCCGCTTCTGCAGAAAAGTGTGCCTGGCATGCCGAAACTGTCTCCTGACAAAATTACTATTTTTTTCTAGCTACTTCTTTTAAAAACTGGCCCCATTCTTTCACTCTATAAAACTACAAAGAGCCACAAAGGAATTGAGGCTGGTACTGGCTTCGTAGGTTCTCATGAAAGAAACACCGTCCTAGTCCAGCACAAAGGCTGACTAAAGAATACTTCTCCTTTGGTTTACAACTGAGATTTAAATATACAAAATCCGTAACAGGCGATTGCTCTCGGTAGCGCGTATTTTCTAGTGATTCTGCAAAAGCACACATTCACTAATGCAATCTATCTGTGCACCTGTAAAATAAACCATACAACTAAGTTCTTCAGGGCTTAACAGTAGAATTGTGAGACGCTTCTCCGCAAACATTTTAATAACCCCATTTTAAAGTAAATTTTTAATTGGAATATACATAAATATCATGCACAAAAGAGAAGTGTACACCTAATTTAATTTTCACAAAATGGATGTACCCATGTAACCGGATTTTTAAAAACATCGCTAGCACCCAAGACCCCCCCCACCTTATGCCTCTCCCACTCCCTTGACACCAGCCTCTACTCTGACTTTTAACAGCACTAGCATGTTTGTTTGCTTTTGACTTTTATATAAATGGAATCATATGGAACGTTCTCTTCTGCATCCGGTTTCTTTCATTCAACAACCTTGTTGTGAGATTCATCTCTGTTGCTGTATGTCACAGCAGTTAGTTAATTTATCCAACCTACTGTTGTAGGACATCTGGATTGCTTCCAGTTTGGGGTTATCACAAATAGTTCAGCATGTTCATTTTCAAAATGCTAGTAGAAATTTTTTAAACTGATGGATAGCAGGTATACAGTTGAGTGCACAAATCCTGAGTGCACAATTTAATTTACACACATACACCTCTGTAACCAAGCCCAGGAGCAAGAAAGAAAATTCTCCCATCCCCCCAGAAGGTTCCCTGCGACTGTCTCAATTTTAAATCCCTTCAAAGAGATGAGCAACCGCCAATCTTCAGCTCCCAGTGCAGCCGCCACTGAGGTAGCGCAGCAAACATGGCTGACCCATGGGTTCCACCCCAGCCTCGGTCACTTGCTTCTGACCTTACAAAGGTCACTCTTAGCCTCTGTTTCATCATCTGCAAATAAGGAGGTGGAGTTGGATGGATCCCAGGGTCTCTGCAGCTGCAAAAGTCTAGTTGATCAAATAAAACCACAGCCTTCCCTGCCCGTCCTTCACTCCTAACCCCCAAGTCTCTGGGCTGCTATTGCAAGTCCTTTAGCTGGTGCAGGAAAGCCGAGGGCAGCTGTCACTGCTCCCCACTCACCAGCTCTGGGGGTTCTCACCTATCACTTTCACACGGCCCTCGGCCTTCTTGTCCTCCAGCTGAGGAACTGCAGCTTTTATTCTTCCCACTCGGGCTCCACTCCGAGTCTTTGTGGCTCGCCTCAGAATGCTTTCTAATTCTCTACATGCCTCTGGAAACTAGAGAGCCCCCCTAGGAGTTAATATTTTAGTAATGTTGACCAAAGGCGACTGAGGACAGTGAAGGCCAGACAAAGCACACGGCCTCCGGAGGCTTCCTACTCTAAGTGTGCGCCAAACCCACGGTGTCAGCACACCTGGGGCCCTGGTATGACGGCAAATGTTCACGCTCCCCCGGATCCCCGAGAGGGAATCTGCAGCTCCAGGAGATACCCAATGAGCCTGTGTACACTTTTCTGGCCAGAAGTCCAAATCAGGTTTATGGGCTACAGTCAGGGTGCTGGAAGGGCTGCTTCCTTCTGAAGGCTCCAGGAGAGAATTTCCTAGCCTTTGTTAGCTTCTAGTGCCCACTTGGATTCTTCGGGTTGTGGCTCCTTCTTCCATCTTCAAAGCTTGTAACATAAGATCTTCAGATCTGTGTCCTCTGCTTGTTCCATCTGCATATCTCCTTACGGCCTCCCTGCCTCCCCTCTTACTAGGACCACTGTGATTGCATTGGATGGTCTGGGATAATCTCCCCATCTCAAGGTCCTTAATTATGTCTGTAAACTCTCTTTTGCCAAATAAGGGAACACATTCACAGCGTCTGGGGATTATGACCTGGACCTTGGGGAAGAGGGGCATTATTTGGCCTACCACCGATGAGGAGGAGAAATAAACTAGAATGAGGCAATAACTATTAGCCAACATCACTTACCAGTTATCACTTACATAGGTAGAAGAATCTGATGCAGAGAAGTCAAACAAGAATACCAGAAATTTCTATGCAGGACATGACTTTGCACCTTAACATGCAACAATAAAGGACCCATGGTTTTAAGCCCACAAAGTCTGAGCTCCTCCCTTTTAGAATGATAGCATCTTAGACTTGCAAGAAACTTTGATAGTAAATTGCTTCAATTTCCATATTGTACAAAGAAACTGAGATGGTGGCAGACTAGTGCCCTCCAACAATAGAGACAAGGATTTGAGGTCATGTTTTACACAACCCAATGCTACCTCTTTTTAAATTTGTAAAAATACTTTTCGGTTATTTACTTTATTGAAATGTAGTTGATATACAATATTATATTGGTTTCAAGTATGCAACATAGTGATTTAACAGTTATTACATTATTAAATCCTCACCCTGAGTAGTGTAGCTACTATCTGTCAACATAGAATGACATTACAGAACTACTGACTATATTCTCTATGCTCTACTTTTATCCCCACGATCAACTTACATATGTTTGAGATTTTGTGCTTCTTTATCCCCTTCACCTATCTCACCCTTTCCAGGCCCTCCCCTATGGTAACCATCAGTCACTTCTCAGTGTCTTTGAGTCTATTTCTGTCTTGTTCACTTGTTTTATTTTGTTTAGGTTCCACATATAAGTGAAATCCTATGGTATTTGCCTTTCTCTACCTGGCTTATTTCATTTAACATAATACCCTCTAGGTCCATTCATACTGTTGCAAATGGCAAGGTTTCTTTCTTTTTTACAGCTGAGTAATATTCCATTGTGGATATGTACCACATCTTTATCCATTCATCTATTGATGTACACTTTGGTTGTTTCCATATCTTGGCTATTATACAGAATGCTGCAATAAACATAGGGGTGCATATATCCTTTTGAATCAGAGATTTTGTTTTCTTTGAGTAAATTCCTATAAGTGGAATTACTAGGTCATATAGTATTTCTATTTTTAATCTTTTCCAGAACCTCCATACTGCTTTTCACAGTGGCTGCACCAATTGACATTCCCACCAACGGTGCAGGAGGGCTCCCATTTCTCCACATCCTCGCCACCACTTGTTATTTCTTGTCTTTTGGGTAGCGGCCATTCTGACTGGTGTCAGGTGATACCGCATTGTGGTTTGTATTTGCAGTGCTATCTCTTTTTCATATTTTAAGAAAGGCTTGGTTTGTTTTATTGAACACAGTCAAACCAATCTTTTGATAACTACATGTTATCTAAAACTGAAACTGCCTGAATTAATTACTTTAATAAGCATATTAGTAGGTGCTTGGATACTCAGAGATACAAAATTCCCGGCTCTCCTGGAGTTCACACCATTAGGGATGATTTGTACTATAAGCATACAGTATGAGCAACAGTGCAGTAAGGATTAGTTCATGATTTCATTCATTCCACCACTGTGAGTGACCCCCTCAAAGATCCCCCCCGCAACGTGAGTCCCAGAAACCTAAAGCACTCCAGGAGGCACAGAGAAGCAAGACCCCATTTGGCACTGCTTGTGTTGGCAATTCAGGTGCTGCATGTGTCTCAGAAGTTGAGGTGAGACGAGCCCCAGTGATGAAAGGCCTAGGAACACCCATTCTGCATACGAGGCACTATGACATCTGTGCCCATGAAAAGGCAGGCCACTGCTTCAGCTCTCTTGGACAGCACACAAGAATCATCCGACTTCTTCTCTCTCAGCATTAAGTACTTGTGTGCCTTTCTGTCCCCCTTAAGAGCAGTTTTCTGGGGATTTTTTTCCCCTCTCTCAACACCTCCCAGCCACTTCTGGATCATTCTGTTTGCTCCTCTCTCTCAAGGTCATAATTATTTAAGATTCCAATCCATGGTATGCTGGCAAATGACTAACAACTAGCTCTCTGCGAGGTGGGGTGGGGACTCAGATCTGTAGCATTTGTCCCTTTCTGTGGTGTAGATTAACTCCCGTCATGGCCAATCTTCAGCTACCTGTGTGATGTCGCTGAATTGAGTTGGGAGAAGACACTCATGATCAGGGGAAGAGCCAGTGCGCACCACTCCAGCAGACCCCTGGACAATCAGGAAACTTCTGCAACCACGTCTACAAAGCGGACAAACCTCAGAGTCCTCAATCCAATTCTTCCCAACACGCTCCAGACTGGCCAGTTGCAAGTATCAGTTGGGACCTCTGCACCTCTGCTCAAATTCTTTCCAGGATGGTTACCCAACCCTCTCAAGCCTTAGCTCTATCAGAGGCCCTCCCTGGCTACTCCTATCCCCACGACATTCTCTCCCCTGTTTCTGATCTGCCCCATACTTCTCCTCAGCACAGGCCTTGAATTCTATTTGCTCATGGGATTTCTTGAATGTGAGCCATCTGCAAGCTCCCCACAATTTCTGTAAGAATAAAGACTAGCAGGAGTGCCTGTGGCGTCATCCTTTGAATCGTTCACAGCAGACAGGCATACAGTGAGTGCTCAGTCCCACCTGCTTTATTTCTTCTTTGAAGTAATCTAAGCAGTTCCACAAACTGAATCTGGGTACAAACCATGCACCCTTATTCTAAAATACATTAAAATCTACTATCACACAGCTTTGCCATTTGCAGCAAGTGTGGCTTTTTTAGCTTTGAGGTATGATTTACATACATTAAAGTTTACCCACTTTTAAGAATACAGCTTAATGAAATTTAGCAATTATATACAACCACATAATCACCACAATTAAGACACAGAACAGTTCCCTCACTTTGCAAAGTTTGTACTACCTTCTGCATCTGATCTCCTTCTCTGACCACTGGGAACCATTGATCTGCTTTTGGTTGCTATAGTGTGACTTTTCTAGAATGTCATATAAATCAAATCATACTGTATGTTTGCAGTGGTCTTTTTTCACTTAGCATAATGTTTGAGATTCTCCCATATTGCTGCATGTATCCCTGGTTTTCCTTTTCACTGTTGAGTAGTATTCCACAGTAAGACTATACCACAGTTTTTAAAAATCTATTTACCAGTTGAAGGACATCTGAGTTATTTTTGCTTTGGGGCTATTGTGAATAATGCTGCTATGAACAATCACTTTAAGTCTTTGTGTAAACACATTTTATTTTTATTGCTAATTTTTTCATCTTTATTGAGTATTTATATATCAGGCACAATTACAAATGTATTACACCTACCATCTCACTTAATGCTAACATTGACCCCAAGAGAAGGGTACTTTTAGTTTATCTTTCAAAAAAACGAAGTTGCACATGTTTACATAGCTAGGACGTGGAGAAGTCAGGATTGGAACACTGCTATATCCCACATGGTTGTCCTAGGAATTAGATTAGTTAATATATATAAAGCACTTAGAATAATAAGTGTTCAACAAATGTTAGTTATTGTAACTATGCTCCTTACCCCACATGATCATACCACCCATAGAGAATTCAACAGTGTTTGAAACAGGCTGTACAGACACTGAAATAAACGAACAATGCACCTCACCAATGTATGCGCATCAGTTGCATTCTGTCTGTTCTTGACTGATCTCTCTTTTCTTCTCATCCTCCACTCCAGCCTCAGATTAAAAAAGAAAACCATGTTTTGTCACCTTGGCAACTGATATCACATCATAGCAGCAATTGAAACCTCACTTAGAGCTCACATGCCCATTAAGGCAAACACTTCAGTGAGTTGAAAGAAAATTGTATTTTGTAGGCCAGGTGCTTCCTTTTTATAGAGAAAGGAATTTTAGAAGACAAGAGAATCCTCACTGGAGTTCTTTCTTTTTTCCCTTTCATCAGCTCTTGTTTCCTCCCTTTAGTTATTTCAATTTTATGGATTTTAAGACTTAGAGCACAAAAATATCACATAGCCTTGTTGGGAAGGTAAAACATGACTGTTATTTAAAATATATAAGAATCTTACAAAGAAGAAATTCAGATGGCCAACAGACACATGATAAGATGCTCCACATCACTAATCCTCATGGAAATGCAAATTAAAACCACAATGAGATATCACCTCACACCAGTAAGGATGGCCAGCATCAAAAAGACTAAGAACAACAAATGCTGGCGAGGTTGTGGAGCAAGGGGAACCCTCCTACACTGCTGGTGGGAATGTAAGCTAGTTCAACCATTGTGGAAAGCAGTATGGAAGTTCCTCAAAAAACTAAAAATAGAAATGCCATTTGACCCTGGAATCCCACTCCTTGGAATATACCCAAAGAATACAACTTCTCAGATTCAAAAAGACATATGCACCCCTATGTTTATCGCAGCACTTTTTACAATACTCAAGATATGGAAGTAACCTAAGTGTCCATCAGTAGATGAATGGATAAAGAAGATGTGGTACATATACACAATGGAATACCAATCAGCCATAAAAAAGAAACAAATCCTACCATTTGCAACAACATGGATGGAGCTGGAGGACATTATGCTCAGTGAAATAAGCCAGGCGGAGAAAGACAAATGCCAAATGATTTCCCTCATTTGTGGAGTATAACAATGAAGCAAAACTGAAGGAACAAAATGGCAGCAGACTCACAGACTTCAAGAAGGAACTAGTGGTTACCAAAGGGGAGGGGTGTGGGAGGGCGGATGGGGAGGGAGGGAGAAGGGGACTGAGGGGTATTATGTTTAGTACACATGGTGTGGGGGATCACGGGGAGAACAGTGTAGCACAGAGAAGGCACGTAGTGGATCTGTGGCATCTTCCTACACTGATGGACAGTGACTGCATTGGGGTGTGGGTGAGGACTGGATAATATGGGTAAATGTAGTAGCCACATTGTTTTTCATGTGAAACTTTCATAAGAGTGTATAGCAATCATACCTTAATAAAAAAGTTTTAAAAAAAGAATCTTACAACACTCTGGCATAAAGATTTTGTATAAAAGATGGCTCCCATGTGGAGCCCAACCAAGGCAAAGTGCTCACTATAATCCCAGAAAATTCTTTTTAAATAAAAAAGACAGTCACATAAGCTAATCTCTGTGAAAACTCTGCAGGGAGGTATCCAAGTACCTTTGTTCCTGACGTGGTAGTTATTTACTCTTACCTTTTGATGCTATCAAGTAGCCATTTTGGCAACTGTAAGATTTCTCTCACACGAATATGAGACAATGAACACAGTCAAACCCTGAACATACTTACATGTGCTTTTAGACAAGGAATTCGTTTTCATATTCTCTGTTAAAAACAACACAAATTCAATTGTTCACCATTTTTTCTAATACCATGTCAGCTCTCACCACTGTTTTTGGCGATCACAACGATACATTTTGTTATGGAAAAAGTCAGTAACGAGCACTCTGCTTCCATTGACTCTCAGGACTCAACATTGCTATTAATCAAATAAGAAAAATCTGTTTTAGGCTCTTGGTCTTCTAATTAATAATTAATTTGTTAATTGAGAGAGTGACCTAGACAGACTCAATTAACAAAAGTAATATATGCAGATGGCAACATAACTCAAACCAGAAATAAAGGATATACAGTAAGAATAAATCCCTCAGCATGGGCTTCATGAAAGCTGTGAATCCCTGGAAAACTGTAGGCAAAACCTGCAAACATCTGTACAGACACCTTTCAGGGCAGGGAGTTCATAAATCTGTGACAGATTCTGCAGCGGTCCTGACCCAGAAACGTTGAGAACCAATAGTCTGGTTCATCTGGCTTAGTAGAGCTCAGAGGTTAAATCTTAGGGTGAGGATGGTGGGGGGGGAGCGGGGTGCATGCACGTGCGTTGGGTAGCATGGCAGACTCACAGAGGAAGTTCTAAGTCAGTGGAGAGGGCAAAAACCACCCAAAGTCAAAGCCACAAAGTCTAATAAGTGGATCTCAGTTGTTGGATGCACAAGAGCCAAAATAAATCCTTTGTTCATTTTTAGCTGGGGGCTCCCCTTCCTGGAGGCAGGGTGGTCAAGGTCCAGGTTGACAGTGAGGAAAGATGAGACGGGAAACCCTGGTGGCTCTCTCGGTGGCGGCAGCCACATGCCCGAGTTTGTGAGAGTTAACTGCACATATCACAAGACCCCCAGAGCCAGCGAATATTTTTCCGATGAAGACGACAAAGGCCTTAAGAACCATCCATGGTTTCTGCTCCAAACCCCAAACACCATTTTCATAGCACTGAATGGTAAGTGTAACATGGCAGAGACGTACACCATAAATAATATGAAGCGACGGTAATCAATAAAAGTACATCATAGAGCTTTTGGAAAATACCTAATGAGGAAAGTATCCTGATAATTACCCTCTAAAGAACTGCCTCTTTTGCTTCTGACTTCTTTTGTGGAAACACACAGTTTAAAAACCGGTACAACCATAGAAAGCCATATAGCTTTAAAGCAATCTCTCCTCTCCCCCGCCCTCAATCCCACCAGTGTTTTGCATCTTCGATAGACAGCGAGCAGGAACTTCAGGAACTGTATCCTTCTCAGTTCTGCTCAGACGACAAGAGACCTTGCACATAAATAATTTCACCAAACCAGCCTTCAGGGGCAGTCTTTGAAAAATGGACAGTGAAAAATAATGGATAATGTCACAGTCTGAGTATATCTCATTTCTGGATAGGAGCAAATGTCCTGGCCACATGCTACGGCCATTTGAAATCAACATCTAGGGCACCCCCTTTTGTCTGCTCACACCACAGTAACTGTTTCCACCTCCTACGAAAATGGTACCTTACAATGCCACGATGCAGAGCGGTTTAAAAGAAGACAGTCAGACTCAGTGGAAACTGTTTGAAGACACCAGGGATTCGGCCCCAGAGAAAACCACAAAAGCTGTAACACCACGAGGAAAAATAAGCTAGTGGTAGTTATTCAGACGCCAAACTGCCCATTGTGCGACCTCTTTCCACGCTGGCTGCTTCCCAGGGCTCATTATGAGAAAGGTTGTTCTTTCTCTCTCCCGAATGAATGCAGCTTTTGAGCACACTTTTCTAGTTACATTTGGTCCCAGCACCGATGGATTATTTTAACCATGATCTCCTAATGGGAAACTCACTCACTTTCTTCCTAGAGAAAGAGCTGCCTTGTTGTAATTATAGAGGTTTTCAGAACTCCAGGATGTGTGGTGCTTTGAAAGGAAAGAGATGAAGTCTCTGGCAAAACAACAGAGAAATAATTTCCCTTTGGTCCATCCGTGGCGCTTTTCTTCAGTCGGCAGTGAAATGGTGAAAGAAACCAGAATGAAATACTCACACTGCTGTTTCATATTTTGCATCATAGGTGATAACCAAGTCAGTGTTTTTCCTAAAGCAATTCTTTGATAAATAAATAAATCTCATTTTATTATATCCAGAATTGATAATGACAGTAGGAGGTGGCCCATTTATTTCTGGAAAGCAGTGTGAGGTTAGTGAAGGCAAGAAAAAAAGTTGCCACAAATCCTTTCAATAAAGTTACATTAAAATGTTGCTGGATTCTCCACTTTGTTGTACAAAGGAACATGGAAAATCAGAAAGAGACTGACAAATCGCAAAGAAATCAATGCTGACCCTTCACCTTCTGGCCATCTCTCCAAGGACATGCATGGTGATGTAAATGAATCACTGAAGCTGGTCTGCGGAGCATTTTATTCAGCAAAAAGGCAGAGTTGCTGATAAATTCTGGATCGCCTTGTCTGGCATGGCTGCCAATTCCCCCTGTAGAAAGCAGAGCGGGGCGCTGCTGCAGCAGATTGAATACTGGGCCCCCTGGGAACTAAGTTGGTGAAGCCAAGGGATTCTGGGATGAAGTGGCTGTCTTCTCACGCTGGGTAAAGGGACTATGCCAGGACACGTGGGGCACAGTGAAGGGAGTAGTATTGGCTTCAGGGCTTTCCAAAGGCTCAGAAAATGGCAAATTTGATTCCAGGGTCAGAGCTTTTAAAGGAAGGTGGCTTCAGCAGATTGGGATGATCTCAGAAATGACATGCTGGTAACATACTCATCAGTAAGACCCAAACGAAGTGAAAGAGAAACAGAGGGAGTTTGGAATGGTTTATGGAACTCACCCTTCCCAGGCAGCGCATATGAAAGACAGAAGGGCGTGTGTTAAAAGGACAGACAGAACTTCCCAAGAGAACATCAGACAGGTGAGCTTCCGCAGTGTTCAAGAGTGTGTGGTAAGTGCAGCAAAGGCTGTGTGGTAAAAAGGCCAAGAGGTGCCCAGCTTTGCTGCCAACAGGTTTCATGAAGACCTCGAAAAAATCACTCAACCCTATACGTCACTAAATGTAAGTTCAATTCTATTTCCTGCTTTCTAAAACGCAGGTGGTAAGACACTGGCTTACAGGTAGGTGTAAAGGTGTAAAGATGAACGCACGTGAAGCAGCTCCTGGTCCACCACCACAAACCGCAGGGTGGGCATAGGCGAACTCCGTGGGAGGCTGGCGCAGTTTCAACAGGTAAGAGAAAACCTGATTGTCTCTTCAACTTCATTTTGCTTCTGACTTCTTGGACAAGAACAATGACCTTCAGCCAGGAAATAGTGAGAAAAAAAACAGCAGAATGAGAAAGCTGAGGCCCCAAATTGATAAGAAGATATTCTAAAGGAATTTAAGCATTACAGTGAAGACAAATTACACCCCAGGTACCTGGAGAACCGGATGCTAAAATACCTGAATCCTCCCCTGTAATACCAATGCAGAGTCGGGAAAAGCAGTTGTAATTTTTAGAACAGAAAAAGATATATGCCTCAAAAACCATGCATTGCTGAATCTGATATACCTCCTAGTCAAGAGCCTAGAATAGATTATTAGAGAATGCCTTGTAAACCCTTAGGAAAGGATGCTATGATTATTAGATGTAAGAAGATTAGTCTCTCTTGCTTCTCTCCCTGGAAAGGTGATTAGATTGTTAGGCTGAGGGAATTTTCCAGACACAAACTATCTGGATATGGCAAGGCACTGGTAAAGGCCTTTCAAACTGCCCTTGTTCACCCAAGAAGGCCAATCAGAGCTTAATCTGAATGGCCAAAAACATGGAACCAAGATGATATCTACTGTTTGGTGTTCAGCTCTGGAGGCCACACTTCTAGAATAACTACAAGAAGTCCAATAAGTGGGAGGCAGGTGGAGGTGGGGTGGGGGGGCAAGATTAGAAATTATGCATGCAAGCGCTTAGCACAGCGCCTCCTTCGGAACTCAGATTCTGGGACATGTCTCCATTTCTCATCCCGGTATGATGTCAGAATACTTAGGGAGATTCAAGCTGGGCAAAGAAGTTTCCAGAAAGAGGAAAGCGCTTCATAAACATTGAAATAGTGTATAAAGGTACTCCTGGAAAAGAGAGATTTAAATGATGGGAGGAAATGCTGTATATCAAAAAAAAAACTAGAGAGCAATGACTGACAATTGTTAGATTTCAAAAATAGAAGGCCAGCACCTCAGCAGGGTAAGCTTACAGTTTCCTCAGTTTCTGAGTCTTGAAGGTCATCTTCACAACTGACTTACAACTATAGGATTCTTAAATCAGAACCAAAACCAGTCTTGGGTTTTTATTGCATTTCCTTATTTCCCATAACTTCTGCTAATAGAACATGAATTAGATATGTAAATCAGCTCTCACTAAGTGAAATACAGGATCTTAGTCATCTTTTCTTAAATTAAAACGGTCTATTGTTGGTTATTAACCAGCCTACATATGAAAGAATAACTTTTAAAATGTGATGGTTACATAAGAGTTTTCCTTTGCCCCTTGGGTCAAATGAGGGGAAATTCCATGGCACAGAAGAAAATGCATGCTGTTTCCACAGAAAAGAATCTGTTTCCACAAAGTTTGGCAATAGCATTCTTGGACAATTAGTATCTTTCGTTTCTCACACGTACTCAATAGAGTGATTCACTGCGCAGCTCCCTGAAGTGGTGGTTATTGATTTGGACAACACTTAGCCCACATTTTTTCCCTTGCTGGGGTCATTTCTTGTCTTAATTCTAAAGATGCTCCAAAGTGGTTAATCATGTACGTAAGTAAACAACAATGCACGGGACACTCACAGGTGCGGTGCTTCATCCCCAGAGTCCATCTTCTGCAGCAAGAGATGCTTCGAACATGGGAGGCTGGGGGAGTATTCCACCCCAGGATCGGACCGAAAGCCATCACAGTAATATAGAAAACCTTAGGTGTCCATCAACTGATGACTGGGTAAACTCAAGATGGTACAGAGGCACGCAATGGAGTGTTACTGGGCCATAAAAAGGCATGAAGTACTGACACAGGCTACAACATGGATGAGCCTCGAAAACACGCTGAGTGAAGGAAGCCACACCCGAAAGACCACATGATTCTATTTAATGTCCAGAATAAGACACTAACGGCAAACAACCTACACAAAGTAGATTAGTGGGTATCAGAGCTGGAGAGGATGCTGGGAGAGGCCGAGTGACAGCTAACGGTACAGGTTTTCTTTAGAGGGACAAAAATACTCTAAAATGAGATCAGACAGCTGCACAGTGAACTGCATACTTTAAATGGGTACACTGAATGGTATGTGAATTATATAGTAATAAAGCTATTAAATAATATTAGGGAGTCACGGTGAAAATGTGGGGCCATCAATTTGTAATTTGGTTATCTGGTTTAGTTGCTATGTTGAACCAGTTGTCGTCCTTGGGCTTCTTTACTCTCCTTCCAGGACACCCTGTTCAGTGACATTTCAATTATGTTCCATCCCTTTATTTATTTTTAACCACTGTTTTGGGGTGGTGGAGGGTGGAGATAACTTCAGCCTTCAGAAGTGTCACAAAAACATTAGAGAGTTTCCATAAATTCTTCACCCAGCTTTTGTTAACATCTTGCAAGACTACAGAACGTTAATCAAAGCTAAACTATTAACCTGATACAATGTTATTAGCTCAAATACAGAGCTTATTTGGATTTTGCTAGTTTTCCCACTAATGTTCTTCCTCTACTGCAGGACCCAACCCGGGATGTCACCCTGCATTTACTGTCACTCCTCGTTAGTCTCCTTCAGTCTGTGAGAGTTACTTGGTCTTTTACATAACCTGGACTCTTTTGAAGAGTATTGGTCACGTATTCTGCAGAATGTCCCTCAATTTGAATTTGTCCGATGTTTTCTTATGATCTGGTTGAGGCCGTGCATTACTGGGAAGGAAACCAGAGATGGGATCCGTGTCCTTTGCAATGCACAGTTTCGGGGGTAAATGATACCCACATACGTTACTCCTGATGTTAACCTTGACCCCTCGGCAGAGGGAGGGGAGTGCTCCCTAGTTGTCCACTGACTGTTTTAAATTTAAAGCTTAGCTCCATTCACTCCAAAAATATTTATTCAATGTTTGCCAAGTGCCAGAGATAGCATTAGGCTCCAGGGCAATGAATGCTCATTCCTATCTGCAAATCCAGATGGTCTCTGGAGACTGTTAAACAGCTCTGGTCTGTGTGTACATTTCTTTTAAACTGTACAATAAACGTATATGTACAAAGAAAAGTATAAAGTAATTCACAGGCTCTGCAGGCTTTGTCAGAAAGCCAAGTTGTCCAAAGAGTCCTGTGCAAAAAGGGAAATCCTTTACAACCGTGAGCCAAGTCTGTTTGGCAGCTTCCAGATCTGTTTAAAGAAGTTAGACCTGTTCAACTTCTGGCAGTGTCAGGAGATTTGGGGGACAAGGCAGGCAGGGGGCCTCCAACAGGGGCTCTGGGCTGAAGACGAGCAGGCGCCACACAGAAACCCCGGAGGCTACTTGACTCCACCCATGAGTTCACCCCGTGCTGTTACCCCTTAGCGAAGTCTCACTGAGCAGTTCCGTCTGGGGTCATCTTACAGGAGAGTCACGTGAGCAGGTCTGAAAACATACCGATGCTGAGGTTTACTCCCTGAGCTCCTGATTTAAGTGGTTCGAGGCAGGGCCTGGGCATCTGGCAGAGTGTTAAACCCTCCCAGGTGTGGCTAATGTGAGCCAGGGCTGAGAATCACTCGATCAGACTACCACCTGGCTCCTCAAAGTGTGGTCCTCAGGCCCCAGCATCGGCTTGACCTGGGAGTCTGTTAGAAATGAAAAACCCCAGCCTTTCAGCAAGATTCCCAGGTGCTCTGTACACATGCGAAAGTTTGACAAGAATTGAGGTCGTGCTGCTCTGGACCACATACGATTGAGCTGCTCAAGGAGCCATCAGGTATATGTGGTTATTTAAATAAAATTTAAAGGTCAGTTCCTCAATCGCATGAGCCCCATGTCAAGTAGTCAATAGCCACACATGGCGGGTGGCTACCACAGTGGGCAGCAGACATGGGATGTTTCCACTGGACAGCGCTGGCTACAGTGTTAGACAAGCAGTAGCCTTTGATATGCAGTGAAGGTCAGGGAACAGAGGTGGAGGCTTGCGGGCTCCAGCTGTCCCTGCAGGTGGGCCATCTCTCCTCATCCCTGAAAAAACAGGTTTCCTTACAGACCTAAGTAATCAGGATGGAAAAAGCCAAGGTGGCCCAGCCTGCTGGCAACACAATGAGGAATCTGATTTTGATCAGTTAAATTTTATATGGCTGTGCACATTCTACTAGAATAGAGGCACTGGGGAGGGTCGCACTAAATGACCATATGTCTCTTTTGACAGTGACAAGAGGCACTGCCACTACTGATTCCATGACAACAGGTGCAGATTGGGATTTTGCAAGCCCCCCAGGATATATGGTCACTGAGGCTGCAGGCAGCAGAGAGAAGAGGACTAGAACTGTAGGCATGAGTCATTGGCACACAGATGGGAGAACACGGAGTGCGTGCGACGACCCCACTGGGTATATAGAGCCAGAGAAAAGGACAGTCAGGCACAGACTGCCGACCTGAGGGGATTGGGCCGCGCAGCGGGAACCTCAGAGCAGACTGAAATCAAGGCTCAGACACAGGAGAGAAGGCAGGAGGTCCTAGAAGTCAGTAGAGGGAAGAAGTTGAAAGGGAGGCAGGGAAGGAGAGGCAGTAATAACAGAACACCATCCTGGAGGAGGGGCTGGGCAAGGCCAGGACTGGGTGAGGCAAGAGAGAACCCAGCCTGAGCTTGTGGACCTAGGAGGGAGGACTTCCCAGCGTCCGGCATGCCGGACACCCCTGCTTCGCCCTGGCCCGGCCCTGGACAGCGGGTGCGACACTGCCGAGCCCAGGAGTGCTGACGAGGAGCAACGGGAAGGTGGAGTCCAAGAAACAGGGAATTCCCACCTGCTGGGCTGTTTCCTCTGTGAAACTCCAGTTTGGCAGTTTGACAGGAAGACGAGGTTTGGCTGATGCCCCAGGGGAGCAGGGTAGGGCGTTCTGAGAAGCCCGGGGTCTCAGCAGCCAGCAGGAATCTCACAGCTGCAGGTCATTTGAGGTTCTCAAAGGTAAAGAGGCTGAGTGCTCCGCCCCCCATGCCAGGGGCAGGAAGCCTCCAGGAAGGACCGTCCAGCAGTGGGGCAGAGGGGCCTTGGGTCCCAGCGCTCGGGTTCAAGCACGGACTCCACCCCTCTCCAGCTGGGTGACCTCAGGAAAGTGGCTTATCATCTTCGAGGCTGTTTCCTGATTCTTAAAACAGGGAGGACAGGGTTTCCTTTTGGGGCGATGAAAATATTTGGGAACTAGATCAAGTTGGTGCTGGTACAACACTGTGAACTAAATGTCACCGAACTGCTCAATTTAAAATGGTTTATTTTATGTTATGTGAACTTCATCTCAATAAAAAAAAGACAGATGCCTGTGTCCTTCATAGGGTGGTCTTGGATTCAGTGGGCCAAGCCACACTGAGGGGTCAGAACAGTCTGACACCCAGGAAGCCCTCCAGTGATACTTACTGTGATTGTATCATAGTTCAGCTGCTTCGTTCCATGTAAGTACCATGGAAATGTGCTCAATGGAGCCAGACTCCTCAAGGGGCTGCATTTTTGCCTAATGAACGATTAAAAGCCAAACAGTTATACTTTAAAATGCATTTCCTTTTAGAATGTATCTGAAGTATCCGGTCCTCCACATTTTCCATCATGAGAATAGCAAGTTCCCATTTCATTAAGCTGTAGTTTGTCTTTTAAAATTTAAATACAGCATTAAAAAAAAGAAAGACTGGGCATCTTTAAATGACAACGCTGTGCCATCTCTTCTTATCCTGAGCAACAACACAGGAGAATACTTAATAGTACATATTGTACAAAAAGACACATTTCAAATTGAGCTGCCAGCCATTTACAATGGATATATTAACACTATTTTTATCCAGAAAGAATGGGATTGAAAAAGACAGTATAAGGCAGTCAAAAGCTTTGTTTCAACAGTTTGTAAACAGATGCAAATAAAGATTGAAACTCCAGTCTAGGAATAATATAGCACAATTTCATAAAGAAAAGCTTACATTTTTCTGGGGCTTAAGGGGAAAATGTTTTAAAAAATGAAGGTTGGGGGAAATTAACACAATCGATGGCATATTTCTATTCCTTGGTAATTATATTCGACAGATATTCACCGAGCAATGAGTACTCAGCACAGTCTGTAAGGTGCGGGGGATACAAAAACTGGTGAGCACTTCTGAAGGCTGGAGGCTCATGGGTAATACCTGCAATGCTGGGCCAGGGGAGTAATGACCGTGAGCCACCTTCAGAAATGACAAGTATGATAGCAACCAAGAGCTTGGGCACTGTTGAAAAATCCATTTATTTACTGTTGTAGGTTGAGTTGTGTCCCAGCAATCACCGGTGTTCAGGTCCTAGTGTCCAGTTTCTATGACTGTGACCTTACCTGGAAATAGGGCTTTTGCACATGACATCAAGCCGAGGTCACACCTGGTTGCAGGGGGAGCTATCACAATGACTGGCGCCTTTATAAGAGGGAAATTTGGGCACAGAAACACAGGGAAAATGTGAAGGCGCAGGGAGAAACTGGAGTAGTACGTCTACCAGCCACAGGAAGCAAGGACTGCAGGCAGCATGTGCAGGCAGGAGAGCGAGGCACGGAACGGACCCTCCCTCAGAGCCTCCAGGACCAGCCCTGCCGGGACCTTGGTTTTGGACTTTGGGTCTCTGGAACAGGAAGAGAATAGATTTCTGTTGTCTAAGCCATCCTGCTGTGGTACTTGGTCAGGGCAGCCCTAGGAAATGAATACCCATGCCATCTTGGGCATACCATCCTCAAGGACCACAGGAGGTTGACGAGAAGAGGGGTCAAAGGCCCAAGCTCTCACATCGTATGTTTGACCCTGTCACGTAAGAGCTGTGTGGCCTAAAGCCAGGGTCTGATCGTCCTGTGCCTCAGTTTCCTTATTTTTAATGGGGACAGTAATAGAATCCACATCACATGGGTTGTTACGAGGATGAAATGAGATCAAAGTCAAGAAGGCTGAGTTAATGCTATTATCACTATTGTGAAAATTTTTGTTTTTACCCTACCTGAATAACCCCTTTCTTCAAGCTCTCCTTCCCTCTGAAGCCTACTTTTTCATTCTCTGACAGCTCAGTATTTCAAACATGGTAGAATCTACGGTGCCTATTTTTCAATGAAAACACAAGCTTCATGAGCAATAGAATCAAAATCTATTTCTGTCATCTCCAGTTGTTACTAGAATAGCCCAACAATAGAAAGGCAAAAATAGTACCAAGAGTCTTTGCCCAGAGAGAACATGTATCCATCTGTGTCCCTGAACGGCTGCAGCTGGCTCCAGGTAGAGGGACAAACATGCTCAAAATCCGAAGAAATAGGGCAGACACAAGTGAAGACAGGGACACGAAAGGGACGTTTCTCTAGGCAGAGCTGAATGAGACTCGTTCACTGGACTGTGAATCCTGGTCTGGAACAATCTACTGCTTGTGAGGACAGCCTGCTGCCTACTCCGAAGGCATAAGCACCTCCTGCAAGCCCATGCAAGCTCAAGCATGGCAAACCTACTTATAATCACCAGGGACAGTAGACAAGAGGGTGGCTGTCCCCCAGCAGAACCCAGCATCCGTTATATAGTGTGTAGGCCCAACTTGAGTGGGACTGTTGTCTGGACATCTGAGGTGACATCATGCACATACCAAGATGCTGTGTCACCCCCTATCCAGTTCCCGGAATAACGGACAAGGTCCTGGGGTAATTTGGGAGCACCATCTCAACTCCCAAGCTTGGGGGTTAGCCTGGGTTTGTATGAGTAGCAGGCAAGACCATTTTCCGGCTGTGTGTCTCAGTGTCATTGCAGGGCATGGGTCATGGGGCAGGAGGACACTTCCCTAGCGGTACTCTCCCACACAGCAGCCCCTTGCTGCCCCCACACAGCTGAAGATCAACCGCAAGTGCGTACCAGACAGGACTGTGGATGCTCCTATCAGCTCCCTGCCCACATAAGTAATGCTCTCTGTGTAGAAGTGGGTGTCCTTTAGAAGGGCAGACTGTGATGTGGGACAAAACAAATGTAACAAGACCTCAGCATTCCCCCCAGTGTAAATTATGGGCCACCAAATTGCATTGGGGGCGGCAACTTGACAGGCGTGCAGTTTCTCAGGTGGAGGAGCTCCCCAGGGCCCCTGGGGGGGCGGAGTTCTGGGAGCAGAGGGAGTTCGGGAGGGGCGGCCTGTCATTGGTACGGTCCTGGGTTCCAAGTCCTGTCTCCAGGGCAGTGCTCAGAAAAATGCAGTTGCTTCAGAAACCGTACTTCTGGCCACCTGGGTCCTTCGATTCACTGGATTGTACATTTTAAGAATCATTTCACCATATTTGCTTCATCGCTTTTTAAAAATAATTTACAACTAAGCATTTCAGTATGTATCTTACAAAAAAAGGCACATTTTCCTACATAACTACAATGCTATCAGCACCCCTACCAGAGTTAACTTGGTATCATCCTCACCCATGACTTATCCATATTCAGATTCTGCTAATTATCTCCCCAAAATGTCATTAACAGTTGGCTTGGTTGAACCAGGATTTTACAAGATTCTGGATGTGAGACAATCAGAAGCAAATCTAGAAAGCAAAGAAATACAAATAAAAATTGTACCTTAATAAAGCTGACTTTTAAAAAAATCAAATGAAGCACCCACACTTTTGTGGGTTTTCTTTTTTCCTATTCAGGGTTAAAAGTAGGGGGAAAAATAGGAACAGATTATTTGGGGCAAGAGGGTTTTTTCCTCCCCGCCTTCCACTTGTGAATGTTCCACTTCTCCCTCAACCTCCCAGGCAATAGGGGGCAGGGAACCACCCACCAGTGGGGGTCCCAAGAACACAGCAGAGGAGTCGAGGAGAGGAGAGGAAACCCTGAAGTTATTTTTTAAAGAACCAACATGCTTTGGGAAGACAATGTGTTGGAAGGTTTCAGACCCTCATAAAAGATCACTGCCATTTACTGAAGAGCAACTCTGCGCCTGACATTTTCACGTACATCCCATTTTGAGGTAGAGCAGGGAAATGGGATAAGGGTGATGCCACTGGAAAATCTACTCAGCCTGCAAAAAAGGCCCAGCTTATTCCTTAAGTTAGCCTTTGGGCTGTTCTCCTGCTTCTTCTAGTTGCCTTAATCAATTAAGTAACATTGTAACCAGGAGGAGAGACGGGCCTCTGATGTGTCCAACCTAGAACCTATATGGGTATAGAACGCGGAAATCCAGATCATCAGTCACCTAAATAACCCTATTCTTAAGGCAAAAGGTCAAAGCAATTATTACCTATCTATATACATCATGCCTTATACTGACCCCTACCCACAAGACCCCATAAAATCCCAAATCCTGAACCTTTGAAGTACATCTCTTCTCTGAGGTTGCCCACACTCCCCCTTCACGTGTATACTCTACTTAAATAAAACTTTCTTGCTACATAAGTCTACTATGCTTTGTGTCTGAATTCTTTTTGGGGGCAAAGACAAGAACTTGCTAACATCCACCACTGGTAGTGTCCCTGTCACTTTGCTATTTCATTCAGCTTATTAGTCTTTAGCACAAGTCTTTTCTCTTCCTGTTTTATTTTCGACAAGCAGGGAAGCGGGTGGCGGGAACTTCAGAGTCAGGTGGGGCTTACATGTTCCCATCACCTGGGTGACCTGGATGAAACTGCAGCCATATGATCATGTTCTTTAGCAGCCTGCTTGAAAGTCTCCTTTCCTTTGCTTTGGAAAATTCTCAGAACATAAACTCACTCCATCCAGGACTCCGTGGCTCCCCCAAATTCTGGGGTGGTAGGGGTATAGTCCCTATACCATGCAGATCAAGCAGACATTGGATGCCAGATGGCCCTGGCTTTAGGAGTTGGCAAGGAATTCACCCTACACTGAGCAGGAGTTCAATGAACTTTCCTTTTCTCCCTCTGTTCTTCATTGCTTCTTGCTATCAGCATGGCTGCACTCTTCCTGGCACTATGCGACTGACACTCACTACTACTTTCGCCGTAGTGAATTCCTTTCCTGCCTGCACCCCCTCAACCTATTCACGAATTATTTCTCAATTGGAGTCAAGAGCCCTCCCTCCCCGATGTGGGCTGAGGTTTCACCTAGCCAGCAGGAGAGACCTCCCCCAACAACAATCTGAATCTCGAGGAGACCCTTCAAGAACTTTTTACTGTCCCCATTATACAGATAAGGAAACTGAGGCTGTAAGGAAGTTCAGTGGCCTACTGTGTAGACAGAATCATGGTCCCCTCTCCCGCCAAAGATGTCCCCATCTTAATCCCTGGAAACTATAAATGCTTTAGGTTGTACGGCAGAGGGAGATTAGGGTTGGAGATGGAATTAAGGTCACTCATTGGCTGACCTTAAAAATAGGGAGATTGGCCTGGATCATCCCGGTGGGTCTGCTGAATTCACAGGGTCCTTAAATATGGAAAAGCGGAGCAAAAGAGGTCCAAGTGACATCATGTGAAAAAGACTCATCCTGCCGTTGCTGGCTTTGAAAATGGAGGAAGACGCTACAAGCCAAGGAATGGGGGCAACTTCTAGAAGCTGCAGCTGCAACAGGCAAGGAAATGAGTTCTTCCCAGAGCCTCTAGTGAGAAGCACGGTGCTGCCAACACCTTGATTTTAGCCCAGTGAAACCCATGTTGAACTTCCAACCTCCAGAACAAATTTGTGTTGTTTTATGCCACTCAGTGTGTGGTAGTTGGCTACAGAAGCTGCATGAATGGAATACAGCAGGAACGTAAGAACAGCCTCCACGGCAGACCATCCTTCGCTTTTACAATAGTAAAATTTGGAGTATTTCCCTTCCCCTGGCCAGTAGATGTACTTTTTATAATGTACTTAAGCTAAGAATCAGTCTGCTTTTCTCAAGCAGTGCTATGGTCTGAATGTTGGTGTCCTCCCAAAATTCTGTTGCAATCCTAACCCCGAGAGGGAGCGATCAAGAGTGGGAGGTGCTTAGGCCATGAGGGCAGAGCCTCGTGATGGGGTTAGTGCCCTCA
The DNA here is from genome assembly GCF_040802235.1 of Manis javanica. Classification (NCBI taxonomy): domain Eukaryota; kingdom Metazoa; phylum Chordata; class Mammalia; order Pholidota; family Manidae; genus Manis; species Manis javanica. Next base: position 8,509,738 of record NC_133174.1, read on the forward strand.
GGATCCAGAGAGCTCCCTGGCGGCCCCTTCCACCAGGACACGGAACCAGGAAAGGGGCTGCACTAGACACCAAATCTGCCTTGGCCTTGTTCCTCCCGGGCTCCAGAAGGGTGAGAAATCAGGGTCTGTGACCCATAAGCCGCCCGGTCTGTGGTATTTTGTTACAGCAGCCCAAATGGACTAAGACAAGCAGATAACTTATAACCAAGGAGAAGACCCACATGCAAACAGGTCGGCTGGTGTCATAAGCCACCCAGGGATTAAAGATTCACCAGATGGAAGTTGTGGTGTAGACAGTCCAGCCTTGGGCAATGAGAATATGGTTTTTAAATTCACATACACTGCTGCCAGGTTCTTCTCAGTAGGAACCTTTTATTAGGATAGCCAGAGGCTTCTTCCAGTGTGGACTGTTAAATTCCACTCAGGGAGAAAGTAATGACTTCAGTCCTACACCCTGAAAATTCTGATAAGCAGTCCCCCCAGAAACCTTGTAAATATTGCACCATATGGTAGCATCAGATAGGAAGACCCTAAATAAAATGAGAATAGCCTCAAACACAAAGAGCTGGTTTCAAATGCTTGATTCCAAAAGCTACCCAAATGCTCACCAGTGACATTAAAAATTACAATGAAAGGGAATGTCACTCTGCTTCTCGGCTGCTTAGCACTTTTTATTCTGAGCAGCCATCTCTATCTGCAAAGACCGGAGGTTCCCCAAATTTTCACATGCACCACTTGGAGGGCTTCTTAAACACACCGCTGGGCCCACCTCCAGTTTGATTCAATAGGTCAGCTGAGAAGAGACCTCAGAATTTGCATTTCTGGCAAATTCCTAGGTGATGCTGACATTGCTCGTCCAGGAACCACATTTTGAGAAACACCAGTACAAACCCACTATCCCCACCTGAAAATCACTTTAACCTGGGGCCTGGGTCAGAGCTGGCCTTTTGTTTATGAAGTAAGCAGCAATTTGCAGTTTCTATGAAGGTTTCTTTTCTCTCCTTTGCTAAGAAACAAAGACCCTTTGCTCACATACCCGCTAATTCTCTAGGAACGTGCATGCATGCACCCGGTTATGTCTGAGGTTACATCAGACCACATGAGGGTGAAGGCCTCACTACACATCTGTACAAGCAGAAAACGATGCTTTTCGGAACCCAGGGTAGGCAGGAGAGGTGGGTGCAGGGACACTGGCTCTGTTCACAGCAGGGCACGGAGAGCTGTGCCCAATGTCACGTTCGTGTGGGGAGCAGACAGCAGGCCTCTCCCTCTCCTTTAAAACTCCCCCAAAGCAGAGTGACCATTTTAAAGGCAAATCCCATCACTTCCCTGCCCTGCACCTCTTCCTGCTCTTAGCATAAAATTCCAAATTCTTGACCAAGTTCTGCCAGGCCTTTGAGGGGCTACCCCTGCCCACTTCATCTCCAATCTTTACTCCCTTCCATCTACACAGAAGCACATGAGTCAGCTTTTGGTTTTTCAGATACAACAGCTTCTACTCAGGGCCCTTTCAACTGGCCATTGCTGGGCCTGACACTCTGGCCCAGATCCGCACCAGCCAGCCTCCTCTTCTCACACAGACCCTAGCTCAAAATTCACCTCCACGGTGGGGTTCTCCTTGATTGCTTCTCTAACCCCCACCGCAGCTCCTCGCCATCATGCTAACCTGTTCTGTGGATACCGAAGCACCTGCTCACACTCCGAAACAGCTTTCTCCATTCACCTGCTCGCGTGTTTCTTGGCCTTGTCCCTTCACTAAAACGTAAGATGAGAACAGGAGTCTTGTTTACCTCATTCACCACTGTGGCCCCCGCAACCAAAACACAAACTGGAATGTAGAAAACACTCAATAAATAGTTATCAAATGAATACATCAGTCACAAGTGAGACAGTCAGCAACAGAACAAGTTCTCAATGAGGTTGCTGACCACTCAGGAGCTAACGCTACTACGCAGTCGGTCACTACTCAGTGCCAACCTAAGACCTTTGTGTCTACTAGCCATTTAATCCTCACAACCCTGGGAGATACTTACTATTACCTGCAGGGGAAGAAACTTGGGCATGAAGAGGAATTACAAAACTAGTAAGCAGTCGAGTCAGGATTCAAACTCAGGTGCTGTTACTATGGAGACCTGCTCCAGCCACTGGGGTATACAGGACGTCTGCCTCCGAATGTCACTGGGGTCTGGCTTTTCCACACATGCCCACTGAAGACAGGATGCCCTTCCCATTCACATGGAAACATTTTAGAGATTGGTAGTCCCCACTGTGGTCCTCAGACAAAAACAAAGATGTTAGGTGCAAAATAGTTTAGTTCCTAATACCATCTATCAGAGGTTGCTACCACATTTCTTTTTAAAGAGCTTCTTTTCTCAGTGTTCAAGTCATCTTTCTAAATCAGGACAAGAGTCTTGATTAGTTATCAGTCACTCCATGTGGATTTAGGAATGAGGATCTCGTTAGGGCTGTGTGATCCAATATGGTAGCCACTGGCCACATGTCCCCAACAAGCACTAGACTGGTGTTAGTCCCATTGAGAAGGACTGTATGTATAAAATTCACACTGGACCTCAAAAAGACCTAGGAGGAAAAATAATGTAAAAATGTCTTTTTTTATACTGGTTACATATTGAAATAACATTTGGAGTATACTGGGTTAAATAATATTAATTTTACATGCTTTTTAACCTTTCACATTTCTAATAGCCTCTTTTGAGTGACATACGTGGCTCACACTATATTTCTATTGGATGGTGCTGGCCTAGTATTCTGCAATACTTCACATCAGATAAAATATTGAGTAGCTTTCCATGTTGGTAATGCATATCACCTTAATCAGGTTTTCATCTAGAAGGAAATGGCAGATTCCTCTAGATTCTGAATGTCAAATGAATTCATCAGGCTGCCTACAATTTAGCCAAATGCACATGACTAATCTGATGTTCTATATTTTTTCTGCTTCAAGAAGAGTACATTTAGTGGCCATAAAGCAATTCTGCATTGTTCTACAATAGACAGAAAATTATTTTAAGGACCTATCAACCGATAATGCAAACTCACTTACCTAAAAAGATTCTGTCAATCTTACTTCATCTTTATTCACGCATCTTAAACATTTCTGGAAACATGGTGTAAGAAGAAATAACAAGCAGTCTCCATTTTCTTGCCACATTTCCCACCCTGGGAGCTACAAAATAATGCAGCATGTCATTAAGTGGGCTGGGTTTTCCCACAGACACTAGATAATTGAGCTTGGGTTCCTGACTGAGCACTCCAAATCAGAGACAAAGATGTAAATAAATATGACAGAAAGAACTATACAACCTCCAGCCTGCATAAGGACTCAAAATACTGAGCGGGGGATCCTTGTAGTACAGGGGCCCAGAGGATGCGACCCCACAGAGCATTTGGCCTGAAGTTTGTATGACAGGAAATGGAAAGCCAGAAGAAAGTGCAGGAGAATGGCATTTCTTGAGCATCTACATGGAGTTTGCACACGTCCCCTTATGTTAGGAGAAATCAGAAACGTGTCGGTACAGAAGTATTGTTTCCCAACTCTTCATTCCTAGAACAGGGCATTTAAAAACCATTCTGTACCACTTTTCTAACAAAGTCTATAAACTGTGCATAAGTAAATTATACTTATACATGGAGGACTAGTTTATTATAAAATATACAGGCTTTGCATAAAAAACAGTTTCTCTGTGACTTCATTTCATCTTAAACTAATATATTAGCTAACATAAGCACTAAATGTCCCATTAATTATTTTGCTTTGCCACCTAGAAAGAGGAATTCTTAGCTATTCAAATAGATGTCCAGGAAGTGTAAGCTAAATACCCTTTTCTCCCTGGGAAGTTCCACAACCACCTCCTCCCCTTCCCCCAGGGCAAATAGAGGCAATCTGCAAAAACATCCCCTACAGTTTCGCAATAGTCGAGGCAGCACGAAAGTTTGGTTGCGAAGTGAGCAGGAAGGGACCTCTAGACATGGATTTGCCCCTGTCCTGTCCCTTCTTTCTGATGCCCCCTCAGCCATACCTTCAGAAGCAGGTCTAGGGATGCATGATGGTGGCGGGGCACTGTCACCTTCCTAAGGACACAAAGTTGCTTCTAACAGTTCCTACATCTGTGTACACAAAGCCTAGTGCCAGGACTACCTGTTTCAGTTCCACCACCCCCACCTTGCACCCCTGCTGCGGACACGAGTGATGGATGGAGTGAAGGACGTGCGCCGGAGGGAGACACTAGACCCCAATGCGTGAGCAGACAAGGAAAGTGTGGATGGGAGAGAGAAAAGGTTTGCCTTATATGGGAAAGCCATATAATATTTAATGTCTGCCTTTTGAGGTTTGTTTTAGTATTTTGCCCCCATTGTTTCCAACTGTTACCATAATGGCCCCAAGCAAAAAACTGACATCTTTTTTAAAACTAACACATACAAAGACCAAATATCTGTTGTTAAATAAGCAATAGAAATGCAATTTTGACCCTGCTATCTACACTGCTCCTCCCCGATTCTGCAACTCAGAAGCAGAAAATGCGAATTGTTTTGGTTATGTGCTATGAAAAGGCGTCATAAAATTGGTATTCTACATACACATTCATGTAAATTTATTCAAATTTTAAGCTAAGCAGCTAAGCAGAAAACAAAATCTCATCCCAAAGTTTTGTATTTAACCAATGATTAATTTAACCCAATGCCTTTAGGAACACAATCCATCTCTTTGCAGGCTACCACGTCTTTCTGCAGTGAAATCTTAAAACATTGCCCAACCTACCACGTTCCTTCATTCTTTATGTTTATAGCACGGTGCATGTCAGGATATAGCTGCTTTACTTGAGCATGTGAAAAATGCTTCCACCATGTACAGTATTTATAAGTTCCCAGCACTGTTGACATTACAGGGCCTGGGAGGGGTACAGTCCCTATATAATCCAGTCCTCTGTACTCAAATGTCAAGTCATTTCCTCTCTTAGTCTACATGGAGAGGCCAGGAAACCCTAAGCCGTCAGTCTTCTGCTGACATCATCACTTCCCAGCTCTCAACATGACCAGCAACACTGAACTAAAGAGAAGGACTCCTGGGCCCGATCGCTCTCTACCTTAGGGCACTGCTGAATCAAAGATAATGACAGAGAAACACAGAAACTCTTATTCCTAATGTGGGATGCATGAAGATGGGCTAAGGTACTGACACCCCTCTATTAGTGGCCTTCATCTTCCAAGTACATTAACTGGGCCTATCAAGTCCACCGATAAATGCTTTGTGTTTCCATGGCTGGTAACAAGCCTGTACGTCAAGCTCAAAGGATGGCGACCCAAGTGGAAGGTTAAGTTCATCACTTAGGGTTTCCCCTTCAGGAGGGCTGTGGGGCTAACCTGGGGGAAGACACGGCACTGGAGTGAACAGCATGAGCTTCCTCATAGGGCCTCACTGTACCAGAAACACCTGTGGCAAGAGGCCACCACCTCTCTGCACAGGAAAATCTCAGTAGCCCACCAAAGGTTGGTTTCCATCACAGACCCTCCACCCACAAGCTCCCCTTTGCCTTCTCCCCTGCATGTCGAAGCCTACGGTGGACACAGCAGCTTGCAATGTTGGGAGGGAAGGACAGTGGGGTAAGGCAGTGAGTCTCCATATAGCCTTCACATTAGACTCACCTGGGGAGATTGTCACAGGCCCCCTCCACCCCAGCTGCACCCCCAAACTATTAGACCCCAATCTCTGGCATGGAAGCCTGAGAGCGATAGTTCAGAAAGCTCCCCAGTTGATCCCAATGTACAGGAAAGTTTGAGAACCAGTGGTATATGGGGCAAATCAGAACTAAGGACTTTTTTCCTTCCAAAATGACCACCTTTCCACCCTCAAAATGTATGTGTTACAGAGCTGATGTTCCTAATTGCAAAGTTTTATATTCTACAGGTGGGCTGGGCACAGAAAGACAGACTGCTGAACCACTGTGTAGTATACTTGAAACCACTCTATGATTGTGGTATCAACTCTACTTCAGTTTAAAAAATAAATGGGAAAAAAAGAACAACAGATTGAGAACCACCGATTTAGATCATCCCTAGCGCCCTTTCCGCATCCACGGTGTATTTTTCTGTGATTCCTAGCGGCTCACACCACATACAGAACACACTAAGCACTAACGGAAAACGTCCCAGTTCTGAAACATTCCTCCCTGCAGCCGTGGATTACTGTAAAGTCCACTTGCTTGTGGAAAGCCATTTGGTTACAAGCTTGGTACAGAAAAAAAGGCTTTTAATCATACCGGATCTTCCAATGCACACATAAAACTGGAAGGTAAACTTAATTACCTTCACTTGTCTTTCATGCTAAACCTCAAAGGATACAGAGAAACACACACATTTCTTTCTTTTTCGCCCTGGTAAGATGAAATCAGGAGTTGCATTTGTCACATGGTTTCTAACCGAGCCAATATTTGGCAGTTCAAACTCTGTCCTCTCAGCCATTTCTGTATTCTTTGTTCAGCAGCCCTGCACACACTGAAGCATTATGCTGCGGTTCTCAGGGAGGGCAAACAGGAAACACATTCTTTTCTCTGCAAGAGAAAGATAACTTTTTGCCTTTTATTTTTCTTCTACAAGGGGCAAGATTATTTTATTCCATCCATTTGGCTCCTGCATCTCGCCCCTCTTTTTTCTCCTGTTTTGTTTGGTGGTGGTTTCAAAATCCAAGACTAGAAATGGAGCCGGAAAAAAGGGGTTTTTTTTTTTTTGCCTTTTGTCACGCAGGCCAATTATCTAAAAGAGAATCACAGCTGATTCTGATGGCAACAATACCTCTTTCTCTGTAAAATATTTTTGCATGGCAGACCTCTCTACAGCCTCCAGAAATATACAGCACTTCCCTTTCATGGTGAAGTCTCTGCTCTCCAGGTCAACCAGAATAATGCGACACTGACAAGAAACTCAGGCTGGGCTATGCAAACAAATTACCTGAGGCTTTGTTAAAAGGCAGATTCCGATTCCACAGGCCTGAGGCGGGGCCTGAGATTCTGGATTTCCGACCAGCTCCCAGGTGATGGTAATGCTGCTGGTCTAAGGACCACATTGGAGAAGCAAGGCCCTAGACTGTGGTTCTCAACCTTGGTGCACACTGGAATTACCTAGCGAGCTTTAAATACTCCTAATGCCCAACCCTACTGAGACCAGTGCAACCTGACCCCACGGGCTGCGGCTCAGGCTGTAGCAGCTGACCCACTCCAGGCAATTCTAATCTAAACCAAGTCCCAGAGAGTAACGTCAGAAAAACAGTGCTCAGCCACAGACTCTCCATCCTACAATTCCCCCAGCAGAAGACAGAAGATATTAAATCTGACTGTGTGGATAATGGCCAACACCCTCTCCCAGGGAGGTTAACACATACACTAGCAGTAGATCCATCCACCCAATGAATATTTGTGGAATGCCTAGTAAATCCCAGGAAAACTGTGCTGGGCAGTGGGATATGGTGGGGAAGAACACGCACACTCGGTCCTCATTACTCGATGACATAAATCCTTAGGTTGTAGAGCTTCAGGTAAGTGCTGGGAAAAAGGAGACCGTGGAGCAGGGCAGTGGTCTCACATTAGAACTGGGCACATGTATGGTTTGTTTCTTGTCCAACCAATGATCACAGAATCACGGATTTTTTATTGTAGTAAAATATGCATAACACAGACTTTATAATTCAGTGGCATTAACTACATCCACAATGTTGGGTAAGCATCACCACCATCTATTTCCAGAACTTGTTCATCACTAGAAACAGAAACTCTGTGGCCATTAAATAATCATTTCCCTCCCGATCACATAATTTTTTTAACTGAAAGGGACCTGGGGAGGTTGGACTCCCATAGCCTGATTTTATAGGAGGAAAAACTGGCTTTCCAGTTCAGGATACTTGCCAAAGTAGCAAGTTGAACAGAATTGGACACGAAAGAAAAGCTCCCAGCTATATGCTATTAGTTCATCACTCTCCATGGTCACTGAAGAAAGAAAGAAGTGTTGAGCTTGCCAGCCATCGAGAAGTTAAGTGACAGCAGGTTACTCTCCCTGGGTGCCATGGATATTTGGACTGGATCATTCTTTGCACATGAGGTGATCCTGTGCATTGTAGCAGCCTCCCTGGCCTCTACCCAGTCCACGCCAGTAGCACCCCTCTCCAGTTGTGACAAGCAGACACATCTCCAGACATTGCCAAATGTCCCCTGGGGGGGCACAGTCAAGAACCAGTAAATTAGAAGGATGCTTTCTTCAAGGGCTGAAGAGCATGGCTTCAGTGTGACTCAGGACCCGAAAGGAAGATGCACTCTCCCTTCCAAGAGGGCAAGTCCACTTGCTACATGGGCAAACCCACCGTATCGCCACCATAGTGCACATTAAAATTACCTGGGGGAATTTTTAGGTATCCCCAGGCTGCACCCCAGACCAGTTAAACCAGAATCTCTGGGGGCGGGGCTTAGGCATCAGTAGTTTTTCAAGCTCGCCAGAGGATCCCAACATGCAGTCGGGGTGGAGACCCACGGATGGAGCACCCGCTCCTCAAGCACGGTGGCCTTGAATTAGCAGCACTGCCGCCACCTGGAAGGTCGTTAGAAACACAGACCTACGGAATGAGAATGTGCATTGTAAACTCGATCCCCAAGCAATTCAAGCACACATTAAAGTTTGAGAAATGCTGCTCTGGAATCCATAAAAAATTGTACCTTGAGGGTTAAGTAGTCATGCTAATCTTTCTTCCAGCTGCACAAAGCAACTCAAATAAAATCCAAAGAAAACCTTGCAAATGGGACTTTTGAAAGAGCTGCTTCTCAGTTTCCCTTCTTTAAGCCCAAGAGGCCACACTTGCAGAGGTGGCAACACCAAGGGAGAAATGTGGCGTGTTTGCCATTGCGGACATTTGTCTGAGCTTGCAGTCCCCAGAGGGGGCCGGACACACTGCTATGCGCTCCGTGGGTGCTTCATAAATGTTTGTTGGCTGGCTGACCAGCCCAGATGTGAGAACAAAGTGCATTTCTCTCAGAGTTGGAAGAAATTTCTCCACGGAACCGTCACATAGGACTTGAAGCGAGCAGTTGCGAGTGTGCCGGTCTCTAGGTTTGGGGAAGCAGTGGGGCTGGAGGGAAGGCAGGCAAGGGAAGACTAGAATGGCAAGGGGCAACCAGGAGGCTGTGGAGAGCGCGGAATGCAGCACTGTACTCAGGGCAGGAACAAAAAAAGTGTGCCAATCACCACATAGTGAATTCGCTTGTGGCTGCCAAAGCAGGGGCCCCAGAACAATGAGCCACTGGAGCAGCTTGCTTCCACAATGCAGCCTTGTGAACGTCCGCAGGCACGACATTTTGCCTACCATGCACTGGGCATTTTTCTCTCTGGGCTGTGCTCTAGATGTGGACAGCAAATTGTGTACCTCAGAGACAGTTCACAGCAGGGCTAAGAAAATGAACATTTGAACCAACTGTCCGGCCTCATCTTTGGGCAGGCCAGGATTTCTTTTTCTGGAAACCATTTTAGTGAGTAAGTGCAAGGGCTCAAAACAGCAGCGGCTGTCTTGTGAGCCGAATACTGACATACCAAAAGGGTCCCAAGAGTCTCCTTGCCAACTCAACTGCCCCCTAGGCACAGGTTGGGCATGAGCACGCTGCCCTCAAGCGTTCAGTCATCATTCATCAACTGACTTAACAAGTCATGTCGGTAACCTCCGTAAACAAGTTCTGACAAGTGTTGAAGTGGATCATGATAACACAACCCATGCCATCAATTTCTGTGTGTGCTTATGCACCAGGTGGCCTACCCAAATTGTCCCCAAGTGAGCATTTTCAGAAGTCCAGAATAATCACTTCTTCGGACAAAAACTGGGCTGTTTATGAACCGCTGGCCTGATTAACAAAGGATGAATTTTCATTTCAGCCCATCCTTCTGTAGAGCTCCCTCCAGACAACAAAATCTTTACTTTTTCCATTACAGCTTCACACAGGCTTGAGTCCAAGACTGGGCATATGACTTTGCCTCCCCTCGGCTCAGTTTCCTCATCTGACTGTTGGAGTGTTGGTTGGTGACTATCCTACATGATTTCCGGAGAGACAATGAGCTCAAAAGATATCTGTGGTGCTCAGCTGTGATGAGAAAACTCATGAAAGCACACAAAGGCAACATTTATACACTTTCCAATATCCTTTTCTTTCCCAGTTCAAATAAAGAAGGGCTCTGGTCCATTCAATTTTCTTGAAGCCAAGAGCCATCTATGGCAACCAACCTCCTCCCTCCATCCGCAGTTCTCAGACACACTTGAGGCTCTGGCAGATTCCACAGGGAACCAGCTGATTCCACAAAGAACTGGAGATCTCTTTCCTGAGGCTTCTATTCAAAATAAAGGGTCTTATATGTAGCACACAAGGCTTAGGAAATACACACTTTGACCCTTTATCATCAGTCTCCAGAAGTATTTATTGACATACCTCTATTATTTCAGAATAAAAGCTCATATATTCCCAATTCATGTGATTTAGGTAGATACTAAGACTAGAAGTATGCATATTAAATATAAAGTTTAATTTACTGTTAAATATAGAGGTGTATTTTTTCCTGTGCCCAGTGACCCACCCTGGGCATCCCACTTGAACGTGGCTCTGTTCTCCCACATGCTACTCAAGTGTGTCCCACCAGGTAAAGATACCTCGAGGCAACAAAAGCAGAGAGAAAATATGATTCTGGTCTCTGATTGTGTCATGGAAATTCAGTTGTAACCTTACATGCAATTTCTTCTACAGAATGTTCTGGTGTGGAAGTCCAGTCCTCTTTCCTTAGAGCACTTTGCTGTGCTGTGTGCTCATTGTTAACAAGAAGTAAGAAGTTCACACTCTCATCACTTCAAAGTTTGGTTTTACCAGTAAAGCAGAATGCCAACGATAGGCTTAAGGATAAGACTTTTATCCTTAAGTCAAAAGAAGGCACTAACTTTTCTAATTATGGAGAAGGGAGTTCCCAGAATGGTCTATAAATAGGAAACATGTTTAGTCTTCTAAGTACAGAATAAAACAACCAATGAAGGTGCACATGACCATTTGTCCATTAGACCAACGTAAATTAAGCACCTCATCATGTATCACGCTTGGTGCCTATGTTAACAAGTCACAATCATTGCCCTCAAAGTGTTTACAGGTTCATGAAGGAAACAGACAAGTAAACAAATAATGATAATACCTGTTTGCAGGGGGTGGGGGGGAGGTCTGAAAAAACTTCAGAGAGGAATACTGAAGGAAGAGTAGACTGAAGCAACAGCCGTGCCTTCATGTAGCCTTGTTCTGAGTAGACATTTTAGTAGATTTAATTCTCAGGGTCTACCAGTTCTCCACAAGCAATTTTAACTACTGCGATTTCACTTGGAAGGTTATCTACTGAAACTTCAAACAGGCCAATTCTGGTTCACTTCAATCAGGGGTCAGCAAACTCTTCCGTGAAAAGCCAGCTGATAATATTTTAGACTTTGCAGGCAATATGCAGTTTGTCCCAACAACTCAACTTTCCCACTATAACACAAAAATAGCCAGAGACAATAAAAAAGTGAATGGGCCCAGCTATGTTGTAAAAAAAATTTATTTATGGACACAACTTTGAATGCCATATAATTTGCACATATCATGAAATATTCTTTTGATTTTTCTTTCAACCATTTAATATCAAAACCATCCTTAACCGGTGACCATTCAAAAACAGGTGGCAGCCAGATTTGGCCTGTATGTCATAGTTTGCCAACTCCGGATCTAGATGGCCACTTTATAACTAGGTTTGATCCCAAATTACAAACCTGAGTTAGCAATTGTCTTTACCATAACTTCTTCAGCCTTAAACATTTTCACTATAAATGTAGCATTTCATAAACATGCGCTCAATGATCCTTAAGATCTCATGTTTAACAACTCCATCTTAAAGGCGTCTCATTATTTTAGTTTAATAACCAGATTTTCCTCCTAGCTTAAACTGAGTTACCAGCTCAAGTGAGACAGTATGGTGGCCACACTGAATCTACAACATTTATTCTGTCAAATATTGGCTCCCACCTCCTCGAACTACCACATTACTGGAGTCGATGACAATTCATATAAGGTACAGACCTAAATTTCACTTCTTTTCCCTGTGCTGTACCTGAGGACTAATACTAATGAAAGGCAATGGTCACATTTGACAGAATGGCCAATGAGCCAGGCAGAGGGAAAAGGAACTCAGGGATGACAAGGTGCTGTAGTTACTGGTCCCTGGAGAGCCAAAGGTTTTTTCATAGCCCACAAGTAAGGGCTCATACCCCAGAAGTCACTTATGAGCTGGTGTCTTTCACCCATGAACTAGAGGTCCCCAAGTCTGTGAAGAGAAGCTTCCCACAGAGCTGGTTTATTTCATCTGCTGAGAGCGCTAAACACCATGCATGTATGCTGTGGTCTCCCTGCAAGGGGATGAGGGTTTGCTTTCTGGGCAGGGAAGTTGTGCCTCCGTTGGGGGTCTCTCTCCTCTCCATTGTCCTGGAGATGTAGAGTAACAGGCTGCAACTCTGCAGGGTCCTTGACCCACCAAGTCCTGGGGGAGAACTCATAGGCTCCAGGCCTAGCTTCTTCTCCAGGGTTAAGCACAGCTGGTTTCAAGACCGAAACTCATTGCTGCTTAGGATGGATTCTCTCTCCAGGACACCTCAGGGAACTCTCGCTGGTTCCACAGTGCATGGGGGAGACAAGGCAGCAAGGCCTGGCCATGCTGACCCCCTCAAGGGGACCCCAAAACACCTCGGTGCACTAAGCCTTTCAGCAAGCCCAAAGATTAAATCAATGTGCCTCAGACATGGAACCTGTCCTCTCCAAACTCCACTCCCACTCTTATGGCAAAATACTTGGAAAAAACTGTGCTGTGTTTTGTGGTAAATCTAGACAAAAAGCTGTGAAATCGAGCTCATCAGACAAACCAGATAGTAGAAGTTTATCATGCAGTCACCACCAGCATTTGATCTATATGAGTTTGTATAAGGCAGTTCTTTTCATGCATGGCTCTTAGAGTATATTTAATTCCTCTTACAGTTAGGAATATTCCTATTTAGCATACTCATCCTAAAATAGCTGAGTCACATGCTGAGGTATTTTATTGTAATTTTTTGTTACAAATGAAATCTTAGCTTCCTATGTTCATTTGCATGGATTATATGATGTTGAACAAAAATTTGTAAAGCCACACAAGAAAAAAATATAGCAGATCAGCTGGTTAGAAACACAAAGGTGGGCTCTTTCCTGGACGGTGATCTCCTATGGAATCACTGCACATCTTACATCTTGCATCTGCAAAAGTAGGCTGCTGCTTTTAATCCACTTTAAGGAAATAACATATAAGTTTGCTGAAACACAGAGGCTCATATAAGCAGAGCGCCCAAGCAGGCCTCCCGTATACCTGCCCCCTTATCCTTATGACTGCTCAGAGTATAAACAACAGTAATAAGTGAATTGCAGTCACTACTTTCCCTGATACGTTATAACCGCATTTTGGTGAGAGGAAAGTGCTTCATTATTTGCCATGCAAATATTTTCTTTTGGGGATTTTTCTTGTAATAGGAGAAATCTTACTTAGAGAGCGTCCATTGGGGCATCTCAGCTCATGCTCTTCTTTACAGTTTCTAAATATACCCACATAATCACAGCAGCCCCAGGGGGTCAATAAGCTCCATACCCTATCCCTGCTATGATCCTGCCCCCACCGTAAGGCCAGGACAACAGCCACAATGAAACCTGAAAATCTAATTGCTGTAGAGTGTGGTAATCTGGTACTTTTTTCATTTTTAGTTGTTTTAAGATTTCTAAACTTGTGTTGAAACATGTTGCTTTCATTTCCCTAGAGGGGAATAATATTCCTTTAGCAAAATTCTTAGGTCAAGCCCATGTGTATTTTGGAATGGACCAAAAGCTAGGGGGAAAAAACAGCAGATATCATCTGGGGGGAAAAATCTGAGCCAATTAGCCAGACTTTTCTGGAAAGTGACTAGCATGGAACAGGGTCTTCCAGACTCTATTGGGAGGGTTGCTGTTCTCTGAGATGTTAACTGGCATTCCACAGTTAAATATCTTTGAAAATGATACAATTCACATCTCCATCATGGAAATTAGTAATGGACTTTAGAAGATTAGCACCAAAGCAGCTATTTTTAAAATCTCAGTGTTCCAGACACTTCAATGACCTCAAAATCCCCATTTTCCCCCAAGGACTATCTGTCAGTATCTTGAGATATTGGTGTCCAGTTTATGGGCTAGAAATGCTGAGATACACTTAGGGTTTTCAAAGAAATGTGAAATAGGGTGCTTATGAACAGGAGTTTAAAAACATACGTAACTAGAAGATAGGTAGTTCATCATGTTAAAAATTAAGGGAAAAAAGACCTCTGTCTGCCTGGAAAATAACAGAACAAACCAGTGACTCACACATTGTCTAGTTGCAGGTACCACCCCCAAGTGAAAGGCATTACTGGTGTGAAACCATATCCAGTACAGAGATGGAAAACACGACAGACAGGGCCAGCTATTTGGAAAAGACACATTAAACCTCGGTATTACTCCTCATGCTTATATAAAAGCTACTTTTTAGCACAAGAATTAAAATACACTACTAAGTAATATTAGACAGGGCCATACGGAAGTGCCAATTTTGTAGGCAAAAAAATGGTCAAATGTTGGCAATTGCATTCGGCTCACTCTAACGGAGGAATTATATAGAGACAGGTACAAGACAGGGCGGTCTAGCATTTAAAAAATTGAACAAGGGAAATTGTGATGGTTCAGCTAATTAATTTGACTCTACTAGTGGGGAAAAAAAATAAGGGATATTTATTCCAGATGACAGAGTCAACTGTTCAGCAGACATGTTTTTATTTGTAGGAAAAAATCTGGATATTCTTATCTTAAGTATATACAACACACAGGCTCAACAATCCTTGCCCAACAGCTGAGCTCGGGTGATAAAATTCCACCGGCCTTATGAATTGTTAAACACATGTATTTTAGATGCTCCCCTCCTTTAGGGTTGACAGGTTTTAAAATCATCTTAAATGGTCCAACAAATCTTTTCTCCCTTTTATGAATGGATTGGCATTATCCAGTTGACATAAGCTGATGATGACCATATCTTCCAAGAAAGACTATAGGTTAGAGTAAATTTACAAACACCTCTCAGGAACAAATTGCATAATATTATAATTCTTTTAACCCAAGTGGAAAATTATACTTGACAGAAAGAACTTTCAAACAATCTATCCTCAGATGAGCTACTTTCATGTCTTGCTGCTTTGTTTTAAATGATTAAAATATAAACCGATTGTATTAATACACTGAAAAATACAGATGCTTCCACATGTACATCCCATGAAAGCAGGCTGGTTTGTTAATAAGCATACCTAAACCTGTGCATCAATCTGCATTTGCTACTCTCAAGGGGAAAATCTTCCACAGTGAATTATTTCTATTGTCAAAGAGAATCTGCAATCTGTGGATCATAACATTGCACCACTTTCCTACCCAGCTGCAAGTGATATTCAAGAATCCAAAGGAATGTCCCAAGTTTGTCCCAAAAATGTCCAGATGGGCTCACTCGCATACCACTCCAATAAACAGTGCAGGCCACGTGTGCGCATTCTGCTCAGCCCACCACATTCACACTCCCTAAGGTGCAGGCATCCACGTGCTTCCACTAGCAGGGTCTCCTGCTCCATGTACGTGTAAATCCCCCCACAGATCTTATGATTCTACGAGTGTTTTCCTTTTAATCTACTTAACTGCATATCTTTGTATTACCATTCATTTACATCCCCATTTTAAATTGATGAGAGAGATCTATTAATGTCAACTGCAGAGCTTGACCACTATACACTGTTCGGTGCTACCATACTGTGTTAATGTCACTCTTGTCAAGATAGCCTTAATGGGGCTAAATGTATGGTTTCTTTTGGGCAACGGTTTCCAATCTCAGCACTAGGGACATTTAGGGCCATATAACTCTATGTGAGGGGGTTCTGAGCACTGCAGGGTGCCTAGCAGCAGCATTCCTGGCCTCCACCCACAAGATGCCAGCAGTACCTCCCAGATGTGACAATGGAAAATGTCTGCAGATGGTGCCATATGGCCCCTGGGGAGAAATCATCCCTGGCTGAGAACCACTGCTTTAGACTTTCTGCAATTCTGAGGATAGATGGAAAACCCCTTAAAACTGCTTTTGTGTTCTTTTAAGATATTGCTGCTCAAAGTGTGGCCCTTGGACCAGCAGTGTCTGCAGCGTCTGGAAGCTTGTCAGAAATGCAGCATCTCAGGCGCCACCCTGGATGTGCTGAATCAGTATCTGAATTTTAACAAGATGCATGGGTGACTGTGATGCACACTGAAGTCTGAGAAGCACTCATCTATAATACCCTAGGTTGGTATCTGTCATTTAGTATCTTACAAAGAAGATTCACAGTTAAAGGTGCTAATATGCCAGAATCACTTATTATTCCACGGTTGAGTTCTTTCCCATTATTTTTAGCTAGATATGTGCTCTTTATTTTATATATATATAGAGAGAGAGATAAACCGGGGAGGTGGGAATCATGTACTTGCCCCCACTTTCTCCTAGGGATTAGCTTGATGGCCCTCACGTAGCTGCACTTCCACTTCGGGCTCACTCATAGGTAGCAGAAAACGACCTCCACAACAGTACTCATACCCCTGCAGACTCCAGTACATTGCTCCAAGTCTGATATTTAAAAGGCACATTATTTTATTCGAAATAATTGAGGATATAGAATGTACATTTTTAACAGGGGCAATATCACCCAATAGGATGAATATGAGTTCATGAGGGGCAAAATAAAACTTTACTCTTTTTATGTGTAAGGCACAACTGTACACATGGTACGTAAACATATATACAGTACAGTGTATCTATGGGAGTAAGATTTCACAGGGAGGCGATTAGGAAAAGAAGCCTAAGAAGTCTCCTTGGGGAGATAATAACAAATAAAAAGGCTGAGAAACACGGATTTAAAAAATGATCTCTTAAAAGAGAAAGTCTTCTAAGACCCAAGGTAGCCTCGGGCAAATGGACTGCCGCGACAGCCCACAAGAACTCACTGGTGCTGTGTCGGAGTCAGAGGACAGAGCCACACAAGTCAGAAAGAGAAGGGGGATGAACGGGGACCGAGACCAGGCTGGGGACCACGCTGCTATGGAGGGGGCCTTCTCCTCAGCTGTGGACCACGGCCTGACACTTCCACGCCAGTGGGGACCCCGCACACTGTGGGGACCTGGTACGCCAGTGGGTACCTCGCGCGATGTCCTCCCCGCCTCTGAGCCTATCTCCCTGCCACCTGAGCAGGCAGGCCGCCGTGAACATGAAGGGCACTGATGATCAGAAGGCATCCAACATGACCTGGTGTAGTTTTTGTGAAGTGTTAGCATCTCTTTTCCTATTAAGCAACCTCTCCAGCTATAAGATTATTAAATGTCATTAAGTTTGGAGTTTCTTGGCAAATAAATCAATTCCTTCTTCTTTGGATTCTGAACAAGTCGTAAATAGAATTTTAGTATATTGTATTATAAAGTATTTCCACCCTGAAAATAACTTACTCAGTAAGGTGAAGTCAGATGGAAGGTTTAATGCCAAAGACTTGTACAATCACTTGGGCTGTAATGCCACATAGGTGGTCCTAAAAATCATCACTCTTTTCAAAAACACAATAAAAAACACAGGGCTGATGGGGAAAATGGGGTTAGGGACACAGTCCCTGATGAAGGGTTTGAGTACATATATCAAAAGACAGAAACCTAATAAAAATGGCAGCACCATCTTACACATGTGAAATGATTAAGAAATACGTAAACCCAGCTAAACATTTCACTTCACCTTGACTTAGAGCTCTGGAGGGGCCGCCGGAGGGGTTGCAGCTTACTAAGCACAGCCAAGGGTGCAGGGCGGTAACCAGGAATCAGAGGGCGGTTCCTGTCCGCCGGCGCACTGGCGAGACGGGCCCTGCGTGTATGAGGTGCGTGCGTGTCTGCTGTGCGGTCCAGCTCCGCCTGGTTCAGAAGGTAGTTTTCTGCTTGCACCTACTGTTTCACCTGGAGAAAACAGCACATCACCAAAGGTGGAATTCCGATCATTGTCGTTCCCCAATACATCAATTGCACCAGAACATTTGTGGTCTCAAAACAAGAGTTAGAGCAGAACTGATTGTACTTCTAAGACTGCTTAATTTCTTAACCTTGGATGTTGTGTTAAAAAAGGGATCCTTTCTCTGAAGGACATTTTAATTCAGAGTCAAATCCATCAACTACTGTCTGAAGCCTCCAAACAGAGAGGTCTAGCCCATCTTTCCCTCTGACAACGCTCCCAACTAATAGCAATTCCAACCGTTCCTGTGTTTCCGGAGCTTTCAAGAATTCACCTAAGTAACACACTGTGCTGAACACGGGACGCAGCTGTGGGGAGGGTTCTAGACGCAGAGGAGTGGATGTGCAAGCCCTTCCATGACTTAGAATAATATTCCTTCCCCCCTAGTCTGGGTTCCATTACCAAATCTCTGAGGTTGCTTAGAGGAGTGCGGTGAGATAACATATCTTGAAATTACCTAGGCCAGTGCTTGAAAAATATCAGCTGAATGTAAATCTGGACCCAGATTGACCCATAATCATGAAGTATAATCCTTATCCTTCAAAAGGTAAGGAGCACCACATCAAAACGTCCTTTTACTGCCTTGGCATAAAATGGTCATTCAGGCAGCTATAAAAATGCAGAGAAAATAGAAAAGAAACATCCCCAACACTAAGGTAGTTTACAGACACAGGAAGCCATGGGCAAAGCAGCCACTTCTACCAACCCAGGGAGGATTTCATTTCCTCCCTCAGGGTTTTATTAGCTCTTGTCTCCCTGGTTTCTTGGGTTACATTCTGGAATGTCCCACTTCCTTGTCTTAAAAATACAATTCAATCTCCTGAGTCTACAAAAATTATTCTTGCTCAATCCGTTCCTCCTGGCATGGCATTTGAAGGAACTCCAGAGTCATGTGACAGGGTTTCACTCTTCCCCGAAACCTGCCAGAAATAAGGACCCCATGTTCCCAAAGTCCAGCCAGCCAGACATGGTCACACTGCAAAATCCGAAGATTTTTGCTTGCTTCTTGTGTTTTTTGCTTGTTTGTTTTGGCCACACCACCCAGGTCGCTGTTCAAATTCGCTTCTTGTACTGCACTCGTACCTGAAGATGGACACAGGCCATGAGAGCCGGGCTGTAAACTCAAGTGATTCTCCTATTACTCTCTGCTCGACCTGGTACAGAAGGTTAGACCCTGGGCAGGAGTCGCAACCGAGAGAGAAATGCTTTGAAGGCTGAAGATGGCCTGCTGATTTTATTTCCCATTACACATTAGTTAAATGACCTCCCATTTTGAGTTTTATTTTAAAAAAAGAATTGCTAAGCCAAAGATGACATGTAGAAGCCAAAGATGACAACACAAGATTATACTAGAAGTGTCAACTTCTTGTATCAAGACTCATCAATTGTTGGGCTCAGTTCAGAATTCCTGTCTGATCAGCAGGCTAATAGTGGAGGCAGAAAATTAGTTGACTATGTAACAGGAGTCCAAGGCTGTGGTTTCCCCGATAATCTCAGTCTGCCATCACTGCAGTAGAGTCTTCTTTAAAGCACATCCTTGGGGGTGGAAATATGAATAAGATCCTATTTAAGAAGGTCTTTATTCCTTTGTGGCATCCTTTGGGTGCCTTCAAAATAAGCAGGAAATACTCCAGGCCTAGACACATGGATGCTTCCTCTCACTCAATTTGTTATTAAAGGTGATTCCACACGAGGATTGGATTTTTGTTGATGATCTCTTGACCATTCCAGCCATTCTGAGCTTGAGGTGGCATGCTTCCTCCTATTGTATTAATGAATTGCCCATAAAATGACTTCCCGACATTGCCACATTCACGCCCTGTAGAGGGCACTGCCACATTTTTGACGAGGTCACTTAAGCACACACAAGTTAAGTGGCTTGCCCAAGATCATAAGATCGTTTGCAGAAGTCACAGGGCCACACCCATATCTCTGACCCTTAGTCTGCCTCTCTTTCTACTTGGTGACAACTTCCACCCAAAGGTGTACCCCCAAAAGCCAGCAGAAAATCAGTAAGGACATCAGGAGAAGAACCTCAGGCTTCTGTCCCCCACCCTAGTCAGGGCTCATGGTCTACACTCACAACCAAACACCAATCCAGTCACACAGAAGCCTCTTTTTATCCCAACAGCCTGGATAAGTCCAATGACCATTAATGGTGCTCCCAAGTGCAGGAGCTGCCGCCACAGTGAACTGCAGGAGGCCCATGTGACCCAGTCCCATGAAAAGGTACTAAGGGTCAGGCTCCATCAGGATGGAAGGAGGCACACGTGAGGGCACCCAGTAGGATATTAACGGGTATGGCCCCAATTTGACTCCGCCATGTAATCATGCTCTAGACTTTCTGGGACTGGACTGTAGGTTCTGCAAGTGACCTCAACCTGCCGTGGGTATCAGGGTCAAAGCTTTGCCAAAGGGGACCTCATTCAGGGATATCTGGGTGGGACAGACTTTGTCATGGCCACTCTGTCCAAGGGGTGCTCTCCTGGTCCATTACTGCCCACGGTGACTGCAAGGTGAAAGCCCCTTGATACTGGGCCCCAGACATCTCCATTGCTTTGTTTCCAACCTAAAATTTCAAGGCATCTCGGAGGTTCCTAGGGCCAGCCTCAGAATCCGGATCTACCCCCAAGTACCCAGCTATCAGCCAGCCCCAGCAAACACTATCTCCCAGTTACTGGGCATTTGTCATGTACCAGGCACCACGCCAGGCACTTTGATTGGAGTCAATGCGCTATTTACTCTTCACAACATCCTATCAGGTAAGTACAATCCCCAATTACAATGAGGAAATTGAAGCTCAGAGAATAAAATACAGGCACTTGCCCAAGGCAGGCAGTTAGCAGAACAGAGAGAGAACATTCTACCCTGAGGCGGGGGTTCCTTCTCAGTTTGCCATGCAGGCCCTTGGGTCTCCCCCAGTGCAGGGAACCACCACCCAACACCAGTGCATTTCTTCCCGCAGGGTGCTCCAACAGCTGGGAGGAGCAGCTCCTTCCCTTGAAGAATCAAAGTCCACTAGACTGTAGAGCTGTAGTGGCCCTGTCATTACGACCAGGCCATAAACATAAACGAAGATGACACCATCACAAGAGGCACCAGACGTGTCTGTGGTGGGCACGCAGCAGTAGAGCCAGCGGGCAGCCTGGCTGGGGAGATGAGGCCTCAGGCAGCAGTAGAGGCGAGCGCCCCTCAGTGGTCTGGAGGAGAGGGACAGGATCCTGCACAGCCGCCTTTCCCTGAGCCCACTGGGTGGTAGGGCCCGGCTACCTCCCGGCGGCTGTGGGTTAAACCCACCGGATGCCCTTCTCAGAATAATGTGCTTAATGCATGAAACACCACATAGGATTTGGAAGAAAATCAATTAAACTGAAGTATAACTATCAAAATAAACAAATTTGAAATATATATCATAAATATAATCATATAATATGTAAATATGTATAAACTGTGCTCTTTATAAATTCTGGGGGGGTGTAATATGCAGATTCCAAGTACAGACGAAGATGATATTTTGAGAGAGCAGGAACAACTGTCGTGAGACATCAGTGGCTGTGATTTCTGTTAACGGCAAAGTCAGCCACACTGCTAGGGTGACTGGTGTTCTGCCCACATCCATACGCAAAGAAATGCTAAGTTTCTGTCGGTGGTTAATGAAAAGACAAATGCATTTTTTTTGTATTCTGATTCCTGCGGAGTTCTATCCCCACTGCCCCCTTCGAGGTGTGCAGACCCCTTTAGAAGCTCTTGCTCTCGACCAAGGGTCAGTAAGCTAGGGTACATTGCCCAGATCTGGCCTGTTGCCTGTTGTTCTAAATAAAGCTTTACTGGCACATGGCCATACCCATTGGTTTACATATTGTCTAGTACTGCTCTTGTGTGACAATGGCAGAGTGGAGTAGTTGTGACAGATAGTATATCTGGCTCTTTAAGAAACAACTTGCTGACCCCTGCATTAGACAGACTCAATAAACTGGGAATTCTCTGAACCTCTGGCACCAGCAGGGGCTCAGGCCTGGCACTGCAGGGGAGGAGGGGTGGATTCCAGTCAGATCCTTAAGGCCCCACCGGGCAAGCACCTAACGCCTCATGCATATTCAAGGCCTCCTGTGTTGCATGCCAGTCATTTTCTCGGGTGAAATGAGAGAACAAAAAACACAGACAACACAGACAAATAGACAGACAATGGCTGCAGCCCCGTTGTGGCGCAGCACCTTTATTTTTATACTGCCTTTCTCGGACCTCAGCCAAGTGCTATAACCATCTTTCCCTTCTCAGGGGGGACAGGCCAGAATATCTTGTTGATTTTCTTAGAAGCTGCCTAGTAAGCAGGAGCGGTGTTTTCACACGTCCTCAAGGTCTCCCTATTTTCAGCGTGAGGCGTCTTGGCTGTCTTCGAGGACAAGATATGTTGTTGTGGGCAGATAACTTCCAAGGACTGCACCAGTCGTTCTCAAGCTGGTGCTTTCCCATGCTGCGTTCAGACATGGGGGAAGGTGCTTTCCCATTCTGCCTTCAGACATGTGAGAAGACAAAGGCCGTCCCCTACATCCTGAACTCTTACCATTAAGAAGGCATGAGCTCACTGTCCAAGAAGTTTGTCTCTGGGCCTGAGGTAAAGCAAGGCCAGCGTAGGCTTCCTGCACGCCAGGCGTGCTTCTGCCTTCAAGAGAAATCCAATGATGTGGTGCTCTGTGGATGCACTCTAGCCTTTAGTAGACTACATCATCCTGTACTCAAATGAGGCTTTATTGAAGACTTCATTTCAGTTCTTTACAATTTCTCAGCAGCTGACATGGAGTACTTCTTAAATTCTACGATAAAATTACCTCTCAGAGTGGGCTCCCTTGTAAAATGCAGAACGTGTTCATGGTACTAAGAAATGCAATGATATAAATATTGCATGTTCATAAGCCATCTGTACAATGTGGAAATGAGCAGCTCCCCGAGACTTTTCTAGCCCAGCTAGCCACTCCACCTCTCCCATGTTGCCCAGGTCATTTTGGTTTTCGAAACCAAACATATGTGCAACCGGCTATCACAGGAGGCTCCCGCAGAGAGGCCCAAGGCTGTCCCATGCTGCCCACCTTGCCAGTTTGGCCAGACTTATACCGCCTGGACATGCTTTTCTGCTGTTATAAGCTTAAAACCCTCTCTTTGATCTGGGACGTGAGAAGATTTGGCCTGAGACAGCTCTGTCCTCCATTCATGAAACAAGGGGACACAACAGAACAAAACAGACCTCTGAATTCATCTTGATGTCAGATATTAAGCCACAGGTCAAAACTTTAAAATGAAGCAGGGACTGTGTTGGTTCAAAAGTCACTGGCTGCTTATGTCAGTTTCTCCTTCCATTAATCTACTAAGCTTCATACACACACCTCATGTCATTTCTTCCCAAATAAAGAATGTCTATAAACCTTCAAAAACTTTATGGAGTGATCAAGTGTAAAGCAAGGGCTGCGTCTTTTGATAATTTGAGCAGCTGCTGCCGCAGATCTGCTTCTCTACCCCGCCACCCCCCGCCCTTCGCTGGGTTTTCTCGGCAGCAGCTGCTTTTGTTTTCTGTCCCTGCGCCTCCTCCCACTTCCCCTCCCCTAACCAGTTACAAAGTTGGGGGAGAAGAAGGGGGATGCTGAAATACAAAGCAGTGCTTGTTAAAATTTGAGTAAATCTGGGCTAATAGCCAAATTTAATTCTAAAGACCCATTCTGGAGGCTCAGGACGAAAATGGAACCTAGTAGAAGTCTGCTGTTCGTAGGACACCATGTCCCTATTGTGGGGAATAGGGAGAAGGGGCCAAGAGCTTAATTTGATTCTATTGGCCACCATGTTTTGAAGATCTGACACATATTAAAAATAAACCGTTTGTCATGGCGCTAAGCTATAGAGAGATTTTTAGGTCAAAATGACAATTTATGATTAGAAATTTGAAACTCAGCGGCTATACTGCACGATCATATACTTCTTATATTTTCCAAACCACACGTAACTAGACCTTACCTTCCTAGAAATAGAGCAAATCTAGCACTGATATATATATATTTTTTTCTTTTAAGAACTGGCCAGACTAATGTCCTTCACATTTTAGGACTGAATCCATTAGAAGTATCTGGTACTTCCAAGAACAGAGTAGCTGTTGGGAAAGAAAATCACCACCCAAGTTCATAAACTCTTTTCAATGATCAGATTACTCCCAAAACTGAGTCCAAAGAACAATTTTAGTATGCTAATCTCAATATGTCATTCTTTTATTAGTAAGTTATGTGGCAGTTATGAAAAAATGCTCTTTTGTGTTTTATAGTCAGGCCCAGAAAGATTCTAGAATGATGGTCTTAATAGCAGGACCACCAACTTGAAAATGAGCTAATTGCACTTAGATTTGAGGGAATAAATACACAAAAAAGTCCGTATGCTTTTTCTGCTTTGATGTCTCCTATTAGTTCTACAACCCAATTGTAGATAAATTAGGGCATAAAGCTAATTTTTTATCCTTTCCACCCCACCCTCTCTCAAGAGGCCACAAAGCGGCCTGTGTGGAGTACTATCAGAGATGGCAGGCGACACTGACCGGGCACTTGCCATGTGCAGACACAGTGCCTGGCACATCCCTGGCAGCTTTGTGTTTACTCTGCACAACAACCCAGAGGAACTTCTATGGCCACGGAGACTGTGTGTGGAGAACCTAAATAATTTGTCAATAAGGGGCAACACCGGGATTCAAATTCAGGTTTATCTCACTTTCAAAATGACTCTTAACCATTTCAAATACAGGTTTTTCTAACTTCCCAATGGACTATTAAACATTGCATTTCATTTTTCAACTTAGAAAAAATGGCTTCAAAGAACACCTATTAAAGTTCATGTACTTCATTTCCAGAGGATCTGTTCAGCTCCTGACTTATAACCCAGTAACTGTTACTTTAGGCACAGTTATAGCATCTTGATTATCTGCTTTACCAACCACCATCAGTGGCAGGACTCAGAAAATGGCGAGAAGGCATTACTGACAGTAAAAATGAAATTAAAGAGTAAAACTTTCACATGAAACATCAAAAGCCCAACTACTTGAAACCATTTGATGCTTGGGCGTTATTCCTACCAGCTCATGCTTATATTGTAACATGGCACATGAGTGGTGTCCATTGTCAAAGATACTTATAAAAACAGATCAAAATCCACAGATCCCGCCTGAGCGAAATGGTCAGGGTTAATGTCATTAGTAATGAGACATGTTAACATGTGTCCCCCAATACTCTACACTGTGAAGGGCACAGCGTAGACCTGCTGTGTCATTGCCCCAAATGGAGAACCTCAATCTGATCATGAGAACACATCAGACAAACCTCAGTCTGACCGGTGCTCTTCAAAGACCAGAGGTCAAGAAGGACAAGGAGAAACCGAGGGACTGTCACAGACTGCAGGAAACAAAGGAGATGTGGCAACTAAATGCCACGTGGGATCCTGAAAAATGACATCAGAGGAGAAACTGGTGAAATCCAAATAAAGGCTGTAGTTTCATGAACAGTACTGTACCGATTTTAATGTCCTTGTTTTGACTGTCACAGGATGGTTTATATAAATTGGGAATGTTGGGGGAAGCTTGGTGAAGGGAATACAGGAACACTGTACTTTTTTATAACTTCATCCAAAATTATTTCAGAATCAACACAAATTTTAAATGGATCAAATTCGGTTCCCTACACACATGGAAATATATATCTTAGAAATGTCTTCCCCAGAAATATCTAAAAGAAAAACATTTTGGTTATTTACAGAAGGGGCAAGCTTCCCATTTTCCAAGCACAGTGTTGGCACACAAATATTTTTTTTTTTAAATGAATATCTCATTCCCACTTACCAAGGCAGTACTACCTTGGCAATAACTTTTAAAAATAGACTTTTTATGTTAGTAGTGTTTTAGATTTACAAAATTACTGTGAAGGTAGTACAGAGAGTTCCCATATACCCCACACCCAGTTTCCCCTAGTATTACTATCTTGCATTAGCATGGTGTATTTATCACGATTAATAACGACAACGACCCTGCACCCCACCCAGTACACCTCTATTCACGAAGCAGCTGACCCTGCTGGCTCTCTGGACAGGCTCATTACGTGGATGACGACGAAGACCAGCCTGCCACTAGTCCTGAATGTACTGAGCACTTACTAGGGGCCAGGCCCCGAACTTGCTGTCTTCATAAATCCCTGCATCTAATCCTCACAATAATGGAAGTAGGTAGGTGCCCCTTATCATTCTACCTAAGCGGAGGAGACTGAAGCCCAGCAGGAGGACAAGGTGGAGCCAGGATTCACGCGCAGGACTGGTTTCTAAGGACACACTCCTAACCACAGCGGGTATACTGACACCTCTCTGCACCTGTTTACCTCAGCTTCCCATAGCTTATACACGTTCACTTGTTTTTATTTAAAGTAACTAAAAGTCTTTCTAGTTCTTCCTCTTTGATTTGATTCACCTTAGCTTCACCCGTCTTTCCCTCTAACCTGTCAATAATGCCTTTGGTACCTGTCACCTACCACTCACCCTCCTTCCGGCTGAGCTTTATCGTCCACGGGTCTGATCAGTGCTCTTTGTCCTTCTTCTTATCACTGGACAGGACCCTGGGAACATCTACCAGTTACCTGCCCCCAGGGTGGTATGGCTGTTACCCAGCCACGTTTGGGCCACACTTCAAAAAGCGTCCACTCCATCTCACCAAGTAGAGGCCCAGTGGTTCTCAACCTGACTATACATTAGAAACACGTGTGGAGCTGAAAAGCTCCTATGCCCAGGCAGCACCCCAGAAAATGACATCAGAATCTCTGGGGGTGGGACCCAGCCATCAGCATTTTTAAGCTGATTGGATTCCAGGTGATTCCAGGGTGCGGCCAGGTTGGGAACAAACGGGCCAGCCACACATTTCCCTTTATCTGCAAGGGACTAAACACAGCGTGGACTCTGAGTTCTGGATCTTGGCATTACTGTCCTCCTTCAGTAAATCACACACCAGCAAGGATGGCAGCCACCTGTGGGGGGTGACAAAACCTTTATGAACAGAACGGGGCCCTTGTGATTTACTTTACTCCACAATCTAAGAATTGGAGAGAGATGAACATAAATAGCACAGAAGGACAGGCTGCTCCTAGAATTTCTCACCATTGACATCAAGCTCATTCATTCCTTTTGGGAAGAACCAATTATTCAGCTAAAATATCAAAGAGCAAACCTTGAGCATGCCGTTGTGAGTAACTTATTCTCCAAAGGGGCTTAATTTATGCAGGACAATATAAGCACAAGGAAAAAACAACACAGCATGTTTATATTCATGTATAACAACATGTTGCAAAGAGATTTAAAAACAGACACAGATATCAGCAAACTAAAATCACTGGTAACAAAAAACTTTGATAGCACCTTACACTCTTCAACAGATGAAATAAATAATAATAATTATTATTATTATTATTATTATTATAGCTTAAACACTTAGCATTTCGCACCGGTCAGGCATTGTTCTATGCACTGTACATACATGAAACCATTTACCACTTACCCTTCACAAAGTAGGTACTTCATTGTCCCTATTTTTCACATTAGAAAAATCAAGGCCCAGAGAAGGAGACTTGTAGGTTACTAGTATTGAAATCCCGCAGTCTGACTCCGCAGTCCACTCTGTAAGCCATACAATGATGCTATTGCGTCTGATCCTCACATTAGTGTTGCAATATTGTGTGAGCATACAAAAGTTGTGATTGCGGTACTGATGTGTCCACTGAGGCTTGGAGTGGTTCAGAGATAAGATCACAGAGCTTTTAAGGGCTCACATCAGAGTAGAATTTGGTTTCCATTCCAAGCTTCTTCCTTGCTACACCACAATGAGTCCTTTCTTAGGCACCTATCTATGGACCATCACTGACCAACAGAATTTTCTGCAGTGATGGAAAGGTACTAGATTTGTGTCATTCAGTATAGGAGCCTTTGGCCACATGTGACTGCTGAGTATTTTAAGTGCCACTAATGTATCTAAGGAACTGAATTTAATTTAATTTAAGCTAATTCAAATTGAGACAGTTAGTGACTATCGGATTGGAAACACAGCTAGAGAGGCCATGAAGGGTCTATCATTTTCACCGTTTATAATTACTTTTTAAACCGAATTCACTTCCAGGCTCTCTTTCCATGCTCATTTAACAGCTCATCGGTCCATCTCAAGCTCTATTGAAATACAAGACCACCCAGGGGTTTTTATACAGCACGAGCTCTGTGTTCTTCGGCGTATTTGCCTGGCAAAACCACCCAGACACTCTCGGCTTTCGAGTGGAATATGTGACTCACAAAATGGAGTAAATTCAAGGAAAATATTTCCCGAAGAAAAGCCATTACACGTTTCCTTGCATGTTTAGGATGTAGTTTGTTTCCAAAGAGTCAGAAAAGGTTTCCTGATAAGGTGAACCTGAACTTCGCTGACCAGTGGCCGAACCCCGGGGCTGCCTGAAAGACTGCTGCGGACGGTGAGATTGGCCTTCCCACCCAAACCCCATCCCCCTGCCCCCCACCGCTGCCAGTCACCAGCCACACAGGGTGCTCATCGTTTCCTTTGTCCTCTCACACTTTCTTTTCCTCGCTGAGAAGCTCAAGGCCAAGACAAAGGTGAACAATTTTACCAAACAGTCCTACACTTAACCGAGAGAAAAATCCAAGAACAAAATCCAAAAGATTGGCCTCTTCCTTCTATAATGGAATTCTAGAAAGCGCTGCTTCCCATTAAAGAAAATTGGACAGTTTTTCTGCAGTTTCTCTACTGATGTATGTACCACTGCTGACAACTATCTATAGTTCAGAGAGCAAAGCGATGCTAAACCAGGGCAAGATTTAATCGTGTCACTATTTAAAGCAGTTCTTACAGAATGCTTTATTAGCATCTAAAGTCCAATTGCAGAAAGCTACTTCAGCCCCCCGCAAAGTCATCTGGTCTCCTTTACTTTTGCTTCTTATGATTTTGATGTCTATGTGAAGTTTGTACACAGAACCGTTCAGCAGCAGAACAAGATACTTTTGAGGCAATCCTTTGGGGCAGACACAGCTGGAGGAAGGTTGGTATTTTTTCAAATTTGAAAAAACCTGAACTGGAATAATCACCTAAATGAGGAAGCCAATAATGTGAAGGCAAAAAGAGAGAACTGAAATTATGCAGTGGAAAAAATAGTTGGGGTATTTTCTTGAGGAAATGTGGCAAGAATTCCTGCTTTCAATGTAAGGATGGGACATTGTAAAAAAAAAAAAAAAAAAAAAGACAAAATGGTCATTTCATCTCAGGCATGCCAGTGAGACAATCATCGCTTTCTGTACTTGATCCAGTTTTGGTTATTTAAAAATGACTCCCCATATGGTTACTGTAAGAGGAAGATTAAAAATTTCCAGCTTAATCTATTTATTTTGTTTCCACATCTTCGCCTGAAGAAAACTCCATATGGGATCAGCAGAATCACTGAATCCATATTATTACATTAGTGTGAAGAAAATACAGTATTTACATTAATTACTTTTTTATTTAGATGAGAAGCATTAAATATTTATCATCCAAAGTTTGTAGGGCTGAAAGCTATATGCTAATAATTAATACAGAGGGAGATGTTCAGTATCACCTTAAAAACTACAAGACAATCCCAGCCCTTCCATTCTTTTTAGGTGATTACACCTGACCTTGAGGTCGCATTCTGCTTCAGTGTTGAATGTAACTTCAAATTAGCATAATTTTACAATGTGTTCTTCCTCAATTTACACTAGCCAAGATGTCAGTCAAAAGCAGGGGGTGAGCCAACTCTCTAACATAGCGTTCAGACGTCAACAAATATTCTGGTATCTCCTTGTTCTACCTTGTTTACAGTCTTAATTTGGGGGCATTTACAAAGAAAGGGAATTCATATTCAAAATGTGGTAACACTAGCAACTACTTGAAAAATTCTTCCTGTTCTCCATCATGGATTTAGTAATAATTATAACATAAGCAACATGGACTGCAAGGGTATCGTTATTCTGAACAAAAAAATCACATTATTCCAGTGTTTTGAGATTTCTAAAAATCTGAAGGTTTACTTTATATGCTTTCACCAATTTTACTTCTTTTTAATATGCAAGTGTGGCAGACACTGCTTCCTATTTTCCAGTATCTGTGGCCCTCACCCCCCTTCTGCAGTAATATTTTTAGCTGGCTGCCCAGCTAAAGAGTACATTCCCAGAAGTACTTGCAGTTATGTGTGATCAAATGACCAAGTTTTGGCCATTGGGATGTGAGCAAAAGTGACACATGCAGCTTCCACAGAATGGCCTTAAGCAGAAGGGACTGCCCAACCTTTTCTTCTTCCTTTTAGCAGAAATGTGAAAGTGATGGCAGGAGTCACAGCAGCCAGGGACCATGAAATGGAAGCCAAGTCTCAAATACGACAGAACAATAAGACAGCCTAAGTCTCTGACTCCTTCTTGGAGAACAGCCACCATACCAGCTGATACTTTTATATCAGATGGAAACTTCTGGCATGAAGTTATTAACAACATTGGGGGTGGGGGGAGCTCCACTCTAGTAGATAAATCTATATCCCAGCTAATTAGTATGATAACAAAGCAATGAGATTGTGTGTTTTGTTCTATTAAAATAATTACAAAGGTGTATATACAAAGAACGGCTCTTCCAAGCCACCTGGAATTCACAGGTGCTGCCGAAGGATCTCCAGAGAGGACAAACATATTACATTATGAATCAGGTCCCAAAATGGTGGTCCTCAGGTTGGTCATGCACCTTACTCACTGAATCTGGCCCAATGGATGTGACCACTTTCCAAAGATCTAACCCACGGTCAAAAGTGTGCTGCTCCTGAGGCCACTAAAACAAGTGAGTCACAGGTTTCCCTATTCCCTTCCCTTCACTGGCAGAAGAAAACATTAGGAG
Source organism: Manis javanica (assembly GCF_040802235.1). NCBI lineage: Eukaryota > Metazoa > Chordata > Mammalia > Pholidota > Manidae > Manis > Manis javanica. Next base: position 8,540,861 of record NC_133174.1, read on the forward strand.
AAATGGTGTTCTCCATAACCCCCCAGCCCCCAGTGGAAGGTCCCCAGTGGTTATAGGTACCAACTGGCAGAGGGACACAGGGATGGAGCTAGACTGCTGGGGTTCAAATACTGGCCTTGCCACTTCCTAGCTCTGTGGCCTCAGTGGCCATATCTGTGGAATGGTGAGGATTACATTGGTTGATGCAGATCAAGCACTTAGAGCCGTGCCTCCATACAGTAAGGACGGACTCAGTAAATGTAAATGCTTTTCATGGGTGTGAGTCATATACGTGTGTATGTACTATACATATGCAACATGTTATACACATGACTGCATACCTGTTATATATGACACACTCCTTTTATATAAAATGAATAGGTTTATGCACAGATGTATTGTGTGTTATATCTCCATTTCTTGACTGAGACATATCCTGACTTCTGTGAAAACCAAGCTGATTCATAAAAACACAGTACCCTTCCATCCGGAGCACCCTTATTCTCTTGCTTTTCTAATACACCTAATAATGAAGTGTACCTGCCACTTAAACATCCCCTCCGGAGCTCTGAAAGGCCCAGCAGGGTTTTCAGCTGCTTTGGCCCAACCTCAGGAGGGAAGGTGGCATGTGGGTACAGAGCAGGGAGGGCACCCAAGGCCTCTGGACAAGCCTCATGACGCTTTGAACCATGATTTTATTTTCTCGGTCACCAAAGGAGCTTATCTGAGTCATCAGAAAAGATGTTAACACACATACAAGCACATTCTGCCGGCCACTGAGAGATTCCCATTAAGGCAGAAATGGAAAACACTAGCTCACAATTGAAGCAGTCCTGTTCCCTACACTGCCCCGAAGTTTTTGGAATGGATGTTAAAAAAGAAAAAAAAAAGGCGGAGTTGTCATTGTCTCTGTCTCCAAAACAGGACGTATTTCTGTCACCAGTGTGGATCCAGAATGTAATGTATGCATGGATATGGCTACAAAAATTGTTACTCCCCACTTAGCAGAATTTGAAATGTTCTGGAAGCCTCAGTCACTTGCAAAATAGTCGTGTATAAAAACCAGTGCTGGGCGGTGGCCACAGGGCCCCTGGGTACCCGCACCGGGCTACTGCAGGGCAAGTCAGGCCTGCATGCTGCGCGGCTTGAGTTGGTTTACAGAGAACATGTATTTGTTTATTAATGTGTGTGTGTTTTAAGAGGTTCCATCTCCAAAACATAAATTAATAAGGCAGCAGATTGGCTACAATGGGACCTCCATGGCAGCAGAGGGGAGAGAGAAAAAGACTGAACTAGTCAAGTCCAGTGTTGCAGAGACTCCGGTGAAAGGCAGGCAAGGGGCCTCAGTAACTGCTCATGGGAGACACCCCGGGACCAGCCAAAGGGCCTTTCATCCCTGAGGCCCCCGGTTACTTAGAACCAATCCGTCAACGTTGTCTCACTCAGTTTAACATGGCAAGGACACATACAACCTATTTTTAAATATTCAAATTTTAAATGATAGAAATTTAAAATACCTTTAATACTTTATACTTTATAGTAATATTTTATAGTAATAACCTATGGTATTTTTCAAAACAACTTACGTGTTCAAGTTATTGACTGAAATGCCAGTAAAATGAGTGACTCACTGGACGTGAGCAATTTACATGTAGAGATTTTTATAGCAAACTGTAGGTATTTTTAAACCAAGTAAGCACAGCCTGCCATTTCAAGTATGAAGTTACCATGGCAACAACATATACCCTATCTCCTCTATCCTAAAGATAACTTTTCATAAGTAATAAAATTATAGAAATAATTAAATGAAGCATTCCATTTGAGACTAAACTACATTAGAGACTAGAATCTGTCAGGTATTCAAGCAACACGTTAATTAACGTTTAGGTTCCCGCAATGGTGTCGCCAGGCTTCTAAAGAAAGCATCACGTAAGGATGATGTTTCATCATGTTACTACAATTACTGACATCATTTATGGCTTATTCTGTGACGTAACTTGTGGTCTTGATCACTTCTATTACCAACCATCTCTATTCTCCTAATTGCATTAAACTATCCATGATAACTTGCTATATTCAGAAAATGCCCTTTAGCAAAGGTTTGATTCTCCCCAATTGAATAAGTTTCAGCAGGATGTTCACTTGCAAAAGCAACATTCAGACATAACTAATCCTGAAACTTGTTAATAATGTCATTGAAAGAGCCAGCTATGCAAAAGAAGAGAGAGATGTCTACTCTACGGTAATATACGTGGTGGAAAGGCAAACCAGTATTGGTACCGTCCTATCAGAAGACAACGTTTTTTTGAACAGATTTCTGTTGTCTTGCTTTTAATCCTTATCATTTCTCTACTTGCTGGTCCATCTCTCCCACCAGAATGTGGGCTCTTCCTCAAGGCCAAGGACCCTCTTACACATAGTTCTTACACTTGGAACTGCACTTGGGCAATGAACGCGCACAATGACCACTGGGAAGCTGCTGGTGAAACAAACTATGTCTCAGACAATGCCTTTGATGATGTCAACAAACCAGCAACATGGCCCTTCAGAGCTTGGGCTTCAGCTGCCGTGTTATACTATGACAATGACATGTTAGACCTTCTCCGTCACATCACAGAGACATTTCCTTGTGGGAATGGAGGCACAGACAACTCACATTTCCCTGGGCAGATGTCCTACAGTGGGGCAACTCTTTCTTTCTTTCCTTCATGCTCTCTTACTTCCTTTACTTCTCCAAAGAAGTAAGTAAGTGGAATTGAGAAGCCATCTCAACTCTCTTCAACATCAGGGAAGGGTCAAGAGAGGCCAAACCTTCCATCACAGAGATTTCAAATCATAGTATATACCAGTACAGACACCACAAAGAGGGATCAGACCGGAGGTGGCAGCGGGACGCAGGAAGAAGACAGTTTCTTGACTGGCCAGTATGTGGCTCTATGATTTTCATTTGATAATATTTTCATGAATTAAACACCTGCTTTCAAAGATAAGGATAAGTACTACAATAAAGATAGTTCTGATTACTAGCGGTTTCATGTCAGGGTGAACTCTTAATTCTAGGAAACCATTATTAATTATACCAAATAAGAATTTCATTTTTATTTCAAGTAATGTTCATGAATGTTTAGCAGTTTTATAGAAATAATCAAGAATAAGACTTTCAAACAACCTGTATAGAAGTCTTAGTATGTGAAATTATATTGGATTTTTCTCACCAAAATGTTAAAGATGTCTTAGTTAAACATTCATAGCAAAATAGAAATGTAGATATATTTAGGAATAATTAAACCATACGGACATAAAAACTTGACATTTATCTGGAAATGACCGTTTTTACTAATTTCAACTAAAAATGTGGAGGAAAAACTTCCCAGCAAAGATTGATGATAGTACATTTCACACACCAATATTAAACCATCGAGAAACATTTATTAAATTTAAGTGAACCCCAGATAGAACATAACTAAAGAGCTTTCTCCACATCATACGTGACCATTACCCAGATGGATACACCACTCACAAACCCACATTCACAGAACAGATAAACTGGGAGATGATTTTATTGCTTCACCAAAGTTGTTGCTGAAGGACAGCATTCTTGGTTTTTAAGTATCTATGAGTGAAACCCCAGGTTTGGGGACAGAGAAACCTAAAGCCAGTGTCCTTTGAAGACTAATCGGAATGAGGCCATGGTTGCCTCTGAAAAGTTTCAGAAAACAATGAATGCATGCTTCCTTTGTCTGACTGCAAAACCAGGCTGGAAAGGGCCCTAGGGAGGGAATATTTAGGCTGCTACCTTTTTCAACCTGTTGGACTGCTAGGCTGTATTGGACTGAACCGTGAAAAATGCCATATTGCATGCTAAAATGGTCAAATGTTGTCTATTTCATGTGCCACAACTTAAGATATTCACCCGGGACTGGGGAAGTCTGGGAACAATGGTACTTCAAACAGCCATGTACTATTCATTAGCAGCTCTTAGAAGAAAATAAAAAGGTTAAACCTCTTGCTTGAAATTAAATGGTAAATGAAAAAATAATTGGTTCATTTCAATGTTCTGTGCTATCTTCTTTTACCATATGAATATTTAAGAGCTTGCTAGAAAGACGCTGAAACAATAAACAAACAAAATCTTTCAGGTATGAAGACTTTCCCGAAGCTAGTTATGACTGAGTTTTATATCCTACGTGCAATCATCATGTTTCGTTATTCTGATCGTAAAGAAGGCCTTGTTTGTGGTGAGAGCTCAATGGAAATCTAAGTCCCACAACTAGGTCCATATCAGGACAGCAGCCCACGTCTGTCTGCATCACAGAGGCTGGTCCTGAAGGCTCCCCTTCAAAAAGGCACCCTCTGGACCAGGCAACTCCGGCTCCACCTGGGTCTGACAACCCTTCTCCGAACAAAAAATAACTCAGTGTTGCTTCTTAAAGAATCTGAGGCCTCATCTTCTCACCAGTCCCTGAAAGGAGTGCCTGGCTTTGCAACACTGCCTCTGAGCATGGAGGGAAGAGGCCACCCAGGTGGCAAGCCAAACAGAGGCAAGCCACCAAGCAGAAGTTTCTGGTCAAAAACCCACTATGTCACACTGACTTTGGTCAGAAGCTTTATTTTTTTAATGATCTCTCACTTATCACAGTAGGCTGAGGAAACTACACTTCAGTCACAAAGTAGAAATGCCACCATTTTTGCATGCATCTTTAAACACTAAAATAAGATGATAAAAAGTCAAAAGAACTGAGTTTGCACATCCAACTTGAGACTTCGGTTTCAAATTCTAGTGTTTCTACATTGAGAGACTGCCCCAGACAAAAAACATGGCAAAAAGAAGTCAATTTTCAAAATGGACTCATGACGGGGGCCCTTTGGGATTGCCCAGCTCGAAATGTCTGGAAGAGTGTGTGCGTGAGCGAACGTGTGTGAGCGGGTGTGTGCTGGCGGGGGTGGTGTCCGGCGGCAGCAGGCAGTGTGTAGGAAATGTCCCGCGGGCCAGTTCTGCTCTGGTCTTCATCAAGAGTAAGGGAGTAATGGCACTCTTTTAAAAACTGCATTTCCAAAGATACGTCTTAGGAGAATTTACATTTGTGATTTCTGTTGCCACCAAATAAATAAATAGAAGCTCGAGGCCCTGGGGAAGGATAAGAATATTTCTGTGAAGTGATGGGTAACAGCCGCACTGGTAATCTCATTTGACGGCTGAATGAACCACTTCCCAGGATAAATCAAGCTGGCCCTCTGGCCCACCCCTGGCCTCCTTGTCGCAGGGAGAGCAGCTATGTAAAACTGTTCCACGAAAGGTTTTCCAGTAAACTGCTCAGGGAAACTAGGTAATCTTGAACTTCGGAGAGTCACGTCACCACATGTGGGAGTGACAGTCCAACAGGAGAGCCACGTTTTACTCACTCCAGGATTAGCTGCATCACTGGAAGACAGTAGTGGGAAATGGCCTTTTTTTCTCTTTCAACTAAGGATTTGTACCTTGAATCTTTGTACTTGGTCTTCGTAATGGTGCAAATCGAGTCTTTTCCCTTAGAAGAAATCCACATTTTAACATATTGGGGGGTTTATTTTCTTATTATAATATATCAGGGGTTGGTTTAAGTAAAAATACTTCAGTTCTTACGACCAGGCTGGTATATGATAACTCAGAATCAGCTTCCTCCTACAGTTTCTATGTTAATCTGACCAAGTCTGTCCATTCAGCTGCACTTTCCGAAGTCACAGGTCTGCGGATGGGAACCATGACATCCCATGGAATAAGATTGGACCCCAACTGATTTACTTTTTCTCTTAAAAAATGCAACAGAAACTATGAGGGACCTTGTAATAGATTTTTTTTAAGTGTGCAAAAATATAATTGGGAGCTGTAAAAGATCTAATTATATGAAGACATATAGCATGTACACAAACAGGAGGTTCAGTATTGGAAACACACTAAGTGTCACGCAAATTATTCTATAAATTCACCGCAATCCCACTGAGAATCCTAACAGGGATGCTGATGGAACATAAAACACTGATTTCAACAGCAAAAATGAAGACTATCTCAGACACTTTTATAGAAGAACAAGTAAAAGTAATTAACAAAGTGTCATAGTAGCACATGACTGGCAAACTAGACCAAAGGAACAGAATGCAGCCCCGAGATGTACACACATGTACAGTAGGGTAATTTAATATGTGAGAGATGGTTATTATACATTAGAACCAGTGGGGGAAGGATGAACTAGTAAATACATAGTGGTTTCTGTATAGGAAATAGAAAAAAATAGGTTTCTACCTCATACAACACCAAAAAACTAAAATCCCAGTGGAATAAAGACTGAAAAATGAAAAGCATACTGAAAAAAAAATTTTTTTAAGGAAAAAATAGAGGAATAGAAGAACATCTTCACAACCTTGGAGACTGGAACAATTTTAAAACAAGGCAAAAATAAAAGGCAAATCGTGAAAGGAAAAGATTGACAATTAGGGCTTTATTAGAATTAAAAAAATCCAGCACAACAAAGATGTGTACAAGAAATTTAAAAGATAAGCTACAAAGAACATGGCACTGATAACACATTTACCTAAGGATTAGTATCCAGAATGTCTAAAGAACTGCTACCAATCAGTAAAAACAAATAAGGATGTAAATGAATGAGAAAACCAAGTGGCCAGTAACCTACCAAAGTTTCAACCTCGCTAGGGAAATTCAATATAAAAGACAATGAAATACCACTTCACACGTATCAGATTTTTGAAAAGTTAAATACTGCGACAATACCAAATGCTGGTAAAGATACAAAGAAACTAGAACATCCATACACTACTGGCAGGAATATACACTGATACCCCTTACTTGGGAAGCAGTACTGACCCTATGCAATTTAAAGCCAGCTTTGTGCAATGCCAAACATTCATTCTGCTGATAGCACCATTACGTCAGTCAACAAGACAACAAAATTCCTCACTGAAGGAATGAAGGCAGATTATTACTAAGTCCTAACAACACAAGAGGAAAATTTGGCAAAAACAGTTTTATGTCTATTTCTAAAAATTTTCAGGATGAAAACCAGAAGTTATCCCAGGGCTTCAAGCCCTTCTCCAAACCTGCTCTCCAACTGGGAACACCCACTGGCCAACACTTCCCTAACTACTGTTAATTCAGACAATTTCTAAAACACCCCCTTTTTCAGGAAGGTAACTGGGAGGAGGTTTCACCATCTGTTACATCCTCACACGCCCTGAAGCCATATGCAACATCTCCAAGGTCCTCTTTATTCACAACCCCTCCTGCTGTACTTCCCATTTCCAAGGTGGATAATGGGATACCTTATCTTTGTAATCTCTTCAGCTGAATGCGTGTTTTTCATGCACCCATCTCATCTCTCATCAATTCTGGCCAAAGTCCTTCCCACCCTACTGTGTCAATGTTTCCCACAAAAAGAGTGTAGGAACAGGTAGTTTAGGCATTCCTTAGCACAGCCCAATACACAAAGGCACTTAATAAATGCTTTTAGTCATAGTGATTTAGAAGCAGATCTATTTTCTGGATAGAGCATCACTGAGTTTTAAAATAATGTTATTAATGTTGACCGAAAGCTGCCAGACATAAGAGTTCATTCTGTACAATACCATTTATACAAAGTGCAAAAACAGGCAAAACTATGTTGGCAGAAATTAGGAGTAATTACCTTAGGTCGGGGGTGCCTGAAATGGAGTTTATAGCGGATTTCTGAGGGGCTGGCAATGCTCCCCTTCTTCACGCGCTGGTTAAATTTGTAAAAATTTATCAAGCTATATGCTTATGATTTGTCCACTTTTTGTGTATATGTTATACTTCGATAATAAATTTTAACATGGTTTTATAATATTCATGCCTCTTAAAAAATATCTAAAAATATTTGTGACAAGATATTGTTGTATAACAGCTGAAACCAATTTTTCATAATCCAGGAGAGTGGCTTTGCAAAATGGTAATAATTCATGCACTGGAAATTCATCTCTTTAATGTTCTGAATTGTTTTACTTACCATGGAAACTGTCAGAATATGCCACACGAGAAAACTAAAAGGAAAACATAAAATAAAGTGCCACATCAAGTAAAGTTATCTCAAGGGTTTGCATTTCTTTGCTAATTACATCTCCATTCTTTTGCTCCTTGTGTGAAGGAACAGATGCCTGAATTTAAGATACCATTTTAAACCCTTCTATTTAAATTAAACATTCTTTTCAGAGAGCTGTGAAACACCACATCCCTAAACCTAACAGGGTGACCTGATGCACATACAAAACAGACTTTTCTAGGCTCCTTCTAAAAACCTTCACTTTAGAAGTAAGCCTTCACTCCCAAGTTTCTTACTCTTTTTATACTAGAACAATTTGCAAGTGCACTCATATCTCCCAGAAAACACTGACTTAAGTCTCCATCTGGTGTGGGGCGGTGGGGTGGCGGGGTGGGGGGGTAGGGAGGAGTTCCTGGATCAGAGGCTGGGGGATCGATCAATGGCTGTCGGAAAACGATCTCTGTGAGCAACGAGGGGAAAGCCAGTCCTTTCTCTTCCAACTCCTGAATCTCTCAAACACGAGGAAAAACATAATAAAGTCATGACTATGGACCCTAAGGATGGAACAGAACGTGCAGAAAGATTGCATTAAAGGCTTAATCTGGGTCGATTTGATTACAGCTAAGGAGATGAATTCTAAATGTGGAAAGGCCAAAGTAATTAAGGATATTAAGAAACAGAAGTAGATCCTTGATGTCTTTCTACTTAATGAAGAGAACAAAAGATGATGAAAAGGATCTTAGTAAGCAAAACGAACTTCATATACATTCAGTCCTTTCAGAGATAAAATGCACTGACCATCAGAAGTTACCAGGGGAAGCCAGGCAGTCTCGATTCCCACGGGTGTTTGGTCTCATTATTGTGATGGTTCAGGTACCATTTTACTCCAAAGAATTAGGTGGTCTGCAACCCCCACCCCCACCCTGTTATACCTCCAGATTCTCTAATTATGTTGAAAGAACGTTAAAGAAAACAAAACTTCCTTTAGTTGGAAAAGTCAAGTAGCCCTTTTGGAAGGATAACACCTTTTTAACCAGGGAGCTTCCCATTCTGCACACGTGCTCAACCAAGTCCTCAATAGGGCCACTACTCAGATTTTATGATGTGAAGCACAAAAGGTTTTCAATCCCTCTTACTCTAAAGCAGGGGTTCACAGCCTGCGGCGACTTTGCCCCCCTCCAATGGTTGTTAATTGGCACTGTCAGGAGATACTTTTGGTTGTCACAACTAGGGGGGTTGTTACAACTAGGGAGGTTGTTACCAGCCATGTAGTGGGCGGAGGCCAGGGAGGGTGCTCGCCATCCTACTGTGCCCAGGATAGCCCCTCAGGGCAAAGAACCATCCATCCCAAATGTCAATAGTGCCCAGGTTAAAAAAGTCTGCTCTGAAAGTACACTTGAAAGGGGCGGCGAGGAGGCTTCTTTTATTTCAGTATCTCTCTCCAGCTGCTCTAAAGAAGAAAGTAGGATTTCACAGTCCAACAGAAAACAAATAAATATACAAGCGAACACTAAGCAATAACTCTAACTCAAGATCATTTTACATTAGATCTTGTCACACCGAGTTCAAATGTGCTAAGTGATATGTAGCCATTAAGAGTAAAAGTCAAAAGGTCAGGTTTAAGTCCTTTTTTCCTTTGGCAGATTTTTTTTCCTAGCCAAGCAAGCAGTTTTTGCATCTGGACATTAAAATCCTATGCTCTGATTACTAGGAAATGTACTCCTTTTTTGTTACATGGTCAGCTCGTCTATCAGATGTGAAGATCAACCTACTAAAATAAATTTTAAAATAAATGGTCCAGATTGATCAAGAAAAATAAAGAGATTACAAATTACCTATATCACTAGGAATGAATAGGGGAACATCACTACAGATCCTGCAGACAACAGGAATAAACAGATAATACAAGACTATTACGAAGCACTTCATGCCCCTAAAGTTAATAACTTAGATAAAATGGCGACAGTCCTTGAAAAACACAAATTACCAAAACTGAAAGAGGAAATCTGAGTAGTACTGTTAAATAAAATTCGTACTTTAAAACACTTCCCCAAACCAAACTTTTGATCCAATAGCTTCACTGGCGAATTCTTTCAAATATGTAAGGAAGAAATAATGCCACTTTTAAAATTAATAATCAAATAAATGGACAAGGACCAGGTTCCATGGAGTGCCCAAGCCCTCTGGAGTCACACCAGCAATGGCGCTGTCCATCCCAGAAAAGCTTACCTTCCTTCCTTCTCCTCCTCATTCTTTGAAAGACAAGATTAAAAACGCTTTGGCAAGATTCATTTGTATGTGTCCATTTGCAATCAATAATGATGTGTTACCCCCCCCCCCCCCGCTCCCATCTGGCTTGCAGTCCCCAGCTCCTTGTCCTCTCCCCACAGCCATTCTCTGCTGGGGTCAGGCCCGATTTTTCGGGATCCCACCAGTAACCTTACTCAATCCTCCCGCTTCCACATGTCCCCTAACCCTTTCCATCTTTCCCAAATACCTCAAACTCTAGCCTCCATCAGAAGCTTCATCTAAGCTACAAGGTCTCACTCTCCTCAGAACTCCTTGACTTTTACTTGGAATTTTACAATCAGATACCAATGACTCTCTATCTCGGTGGGTTTATTTTATCTCCTTGGGTAGATTGTCACTTCTCTCCAGCTGTCACTTCCCTTCTTAAAATACCTTCATGATTCCCTGTGACCAACAGGGAACGGCCTCCCCGGGGGATCCCTGTCTAAAACGCCCCCTTCCTCCGAATTTTCCCCTCAGATAGTGGGAATTATTCTACAGCACCTTGCATTTACTTCTGCTGTAAACTGCTTGTCTGCTCTTGGAAAGAACTGCGGTGATGTGAGCACAGGACGGGGTGTTGTTTATCGATTTATGTTTTGCTTCACGACTTAGCACAGACCTGGCTCACTGAGCAAGACTCCGTAGGTGCTTGCTGAGTGAGCAGCCGTCTTACAGTCCCAAGCGCCTTCATGTGACAAGCATGTGACAGAAACTCAAGTGCCGGGAGCCTGGCATGTTCCAGCGGCACAGCACTGCCCCAGGTACTCAACCCAGCCACACAGGTGAGAACGGATGTGGGCCGGGTTCCTTTTCCTCCTGGCACAACAATGGGGCTCAGTGACACGGGGTTTTACTCCAGCTTTCCTGAACCGCAAAAATCTGACAAGAAGTGCCTTTCACCAGAAGAGGAAAATACTTTCACAACAGCAAAAGAAAAAAAAGAAATAACATTCCAACTGCTCTTTAAATTGTTCTTGTCTGTGTATGCCTACAACAAATTACTTCTCAAGTGACTTCAAGCTCTGAATCTCTTCTATGAAAATCTCTGCTAAACGTATTATTAAAGAATAATGTCATTTGTCCTATTTAATTGAGCATAGTTTATCAGCTTATAATATAGAAATATAATTTTACATACCTTGAAATCAAAACATTTACAGTGTAGACAGATCTTAACAAAGTGCATTTTATATGACAAAACCCTTATCCTTTCAACAAATATTTGTGGGGCACCAACAGTGCACCAGTCATTGGACTGAACACCAGAATACAGCAATGAATAAAACAATCTTCGCTCTTTTCAGTGTTTGAGCAGAAGAGAAGGCATGCTAAAAACACTAACAAGCCAGCTAACAGTAACCACAAAAATCATGTGAAAATCATTGCGTGGCTGACACTGGCCCTCTTATCAACATTCAACTAACGGATCTGCCTCATTACCCCATATTCTTTCTTCTTGTAAACCACACGGATCACTGTCCCCAGAACTCAGCTGCAAGGCTGCTCTCCAGGACATCTATGTACTACTTCTCCCACCAACTCAACCGGGTGCCTAAGAAAAGTCAGTTGTGTTTGCTTGCGAACCTGTTTATGCCCGTTGTACTTGTTACTATAATTATGAGATTTAGCATTACATAAACTAATAATATGAGTGCCAAAGAAAGAGTTTTCATTTCTTTGAAAAGCGGGTTGATTGTTTCGGAGAGTCTCAAAGATGAGTCACTGGGAAGAAGAGTTGCCCAAAAAGGTACCGGCAAGGTCATTTTAAAGGTTTAAGGGAAGTGGGGGAGGTGATAATAAAAGGATTCTGTACACAGAGTGGCTCCAAAAGCCTTAAGTTTTCATTCTACTTTAAAAGAATCTGAAACTGGAAATCAGAGGCCAGTGAATTTTGGCTTTGATTCATATGTCAGACAGGCTTTAAGGAATTCCAACCAGGGCTCACACTCAAAGCAAAGACCTTGACCCTACAACAAAATACTGGTGAATTAATGTTGAAAACTGAATAAAATGTATAAGACATGTATGTGGCACTTTTTATAATGCACCACTTTGGCATTTTCAATAAACCATCTAACTGCTTGACCCCCGGATACAGCAGATAAGGACCTTCTCTAAGAAACCTTTGGAGGGGTCAAAGGGTTTGGGCCACAGCCTTTGCTGGAGCAAAAAAACATAGTAATTAATTACTTCCTGTTTGTCACTAACAGTGCTCTGTGTTATTAGGCTACGAGGTTTATTCGAAACTTCAGCCTGCGTCAGGAGACTGGAAGGGAGCTTTCTTGAAGACCAGAGGGTGGGCTCTTTGCTAGGTCTTTACACTGAACAGGAGGTAGGCCAGTGCACTGTGGGAATACTTCCGACTTTCAGCACAGCTATTCATCAGATACCACTCCTTTGCGATGGCACCTGAATTCCTGAGCGAACGTCCGGAACCACGAGCTGATTGTATGGGTCCACAGGGCGCTTCCTTCTGATCTTGGCTCTGAAGGTGGGCGTGGCTGTGCATGGGGTTTTGGAAAGGCGCTCTACAGTGGCCAGCTCTAAAGAGAAGAGGGCCCAAGAAGCCAAAGCTGGAAGCATGGCGGCTCCCTCCACCAGCCTCCTTGGAGTACGGCCAGTCTTCCTTCAAGATGCCAGTGTTCAACGCAACTACAAATGGTGCCTGTGATGCTGGCTTCAGAGAAACAAATAGTGTTTAAACAATTAGGGCGCTGTTTTCTCATGTTTTTCAAGCATAACATTACCCACTCATTTCTTTTTTCTAAATTACATCCATTAAGATCTGTAAGAGCCAGAGAAATAACTTCAAGTCCTTTATTTTTTAGTAAACTGAGAGTAAGAAGAGAGGATGATTTACCAGAGATCACGTAACAGGTTAGTGGAATCGCTGGAGCAGGCACCTGGGCCTCTGGCTTGCCCTACTGTCCCCAGTTTCCTCACCCCAGGTGACAGTACCAGTAGCACGTGAGAGCTGGCTAGAAATGCAGAGACTCGGGCCACATCCAGGCCCACTGGATCAGAGATTGCTTTAACTTGATCACAGATGATCTGTATGCACATTACAGTTAAAGAAGTGCCCTGAACCAGTTTTTTAAATGCTATTTTGTGAAATGACTGTCTATGTTTAAGCTCATAATCCTCATAAAAACTTCCTTGACACAAAAAGGATCAAAACAATTATTTCGCTATTTTGCTGTTATCTCATCATTTCACACACAGTTTTCATTTAAAATTATAGGCAACGAATGAAACAAAATCAGCATTTCTTTCTGGATGCACGAATCATATTAAAGCAGGATTGATATTCCACAAATGCCTTACGAATGAGAGGTTATTACACTGAATCCATTTAGTTGCTATATCTTTAGGCCTGTAACAGTATCAAAATTCTGTTAGGCTACATGAGTTCCCATCAGATAAACACTGAAATGTGTATGTGTGTGTGTGCGCACGCGTGCATGCATGTGCATAATGGCCAAATGTGGAACTCTTCAATCAGTGGAAATAATTAGTCTCAACACACTCATTTAGGTGATGTACTGCATACAAACAATACAACATCTTCCCTTTGTGCAAAACCACCAAAGTTACTGAATAGTCAAACACACTTCAAACATTAATTGCCTCATTGCATTTACACGAAATGACCGGACTAGGCAAATCCATAGAGACAGAAAGTAGATTAGTGGTTGCTAGGGGCTGGGGTGAGGAGGGGATGGGGACTGAATTCTAATGGCTACAGGGTTTCTTTAGGGGTGATGACAATATTAGATTGTGGTTGTAGTTGTGCAACTCGGAATATACTAAGAAAAAAAAATTCACTAAGTTTGTATACTTAAGCATGTAAATTGTATGGTATGTGAATTGTCTCTCAATGACGGTGAAAAAAAAAACAATTGGCTCAACAGTTAAAAATATATATCTTCTTTTAAGATGCATCAAAAGATAATACTGCGTTTGCCACCAGTGCCCATTATTTTATTTTTCATCTTCAAGATTTTGAACACCTCAAAATTTGGGTCCAAAGGGGCTTTTGTTTCCACAAATCTCACCTATTCTACCAGTAAATTAACTAATACTAGGTTAAGGAAGCGACTTGTATAAGAATCAAAGTCCCAACTCAGTGGACCAGCAGTCAAAATTTTCCCAACATTAGATCATTTCAATTAAAATATTCATAGGGTATGTTTGGTAATTAAATACATCTGGAAAAATAAAACCAGTTCATGGCCTTGTGCTGTATTTATAAGAATCTACCAAAGGAAATCAGTATGTTTCCTTTTTGGCATGAAGGGACTTTTTTTTTTAATGTAAAAACTAAACACGAAAACCAAGGATACTGCCAGAACCGGTGAGGTATGCACGAATTAACATAAATTGGCAATTGAAGTGTAGAGCCAACAATTGTCCAAGACACAAAGTACTTCCTTGAGAACAGGCCTCTGGTTTGGGCATTTGCTTCATGAGAACTGCATCTAACTTCCACACCTATTTAAAAAATAAAGCCACCCCTAATTAAGACCAGGACACCGTGAAAGCCATTCTCAAGAAGGTGTCTATGTGGTAATTCGAAGCTAAATGTCCAACCAGTACAAATCCCAATGCCTGCTGTTAAAAAAAAAACAGAAATAACTTTTATTTCAGGAAAATTAATGAATGCTTTCTTCAATAGCACACTTCTATGTAAGTTCAACATCTCTGTGCCAAGCAAACAGTTACAGGCTGAGCAGCGGCCACCAGATGTTTGTGTACACACCTCTCTTAAAAGGGAGCATTAAGTGATGTGACTACTCACGTAGGGGCATTAGAAGTAGTAGGTACCAGAGTTACAGGTCACGCAATTGTGCCCTTTCTTGAAGGATTTTATCCTAGTTCTTCCCGAACTTTTTGTAAGAAATTTTCCTGTCGAATTCAGGGGCCTTATTTTCTTTCATATTTTGATTACACAGTAAACTGTTTTTTAAAAGATTTAACTATAAAATTATTTGCACTTCCTTTTAAATGCACAACAACGCTCCCTCCTTACTATCTCCCACCAGCATTTTAATCGGCCCAAAATAACACACACACACACACACACACACCACCTCCTTCCCCCAGCGACACACACTCAGTGGCAGAGGGGATGTCGCATGGGGGCACCGTCAGGGCATTCCAGGCTGTTACTACCGACCCGCAATGGTTAGGCCCATTGACTTCCTCACTAGGAATGCTTCAGAGGGGCTCGCCACAGTCGGTGGCTTCTGTGGCGCTTGTGGCTGGAGCCTGCCTGCCACGAGAGGAGAATACACCAGGGAGAGACCCTTCCCCAGGCACGGCTCTCCCACGTTTCCGGGGACGCGGCAGAATGAGGTTGATTTCCATGTCACTTTTACGAGTTTCCCTTCCGACAGAGTGCCCACGTAACAGGTGGCTGCTGGCAGCATTTCGGGGGTGACAAAGAATCTTCCAGACGCCCAAAAGTCGCCCCGGGCCAGGCTGGAGATTTTCCGTCTCCAGAACTAGGCTTTCGCCGTTCATAGGCGAGCCCCCTAAAGCAAAGGAACCCGCTTGGCACCCCTCCACCTGCGCCCAGGTCCGCGTTTGAGAGCTCCAACAGGGGGCAAAGTGGAGACTCACCCTGTCCCGTCCTGTCCCTCTCCCCTCCCTGGTTTCCAGGGTCATGGTTCCTAAATAAGCTCTCGGAAGACCCCAAGGCTGGGGAACTGGGCATCTATTTAATATGGGGTTAAGGCCAATAGGACCATAGTTAGGGGGGGACAGGACTGGACTCGGGGCTGGGAGCCCGGCGGAAGGGAGAGCATCCCGGGAAATGGGCAGGCAGCTACTCCCCACCTACGCCTTAAAATGAAGCAGGAGCCCGCCCCCCGGGCCGCTCCGTCTGCCCCGCCGCGGCTCCCGCGAGCCCCGCTCTTACGCTCCCGTGAGCCGCCCGCCGGGGCCGCCGCTGAGCGGAGCCGGCGGGGGATGCCCGGGCGCCGCGCAGGGACGCGCCCCTGGGGCTGGGGCCACCTGGGCAGCGCCCCTCCCACCTGCAGCCTCCGCCCCCGCCGCCGCGCGGCCCCGCGAGGCCCCACCTGAGCGGGGGGCCGGCGCACTCACCCATGGCTGGAGACGGGCGGGGGGCGCGCGCTGCGGGCTCCGCGGGGACACTGAGGGCCGGGGGCGCAAGTTCGCAGATCGGGCGGACACGTGCGCGCGCCGGGCTCCGGACGGGCTGCTGCGCGGCTGGCGGGCTGCTGGCTCCGAGGCCGGGGTGGGAGCGCGGCGCGGCTCCGCCTGCACTGGGGGCCGGCCGAGCCGAGAGGGGCCCTGACGTCAGCGCCGGGGGCTTTGTGCGCCCGCAGCCTGGGCCGAGCGGGGCGGCCCGCAAGCTCGCGGCTTCTTCTGGCCCCCAGCGATTGCCGAGGGGTGCGGAGGCCGCAAAAGACCCCCTGGGGTTGCTGAGGGGACTGGGCTTCCGCCACGTCGTCCCAGAGGCGAACTGTTACCGCTGGAACCGGCTTTGCGATTTTAGCCTTCACCCATTGCGCAGATAAAGAAACTGAGGCCGGGACACAGACCCAAGGTCACCCAGCGTTTGGTAGCATTGCCTCCATTCAGTCGCGGATCCTTTTGTTCACATTTGGGTTCCGGGTGATTACTTTATTAGGTGGGTCTCAGCCCTGGTTGCATATTAGAATCAGCTGGGGAGCTTTTAAAGCCCAGTTGCATCAGGATCGGTGGGGGCTGGAGGGAGGGCATCCGAGCTGCATAAGCTCCCCAGGTGCTTCCGGTGTGTATCCAAGGTCGCCAGCACTGACTTGAGTTATTCGTGGGTGATGCGTGTCATTGAAGAGCACAGGCAGGGCTCTCCAGTCTGGGGTGGTGACACATTTGGTGGTGTCCGTAATTGGCCGTGCTCGGTCTCGGCTGTCCACCCCTGGCCTGGCAGGATCTGGGAGACTGCAAACGCCCCATCACTGCATCTCCTGCTGTTTAGGCCTCGCACTTGAGCCTGTAAGTGACCAGTGTCCAGGGCTTCAATCCCTTCATTCTCAGAAGAGTTTCCTGTTTCCAAAGGTATTAGAAAAGCTCTGAGACCCTTGCAGTTCTAGGGCTAATGCTTTCCGACCCATTCTGAGCCCAACAATCCCCTGGAGAGTTTATGTTGTACTTCATTGTTTTGAAAATACATCGTGTTACTTGATCAGAGGGTTACATAAACAGTAACAGATAGAACACATAAGGGACATTTAAGCCAGAAGAGAGGTTTTAGGACTGAGAAAGGGCAGAGGAGGCAAGCATTTCATCTACTGAAATTTATTGGATTAGGAAAGATTTTTATCAAGGCAGAGCTCTAGAAAACCTAATGGCATTTTGCATAAAAGGACAGATTTGTGCTAGGCAGATCACACGGGCTCATTTTCACAATCCCATGGGGAATAGTCCAACCAATCTTCATACACTAATAAAACAGCAGGGAGCTCGTAGGTATACCTTTTGGTCCTGTTACAGGACTAATCATTTGAACGAGGCCTGAATGCACGTGTATGCAGGAAACCAACGGCAGGTGGCAGGAACTGAGATTGCCTGCAAAGGGCAGAGATAGAGAAGGAAGTGGGTGATGGCACCTGTCTTAGGGAGGAGACTTCAGTTTGGCTGGTTCTGACATCTTGGGAGAATCCTAGGAGACAGTGAGAACAACAGAATGGGACTTGGGCAAGACCATCTCAAATAGCATTTTGGCAAGACATGACCTCACTCAGCCACTCTGGGACTAAAAACGCTAAGGTTTTGTGCACTGGGATGAAAGTAAACCCTTTGGTCCACTTTCCTTCATTCCCTAGAAGTCTTGGATGTTTTTTCTTTTAACCTAAGAAACGAATGAACAGCTGTCCAAATACTGGAGCCAGCCACACTGGGATACTGTGATAAAAACCGAGTTACAGCAATTGTGTGCACAATGTCAAAGGAGAGCCACATTTTTATAGAAGTTCTTACTCACTTTGGAACTGTCATGGACTGATTTCAACAAGCAATTGGCCCTAAAGCCCTTAAGAACAACAAAACAGCAGTTGGGAAATTAGCACGGCTACTATAGACAGGGTGCAGGTGATGGCTAACAAACATAGTCAACTGCTACTCAAAGAAATGCTATTTTATAATACTAAGCCATGTGTCCCGTATCACGTAACTAAAACCTTAAAAGAAACAAAGCAAGACCTTGCACATGGGTGAGTAAATTGGTAGAGCCTTTCTGGAAAGCTATTTGGAGACTTCTGGCAATGTCTGGAGACAGTTTTAGTTGTCACACCTGAGGAGGGTACTACTGGCCTCTGATGGGTGGAGGCCAGGGAGGCGAGGCTGCTAAACATCCCATAATGCCCAGGATGGTCCCTGCTGCAACAAAGAACTATCCAGGCCCAAATGTCAATACTGCTGAGGTTGGGAGACCCTGATCTATATGATTGTATGTCAATGCAGCCTTGTTTCCAAAGAATTATGTGGGAAAATGCTCAGATGTTTTTTTATTTTTAAAGCAGAATAAAAAAGCTGGAAGTACAATATAATCCTATGTAAATATTCATATGTACATATGTATGTTTGGAAAAAGACTGAAAGAAAATAGGCCATGGTAGTGACAGTTACTATTCACCAAGCACATATAGTTTATCTGGTCACACAGCTGGACTACATTTCCCAGATTTCTTAGCAGTTAGGTGGGGCTTAGCAATTGAGTTCTAGCCAGTGAGGTCAGAAGTGATGTCCACCACTTTCAGGCCTTACCCATAAAATTTCAAACAAAACATGTGCTTCTTCATGCTCTCCCCTTCTCTCAGCAGGAATGTGATGTTGACACCCAGGGTGCCTTCGGAAGATACACATTGAAGATGGAATTGCAGCTGCCAGCCTGGGTGACCAAACAACTGTAGAACAGAGGCTCACTCTCCCCGACATGCTCACAGCCTGCAGCGGGCTTGGACACTTACGTGAACCAGAAACGAACTGCCGTTATGTTTGAGCTGTTTTGTATTTGGGGGTTTACTTGTTATAGCAGTGGCCCTACTCTTACTAATATATTAACATATACCAAAATCCAAACAGAGTTCATCTCTGGGATTAATGGGTCTTTAAAATTTTTATACCCTTCCGTGTTTTCCCAGACTTCTACAGTGAGCAAGAATAACTTTTATAGTCAGGAAAAAATATATAGTTGTGCCTTACTCCCCAGTAGAGATAGTCTCCTAAAAACTTGATTTTAAACTATCAATGAAATCATATTTCCACTTGTTTTCATACAATTTGACTGGCATCTCATTGACCCTCAATGTCTCATCTAGGGGTACAAACTCATTATAAACTGTGAAGACATATTTCATCTGCTCCAATCTTTTGGGGTACATTTAACCACAAGTGCATTTCACTCCTTCCTGTTTCATATGATTACTCAGGCATGAGTCTTGGCAGATTTTTCATCAAAAATCTCCTTACGGGTAGAACCCTGGCTTGATGTTTGGTTCTTACAATCTCTCTGCTTCTTGCTTAGTCTAGTTACTTTCTCAGTACACCAGGACCACTTCCTTTCCCCTTTTCTCCTGTCTCACAGAAAGATGGCTACTTTCTGAAACTAATGGGAAGTCCATGGATCAGTCAACTTTTCTATAGTCACCTTATGGACAAGGAGAAAAAAAAAGTAGGCTGGGTTGCTTGCGGAAGGAAATGAAAATGTTAGCAAGCCTTGACAATGTTTCGGTGTGCCAACAAAAGCAGAGCTGACACAAAGTGGGGCGTGGGAAGTGTGGGTGGAAAGGCAGCACCACTGATAACCTCCGCTGCTCGAGTGGGGGTCAGAAGACACGTCAAAATGATGGAAAAGAAATAAGAGACTTGAGAGGAGGGATAACGTAAGGGACATAAATCCTCATCTTTCATGTCAAGGAGTCAGGAGACATTGTCTAAAGTTGAATTAGCTTATTATCAAGATCAGAGCCATTGTTCCAGGCCCCATCAGATCTGGTGTCGTTTATGAACAAACATTTCTAATGCCCCTTTGGCTCTCAGCAAACGAAGTCCAAATTAAAGTGAAGATCAGTATAACTCCTCAGTGATAATATAAAGGACAACTGAACATAATTTATAATGAATAGTGTTTACCTTGATGTGTAAATATGCAGGCACAATTCTCCGAGGTGTAATGAGGTCATCCAAGGAGCAGCTGAGTTGAAGAACCATCATGCGTGGGACAACTGAGATGCCAGCTGATCGAGATGGGCACTGTTGCTCATCCATATACCCAGAGGGGTCCAGCCATCCATGTCATGATGTTCCAAAACAGTGAACAACTTGGTAAAGTTCCAAGCCAAACAAAGTTTGGTTTTACCTCAATTTACAATTTACTCAATTTACACATTCCTGAAAACATAATCTACTTCTCTTAAAACCATCCCAAAATAGCTTGTGTTTATGTGTAAGATGGAGTTATTTTTTAGGCACCAGTAAGTAGAGCAGATTTTTCATCTATACAAATGTCCAGAGGACATTAAAAAACTGATCAAGAGATGGGGACATGTGTTCATTGTGTGAGACTCTCCCATGCATTGCAGAGGGCCTGTCATCCCATCCTGGGGCCACTAAATGCCCGCAGTGCCCCTTTTCCCATCACGGTGACAAACAAAAACACCCATGCCGAGATCCAACGAGCCTCACCTCCACGCGTCTAGATGATGGAAGGACCTCCAAAGGAACTCAAAACAAGAAATAGGTAAAATAGATTGCCTCTGGGAGTAAGGCCACCAGTGGGGAGAGGAGGGCTGGCAGGTTTTTCATCAAGCCCTGCTATTTTATCTCATTGTTATCACGGGTCAGTGTTATTTCTAGATATGGAGATAGAGATATATTTAAATAAAGCACCTGTGTCCATTGGGTGTTTACTTCTATGCCTTCTGGACTCCTGAGACTTTATTTTTAAACATACACCATCTGTAAAATGGGTATAATCATAGTCCCTACCTCATATAGTTGTTGCAGGGATTAAAGGACATAATATTAGTAAGGCACTTATCATTTGGGGCTCAATAAATTATAGCTATTGATACCAACACTGTGGCTAGTGACGTTAGCATTGTTAGCTCCCTGGGGAGCCTGAGGGGTCCCTGGGACAGCCAGAAAGCTGCTCTAGCGCAAGGGCATTCCAAGATTTTGCAGTACAAAAAGGGATGAAAGTGTAGGGTCCAAAATTTCTCCCTTATTTTCTTTTAGGCAGACAGGGGAGGCCTCACTTGGCTCTGCTTCCATTCCAGAGGGTGGAAGGAAATTGTCTATTTCTATTCTTTTTATTTTATTTGTTGATTATAGGTGAGGGATGGGAGTCAGGTGGCCTTGAGTAGTAAGCAAATAGAAGGGTAGCAAGAAGCAACAGGAAATTAACAAAAATGACTTTCCTATGTAGTTGCACAGATCATGTAATCAGAAACAATTTCAGTTTAAATGCACACCTTTTAAAAAAGACTGCAAATGCCCCAAAAGCTAATGAATCACCATCTGTATGAATCTAGATGGTTTTCTGAATTCCCCTGTGATCACCCATCCTGAGAGCAGGCAGGTTGGATAGAAGGACTGCTAGAAAGTACAATGAAAAGCATAGGGCTCTGCAATGCAAGGGCAGTCAGCGTTGGGTCCAGGCACCAGGTGGGAGGCGGAGTGTACTGTAGCCAAGGAGACCTACAAAGAGCGTCAACTTTGGGATAGAAGAGAAGTGATGTTTGCCTGCCAGATGTCTAAGGGGCCAGTAGTTGGGAAATAACAGGGGCCTTTGTGACTCTCCCAGTGTCTCTTAGGACACTTACAGGAGACGGGTGGAGGGCTCCAGCTCTCTGCACCCCTGGTCCTCTCCTGAAGACCTTTCTGAGCATCTGGGGTGAGGACCCGGGATTCCCTCTCACACTTTCCTGGTTATCTTATGGTGTCCTGACCTTTCCATCTGGTTCCTTGGGTGAGGAAACTGGGTCTTGGAGATCTTGGGCCACGTGTCCTGGGCCACACACTGTGTACACGACAAATCTAGATGAAGATTTGAGGCCAGCTCTATCCGAATCCAAGCTCCGCCCACTCTACTACATTACTGTCTGTAGACACTGTTTCCAGGAAAGAGTGCAGGTCTGGGCTGCAAGCAACAAGGGCAAGGCTGAGCCAGGGGCCATTCTGGGGCCGTCTGCCAGTCAGTCTCCAGTTCAGCTGTGCCTTCTGGAAGAGGGAAATGGCTCCATCCTGCCGAGGCTCTTAAAGCATCGCAGGCGAGAAGGGAGGAGGAAGCAGGTCAAATACGAAACGCCAGCATCCCAAGGGGCTCTGGCTTTCAAAGCTGCCTGAAAGCAGATCCTGCCTTGAAAACAGGTCATTTCATGCCTTTTTGTGTGAGGCAGAGCAGTTGGTGAGTTTTCTTCGGTTTGTACTGAGCACTTCACTCCCTACGTCTGGGTTACGTCCACCTCTGATGCATCTTTCCCAGCACACTCTACTTCGGGACTGTGACTGAGTTACCCACAAACATGAATCTAGATCAGAGTTCACAGTGGGGCCTCAAGAACTCACAACAAATGCCCAAGAATAGAGTTAATCTGATAGTGTATCCTTGTGTTTGCAGACAAGGTTTAAAACAGAACTGTGTTCAGAGCTCAATTTATTTAATTGGCCCAGCATTTTCATTAGCAGACAATGACTTCTGTTATTCCTCCCATACTTCCCATTTGCCTAGTAACTATGAATTTGGTAGCCTTTTGGAAAACATAATGTTGCTTTGACTTGAATTTTCTTCTCTCTCCTCCCCAGTGATTCTTGAAAATGTCTCATAGAATCTCTGAGTTAAGTGGAACTTTATAACTCAGTCTAATCCTCCTCCACATACAGGAATCCCTGTGTCCTGTCCGTGGCTGTCAGGTGTTCACAGATAGCTGAATCTTCTGAGGACAGGAAGCTCACAACTATGATTTCTCACAAACACGATTGTTGATAACTTCTGCATCCCAAGGTACTGTGTGCCTCCCATCCCCATTGCCCATCCCAAGGAGAGGCTCCTTTTATTCCAGGCTAAGTCAAGGTCCTTTGTTCTTCATTATGAAAGTCCTAAAAAAAACTCTCAGCATCCTGACTGTTCTATGGTTGACATTTCTCTGTGCAAATTCCTCTTCAAGCAGGGGGCTCTGAATGAGATGTGCATCTCTAGCTGGTTAGGCTGGAACTCCCTCTCCCCTTGAGTTGGAAACACTCTAAGTAACATGTGTTTTTGTTTGTTTTTATTGAGGTAAAATACACGCAACATAAAAGGAACCAATTTAAAGTGTAGAATTCAGTGGCATTTTGTACATTCACAGTGTAGTACAAACACTGTTCCCGTACATTGTCACCAGCCCAGAGGGAAACTCTGTGCCCTTAGCATGGCCTGTCCCTCCAGCCACAGGCAACTGTTATTCTCCTTTCCTCTCTACGGACTTGCCTGTTTGGGACATTTCACTCTACGTGGAATCGCACAGTAGACGGCTTGGCGCCTTGGCCTCCTCACTTAGCATAGCGCTGTAGCATGTACCACAACTTCCCTCCTTTTCCTATGGCTGGAAAATATTCCATTGGATGGATAAACCACATTTGTTTTATTCACCCATCCTTCTAGTTCAAATTTTTGAGGAACTGCCATAGTGTCTTCCACTATGTGGAAGTGGCTATACCACTTTACCTTCCCAACCTCAGCATCTAAGGCCCCTATTTCTCCGTATCCTCACCAACACTTGCTATTTTCCATTTTTAAAGTTATAACTGTCCTAGTACATGTTTAGTGATATTCTAAGTAATCTACTTTTAAAGACCTCTTTGACATGGCCTCCAAGGCCCTGCTTAGGTCCACCTAACCTCCCAGTGTGTGTCCCCCATCTCTATGCTCCCACCTCACTGCTCTCACAGGCCCTCCCTCCCAATGCAGGGCCTTTGCACATGCCATTCCTGCTGCCTTTGCCTGGCTAGAGCCCACTCATCATTTGGCTCAAAACCTGAACGTTATTTCCCCTACTGTGACTTCCCACTAGGTCAACCGCCCCAAATGAGAGTCTCATCACACCACCTGCCTCTTCTTCCTCGGGCTTGCCACAGTTGCCATTTTACTTCAGATTATATGAATACATAATGTATGTTTTTCTCCTCCATTGAGCCATGACTATAGTGGGAGTAAATTAAAATGTGCTGATTAATGAACGAAAAGCTTCTTGAGGAACTTTCTGAGACTTTGAACTTGTGGCTCACTAAAACCTGAATGTCTTTTGAGCATAAACTTTCCAAATTCATGTCCCATCTCCTCTGCCCCAGAACTCTGTTCCTACAATGATAGTCTTCGTCTCTCCTGCATCATCCATCTCTCCCTTTTAATCGGATCATTCCCACTGGTTCACATGCATGTTCAAGGCAGGGCCTCATTTTCTTCTTCCCCTTCTTAGAAAACCTCTTGGAAGAGTCGGCCATACTTGCCAGTGCTTCGTCACCTTTTGCTGACGTCTACTTCAATGAGCCTTGTATCCCCATCATTCTGCTGAAACTGCTCTTATCAAGGACACAAATGATTGCCATATGGCAAGATGGGACCCTTGCAGAAGACACCTCTGTTCTTCCAGAAACATGTTCTTATCTCAGATTCCACGAAGCCACACATTTCTGGTTTTCCTTCTCCAGTGGAGAAGGAACTTCTCTGTCTTCTTTACTACTACTTAAAATTATCTTGTCATGACTGTGTTTATTTCTTATGGTCAGGAATCTCCTCCATTTGGACTTAATCATTTTGAACCTACATAGATATCTTTAAAATTCTTGTTTGTATAAAAAATGCCATGATACCTTATAAGTATCATTCTGAGTTTTGACGCTACCACCTAAAATATTAGCTGCCCCTCTTACTTTTGGCGAGTACTCCTTCTAAATGTTCATCCATCTTGTGGATAAAAATGTTGATTCTGACAATCTTTCTTTCTTCCAATTGACCTCAACGCATTGATCAGCATTCTTTGAGCATGACTGTTTTCAGCTAGCTGGGTAATCCTTGATTGTGTTGACACCCAGCACACATTTCTGTATGTTGTCCACAAGGAAATCACCACTTCTGTTGTGGAAAAAGGCCATGGTCTGTTTAGCACACACAAAGTTCTAGGTTGATGCAGCTGTTCAGCCAGGGCAGGCACTTGTTAACAGGGTGATTTCCAAAATGCACAAGGAGAAAGGCCCATTAAAACCTCAGCAAAAGGAACACATGTAACAATTATGCAACCCCTGCATGTTTCAATGCCCAGAAACTTCCTCATGGAGAAGGAACCAGTTCTTGAATCACATGGAGTCCAAGGTCAGGGAGCACCTGCATACAAGTCTCTCCTGCTCAGATGAGGCCATGTGATAGGGTTTCCTCCTCCCCTCTTCAGCTCTTCCGGAAGCCCAGAGAGGATATCGAACATGTCCCTGTTCTCCCTTCTAGATACTTTATCCAGGAAGTAATGAAGTTGGAGGTGGGGTGTTGGGCTGGGAACTGCTGTACCTTAATATATGCTGGCTCCTGATGATCATCTCTTTCTTTTAAAAATGCTCAGAGATCCTTATCACTCTACTGTACATTATAGATGAACTCTATGTATCACTGAATATTTCCCCCAACGGATTCATGAAATAGAAGTCGGCAGGGTAAGCATTATCAAAATTTTGCAGAAGTGATCATAAGACAGGGAATGGTGTAGTGCCTTAGCCGAGCTTAGAGGACTCCCTCACGGATGGTTTTAACTAGAACTTGCTAACTGGAGGTGCAGTGACTCCCTTTCCCATCTGTCAATATCAGCATCCAGTTAGAAGGGTGACACAGTGACTAGGTGACCCGCTGTGTTCTTTTGGGCAAGTCACCTAATTTCTTTGAACCGGCTTCCTCATGCTTGAGACGCTGATAAGAATGCTACTGGCATTTCCCTCATGTGTGGAGTATAACAGTAAAGCAAAACTGAAGGAACAAAACAGCAGCAGACTCAGAGACTCCAAGAATGAACCAGTGATTACCAAAGGGGAGGGGAGGGGTGTGGGGGGGCGGGTGGGGAGGGAGGGAGAAGGGGACTGAGGGGTATTATGTTTAGTATACATGGTGTGGGGGATCACGGGGAGAACAGTGTAGCCCAGAGAAGACACATAGTGGATCTCTTGCAACTGCTTTGGGGTATGGGTGGGGCCTTGACAATATGGGTAAATGTAGTAACCACATTGTTTTTTCATGTGAAACCTTCATAAGAGTGTATATCAATCATACCTTAATAAAAAATTAAATTAAAAAATAAGAATGCTACTGGCCCATGCTACCCTGTGGAAGTTTGAGGAGGCTCATAGGAGAGTATTTGAGAACATGCTTTAAAGGAAAGCCCTGCCCCCAGGTTACTATTTTTGTTGTTATTGTAATGATCTGTCAAATCACCATCTCTCTCCTCACTCCCCTTATTCCCGATGGAAACTCGGAAACTCTTGCTTCAATCCAGGTTCCTGGTGCACCTTTACATGACCCAAAGAATCTGTGATTATATCTACAAAGCCCGGAAGAGCCCAGGGATGTAAACTGATAGGCTTGAAACCCCAGACTCATGTGAAAGGAATGAGACGTGGTCATCCCTACCTCACCTCGACACACCCGAGGGACCAGCTGGACTCTCCTCCCTGTTCTGTGTCCTCAGTCCCTTACTGATGTCTGTTGACTCAGTGGCTGAATATAAAGAGCAGACAGACCTGGGATCCAACCTCACCTGGGCCCTTATTAGCTGAGCCCCAGTTTCTCCATCTGCAAACTGAAGACAATAGGCTCCTTGCAGAGATGGAGGATGTAAATACTTAGCTCTCCAGGCTTCTCTTTCCCACATGCAGTTTACCCTCCGCCCCCTTTCATAATGGTGTCTGCTTTACATTTTGTTCTTTCAAGTTTTGCTCCTTGTCAAGGGAGGAAACAAAGTAGGATGTAGATGTCATCTCATCTACCCTACACCTTACTTCTATCCAGTGTGCGTCCCTCCTGTGCCTAGGCTTGAGTTAAAAAATATCCTTTGTGCTTTGTGGGTCACAGATAAAAGCATAGCACACACAAGGATAAAATATTAGCAAATCAGTCCACCTACATAATGTCCTTTTTTTTTTAACAAGGCAATCAAAAACTGTAATGCTAATTCTGAAAGCTGTTCTGCTTCTTTTGATTTCTTAAAATGCAATTGAATTTGAGATAAAGAATCAAAATCCTTTAAGAAAATTACATTGAATTCTCTATCTCCAAACAGGTCAGAGGTTGGGAGTAATTTCCTAATATGTAAAATGAATAATGATTGCTTTAGAATAATGCTAATTACATCCCCAAAGGGAATTTTATCTCAGTTAATTTTTTTCTTTGTACTGTCAAGTGACTGATTGTGAAGCAATTATAAAGCACTGCTTATTTGTCACCACTGAGTAGCACGCCCATTACCCTTCACAGTGTCCTGTGATTTCCTGCCATGTAGGCATCTGAAAACAGTAGTTTTGTGATTTAAATTTTTCAAGCAAAATGCCATTTAGGGGGCTGATTTGCTAATTGACCTTTGAGCGTGTATGTCTTTGTACCACAGCAAAGAGCCCAGAGGAAACATGTAGGCGAGCGGCTGTTGAGGTAGCAGTAATTCTCTCTCTGCGTTTGGCTTCCACGTTCTTAAATTCTGTGTGGGTGGTGGGAGCAGATTGACTGTCTCAGAAAGCCAGGCTCCTTCTCTTTTGCAGTAGCCGGGCACAGGGTTTCTTTGCCTCTTCGGGTATGCTTGGCCCCTTGGGTCTGTGTTCAGGGCCAGGTCCTTTGGGGATGTGTCTCCCCAGCCCTTCTGATGCCTGAGGCATTGTGTCTCACCTCTCCACAGGCTCCCTTCCTGGCGAAGCGAATTCTCACATCCTAGTAAGAAGCACAAGCTATGGGGGGGCGCTGGTGGGTGGCACTTGCCCCAGGAAAACATGCACAGCTGAGAGGTGTGACCTGGTGATTCAGCTAAGGGCGTGGGCTTTGAGTCAAATGGATGGGGCTCACATTCTGTCCCCGGCTTCATAGAAGCTCTGAGGACTTCAGACCAGTGGCTTGGACCTCTCTGACCAGGCATCCTCCCGTGCTGAACGGGACAGCGATCAAGCCTCTCTTAGCAGGACGGTTCTGAAGATGGAAGGAGTCAGGCGCAGCAAGGGGGCGGGGCAACGCCTGGCTTCAGCAAGCGCCGCAGGCCCCGCGGTGGCCGAGGCCTCCCTCGCTCTCACTCCTTAGGCCTGCCTTCCTCAGAAGGCCGTGCTTCCTGATGGTTGTCGTGTGTGTGTGTGTGTGTGTGTGTGTGTGTGAGCGCACGTTTGTCTGCGTGGTCCAGCTGGTACACATGGAGCTGGCTGAAGAGGCGTGTGTGTGTGTGTGTGCGTGTGTGAGCATGGACATGGCCGCCTGGCCACACTGCTCCCCTTTGGGAGGCAGCCCTCAGTGCTGTTTTTCGTGGCCATCTCACTTCATTAAGGTTTCATCACCAAAAAAAGACAAGGTGGCGAGAGGGCTTTGTTCCTTGAGTGGAGTCCCAAACCGCACAGGAAGGTTCTTGGGAAAGCCTTGTCTCTCTTTGAGGCCAAGCCATCTGACAGCTGAGGGCTCCTCCCTACGTACAGGAAGGGACACTGAGGCGGGGACCGCGCATGGCTCCCTCGGTGGCTTGGGCAGCTGCCGCCTGAGCTGCACAGACCGGCTCTCACCCCCGTCCTTGGCTGGGCCGTGAGGCAGTTGTCTCCCTTCTGCTCCCACATTTGACTCATGATCACTGACTGTTCTCAATCTGTCTTTTTCTGATTTCCTTTTTCTTCTTCCTCCACCTCCTCAAATTTTTTTTTTTTTTTTTTTTTGCTTCCCTCTCCTCTGTGCGTTCCCACCAGGTCCAGGCTGAGGCCCTCCCTGGCTGGGCGGTGCCCCCTGCAGCCAGCCCATGCTGCCCGGCCGGGCCACACCTGCTGGGAGCTAGTTGGGCCCCTCGGGCATTCCCAGGAGGGAGCCAGCGGCTGCAAGGCCCTGAGTAGGTAGACTCTTCCCAGCCCTCTCTGCTTTGCGAGAGGCTGAGGCCCAGTGATGCCATGTGTCCATCCGTCCCCAAGAGCAGCAGGCCCTGCTCGCTGGGAATGAGTCCTCTGAGTAGCCACTGGGCAAAGCCCTGGTGGTCCTGGCAACCTGTTTCACGGTCACCGGAGTTATGTGACTTGGAAGCACAGCGAGTGATCCCTCTGTGCGATGGACTGGTGAGTTAGTTCATGCTGGGGGGCCCCAGAGCCGCCTTCTGCCCCCGGCCTGCCAGACAGGAAGGAGCCCCCTCCTGGGCAGCTCACCTTAAGTTTGTGTCTGTGAGGATGACTGGCAGCCACATGGTACACTGAGCTGGGGTGCTTGTGCAAAGGCAGGCTCCTGCCTCCTGGTTCCAAACTTATCTGCCAGGGAATGTGGATTTTAACAAGTTTCCTGGGCCACTGAACTCAGGGTGTGGGCCCGAACCAGCAGCAGCCTGGCCTGGGAGCTGGGGAGAAATGCCGGCTCACAGGCTGCACCCCACCTCCAGAATCACCCCGGATCGGGGCCCAGGCTCTGGGGACTGCCATGCCTGCTGAGCAGGGACCAGGCTAAGGCTGCTGAAACGAAGTACCACAAGCTTAGTGGCTTCATGCCGCCCAGATGTATTCTCTTCATGTCCTGGAGTTCGGGTGTCTGGAATCAGTTCACTGGGGTAAAGTCAAGGGGCTGGCAGGGCGGTGTCCTTCTAGCGGCTCCAGGAGACGCTGTTTCCTTGCCCGTCTCAGCTTCCTGCGGCTGCCTGGGTATTTCCTGGCTTGTGGCCCCTCTTCCATCTTCAGAGCACATCACTCCTGTGTCTGCTTCTGACATCCTGTCTCTTTCCCTGCCTCTGACCCTCCGGCTTCCCTCTCATAACGACTCTTGTGATGACACTAAGCCCACTGAGATGATCTCCCACCTCAAGATCCTTAACCACATGTGCAAAGGCCCTTTGGCCATATAAGGTACCATTCACAGGTTCCTGGGATTAGGACGTGGACAGATTTGCGGGGGGCATTCTTTGGCCTTCCATGGGCAGTTATCTACAGAGGTCCTTGTCAATATGTAATTGTGTTACCTGAAAACCAGTGGACCAGTGTGTATCTATTTGCATCCTATTAATGCTTGCAGTTCCAAAGGTGTATGAGAGGCACCCCTGAGGTTCCCTTTGAATGGGTGCATCTATGTAGTAGGCCCATGAATTGTCTTACTGATTCCTTGGGATCATCCCATGCACAGTAAGGGTTGTTAGATGGTCCCTCTTCTGCAGCCAGATAAGGAAACTACGGCGCTGTGCACACAGGTCACTTGCCCATGTTCACAGAGCTAATAGGTGATGGACAGCCCGGTGAGGCAGCCCTTGTGACTACAGCCACACAGGGGGTGGCTTTGCTGTGGTCCCTCTAGGGATCTTTTCTATTCTGATCAGAGCAGTGCTTCTCAAATCCTAGTACACATCAGAATCACCTGGAGGGCTTGTTATAACATGAGCTTCTGATTCAGCAGATCGGGGGTGGGGCTGATGAGCCTGTATTCTCACAAGCTCGTGGTGACTGGGTGATGATGCCAGCCTGTGGGTCACGCTCTGAGCAGCACAGCTGTGTACGTCACTTCCAGGTTCAGGCTGGCTCCTACTCTGTGAATCTGCTCACATCTGGAGCACGGAGCTCCCCTAGTCTCGTGATCAAACTTTGGCGAGCATCAGAATTACTAGGAAAGCTGTGAAACAGATTCCTGGGCCCCACTTTCAGTTTCTGAGTCAGGGGGTATGTGGTGGGGCCCACAGATGTGCATTTAAAACCAGCATCACACTGCTCTGGTGTGAAACACAGGCCTCAGGGTCACTGATCCCAGGGCTGAGGGTATTTATCCACCAGCTACTCAGTCCCTGGCTGAGGGCTGCCCCCAGAAGGAGGTAACTCTTTAGAAATTCAGGCAGAGTCATCTTCCTTGGCTTTGGAGAAAGACATCAGGCAAAGAGATGAGGGTACTGCCAGGTGGCAGTTGACCAGCAGGCCCTGAAAAGGTACGACCCCCAGGGTTATAGGTGGGGTGGCAACAGCATCTCCTAAAGTGAGTCACTCTGCCTCTCTGAGGCTTTCTTTTGTCACTGACAAAATGTAGGGGTGGGAGTGTGCAGGGTACTTGGTGTTCATGTACATGTGAAATGGGCAGAATTCTAAAATTGGCCCCCCAAGATTCCCAGAGCCTGTGACTGTGATGAGCATTACTACCGTGACTATTAAGTTATATGGCAGAGGTGACCTTGAAGAGGACATTAACTGGATAGTCAATCTAACATGAGCCCTTAACGCAGAGAGCTTTCTCCAGTTGCTGGGAGAAGAGAAAGGCACAAAGATTAGAGTGTGAGAAGGACTCTCCTCGTGCTGCTAGCTTGAAGATGGTGGGGCCACAAGACAATGAATGTGGGCCGTTCTTGGAGCTGAGGGGGGCTCCCGGCTAACAGCCAATGAGAAATAGGGATCCCAATCCTTAGTCCTACAACCACAAGGAACTGAATTCACCAACAGCCTGAATGAATGAACTTGAAAGCATGTTCTTCCTCAGAGCCTCCAGAGAGGATAGTAGACCTGCTGATGTTTTGAGTTCAGCTTTGTGAGACCCTGAGCAGAGAATCCAGCCATGCCATGCAGGGAGTCCTGACCTATGGACACTATAAGAAGAAATTTGCATACTTTTAAGCCATTGAGTTTGTGGTTGTTTATTATGTAGCAATAGAAAACTAACACAGTGCACTTACATGAGCTAACATAACCCCACCCTATGATTGATAACTTTAACTGTGGCTAGCCCTGGGTGTCACTGAAGCTATTAATAGAAAGAAAAATAAATAAACTCAACAAGAGGCATGTAGCCAGGGGTTGTAAATAAACCACTATGATGGGCTGAGCAATGCTCCCACCCCCCAAAGATGTCCCCAGAACCTGTGACTGTTACCTTATATGGTAAAAGGGACTTGGCAGAAGCGATTAAGTTTAGGATCTTGAGATGGAGAGGTGATCCTGGGTTATTTGGGTGGGTTCAGTGGCATTGCCACGGTCCTTAAAAGAGAAGACAAGAGGGTCAGAGTCGGACAAAGGAGAGATGAGAGGACGGAAGCAGGGGCTAGAGTGACGCACTCCACTTGAGGAAGGATTCTCCTCTGAGGCCTCCAGAAGGAAAACAGCCTCACCAACACCACAGTTCGGGGCTTCTGACCTGCAGAGCTGTAAATATTGCTTTAAGCCACTACATTCGTGGGAATTTGTGGTGGCAGTGATAGGAACCCAAGCAGCCCTTAGCTCAGCAGCGGTAACTCCATAAGCAGAGGCCCATGAAGGCCGTGAGCAACCTGAGGGGTGCAGAGCAGAGACGCCTCTCCATGTCCTAGTTTAGGAGGCAGACTGGAGAAGCTTTGGGTGAGCTGTCACCCAGTGAAAAGACCTTGGGAGAGAGGGAGCGAGTATTGGATGTTTTCCAGAAAAGGACCCCCGACTTGTGACTGCTTTTTTCTGGGGAGGCCAACGGCTGAGTGGTAATTTGTGGAAAGGGAAGGAATCATGGACTGCTTCCAGGGACATCTGAGCTCAAGTCGCTTAATAGGGACAAAAAATGGCCTTTCCACTCACACTCAGTATTGGTACCACAATTTTAAAGAACTGTAAATGCAGTGAAATATGTAATGATATGGAAAACTGACATTTTCTCAAGCTTATGTGCGTCCTTTGGAGAAAAAAACCACACCAAAACCTGAGAGAAGTTTGGCTACCTGGCTCTCCATCCGACTACTTTATAGGAACCTTTTCCTGACTTTGACCATCCTCAATTGGTGTTTTTGTTTGCTTTTGTAATTTAAAAATTTTAAATTATTTTATCCTGAAAGGAAAGCTCATTACAGAAAAATGGGGAAAAAGAAAAATACCACCTATTCTCCCAACACCCTAATATAATGTGTATAATATATAATATAACTACTATTTTTATATGTGTGCCTTTCCACATATCTACATTGTTCATCCACATCACATTCTTCGTTCTTTTAAAAGGCTTTCTCACTGAAAAGAGTCTAAAAACCAGTTTTACTGTCATTACTTTAATGGCTTCACGATAGTGGAACGGTTTCTTTCAGCATTCCACGATTTTTGGCCATTTTGTGATGTCTGAGCAATATTGTAATCTGAGTAATCTAAGCAATATTGCGATGTCTTTGTGCATGTAACTTTTGTCTACAGTGAAGATCACTTCTTTAGGATGGATCTCTGAAAGTGAAATTACTGGGTTGTTGGTAATAAACACTCAAAAAAGCACATTTTAAGAAATCAATGTTACATTATTTACGTGTGTTTATGTGTGTGTGTAGACTGGGAATTTGTTTTGAGAGCACAGAAATCTCATCTTTTTCATCTACATGGAGCTACAGGCTGATAATGTCTCACCCTGCCTCTCGAACAGTTCAGCCTGGGGTGTGCCTGTGAAAACGGTTCTAGCCCAGTGCATTGCTGGGAGGGATGTCCTGCTCCCGACCTGGCATGCCGGTCTGCTGAACCAGTGTCATTCGTCATCAGCATTACCCCACGACAAAGTGCATCATGGGACGAATTCACCTCGTGATCATTTTCACCAACAGGACATAACTGAACAGGACTGGTTTGTGGAAATCAGTGGGGCCGATTTGAACCGTTTTGATGGATCCCTTCAGAAAGTAGCAGCAGTTGAGTTACTGTCATTTGCTTCTGTCCCTTTATTTTTCACACCTGTCAGAAAGCAAAAGTGGGACAAAGAGTTGTTTTTTCTTTTCTGGTGCACTTTTAAAAAAATTAAAGTCTAATTGACATATAATATCCTAGTAGTTCCAGGTGGTACCTTTTTTTAAGTGTACAATTTCAGAGGTTTTAAATAGCAAACATCACCACAAGCAATTTTAGAATGTTTTCATCACCTCTAAAACAACCATAGACCAAAGGGCAGTCACTTCCAATTGTCCCCCAAGCCTACCTCTTCCCCGCCCCCATCCCCCAGACCATCACGACAATGCTTTCTGTCTCTAGGGATTTTATTCCAGGTATGCCACATAAACGGAGTCATACAATATGTAACCTCTTGTGACTGGCTTCTTTCACTTAGCATAGTGTTTTCCAGGTCCATCCATGTTGTAGTGTGGGTCAGGATTGCCTCATTTTTATGGCATATTAATATTCCATTGTGCGTATAGAACACATTTTGTTTATCCATGCAGCCACTGATGGACATTGGGGTTGTTTCCAGTTTTTTGCTGTTATGAATAATGCTGCCATGAACATCTGTGTACACATGTTCATGTGTGTACATAAGTGTGGACCTAAGTTTGCATTTCTCTTTTCTATACACCTGAGAGTATAATTGCTAGCTGGTATGTAACTCTGTGCCTGACTTTTTGAGGAAATGCCAGACTGTTTTCCAAAGCCTCTGCACAACTTTACATTCCCACCAGAGATATCTGAGGGCTCTGTTTTCTCCACATTCTCATCAACACTTGTTATCGTCTATCTTTTTATTATAGCCGTCCTAGTGTGGGTGAAGTGGTATCTTAACCTCATGGTTAAGGGCAATGAACATCTTTCATTGTTTATTGGCCATTTGTATATCATCTATTCAAATTCTTTGCCCTTTTAAATTTGGGACATTTGTCTTATTATTGAGTTGCAAGAGTTCTTCATATATTCTGGACCCAAGTTTCTTATTAGATAAATGATTTGCAAATGTTTTCTCCTGTTCTGTGGGTTGTCTTCACTGGTGCACCTTTTTAGTCTACACATAAAAGAAGCAATAGCATTTAGACATTTGCTTTGGTCTTTTTCCAATCAGTTTTCTGATGTGTGTGGACGCACATGTGTGTGCATGTGCATGTATTAAATCCAGACTTTAAGCAGAATTTTGAAATGGGGACCCCAGAGCAGAAGCAGACCACTTGCTTGCCTGATTCTGAGGATCTGATTCTTACAGGAGTAAAACTGAACCAACACCAAAAAATGAGTTTCTTTTTTCCTGTGCCTCCAGCCTTCCTACCTAAACATGATCTCCAGAGATGGAGAGATGGAAAAGCAGGTTATAAATTATCCGCATTTTAGCAGGATCATCTCACTACCCCAAATGAGAGAATGAGTCCATCCATTGAACATGAAATCCACTGCAGAATTTCTTCATGGAAAAAAACAATAAAAATTTTCACTACATTAGTCCCACATTGACAGGAACTGGAATGTTTTGTGTGTTGCACAAATGGTCCATCCTGAAGAAAAGTGCTGTATTTTCCCCATGGACATATGTATGCATGTTGATTTAAAGTAATAGCTGAGCATAGGAAGAAAAGTGGGGACAAGAAAAGTGGGGACACTGTCCCCCAAGGGCCCCTGCCATGTAATGGAGCAGTGTCAGGAGAAAGATGGATCTAGAAAGTCCTTCTTCTTTCCTGCTGCACACACCCTACCACCCTCGTGTGGAGACCCGTGTCTCTGCTGCATCCTCCCCAGACCCTCATCAGGGACGCTGACTCCCCCCACCCCCTCCCCGCCACCACCACAGGTCCTCCAGCTCTGCGACTGCCTCCAGGGCAGCCTGCCCCTCCCACACAACTTTGGACTCGCTTCTCTGCTTCCTGAGGCTGTTTTCTCTGTTAGCATCTGTCTCCCCCACCTCCTGGCAAGTTTCTAAGGCTCGAGGCTGTCATTCCTCATCTACAAAGAAGGGATTTTTTAAAATGTTTGAAGTGAGTTATATTTCAGTCTGGAAGAGTGGGAAACGCTGCTGGGCCAGCTCACACCAGCTCACGTGGTTGTGCTCTGCAGGCTGATGGCAGAGACGGGACAGCAGGTGGGCGCCACTTCTGTCAACGCACTTTTTGGCTGGTCCTCTGCCTCTTCATTCCCTGTGCCTCTGCTTTATGTTTGTGTCTTTTTGTCTTTCTTCCCTTTTTCCCTTCCTTCGTTCCTCTCTCTTGCTTTCTTGAAACTTCTCTCCTTCCTACTAAATGATGAAAAGAAAACGGTAGTCAAGAGACTCAAAGGCCAGTAAAACGAAGGAAGCCTGGAATCGTTTGGTTCTTTTCCTTTTTGCATTTTGTAAAATTTGGTCAAGTGAGTTTTTGAAAATTTGTATCTATTTAGAATTGTAGATGGCGGAGGGGACTTGAGCTAGTTCATGCAGCTCAGCACATAACTGTACAATGAAGAAATGAAAGCTCAGAGGAGGTTACAGAAGAGAAAAGGAGGGTCAGACAAGGGTCCAAACAGCACCACTAGTGAGCAGTAGAGTCAAGCGCAGAAGGTAGGTCTCCTGACCCCTTGGGCAGTGCTCTTGCCCCACCTATGGGGTGGGGATTTTATGCATATGAATGCCTGGTTCATAAGGAAGTGTTGTTTGATAAATGTCATTATTATTATTTCAATTAGCAATGTCTGCAAACTTATGCAAGTCTCTGTTTAACTTAGGCTGATTCAAAGTCTGTAAGTCTAGGAATCAAATTCAGTGTCAGACAGAAAGAAAACAATGCATTGCTCAGTTTGACAGGTTTCCTAAAACTCATCACGGCCGAGTTTCCTAAAACTCTACAGCTTCCTATCCTGAAAAATGCTGGCTTCCTTCTGGTGGATGATTAAAACCAAAATCCAGTGCAAAAACAGGAATTGAAAGCTGAAAAGCTGGTGCAATAGCTAATGGAGAAATGAGTGCGGATGTCAAGAGGCTCAGTCCTGGGCCCTCTCGTGGCTCAGCCCTGGCACATGGGGCTGTGAGTCAGGCTGCCCAGGGTAATTAAAGGCCATGGTATCAGTCACGAGAATGGCATGTTCCAGACTTAACAAGAAATGGTGCTATATGAACAGGCTCCATTAAAATACCTATTGCATGGAATTACACGAGATGCATCTGTGTGAGAATCAGCTGGTTTCATGGAGGGTGAGGAGGGGAATGTCATGGCCCAGAGACATCCTCACTGTCTTGCTTTGAGAACCTTCCAGTGACAACAGAAACAGTCTTCCTTCCAGCAGAAGCCTTCGGATTAGCTTTGTCCACTTTCATAGGTAATAGAAACAGCATTCTCTTGTAACCCTTTCTTTCAGTATAAAAATCCTGATATATGACACAACAAGAATAAAATAAATAATAGGGAAAAAATGGAACCAAAACACTGAGATAAAAGGCGTAGCACACTTTTCCTGTTTGATGTTTTTTGGAGAAGTATGATCTGACTGGATTTTTGCTTCTCTCATCCTCACGGTGGTGGAGGCTCTGATTGTAGCAATCAGAGTCGAATGGAGGACCCACTGAATAGGCTCTCAGGAGAATGCAGCGCTGCGAGAATTGTTAGGCTCAGAGCTTTAGAAGTAATGTTCATCAGAACATGCTGACATGTTGGTTGTCAGGGAGATGATCGGTACAGGGATCTGGGTGACCTCCCGGCTCAGTATGCCCCAGGAGAGCGCACTCCCTCCCCAGAGCCCCATGGCACCAGGGAGACATCCATGCTATTTCAATCTTGTCTCTTGTGCTCTTATGGTTCACATCTCACAGCTCGAAGAAAGCCAGTGGAAGAAACCTCAGGCCTTGTGTGTCTCTAGGGTAACCATTTCTGATGTTGTAAATGAGCAAGTCATGGGGCTTCGGTGGGTTATTGAAATAGTGTGAGCTGGAGGGCATTTGCTCTGTAAAGAATCATGGACCATCTGCTGGATGACCAGCTCTCTGTGAGAGACCGTGAGGTCAGGAAATAGGGGCCTAGCCCTCTGGGAACTCCCACTCAGGTTGGCTTTGGAAGAAGGACCTCGATTGGCTGACCCCACGCAAGGACGATTTAATGCAAAAAGCACTTTTGTGTCACTGATACTGAGACACCTCAGTCCACCCTTCACCCCATCCCAATAGTCATGGCTCCTTAGGATCCACCCTGGGACTTACAACAAAAAGGCAGAAGCTGCCTGGTTCAGAGACTCAGAGCATACTTAGTGGCCACGTGGCATCCACCACATGGAATTCAGATGGTATCCCACCCGGTCTCTGCCTGATTCCAAGAGGGAAACTTTACAAAGGTTGGGCCAATCCTGGTATGGCAGTGTTTGCTCTGGGCTTCTCCTGTCCCTTCCCATTAGCATGGCCACCCACATAACAAACACAAGCTAAAGTGGAAAGGGAACCCAGTGGCTTTGTCTCATCCTTTCAGAGTCCGTAATTCATAGCACTGTGTCCTGGGTTTTAAAGATCCCAGGTTGCTTCACTTTGAACCATCAGGAGCTGAGTTCTTACCTGACTGGCCGAAAAATAGCAGTCATGCCAAAGCAGTTTATTGCCTGAACAGAAGAGAAAGCAAGAAAGCAAGGGAACCGGAGAGTGAGAGTGCGAGTGAGAGGCTCTGTGCAGACGTCCAGGAAGCCCGATGCATTCCGTCCTGAGGCTTAATTAGTCCTATCAGTCATCTCAATCCCAGACGCTGCAGGGCAGTGGTTCTCAAACCAGGCTGCACATTAGAATCCCCTGGGAGCTTTTAAAATGTACATGCCCTATCCTACCACAAATTAAGTCTGACTCTCTGGGGGCGGTTCACAGACCTGAGGATTTATTAGCGCTACTGCCGTAGAATCATGAGGTGAGGGAGAACCAGTGGCAGAGGGCTTAGGAGGACCGGATGAAAACCCCCTGGTCAGCGTGGACTCTCTAACACTTATTTAAATATAAGGCCTTGACATGATCAGCATCAGGCCTCTGGAACTCCCGCTTGTTACTATTCTCAACATTCGGTGTTATCAAAACAATACTGGTTATATGCATGCAGAAATACGTTTAACTGTATGGTAATGTCTCTATGCAGAGAGACTCGTTTGTCACTATGCTTCTGGAACCAAAGTACATCATGGCTTCGTTTTTGTCAGGGAGGCCTTTGCCTCCTTTTGGGACCTCGGTCCTAGACCATTCCTTTATTCAAAGAATGTGTATGGAGCGTGTGCTGGACACTGGAGCAGGACCACAGGTGATCAGAGAGCAGGGCAAGCCTGTGGAGCCCCGGCGGGCGGTGGGGAGAAGAGCAGAGCAGCACCCGCCCGATGGCGCTCTAACGAGGTGTACCGCACGCTAACGGAAGTCTGGGACTAGATGGCAGCTTTAGCCACAGGGCCAGAAGAGATAACTTTTCTGAGACTTGAGGGATGAGGAGGGGCTTTCCTGGCAGCTCATGGTGGGGATGGAATAGCAAGATTTCTTTCTTTCCTCAGAGGCAGGAGAGAAAGAAATCCCGACGTGGGCCTCCACCTGGCCTCCGTCTATAAGACACCACGAAAAAGCCAGCAGAAACATGGGTGTCTAATTCTGTTTCCTCCTAACACAGGGTTTGGGACCCTTGTTCACAAGGGTGAAGGAGGTACCATCCTTGCCCTTTATTAAATCTTAGTCTCTTCGGGTCTCAGAATGATGACCTATATTACCATGCTTTCCTTTTTGAGGGCTTGTCCCCCAAAGCAGATTGTTGAAGCTGCTATAATCGAATCCAAGCCACACCCAGAGAGAGGAATGAAAACACCTCATGACGCAGAAGTATCCTGAGTGGCGTGCCTGGGACTTCAGTATGGTAGTGAGTGACACCCTATGGCAGCGTATCAATTTGCCATCTGTTAGCGTATTTGATCTTCATAAAAGCTTGGTGAGGTAGATGAGACAAGACAGGCAACAGTATTCCCACTTCACGTGACTCAAAAGGTCAAGTGACTGAGCTGGAGTAAGGAAGTAATGAAGTGTTCTAGAATCCACATCTTCCTACTCGTTATCTCATCTTTCTACATGTTTCTTTCCTTCTGGCTGTACCATTTGTCACAAGTGTCTCCATGTCATCCCATTTAGAAAGAAGAGAAGGCTAGTCCTGGAATAACTCAATTGGAGAAGAATGTCTGAGCTTCAGTTTTGTCTCTTAGCAACCACACATATTTAGTGATGACTATGCCTATAAACCATACCCAATGTGTACTCAGTTTCATATGTGCTCCTTGAATGGATCATCATTTCACTGTAGCTTTTGTCTAAAAACTCTAATGACTCTTTCAGACTCAGAATCTCATTTTTCACCCTCTCTGCTATGCAGATGATGTGTGAAATTCTAACATTTTCTCACTTTAAATAGAAATTTTCTTTAAGAGGATGATGCTAATGAAGGATATTTTTTTCTTAAACATTGTTTATGACTTTAGTGAACTTATGGGAATTTATATGTGCACAACATTTTTGGAGAACAATTTGACAGTGAATATCAAAACCCTAAAATACATTCTGTTTGACTTGCTCATTCGACCTCTGGAATCTGTCCTAGGGAAAGCAAATCTAAAATGCAGACCAACATTTATGCATAAAAATGTTCGCTCATGCATTATTTAGTGGACTGGTTGAGTTAAATTTTACAAAGTCATAAAACAGAATATTATACTTCCATTAGAGTAAATAATTCTTTGAATGGCAAAATGCTTAGTATATTAGGTTAAGATATCAAGGAGAATACCAATGTAGGAGCATATTATGAAACTAGCTGTGTAAAACCACATGGATGCAAGGGAAACAGCAAAATGTCAACAGCAGTTGTCTCTGGGAAGTAGCATATTGGTAAATTTTTTCTCTCACACATATTTTTCTGCTACTCTGAAGTTTTCTGCAGTGAGTATCGTTATTGCTATAATCAGAAAGAAATTAGCTGTTAAAGGCTGCTTCTGTGCAGCATGTAGGTTCTTTACATGCACCTACATTGACAGCTCTGAGAATATGCTGCAGGGAGTAAAGTGAGGAGCAATGGAATCATTTCGGCACTGGCCTCCTGCTTCTACCCTTGATTCCCTATGGCCTGTTCCCTGCACAGCAGCCAGGGGGATGTCAGAGCAAATTGTACTCTTCCATTCAGTATTCTCCAGTGGCTTCCCATCTCATTAAGGGAATGTCCTTCGCAGAGCTGACAAAGCCCTCTGGCATCTGCTGCCTCCTGCCCTCAACCCTGGCCTCCCTGTTATCCTTTCCATAGGCCAGGAAAATTCCTGCCTCAGGGTCTTTGCATGGGCTGTTCCCTCTGCTTGGAAAGCTATTCTCTCAGTGACCAGTGTGGCTGCTCCCTCCCCATCTTCACATCTTTACCCAAAGGGCACCTTCTCAGTGAGCCTTCCTAACCACCCAATTCTGATCTCTACACCCTGCTTTCACTCCAGATATCCACCCTACACTAATGTACACACCTTGTATTATCCTCTCCCTTCAAGTTCAGGCAGAACCTGTGAATATGATAGACTCTCTCTTCTGTGATTAGATTCCATTATATGGCAAAGGTAAAGGAACTTCGCAAATGTAATTAAGGTCCCTAATCAGTTGATTTGAGTTGATTTTCCAAGGCCATATGAAAATTTAAAATATGATGAAAACCACATTAAAATAAGAAAAGATAGATTATTCAGTACATAGTTCTGGAATACCTATCTAGTCACCTGGAGAAAATAAGATGAAACCTCTATGTCTCCTCTTACACCAGATGGACCAAAGATACACATGTAAAAAATAAATCACAAAGAAATCCAACACTAAAATTTGGGGGAATTAATTTGTAATCATGGGAACAGCTTTTCAAATGCAGGACAAAAAGAAAATATGGAGGGAAAGATTAATAAATTTCTCTAAGAAAAAAAAACCTCCTGCATGGAAAATTATCACGAATGGTTAAAAGACAACACACACCACTAAAAACTTTTCAAGATATATGACTTATGACTAATT
This sequence comes from Manis javanica, assembly GCF_040802235.1. NCBI lineage: Eukaryota > Metazoa > Chordata > Mammalia > Pholidota > Manidae > Manis > Manis javanica. The sequence continues at coordinate 8,583,047 of NC_133174.1, forward strand.
TCCTGAAGGTATAAAAAGCTCTTATGAATCAGTAAAATAAAGATAAAGAACCTAACAGAAAACTGGGACAGGACATGAATAAGCAGTTCTCAGAACAAGAAATCCTAATGGTCAATAAAGACAAAATGCCTGCTTTAATTTATAATTTTAAAAATGTCAATTAAAATATCAAGAAAATACATTGTTTTTCAATATTGGATGGGCAAAGATCCAACAATTTGTTAACAGCTGCTAATGGCAAGCAAAAGAAGTAGGCACGCCCATCCTCTAACAGGGAGAAGTAGGCACGCCCACCCTCTAACAGGGAGAAGTAGGCACGCCCACCCTCTAACAGGGAGAAGTAGGCACGCCCACCCTCTAACAGGGAGAAGTAGGCACGCCCACCCTCTAACAGGGAGAAGTAGGCACGCCCACCCTCTAACAGGGAGAAGTAGGCACGCCCACCCTCTAACAGGGAGAAGTAGGCACGCCCACCCTCTAACAGGGAGAAGTAGGCACGCCCACCCTCTAACAGGGAGAAGTAGGCACGCCCACCCTCTAACAGGGAGAAGTAGGCACGCCCACCCTCTAACAGGGAGTAGGCACGCCCATCCTCTAACAGGGAGAAGTAGGCACGCCCATCCTCTAACAGGGAGAAGTAGGCACGCCCATCCTCTAACAGGGAGAAGTAGGCACGCCCATCCTCTGCCACCAAAGTACCTTTGCAGAGCACTGGTAATATCTCTGAAAATTAAAGCTGGACATGTTCTTTGATCCAGCTATTCTGTGTCTAGGAATTTGTATTACAAGGACAAGTAAAAATAGATGTCTAGTCAAGGATATATACTATAGCCTTGTTTCTATTAAAAAATAAAAACGTAATTTTCCAATAAGAAGGAAACGCTGGTTAAATAAACTGTTCTATATCCCTACCTCGTAATACTCTACAGCCATTTAATAAATGTCCTGGGCTCTTACATGTGATTATGGGATGCAAGACATAGTAAATGCAAACAACATGTGCAGTGTATGGTCATTTGTAATAGAATAGATATCTATATAAATTATTGTATATGTATAAAAAGTTTCTGGAAAGATCCACAATGTTATCTCTGGGTGGTGGGACATGGGTCTATGTTGGGGGAAGGAAAACTTTGCCTCTCATTTTATAGCCCCTTTCTGTTCCTCATTTTTTATAATGTGCATGTGTTACACGTATTATAATAATAACCAGGTTATACTCTAAATGTCTTCATCATAGAGGACTGAAGTTGAACTATGGAAGGTAGTTTACTCCTCATGCGTATTATCTTTGTTAGCAATAACATAAAGGACTTTGAAGAGGCTGGAAGCTGGATTCAAAAGAGAATCTGTGAAATAAAGCCCTCCCTTAAGTCTGGGAGGTCAGATGAGGACACATCTGACTTCCAACTAAAGTAACATTCCCACTTTCCAATTGAAGGACATGGCTGACTAGTCCCAAGCACACTGTAGACCAAGAGAACTAGCTTTGCATTCTCAATCTACTACTACAGGGCAATTTAGGAAAAATTATTTAATCCCACTCCATCAGTTATGTAAACTGTATATTAGGCAAATCTTAAATATCCGTGGCTTAAAAGAGAGGGTTTTTTTTTTCTCTCTCACAAAAGTTAATTTCAGAGTTGTGTACTCCAGGGCTAGTATGGTGGCCCTATGATCATCAAAGACCTAAACCCTTGTATCTTCCAGCCCTATCCTCCTAGCAAATGGCCTTCATCTCAAGGTTACATTCCATTCAAGGTGGTGCCTGGAGCTCCTGACATCATGAACTATTCCGAACACCTTCCTGGTGTTTTTTTTTTAAGGTTTTTAAGGTTAATATCAGGCTTAAAAGAAATAATGGGTGTAATGCATGGCACATAGTAGGTGCTTTATTAATACTTTGTTCCTTCGTCTCCCCTTTTCTCATTGACTCTCGCAGTCACTGCTTCATGTAAGAAAGCAAGTAAGAAGGCAATATTGGTTCTATCATTTTTCCAACCTGAGTCTTAAGTTTTCACTTACATTTGGCATACTTGATCAATTCTAGTTAAAGAAAAGTTTTGTCTGCAACCCTCTTTGTGTGAATATTGTTTGGCTTTTTTTTAAAGGTGTAAAGATTACTTGGCCAGATTATAAATGTTAAGAAATCTATACAGCATGACAGTGTCTGAGTTAGATGGGTTGTGTTGCTTGTGGGTAAGAATGTGAGCTGTGGACTCAGGATTCTGGGTTTGACCCTTCCTAATTCCATACTAGCTCAATCACGCTGCAAAACTCACCCACCTATAAGGGGATCAAAACAGGATCTGCCTCCTGGAGCTGCTGTGAGGATGAAATGAGAATGGACAAATGGCTCAACCCAGCACCTGCCACATAGTAGATGCTCGACAGATGTTGTTTTATGGAGGAGGGAGGCATTTGCTTTCCTCTATTCATATTTCCATAAGGGGAGAGAGAATTTCCATTCCATTTTCAAAGGGTGTGGTAAGAAGAATTCTGAGATTTCTGCTCCCCTAGTGTACACACCTTGTATCATCGTCTCCCCTCAAGTTCAGGCAGAACCTGTGCATATGATAGACTTTACCTTCTGTGATTAGGTTGCATTATATGGCAAAGGTAAAGGAACTTTGCAGATGTAATTAAGGTCTCTAATCAGTTAACTTTGAGTTCATCAAAAGGGAGATTATCCTGGGAGGACCTGACTTAATCAAGTGAGCCCTTTAAAAGAAGATTCTCTTTCTGGCCTTAAAGAAGAAAACTGCAATATTATGAAGAGGGCCACGTGGGAGGGAGTAGTGGGTAATCTCTTGGAGGTAAAAATGATCCCTGGCTGACAGACAGCAAGAAAACCAAGGCTTCAGTCCTATAACTGCAAATAACTACTTCTGCCAACAACTAGTAAGTGTGGAAGATGACACCAAGCCTGGGAATGAGAATGCATCCTAGCCCAGCCTTGCTTTCAGGCTTGTGAGATCCTGGGCAGAGCACCCAGTTACACTGGGCCTGCAGTCCTGACCCATGGAAACTGTGAGATAATACATTTGTGTCATTTTAAGCTGCTTAGTTTGTGGTAATTTGTTACATGGTTCTAGAGAACCAATACAGCCAATGATATAGCTTGGCTCTTCTAGACTGGGGGTCAGCAAATTATGGCCTGGTCCACATGCCAAATCCAGTCCACCACCTGATTTTATAAACAAAAGGTTTTAGTGGTCCAGAGCTATGCCCATTGGTTTACATATTGCCTATGTACCTGTCTGCTTTTGCGCTGCCATGCTAGAGTTGAGCAGGAGCAATGATTAAAATATTTACTGTCTGGTTCTTTATAGAAAAAGTTTACTGACAACCGCTCTAAGATCTTGAGATAAGTACTTGATTGAGCACAAGTAGTTTACTTGGGTGGTGATCCCTGGAACCACTCAGTGAGCGGGGAGGTGAGAGGGGTACGGAAGGCAGCCAGTAGTGTTATCGAGCCTGCTATCTTTGTGGTGCCTGGGCTTAATCCCACCACAAAGATCATGCACCTCAAAGTTATGTATGTGATGGGCAAGGAGCTGGGGCATTTATCAACTTCCACCAGTCACTGCTTGTAGGCTGCCACTTCTGAGGGTTTGGAGAAAGCCCTTGGGCAAAAAGATGGAAATACGGGCAGTTGGAAGGCAGCTGTAAGCGGTAAGTCCCGACAGATAAAGGTGGGGCAGGAGCAGGGTTTGCTCCAGGAGGGAAAAGATCATGCAGACAAGTCCAGTGTCCCTCCACACCCCCAGCCCATGAGTAACCTCTCCCCAGGGAAGAAGGGGTGGCGCGTCTAATGGGTGAATTTGGAAGGAGATGAATATGCTTGGCTGAGGGTTTCTTGAGTTATTTCTCTTCCAGATTTGCCTGCCCACACAGAGGGCCCATTCTGGTTTGTTCACCATGACAGGAGCTTGGAGCTTAAGGGGTGGGCACTGCTCCAGAAATAACAGAGCCCACAGTTAAGTGCAAGTCAGTAAGGATATGCTGGGCAGTCCATTTGCCCCCGAGTTTAAGGCCACCTTTTTCAATCATCTTATCAGTAACAGAGTTGATATTTCTACGTTATTGGTTGGACTCCTGAATTTATTTCTCAATTGCTCCAGAATGTGGGTGGAAAGAGGGTTGCAATTTATTAGGCTCTTAAACCCCATAGATGGATATAATTTCTATGGACTGACTGACTTCCTTAGGTTCTTAATACAACAATTTACTTTCATGACAAATTACTGTGAAAGACTCAAACAAAGCCCAGCATGTGCGATGGGTGTCTTGTGGTTCTATTTGTTCCATACATTTGTTTCCTTACGTGAAACAAGACTGAATACAGAGTATTCAATGTTGGTCAGTCATCTGCTTTTCCAACTAGTACACAGAAGTGTTTTGCTGGAAAGTTGGCAGAAAGTGTTGTGTACTGGGAAATGCTCATGATGGATTAATACTCTTCCCTTCATAACTTGAGCAACAATGGCTTTTTGACCTAAAGAGACACACTGTTCTGAAACAGAAATGACTGATGTGCAGATCCACCATAAAGGGAGACTTGCACGGGGAGAGCCATTTACTCCAGGGAACCAGAAGGAGCCACAGAGGAGAGAAGTCAGGTCTTTTGTGGTTTCTTTTTGGAAACTTGATTCTTATACCCATTTGCTTTTTCCATCACATATGGTTATAATGAGATTCTCTGCTACTTGTGTTGTTTCTATTTGGTGACTGCTTCTGTTTCTACTGAACCTCTTTCAAAAAGCTGAAACATCTCATGAAATGGTCCTAACAGAAAACAGAAAGATAAGTGACTACATGTAGGCAAACAGAGTAGTCAGGCGAGGCAAGTTATTTAAAGTGTGATGAAAGTGGGCAGAGGATGAGCCAACAATGGGAGGACATTGCCACGGCTGTTTTCTATCTTGAATAGCCCGGATTCTGACTGTCCTGACATGTGGTTTTCTCACAGTATGGCTGGTGGTTGCATGTGTCAGAAAAGGATCAGGTGCAGCTGTGGGTAGCAAGGACTAAATCATGGGAGCTCAAGGAGACAGAAATGTACTTCCCTTCCCTCACGTAAGTCAGGACAGGGCAGTCCAGAGCTGGTGTTGCTGTTGTGCTTCACTAAGACCTCAAGGACCCAGACACCTTTCATCTCACTGTTCTCCAGTCCCAAGGGTGTGGCCTTCCATCTACGGTCTAAGATGAAGGCCAGGACCCCAGCCACCACATCAGAATTCTGGACAGCAGGAGAGGGGAGGCATGAAGAAGAAAACTGCACAATGGCACGCCCCCGCTGTCTTTTGAAGGAGGTGCCTGGCAGCAGCCATGCGACCGTTTTGTTCACACCTCATTAGCCAGAACAGAGGTGCATGGCCACGCCTAACTGCAAGGGAGGCTGGGAAATGCAGTCTTTCTATGTATCCAGCTAAAAATCTGGGTTTCTATTACTATGGAAGAAAGGACATAGAATACTGAGGAACAACCTGCAGTGTCTGCCACAGTCAGCTAGAAACTGACTATTGGGATGTGTCCTCCATGTGTTGTTCCCAAATGCTGGGCTTAGAACCAGTGCCAACCCACAGCAAAGTATTCACTGGGCTGTGCTGAAATGTAAACAAATTTGAGCAATGTGGTGATTGCTTAATAGTTTTTTTTTAAGAGACTGTTCATGGGAACTTCTGTGGAGCTCAAGACCCTGTAGCATCCCTGTGTGGGGTCTACATTAATTAGGAAGCTTTTGGCTGCAAGTCAAGTGGCTTAAAAATATGGACTGAATCATCTCATATTGATAAGAGAGTTGGGAGCAGACAGGGCAATTCTCTACTGCTGTCTTGGCTTCCCTCTTTTGGTCATAAATGACTTGCTGTGGCCTTAAGTATGGTACTCTCAGGATAGCATCCAAAGCAGGAAGGAGTGCGGCTTTGCTTTCAAGGGGGAAAAGCCTATCCAGAACCTTTCTCCTTAACAACTCATTGGGCAGAACTGGGTCACGTGGCACTCCCTAAACCACCCACTGGCAAAGGGCGGGGTTACCGCGGGTGGTTTAGAACAGTCACAACTTGTTCTCTGGAGCTCAGCACATTGTCATCCAATATGTGAACAGTATCAGGGTTCAGGACAACCAGTGGTGTCAGCCACAGTCTCTTTCTGTCCTCTCCTTGCCCCAGGCTCTTCTGGGGAAGAGGGTGTATAACTGCCCCTCTGACAATTGCCTTCCCTCAGGGAATCATCTGGTGGGAAGGAGTGGCTGGGAGAGGATGAGCAAGCATCGTTTTAACAGATCTCATATCTTCAGTATCTTCGGCCCTTGCACGTGCTTCCTTGACAGGCAGGAAAGGAGCTGTCAAGTCAGTCACCAGAGTCGAATACTCATCTTAGCATTTCTGAGTGAAGAGAGATGGCATTTCCAGGTCTCCCCAGGTTTTGGATCTTCCTGAAAGGGAATGTCTACATCAGGAAGACGAGACACACTAGCTTACGCTGAGATAACTAGAGTGTTATTTGAGTCACTACAAGATTAATACATCATGTTTGTTTCACAGAAAGAGCATGAAAAGAAAGTAAAGAAGTTGAAAAGTGTTCAAGATGGGAGGGATCATCTTGAACAAACCCATAGCAATTTGGGTTGCTATGAGGCCCAACCTAAATATGGTAGACCTGGGTTACAGAACCCCTTGAATTTGTGTAAATTGTTACAGCCTGGGTAAGAGTAGCTTGAGGGTCAGAGCTCACCTACAAACAGCAAGGCTTTTAACACACAGGATTGGGAGGCTTGTCTAGTCAGTGGCAATTTAGAAAAAACTTTTGAGATGTTCAAAGACTAGAGTTATACAGATTTAGTGTAAAATTTCCTTCTCACTGCAACTAAAACCTTTCTATTTCCTATTATTTTTTATAACAGCTACATTGAGATGTAATTCACACACCAAACAATTCACCCATCTTAAATGTACATTTTAAAGGTGGTTAGTACATTCACAGAGGTGTGCGGCCATCATCACAATCAATTTTGGAACGTTTTCATCACCCCGAAAAGAAACTCCACGCTCATTAATATTCCCTTTCCCCCTCAATCCCCGCGGCCCCTGGCAACCCCCAGTCTCCTTTCTGTCTCTGGATTTGCCATACAGGGCAGGGACATGGGGCAAGGGTCACATCATTGTAAAATCTACTTAGCCTGCAAAAAAGACCCATCTTATTTTTCAACTTAATCTATCCGCTGTTCTTCGTCTTACTTCCAGCCCCTTAATCTATTAAGTAGCTTTGTAACCAGGACAGGAGCTAGACCTCTGAAGTGTAAACAAGCCTATGTGGATAAAGGATGCTGAGATCCAGGTCAACACAGTCACCTAAATAACCCTATTTTTAAGAGAAAACGTCAAAGGAATTATGACTCACCTGTATACATCATGCCTTATGGTGACCCCAACCCAAAAGGCCCTGTAACACCCTAAACCCTAAGCCCTTAAGTGCTCCTCTCTGGGGATGCCCACACTCCCCTTTCTTCAGGTGTGTACTTTTTGCCTTAAACAAAAACTTCTCACTGCTCAATTCATTGTGTTATGTCTCTGTGCTTTTCCAGTGGTAAGCATCTTTGTTATTCTGCTATTTCATTCCATTTTCTAGACTTAAGCACAAGTCTTCACTCTCTCAGTCCTACTCCAGACAAGTAGTGAGGGGCTGCTGAGATCTCTGATCTGGGCTTGCAAGTTCCCCTCGCCTGGGTGACCCAGACAGGACAGCAGCTGTACGATCATGCTCCTGAGTAGCCTGCCCGAAAATCTCCTTTCTTTGCCTTTGGGAAGTTCTCAGAACATAATCGCACTCCACCCCGTGCTCTGCAGCTCCCCCAAATCCCTAGAGGCTTAGTTCTCATGCTGTGCAGATCCAGGTGGGCCCTGGACGCCAGGTGACGCTGGCTTCAGGAGCTGGCAAGGGATCAGCCCTGTGCCGAGCAGGAGTTCCATGAGCTTCCCTCTCCTCCCGCTGCTCTGCCTTCCTCTCTGCTGCCTGCACGCCTGCTGCCATTCACTGCCGCTCTCGCTTTAATGAATTCCTTCCTTACCTACATTTGTCCGACCTGGTGGAGAATTCTTTCTCAGAGTCAAGAACCCTCCCCCAATCCAAGTTGAGTTTTCACCTAGAGCACAGGGAGAAATCTCACCAGATGCAGCTGCCTGACAACAATATAGATGGAATTATCCAATATTCAGATACATTATGTGCCATGAATTTCATCATCCTCATAAGTAGTACTGCTACAGTTAAACAGACCAGAGAGACCCATATATTTAATCATTAAATGGACATATTCATATAACCAGGCCATTGTCCAGTCATATATAACAAAACAGATGGGATGACCATCAGTTTCCTTAGTAAAATATCTGAGCTATTTCAAAATTAATACTAATACAGTAAGACCATATTTTTGACTTGTCGTGTTGTTAGTGTTGTTGCTTTTTAAAAATTGTTCCTGGTATTTCTTCTATTCTTTGGCCTTTCTGCCAACTTGCAAATTCAAGTCCTGCCATTCTGTCTGTGCTCATTGCCAAGGCAAGGGTTGAGATGCAAAAAGCAGAGCAATGAACAACCTTTTCCTGGCTTTTTAATTTTAAAAGCCAAGCCCTTTGGCCAGATTTGTGCCCTGTTCTGTGGCACTACTGAGTTCCAGTGTGTGCTGGCATCGGGTGTACCCCCAGGAGGGAGGGGTGCTTTGGTTATTTGCATAAAGATGCCATATGGCCTAGCAGCTGCCTGCCCACTAGCTGAGAATGGAAAGGGTTACGGTTTGGGAAACAGATTTAGGAGAGTATCTGAGATGGAATCAGGCTTCACACACAGACCCCACGCATAGATGTCAGAGGGACTCACAGAGGTGAGGTCATATCCTTTCCCCTTTAAAAACAGCTGCTTGCTTCTTGATGCATGTGGAACAAACCTACATTCATCTCCAGTGCCCACTGCAAACCAGTACTGTCCATAGAACTTTATGTGCTGATGGAAATGTCCCATTCTATGCTGCCCGGGTGGCTCCTGAGCACCTGAAATGCGGCCAGTGTGACCGAGGAGCTGCATTGTCCATTTTAACTAATTTAAATGTAAGTGCCACATGTGGCTGGTGGCTACTGTGTTGGACAGTACAGACATCGAGCACTTCCATCATTGCAGAAGTTTCTGTTAGACAGCACTGTTCCTCCAGAAACCAGCCCTGAGATGGGGGTTGAAATTTATTTGGAAGGAGAGGAAGGCAGCCAGAAAACAGCAAGTCCCTGCCGTGGGCCCTGGAGCCCAGAGGTGCGGGGAACTCGGGGAACAGGGCGGAGCACACACTGATGATCTCAGAATACCACCCAAGTGGTAAAGGACTTGGTGCATTTCTCCACCAACTCCCATCAGTCAGTGACTGAGCGCTGCTCCCACGGGGTGTTAAATCTTGAGTACTTTCACTGCCTGCAGCAGGGGCCCGAGAAGGTTCTGTGGCCAGAGCAAGCCTTCAGGCCAAGTCACACAGGGCAGTGGTTGGGGCTGCTCAGGGCACCAGCAGTGCCCTCCCCATACCAATCCTGCTCTCCAGATACAACCGTAATGTTTCACACATCTCCTTAGAGACATTTCTGCATATATAAATATTAATACATGCAAATATATATATATCTTTTTTCCCCCATTTCTACAAATGGGACCATTCCATACCTATGCTGCTGCCCTCTGTTTTTTGCACTTAACGGTATATCCTGGAGCTATTTCACTGCAGCTGTTTCTTTCATTTCCTCCGCCTGGCTGTGTTCATCATGAAAAAGTTCTCACTTAAAGAGAAAAAGAGCTGCAATGGCTTGCTGAAAGAATGCAAAGAGATTTGTTTAGCTTACGGATTTAAAAGGCAAGCTGTTTGTTGAGAGTGCAGAGTTTGGTTCAAGGCATTTCAGGATGGTGCGATTTTCCCGTGAAAAACAAATGGGAATTTGCTTGGTGATAAAGTCAGGCAGTGTGTGGGCTCATGAGATAATAGAGTACGCAATCAACGGATTAACCCCTGGGGGTGGGGGCGGGAACTGCAGTAGCGGAAGGCAGCTGTCTCCGGGGGTCAGGCATCAGCAGCGTACCTGCGCAGAGACATGGGGAGGCAGGGGTCAGGCCCCAGCTCTGCCACTGACTTGCTGTGTCACTGTTGAAGCCTCTTGACCTCTTAAGGCCTTGGTTTCCTTGCCTCCTGGGTGAGAATGGTAATGCCAGTGCTCCACCCGGCTTGATGCATGCACTGCCAGGGTGTGCAAGCCCAAATGCCTTCAGGGCTAGGCAGGCAGGCAACGGGAGTCAAGGGGGGCTGCTGGAAATCTGAGGGAGTGGTGGGGACTATAGCTAAGAGAGGACTAGGTCACACACACCCCATCTCACAGGCATGCACCTTTAAACAAATACTATCCTGGCTAAACAAAGCATGTCTGTGGGCTACTTGCAGCCCTTCAGCAAGAGTGTGCGTCCTAGAGATAAGTTATGATCTCCAGGGAGAGGAGGTGGCACTGCTGTGACTATTGACTAAGCTTCTTCGTGGTTGACTCTTTTGAAAGCCATGTCTCCCGCCGCAGCAGTCCCTCCCTGCACCTGTCAGGAGACGCTAGGTTGGGCTGTGGATACTATGCTAAAATGCCAGGGGCTTTAAGCAAAGGTCTATTTCTCCTTCACACTACATGTCCCTTGTGGGACTACACTACTGACTGCTGACCTCCACATCCTCACGCGTGCAGCCTGACAGGCCTCACATTGCTCCAACGCGGGTGTTGCTGGGGCCTGGGAAAAGAGGAAAAATCATGCACAGAAACACTTAAAGGCTTCTGCTTGCACTTCACTGACCACAGCAAGTCCCGTGGCCTGAGTTCCCCCAAGTGCAGTGCCATGCCCTAGGCAACCAGGGCTGGAAATACCGGTGCCCAGCACTGATGGGGCCCACCCCACACGCCCAGCCAACTGTGTGTGTGCCCTTCCTCCATGCAGCCCACTGGGTGTGGGCACTCCGCCTCTGGCGAAGCTCCTCCTCTCACAGCTTTGCAAGCTTGAGGACTGACATTCACAGAGCCTCTGGGCTCTTTGGTCTTCCTTGTTGCCATGGCACTCAGTGCCTGAGCTCATTAGAGCCAAAGCAGTGGCATGCTGCTGGGATTGTCCTTTTCCCAGACTTTGCTGTTTGGAGTCCATTCTCTGGCAGTTTTTAAAGACTTTATTTTCTTCAGAGCAGTTTTAGGATTTCAATAAAAATAAGAAGAAGGTACAAAGATGTCCCATATACCCCGCTGCCCCCCACATGCACAGCCTCCCCACTATCAACATGACTCACTAGAGTGGTACATTTTTTATCAAGGATGAACCTACATTGACACATGATAATCTCCCAAAGCCCATAGTTTACCTTAGGGTTCACTCTTGGTGTACATTCTATGGGTTTGAAGAAATGTCTTAATAACACATATCCACCAGGGTATTAGAGTAGTTTCGTTGCCCTGAAGATGCTCTGTGCTCTGAATTCACCCCCACCCCCAGCAATCACTCAGCTTTCTCCTGTTTCCATAGAGTTGCCTTTTCCAGAGTGTCTTATAGCTGGAATCACGTAGCATGTATCTTTTCAGAATGGCTTCTTTCACTTAGTAAGATGTATTTAAGGTTCCTTCATGTCTTCATGGCTTGATAGCTCATTTCTTTTAGTGCTGAATAATACTCCATTGTCTGGATGTAACACAGTTTATCCATTCACCTTCTGAAAACATTTTGGTTGCTTCCAAGTTTTGGAAATTATGAATAAATTTACTATAAACATCCATGTGCAGGTTTTTGTGTGGACATAAGTTTTCAACTCCTTTAGGTAAATACCAAGGAGCACAATTGCTGGATTGTATGGTAAGAGTATGTTTAGTTTTGTAAGAAACTGCCAAACTGAATTCCAAAGTGGCTGCACCATTTTGCAGTTTTACCAGCAGTGTATGAGAGTTCCTGTTGCTCCACATCATCATCAGCATTTGGTGCTGTTGGTATTCTGGGTTTTGGCCATTCTGTAGTAGATGTGTAGTGCTATCTCGTTGTTTTAATTTGCATTTCCCTGATGACATATAATGTGGAGCATCTTTTCATATGCTTATTTGCCATCTGTATATCTTCTTTGTTGAGGACTTTGGCATCTGCATTCATGAGAGACATTGGTTTGTAGTTTTCTTATAGTGTCTTTGTCTGGTATTAGGGTAATGCTGGCCTCTATAGAATGAATTAGAAAGTGTTCCCTCTGCTTCTATTCTCTGAAAGAGATTGTAAAGATTTGGTATAATTTCTTCCTTTAATGTTTGGTAGAATTCACAGCTCAACCTATCTGGGTCTGGTGCTGTTTTGAAAGGTTATTAATGGTCGATTCAATCTTTAAAATAGATATAGGCCTATTCAGATCATCTGTTTCTTCCTGTGTGAGTTTTAAAGACTGTGTCTTTCAAAGAATTGGTCCTTTTCATCTGGGTTATCAAATTTGTGGGCATAGAGTTGTTCATTATATTCCTTTATTATCTTTTTAATTTCCATGGGATCAGTAACGATGTACCCTCTTTCATTTCTGATAGTAATTTGTGCTGTTTTTTTAGTTCTTTGTTTCTATATTTATGTTTCACTCTTTTTCTACCTTTTGTGGTTTTAAACAATCATTTTATATGATTCAATATTTTCTTTCTCAGCATATCCATTATACTTTTTTGTTTTTCATTTTGTTTTTTTACTTTTTTTAGTGCTTGGCCTGGAGTTTGCAATATACATTTATAACTAATCTAAGTTCACTTTTAAATAACACTATACCACTTCACAGCTAGTGTGAATATCTTATATAATAACAAAAAATTTTAATTCCTCCCTCTCATCTCTCTTATCATTACTGTCATTCATTTTACTTGTATATAAGCATTCATAAGCATATACATATATACACACACATAAGATATACACAAGCATATAGAACTGAATACATTGTTGCTATTATTATTTTCAACAAACTGTTATCTGTTAGATTAAGAAAAATAAAATGTAAAAATAAAAATAAAAGTGAAAAGCAAAATAATCTTACAGCATACACAAAATATCAACTAAAAATATATTAAACACTTGGCTATAAGACCTGATACCATAAAACTCTAGAAGAAAATACAGAGGGTAAACTCCTTGACATTGATCTTGGCAATGTTTTTCTGGATTTGACACCAAAAGCAAAGGCAACAAAAATAAAAACCAACAAGTGGGACAACATCAAACTGAAAGCTTCTGTACAACAAAGGACACCATCAACAAAATGAAAAGGCAACGTATGGAATGGGTGAAAATATTTGCAAATCATATATCTGATAAGAGGTTAATATCCAAAGTACATAAATAACTAAAACAACTCAATAGAAACAGTCTGGTTTTAAAAAGGGCAGAGGATCTGAATAAACATTTTGCCAAAGAAGACATACAAGTCACCAACAGGGACATGAAAAGATGCTCCACATCATTAATCATCAGGGAAATGCCAATCAAAACCATAATGAGATATCACCTCACATCTTTCAAAACAGCTATTATCAAAAGGTAAGAAATAACAAGCATTGGTAAGGATGTGGAGAAAAAAGAATCCTTGTGTACTGTTGGTGGGAATATTAACTGGCATAAGCACTGTGAATGTACTTATTCACCAAAGCCAAAACATGGAAACAACCTATGCGTCCACCAACAGATGAATAGTAAGAAAATGTGGTACATATACACAATGGAATATTATTCAGCCATAAAAAGGAAGGAAATCCTGCCATTTGTGACAACATGGATTGGCCTTGAAGGCATTATACCATTACACTCAGAGAGAGAAAGACAGACAAATACCACATGATCTCACTTACATGTGGAATTTAAAAAACAAACAAACCATGAACTCATAGATACAGAGAACTGATTGGTGTTTTGCCAGAGGCAAGGGGTGGGGATGGGTGAAATGGGTGAAGGTGGTCAAGAGGAACAAACTTCCAGTTATAAGATATATAAGTCCTGGGAATGTAACATACAGCATGGTGACTATAGTTGACAATACTGTACTGTATAATTGAAAGTTGCTAAGAGCGTAAATCTTAAAAGTTCTCATCACAAGAAAAAACACTGTAACTATGTGGTGACGGATTTTCACTAAACTTGCTGTGGTAATCATCTCACCGTATATACTGTTGGGCAGGAAGAAATTCCCTCTCCCCCTCGAGGTTCTTTTAGCTGGTCTGGAAGCAAACTGACATGAGAGGGATTAACAGGAGAAAAAAAAGTTTAATTACATGTGTACAGGGAAGCCATAGGCATGGATCCCAAAGCCAGGGAGAATGAGGTCTGTATGTATCCTGAACCAAGGAGAAGGGGGTAAGGGTCTGGGGCTTCAAAGGAAAAGGGAAGCAACTCACAGGGATATAAGAAGAGTAAATGTTTGGTAAACCAAATACTTGATGGGCCACACAGAGACAATGGGGCACAGAGAGAAATTTTACCCAACTCACTTCCGTCCTGTGTACTGCCCCTGGCTCACATTATAATGTAGCTCTTGGTGGTGATGGCTCTCCTCCTGGAGCTGGTCCGCCAGCTCTTTCTATTATGGTAGGGGGGCCGAGTACCTTCCTGAGCCTTTTGGGGCTTCATGTTTTTTAGCTCAAGATAATCTGCATGTCACAATGGCACATCTTGGGGTGGCCTGCCCTGGACCCCTACAATACCTATATCAACTTATTCTGTTTTACACTTAAAACTAATATAATGCTATATGCCAATTTGATTGTCATAAAATAAAAAGAATAAATAAAAGAAAAAGTAAAAAAGTAAGATTCAAGACCCATATTGGAGTTTAGATTCCAGAAGAGGTAGCTGGATAGGTTAACTAGACATACTATTAAATGATGGGTTTTGTTTTCTGCTTTATTATCAGCTAAAGTTCTCAAATCATCACATTTCAGAATTGTTTTGTAGCCTATGATTAGGCCTGTCTTTTTTTACCTAAACATCTCACATGTTGCTTGTTAGCACAACAACTGTACCGCTATCACCATCCATTTCGGCGGGATGTACGGCAGCAGTTCCCAAGGACCCCGGCCTGTAACTTTGCAAACCGAATGCATTCAGACATTCTGAGTCTTTACTTAAGGCAGACCAACTGTGTAAGTCCCCCCTGGATATATACACACATATATATATATATATACAGACAGATACCTTACAGCAAGAGTGGGAATGTAAAGTGTAACCTAATTCTCTTTGTGACAGTCTATTTTATTTTAAATCTGTATTTACACTAGTTAAGACTCCTGTTTTCTTGGCCAAGCACTTGTGCCTGTGCGTCTGACCTTGCAGAAGCTGAGGTGGATTGCTGCATATGCTAATTAAGAGAATTACAAGTAGTTTACAAAACTTGCTGCTCCGCATCTCTCTGTCATCATCTCCATCAGGCAGCCCTACCACCAGCTGGGAGAAATCTTCAGTTCAGGTGGGATAAATGCTCCGAAAGGCTGTGCCCAGAGAAATGAGCAAATTGGCAAATGTTTCCGAACTACTTACAGGTTTAAAGAAAGCGTTCAGAAAAAAAATCTTATCAAGATATGGAAAGAAAAGGCTTTTTAAAAACCAGCCGAAGAGTCATGTTGAACTTGTCAAAATTATGTAAGACAGAAGCTGTAAGTGCTGTCCTTCAGGATGGAAATGAGCCACTGAGCATGCCCAAGCTACCCTAAAACAATGAAACTGCAATAAAATAACAAAAGTGAGAAATGGGGGGATTAGAATAAGAAAAATAAAGGTTTTCATTTTACCTTCACCGATTCCCTCTTCATGCTCTTTCCTTTCTGTATGTAGATCAGTTTCTCACCTGTATCATTTTCCTTCTCTCCAAAGAACTCCTGTTAATATTTCTTGCAAGGCAGGTCTATTGGTAACAAACGTAACGGAAACTACATGAAACAAATCGTCTAAAATTGACAAACTGGAACTGTTAAAAAATTAAATTATTAGTTAAAACCCTTCCATAAGAGAAATCTCCAGGCCCACCTCCTTTCACTGGTTGAATACGTGTATGGTACGCCTTTGGTAGCTGACCCACAGTACTTGCATATTGTGTTGTTTTTTTTTCAGCCTTCATTCTCTTTGCTTTTTGGTGTTTGAAGATTCTATTGACATATCCTCTAGCTCAGAGATGTCCTTCCTTAGCTGTCCGGTCTACTAATAAGGGCACCAGGCAGTCTTCCCTTCAGTCACGGTGTTTTTGGGCTCTGGCACGTCTCATGGTTCTTAGGGTTTCCATCTCTCTGCCCCCGTCGCCCATCCGTTCTGTAGGTTGTGTATCCATTGGAGCCCTTGGAGCCCTTGGTATAGTCATCGTAGCTGTTTTAAATTCCTGGTCCGGTGATCCCAACATCCCTGCCACGTCTGAGTCTGCCGCCTGCTCCGTCTCTTTGGAGCAAACTCTCCTGCTGTTTGGTAACCCTTGTACCCCCTACTCGGTAGCAGGGCTGCTGTCGCAGGCAGAGGAACCGCTGCTCGGGGGCCTTGAGGCGTGCGGTGGGGCCGGGCGGCGGAAGCCTCTGTAGGCCCGGGATTAGGTCTTCGGCTCCGGGAGCCTGGGCGCTGGACCAGGCGCCGCCCGAGGGCTGCTCGTCTCTCCTCCCCGCTTAGGGCGGACGGGGCAGCTGGAGAGCGGGGAGTTGGCCGGTTCCCTTCCACAGGTCATCCGGGCCCTGCTTAACTAGTTTCCCCTGGGGGGAGGTCTGGCCAGGGAGAGTGCTCTGGCCTATTTCACGGTGGCTCCTTGCCCCAGCCCCTGCCCACGGCACTAGGGGGGTTTTCTCTGGTATTTACCGTGGGAATCTGGTGGGGCTCCTGGAGATAAATCTTACAGTATTGCAGGGCCCCCTATGACTGGATCCCTCAGTTTTTTTTTTTTTTTTTTTTTTTTTTTTTTTTTTTTTTTTTTTAAACAAAACAACAGACTTTATGATATGCCACAAGGAAAAATCTCAAAAATCCCAACAAGCACAGATAAGCCACATTTTCTCACACAAACACAATAAACCTGTAAATGAAATATAAAACTTAGGTTAACCTAGCCACACAGAAAACCCAACATTTAGGACATTTTTTAATATCCTTCTTAAATATATAGGGGCAAAGAAAAAAAAGTAATTATACACCATCATTTAGGAACAAATAACAAATGAAAATTCAATCAAAGCTGAATTCAGAGGCAATTTTTAGCCTCAAGTACATACTAGCATCATGACTAAGGGCATAGGATTGATCTTGGCTCCATTACTTACTAGCTACACGACCTTGGGCAAATTAGTAAACCTCTATGTGGTCTTTATCTCTCATCCATTAAATGAGAATATTAGTACTGTACGGATTAACATAAATGCCACATGTGAAGCAGAATAGTTGCTGTCTAAAAAAAACTCTATAAAACGAGTGTTCCAGCAGGAGCTATTTTGTTACAGTGAACAACTGTTTACTTTTGCTGGCCCACGTATAGGAATGGGTCCAGAGTGAGAGGAAGACAGATGAATTAGATTTCATGGGTATCCAAGGAAAGAACTGTACATGTGCTTTATTGCTGGGCTTCATGGAAACGGGAATTGAGAACATGAAAGCTACCAGGACCTAAGGCAATTATTTTCACTCTTTTCTTCCTGGGGCCATGTGCTTCTCTCTGTGCGTCAACTCAGTGTCCCTTCTCTTGTACTCTCTACCCCTCTCACCTTCCCTTCCCAAGTGGATTTAATACGCCACTGTTAGTTTCTATTCACTCCTACCTTGGATGTGCATATGGCTCATCAAGAAATGAGCACCTCTTCTCTACCTTTTCTACAACAGATTTCTTAAGCAGGGATGTGCTTCAGAATTACTTAGAGTGATTTTTTTTAAATATTCATGCTTGGCTCCATCCAAGTTATTCTGGGAATTAGGGCCCTGGTATATTTTTTTAGTTTTTAATTTGAAAAGAAAATCAACCTATAGAAAAATTGCAATGAAAATATAAGCTTTACCTAGAGCTACCAATTGGTAGGTAGTATTTTGCAGCTCAGAAGTGTAAGCTTCCATGTGCCCAGGAAGAAAGGAGAAGCAGATATAGATGAGTGCTGAAATCTATACCACACTCATCTCTCTAAAGCGTGACCTCACACAGATGAACAGGCCACCCTCAATCCGCTGTGACTAGGGAGGGCAGGAAATGGTGCAGACCATGATGGCTTCAGCAGACCAGGCTGGAGACAGCTAGCCAGGCAAATAAGTCTAGAAACAACTAACTAAATTACCTAGCTAACAAGTAAGCAGTCAACTCAAGAAGCTAGAAAAGGAGGAGCCTAGTAAATTAAGGAAAAGAGGAGGAAAATTTACAAAGCTAACAATAGAAACCAATAAATCAGAAAACAAGAAAATAATTGAAATGATTCTAAGAGCTATTTTTTTAAAAAAAGACAACAATATAAGCCATTGGCACTACTAGCCAAAAGAGAAAAAGAAACTACACAAACCCCCTAATGGTATGACGAAGTAGCTAAAAACAGCACGCAGGAATTTTTTTAATAACAAAATACTAAGTAAAAGTAGAAAATCTCATTTTTTCTAGGAAAATATAAATTAAAATTAACCCAACATGTTGTAGAGCACCTGAATAAAATAATGACTATAGAAGAAACTGAAAAAGATCAAATAGATATCTCCTACCAAAAAACTCACACTAAATTTAATTTATAAAGCTGGTATGAAATTAATACAAGACCTAACAAACCTCACACAAGTTACACAAATGAAAATTCCTAAAACATCAAACCAGGGATAGCAAATAGCAGGATGCTTGCCATAACTGTCTTCTTTCCTCCAATCCAATGGCAGGTATCACCAAATGGTCACAGCTCTTTCTGAGACCTCTCAAGTGTCTGCACGATGGCATATCTTGCATGCAATCTGCCAAAGATTCAACAAGGGAAGTGCTGGCAAATGGCTGCTCTTTATTACCTATGAATGGACAGCTAACTCACTAAGGGCAGATACCTTGTCTATCTTGTTCACAATTGTACCTCCAACATCAGACAGAGGTGTCTGGCATATAATATGAAATAAGTAAGTCTAGCAATATTACAAAGGAATAATACACATTAAGAGCAGTAGGATTCCAGGACTACAGCAATGATTGAACTAGAAAGTCTATCAGTGTAATTAACAGGGATGAACCAAAGGAAATAAAAACCATTTGATTACCCTGACAGATACTGGGGAAATCTTTTATAAAATTAAATATCCATTTGTGATTTTTTAAAAAAGGATTCTTAGTAAACCAGGAATAGGAAAATGATAAAGAATATTTGAAATGAGAAGCCAATATCAAACTACATCAAGGGGAAAGCCAGAGCAAGAGAATAGAAATCAAACATATAAATATTAGAAAAAAAGAGAACTATAGGAAAGACTTGGATTTGACTCTGAACACAACAGATGGGTTTTAAGAAGAGAGAGAAAATTACCTGTCTTACACTTTAAAAGGAGTATTCTGACTGCTGTAAAGAGAACAGGCTGTAGGGAGACAAAAGCATAAGCAGGCAGGGAGACAAGAAAGAAAGCTATTGCAACAATCCAAAAAAAGACAGTGGTGACTTAGATTGGATTAGAGGCAGTGGAAATATCAGAAGTGATCAGTTTCTGGGCAGATTTCAAACATACAGCATACACAGTTTGCTGATGGGCTAGATGTGATGTAGAGACGAGAGGAGTCAAGGATAACTGAATTGTCTTGCCTGAGCCTCTACTAGATTGCATTTATTGGGATGAAGAAACCTTGGAGAAAAGCAGGGGAAGATTCAAGAGTTCTGTTTTGTATCCGTCAATTTTGAAAAGAGATTAGATATCTAACTAGAGATGATGAGTATGCAATTGAGTATAAGCATCTAGAATTCAGGGGAGAGGTTGGGGCAAGAGAAAATAAGAGTCATTAGTATAAATAGTATTTAAAGCGTTGGAGTTAATGGAATGACCCACTGTGTATGTGTGTAGAGAGAAGAGTTATGATGGAGCTCTGGGTACACCACTGTTCAGAAGTCAGGAAGATGAAAAATCATCAAGAGAGACCTAGAGAAAGGAGCCAATAAAATAGGAGGAAAATCAAGAAACTAAATGAAGAACATAAGTCAAGATGTGATCATGGCTGCATAGAAAGTGACCTTAGGAGATAGTGCTAACAAAGTGTCATGATGCCTGCAGCTTATTTCAGATGATACAATAAAAGTTTATGTATTACATAATACAACATTAGAGAGACAGAACAAAAATGACAAAATATTAACTGTTGAATCTAGGTGAGGTATACAGGTGTTCACTGCATTTCATCAACTTTTCTGCATTTGAAATTCTTCATAATAAAGAGATGGTGGGAAATAATTGACTATATTCATTTAACACTACTTCCTAAGGTCAAATTAATCTTATATACCTAGTACCCAAATTGTAGTCTCTAAAAATCATTTCCAGCTAAAACGAACTATGAATCATGGAAAACATTAGCGGATACCAGCTCTAGTCTAAGGATGCACAAAATGAGCCTGAAACTATCATATCAAATAGCAAAAAACCTTAAGGGTCATATCAAGACTCAAGAGCCTACTTGAGTAAGTTCTCACTGGCCAAAATAGGACAATTTTAGCATCAAAAATGATAAAAATTGCCAAAGACTGAGACACATCATATATGTGTTAAATTATGAATTCATAATGGTACCAAAAAATAAACTCATTGGTCCCTTTTAAAGGATGCTAGGAAAACCACATTACTTTAAAAGTGGTAAAATAAAAGGCAGACAATCAAGCATTTTTATCACCTTGCCTAAATGAAATTTATCTCTGGGTTAATAAGTAGTTAATGTGGAAAAGTTTTTTTTTTTTTTTTTTTTTTTTTTTTTTTTTTTGTTTTTGTTTTTGTTTTTTTTTTTTTTTTTGAGAGGGCATCTCTCATATTTATTGATCAAATGGTTGTTAACAACAATAAAATTCAGTATAGGGGGGTCAATGCTCAATGTACAATCATTAATCCATCTCAAGCCTAATTCTCGTCAGTCTTCAATCTTCTGAAGCATAACGAACAAGTTCTTACATGGTGAACGAATTCTTACAGAGTGAATAAATTCTTACATGGTGAACAGTACAAGGGCAGTCATCACAGAAACTTTCGGTTTTGATCATGCAATATGACCTATAAACCATCAGGTCAAATATGAATATTCATTTGATTTTTGTACTTGATTTATATGTTGATCCCACATTTCTCCTATTATTATTATTATTTTTATTTTTAATAAAATGCTGAAGTGGTAGGTAGATGCAAGATAAAGGTAGAAAACATAGTTTAGTGCTGTAAGAAGGCAAATGTAGATGATCAGATGATCAGGTGTGTGCCTATGGACTAAGTATTAATCCAGGCTAGACAAGGGCAGCAAGACATCCACGGATGCAGAAGATTTCTCTCAAAGCAGGGGGGGTGAGGTTCTGAGCCTCACCTCTGTTGTGGATCCCTCAGTTTTTAAATGTCAGGTTTGTCCACGAGGAGCCTCCAGCAATGGGCCAATTACAGTTCCAGTTTTCCTGCGCCGCATATGCTTCCACGGTAACTCTCCCCCGTCTCCCCAATCTTGGGAACAGCAGTTTGCTCTGTGTCCACCTCTCTCTAAGGGTTCCTAGAAGAGTCGTTGATTTTTCAGTCTGTTCAGCTTTCTACTTGTTAGGCTAGAGAGGTGACTCCTGATCTGCTTACACGTGGAACCAGACTTTCCGCCGGTTTAAAATCTCAACAAATGAAAGGTATACATGCACATAATTTAAAAGTCAAATAATCCTGCAAGACTTAGACCCAAAAATGTAGTAATCCTATCTGCCATCACTTCACACCTGATTCCACTCCCTAGAGGCCACCATTTTCAGGTGGTGGTAAGTGCTATGGAGGAAATCAAGGAAACAGAGGGTTTAAGAGTGCCCTTCTTGGTGGAGGGAGTTGCAGTTTTAAATAGGACATTGCAAAAGTGACATGTGAATAAAGGAGGGAGGGAGGGATTTATGTGGATACTTAGAGGGTGAACTGTCCAGGTAGAGAAATGACGAATGCGATTTCCTGGGGCAAGAATGTACCAGACTGTTCTGGATCGCTGCTTCCTGAGCTGATGTGTAGAGGAATACCCTGGGGGTCTTGTTAAAATGCAGATTCTGATTCAGTAGGTCTGGGGTGGAACTTGAGACACTACACTTCTCACGAGCTCCCACTTGATGCTCATACTGCTGGTCCAGGGACCACACTTTGAGTTCCAAGGTCCCCTAAAGTTAGGAGATTGGTGGGGCTGGAGCAAACGAGAGAGAGGGCAAGTAAGCTGAACTCATGTCAGAAAGATAATAAGGGACCAGTTTTTGTCATGCCTTAAAGGCCACAGTAAGTACTTGAACTATCATTGTGAATGAGATGGGAGCACAGAAGTGATGTGACCTGGCTTATGTTCTAGAAGCATCTCTGTAGGAGCTGTGTAGAGAATTGATTGTAGGACAGAGGTGGCTAGGAAGCCACTGAGTGAATCCAGGTGAGACGGTGGTGCTATGGAGACAGAGACAACAGTTGGAATGGGAGAAGCAGGCAGCGCCGGTTGGATTTCTGACGGATTGGTACGAGGTGTGAAAGAGGAGTTGCTTGAGCACCTGGAAGGATGGACGTGTCATTTCTGCACCATCTGGCACATTGATCTTTTTTCTCCAGTTCCACTGCCACTTCCCTAGTAAAGCCCCATTAATTCTTATTACTGTAATCTCCTTCCAACAGATACTGCAAACATCTTCTTGAGAAATGGCTTTGTTTAGTCCAGGCCTTGGTAAAGACCTGTAGTTGCTCACAGAGCCTAGTCTGGCAGGGGAAACCCTTCTTAAACTGGCCCTTTCCCACACTTCTGGGTGAGCACACCCTTTGGGAAGCCATTACTCTAGCCCAGGGCCTCACGCCCTTCTCACCATCATGATGTGCATGCTACCAGGAGGAAGAGCTGTGGGATGTTTGCAAATCCTGGCACAGCTGCCCTGCCACCACCATGCTGTCTCCCATTTGAGCACTTTAGTCCACTTCTGTTATATATACTTTAAGGAAGCGAACATTTGCAAGCTGTCCTTCAGTGTTCCTTTATTGTTGTATCACATTGCTTGCATCTGTGCTACCCACTGTGGAGTCCATGGACCAGCAGCAGCACCATCACCTGGGAGCTCGGTAGAAATGCAAGTTCATGGGCCTCACCCCAGACTACTGAATCAGAATCTAACATGAGGGCCCAAGAATCTGCATTTTAGTGAGCCTCCCAGGTGATTCTTACACAGGCTAAAGTTTGAGAAATAGTGAATAACACCACACCTCAAATTGAGCATCAGTAGGTCCCTATGGCATGTTTGAGGACAGTTGATCTAGACCAGGGGGCTCAGTTGTGGCTGCACATTAGCATCACCTGGAAAGCTTTGCATAGTGGTGTCTGGCTCCCATTGCCAGTGATTCCTATTTGATTGGCTAGAGAATGATCCAAGGGATTCTAATGTGCAGCCAGGGCTGAGAACCTTGGGAGTCTGGCAGATGATCTACATTCTGTTCCCCATACACAACCATATTTTCTGCCCCTTACTGGTTACTTTTCCTAGAGTGTGTCTGTGCCATCTCCATATTGCCAAATCCATCCATTCTAGGGACTGAGCCCAAGTACAGCTTCTCCTCAAACTGGTCTCTGGTCCTCTTCTCTCAATTTCCTGGAGCCACATGGGTGGCTTCCATGGCATTTATAGGCAAATAAGACTCCTGCAAGTTCTCTTTGTTAAGAGGAAACCTCACTCAATGAAAAAGTGTTTCTCTAAGTACATCCTATGAAGTATTAGCGTCCTGTCACACACTATTACCTATTTTGGGGAACAACTGTTCTTTGGCCAAAAGATACAAATTGAGAAATATTACACACCACCTGTTTTCTGCACATCATTCTCCACGTTTCCCTCCCATCCCTAGACCACAGATTCTCAGTCGTTTTTTTAATTACATTTTTTTCATAGAGCTGAAATTCACATAACAGAAAAATAAACATTTTAATGTGAACATTTCCGTGGTATTTTGTACATCCACGGTGCTGTGTAACCATCACCTCTTTCTAGTTCCAGAACATTTCCATCACCTGGAGAGGAAACCCTGCACCCATCACTCCCCATTTCTACCCAACCCCCAGCCATGAGGCATGTTATTTCTTCTTACTTTGAACCAATCTGCTTATCAGAAAATTGGGGATCCTGCTTCCTCAGGTTGTTGGGAGAAACAAGGTGGGTAAGATGTGTTCCTATTGTCCAGAACACTACACTTTACGTACCTAACAAAGGTCGGATCCTTACTCCACTTTCCCTTCAGTCTTGTCATTTTGGTGTCCGAGATGTCTGATTCCACAGCACTCAAAAGAAGAGAAAAGGCTCTTCAAATTCTTCCTTTAGGAATAAAAAATATATCTCCCTGCTTTGAAAGAGTAACTGATATAAATAAAATTAGCAAAAATCAATATTGAACATCTACTTTTACTTTAAAACTATTTTGGATTTTAGATTTATAAGAAAGTTGTAAAGATGGTACGGAGTGCCTATATATACCTTCACCCAGTTTCCTATACTGATAACCTTTCATATATTAGGGTACATTTGTCAAAACTAAGAAATCAACACTGGCACATTCTGATGAAATAAAATTACGGACTTTATCTGGATTTCACCAGTTTTCCTACTTGATATCCTTTTTCTGTTTCAGGATCCAATCCAGGATGGCAATCCACATGGCTATTCGTTGTCATGTCTCCTTTGTGATGATTTCCATCTTTTCCTGGCTTTTCATGACCTTGAGGATTTTTAAGAGTACGAGTCAGGAATTTGGGAGCATGTCACCCAGTTTGGGTTTATCTGATATTTTCCTTCTGAGACAGGGTTATGGGTTTTGAGCCTCCCACATTGGTGAGTGCCTTCCACCCTTCACATCACACAGGCACCCACAGAACCAATCACTGGTGGTGTTAACCTTGAGCACTTGGATGATGCGGTGTCTGCCAGGCTTTTCCACTGAGAGTTGTTCTTTTCCCCTTTCTTTGGAAGTGAGTCCCTAGTGTAGCCCCTACTCCATGGGGGAGGGAGAATGAGGCCTGCCTCCTGGAGGGGCAGTATCTACAGATATTATCAGGAATTCTTCTGTAAGGAAGATTTGTCCCTTCTCATCAGTTATTATTCAGTCATTATCAGTATGGACTCCCGTGTATTTATTTTATACTTTGGGTCACAATCCAATACTATGTTATATATGCTGTTGTTCAACTGTTCCAGTTTGGTCACTGGGAACTTTTCCAGATCGGCTCCCAGGGCCCTTTGACATACCCCAATCCCTTTTTTCTTTGGTGTAATTAGCTTTTCATGGAAGATTTGGATTTCTTCCCCACATATCCACTGAAATTGCTTTAAGGTGCAAGTCTACTTTTTGGTTCTTAGTTTACCAGGTCTTTCTGTGACAATACTATTGATTCTCTTCCTTCAAATTCCATTTCATTTTCTAAAAATTTACTATGGAATTTCCAAATACTAACAAAGCTAGAGAAAAGAACATAATGAATCTCCACGTACCCATCATCCAGCTTTGACAATTCTCAAGAGTTTGCTGATCTTATTTCGACTGTCACCTCTCCCATGCTCTGCCACTGGAATACTTTAAAGGAAATCTCAGGCATCGTATGAGTTCAACTGTAAAGAGTTCAATATCTTTAACAGATAAGAACCTTTTTAAAAACATAAGCATAAAACAATGACTATACCTGAGAAAATGAATACTTCAATATCCCCAGTCTATATTCAAATTTCCCCCCAAATTTTAGTAGTTTGTTCAAATTAGGACCCATACGAAGTCCATACATTACATCTTAAAATAGTCCCTCCCACCTGCCATTTTCTCTTCTCCAACACACTTTTTAGAAGTCTGTTTGTTGGAGAAATTGGGTTTTCTGTCCTATCAAATTTCCCACATCTGGATGTCGCTGATTATATCTTCACAGTGTTTTTTAACGTATTAGTCTACTCTCTGAACTTCTTGTAAATTGGTAATTAGATGTAGAGTCTTAATTACATTGTTTTGATATATACATATTATGAAAATATTTGCAATATGAGATACACATCTCAAGATATATCTCTCAGTATATATCTACAGCTATCTACCATCTATATTTGCAAAAAGACTTGTTTGGGGGTAGAGTTGACTTCCTAATGCGGCACAGAAGCCATGTTGTCCGGTTGGCCCACTTGCACTTTTCCCTTCCGAGACACTAGCGCCTGGTTTTCCTCCTCTTCATCTTTGCCGTTTCTTCTCAGTTCCCTTCACTGACTCCTTCTGACCAGTTTTAAAGTCTGGGCCCATGTCACTGGTCCATTCCTCCTATGCTAGCTATTGTCCCCTTTCCTATATTCCTAAAGCTGAGGACTCTAAAGTCTGTATTTCTGATCTAGACCCTCTCCACTGAGTTCCAAACTGGAATATCCAGTGACTGACAAGATGTCCCTGGAAGTCCTGTGAGCTCTTCAAACGCATGTCCCCAAAAGAATAAATTATCCTTCCCAAACCTGTTTCTCATTGTTTTTGTTTACCTCAGTGAGTACCAGTATCATCTGAAACAGAAGCCCAAGTCATCCAAAACTTTTTCTTACCTTCCCCCAATTGTCATAATCTCAAGGTGTGTCCCCTCTTCTCATTGCTACAGCCTCAGTTCTAAAATTCAGATAAAAAGTGCAAATGCATTATCCCGAGTCACACACTCTCAAGCAGATGTAGGACTGAAACCTAACCCCGTGCTCCAGCATGGAATACACTGGTATCTCGCTGAGGGCTGTAACCAGCTCCAGATTCTTCTGTGTGCTTTGGATATTGTGTTTTACAACATATTGTGTGACTATGGTTGTAGAGGCCAAGTTCAGCAGAGTGACACAGTTAAAAGTGGGTTGTTTTAGGAGTCAGAATATCTGGGCTTGACACCCACTTCCATTACTGAAAGTAAACTTGGTTAAGCTGGTTAATTTCTCTGTGCTTCAGTCTCCTCATCTGCAAAACAGGAGTAGCAATCCCTTCACTACTTCTCTGAAATCCCCAAAGCTCTGGGAACTGGAAGCTGTGTTTTCTGTTGTTTCTTAAAAAAAATAATGTTAGGCAGCCAAGCCCGACATGCCTGTAAGGATTTAATGACAAAAACCTGACCTGAATGGAATTGAGGATATTTATGGTCTTTGCTTGTCCCACTTAGAATATTTTTCCATTTTATTGCACGATTGTCTTTGATGACAGACTGCTGCCCCAGGCCACTGGGACAGGTTCTATGTTTTACTTTTCAAAAGTACAAGAACGTCTGAATTCTGAAACACACCTGACCCTAGGCTTTTGAAAAATAGGTTGTGCACCTGAAATAGCTACTTCATAGGTGTGTTATAGGTGGATGGCTAAAGAAATTAATATTTGTAAAGTGATTAGAAGAAAATGTGGCCCATAGTAAGCCCTATATAAGTGTTTGACAAATAGGAATTTCATTAACCCTAGAAATGAAGTGAAACATAAAGTATTTTGTGTCAGAATAGGGTTTGATGAACTTGGGAGCCTCCATCAAAGCTGGGTTCTACCATAGCTTTTCTGTTATAAAGAAATTAAAACATCTGAGAGGCAGAAAAACCCCTTCTGAACGGTACTCCAATCCCCTCCCTGCTCAGAACTAACCACTCTTCTGAAGTTGGGATGCAGGTATCATTTCCATGCAAGTTTCTCGATTTTAGTGCATAGCGTTTTTAGTACAACAAAGAATGATCAGGCCCCAAAGTCAACAGTGCAGCTCCCCTGCGTGCCCACAGCAGCACACACACACTGCGCTAATGATCGCGGCACAGCTGGCTGCTGTCTTCCCTGCACGCAGTTCCCCCACGGAAGATGCTGTGGCTTAGTGAAATGGAATGGAAAGGATCAAACGTTTGCTGAACTAGCGAAGGAACAAGTCACGGGCACCTATCACAAATTATTCGTGAGTTATCTGGGAAGGACAGGTGGGAACGAGTGGTCAAAAAGCCAACGCATCCATGTGAAGAGCTGGTGGGCCAACATTTCTGTGTATCTAGAAGAAGTTTCATACCCATTAGCACTTGTTAGCAATTTTTGAAGACAGGAAATAGATGTCAACATTTATTATTTACTGCGTGGCCAGCACTGTGTGTTTTACAGGCCCTACCTCAGTGCAGCCCTCAGGAGGATCCGTTAGGGAATTGTTAATACCTACTTGAAGAGTGAGAAACACGAAGCAGTGAGGTCACAAAGCCAGCAGGGTGGGACTGGATGGTAGTTCCTTTGGGGGAAGGTATGGGTCCTTTCACTCTCACATAGCTAAGAAGCTGGTATTGTTACGGGCTTTGGTTTGTATTTGTGCCTGAGCCACCTTTATCTTCTATTTAGGTGTATGAGTTTAAAATAAAAAAAGAGCACTAAAGATTTGAAATTTCAGTTGCGTCACCTTAGGGGAAGTTAATTTTGATTTTTGTCTGCAAAACCCAAGCACAAGATGCAACCACAGTAATAAAACGAGAGCTTGGAAAAATAAGCATCTAGGGCTGATGAAAGAAATGCATTTGTCTCTGGGCACGGGCTGAAATTGTGGAGCCAAGTGTTCTTAGGGAGAAACATGTCAATACTAAATCTTTGCACCAATCTTTGATGGATGTGCTGATCTTCAGGTCAACATGGGCACACCCAGGCGACACACTGTGATAACTTATTTAAAAGGTAGCTGGCTTTTACAGATGGACTGTTCCATCAATTGTTAGATTTTCATTCTCAGAAATGTATTCTATTATCAAAACATTGAAAGAGTTCACTTATACCTTTTCTACAACAGATGAGGCTGCAGAGTGGAGCAAGTTCGGGAATTAATTGTTCTTTGTTCTCAATTCTATGTGATATTCAGGCTCTGTAGAGACAACGAAATAACAGGATGTCAGACAGGTATGTTCGTTCTATTAGAGGAGGGATTGGCAAAGTACTGCCCCATAGGCCAAACCTGGCCCATGGCCTGTTTTATAGCTTTATTGGAATACAGCTACACACATTTGTTTACTTACTGTCTATGGCTGCTTTCACCCAGCAAGAGCAGGACTGAGTAGTCAGAACAAAGACCATATGGCTTGCAAAGCTGAAAATATGAGCTCTCTGGCCCTCTACACACATCCATGCTGACCCCTTCATTGGAGAGAAGTGGCATTTGTCTTACTGCCTGATTGGATCATTTTTAGTGGGGACTACAGGAGTTCATGTGGGAGAGGCCCTCTGACTCATTTAAGACATCTGTATAGTTCAGATGGGTTAAAGAGAAAAAAATAGAAAAAAGGCAGAAAACAAGGCACAATCTCTAAGTGAGGACTTTAATGTGCTGAACACTATTACTGATATGAAAAGCCAGGGTAATGATCCGAAGATCATTTTATGTTAAAAAAACAATCTCCTGCTTTGGCAACAGCCCACATCCCACTGACTTCCAAGGGGCTGACAGGGCAATTGCCTGACAGGCCCCCTGGGACTTTGGTGAGCACAGGTATTTCTCGTAAAGCCCCCAACCCGAGGAAAGGCCCAGGAGGGGTGGGGAATGAGACACAAGGAAGGGGCTGGCTGGGGCTCAGAACTTCAGTGGGATGACAGGCCAGTATTTGGGCCGCTTTGTGTCGCAGTGCTTGTCAAAGCTCAGCTGCACTGCCGCCTCCATGGCTTGGATCTTGGCAGCGCTGTCGCCGTAGAGCCGCTTCATCTCAGCCTGACGCCGCTCGCCGGGCCTCTCGGCCGGGGTTTCCACTGAGCGGTGGCTGTGGCAGTACAGGTCGTGGTCCGCGTTCACGTAGTCCTCCAGGCGCTTGGCATCCAGCTGCTGCTGCCGCCCTGGGGACAGAATGAGAGGAGGGAGGGTGCGGTGAGGTGGGTGCCCGGCTCCCTGGCACGTGCCTGTGCGCAGGCCCTGCACCACCATGTCACCGCCAGGGTCCTCAGAGCGCTGCCTACTTCTTGGGGGCTGTGCAATGGGAGGAGTGGCAGAGCCACCAGTGCACATACCACCCGCTGCTATCAAACCTTTGCCAATATCCCTGGACATACAGGAGAAAAACGAAACCTCCTGGGTTCCCTCTTTTCACCCTTGCAGCCTGGCCATGACCTGCCCAGCGGGGCAGAGCTAGTGGGGCTGTTTGGTTTCCAAACCGTGCCAGGCCAGCAGGGAAATGAAATGCTTCCAGGCAAGTCCAGTGGTGCAAGCAGCAGTACTTCCTGCCACAAATGAGGTGGGGGGGTGGGGGGAGTCAGCCCCTGGGAAGGGGTACTGATTTTAGGTAATCTGCACAAGAACAAGTGCTGGTAGCCAGAGCATGGCAAGGACCATCCTGAGCCTTCCGCACATCCACACCACAAATCATACCAGAAGGTTAGGTGACTCAACATCTGCCAAGGTGAAAGAGCCTGAAAACGGAAGCCTTCTGGCTTCTAATCTTCCTGCAATATTAACAAATCTGCCACAGTGTGTTGACTTTCTCATACTGGATTTGACTTTCCACTTAACAGGTTAGTTTAGGCTAAAGCTCAAGTGATAGAGTTATATGCTTTTAACCCTATTAATTTCAATGGATTTCTGTAAGCAAGAAATATTTATTCAAATTACTCTTTTCTCTACTTTTTTTTACTATAACAAGCCCTAATATCATAATCTTTATTTTTATGTAAACAAAAATAAAAATATCAATGAAACAATGCTGTATAAGGTAAAATTTAGCCAACTTACATAGATTTTTATAAGGGACTTTGTGAAGAAAAAAGAAATTGATAGAATGTACACATCTATATTTCTTTTGGCTACCAGGAGAAATGCTACTTAATAAGGAGTGATATGGTTTTAGCGGGAAACAATGCTCTAAATGGTGCTTTCCTTGTTAAAAGAAAGCAAAATGAAAGCTTAGCAGAGAGGAACACAAAGGTGAGCTGAAGCAAGCATGAAAAGAAAGATACTTAGTGTAGCTATGCATAGCCACTCTCATAAATCCTTTCTTTATAAGTAACACCTTAGAGTTGGAGGGAAGTTATATAAACTTAGAAACATTAAAAATGTGTATGCCCATTTCTGTCAGCCTATCTGCAGTTCATTTTTTACCTAAGGACATAATATGTGGATATGCCAAATGACTGCCAAAGAAGACAAATGCAATACAATTGTTACCTTATCCATGGAAAAGACATATAATTCACTTACTGTGAAAGGCAGAATGAAACCAAAATAGTGGCCTAATACACAAATGAATGGGGGGGGGGTTTTAACAAGCATCTGTTTATGTTTGGTTTTGCTGCCAAATTTGAAACATCAGGATATAAACTTCAGCTTTCATGGGTGTTACATTTCCACTCTCCTCCATGCCCCTGAAAAGGCCTACTTCTGAAAAAGGCTTGGCATTTCCACATTAGCCAGGGACAACGGATTCCCTCGGTCACGTACGAGAGCCTTGGACATGGTACCAATCCTGGGGCTCTCACTTCTAGGGCCTGGAGGAACCAATCCTACCTGGGAGGCGGCTGTTGGGCGCCTTAGAGTCTCTGCATTTAGAGGGCAGTGTTTCTCAGACCACAGTCGTTTTTACTCGCAAACTTGTCAAGACTATAATCAGCTTTACCGACAGACTTAGTGACACAACAGATGTTCAACTTCTTGTCTCCTTCTGAGCCCCTGAGCTCAGAAGTTTGAATAAACACTGGAAGCGTCATTCTCTTAATAAGTATTGCTCCCTGCTGTTAGGATATATGAATTCAACCTTTTCACTTTGGCATCTTTATTTTTCTTTTCCTTATAATTTAACATGGTTACAATCAAGCTTCTTTCTGCTACCCTTCTGACAGAAACGATCTTGCAGATATTCAACTGGTATAACAATTCTCCATCCAGAAATATATTCTTTTATTGTTGACATCTGAGGAGAAACACCATGTGCATACAAAGCATGGCCAGCAGGCAAGGAAGCTTGTGCAACTTTCCACATTCATACTCGGCATGTGTTCATGGGTTACACCACAGGGTTTCGGTTAATAAAGCTCACAATAGTGTAAAAACAAAAGAACCAAAGACACAGCCCTCTGCTCTCAAGTGTGCCTTCTCTCCTTCCCACGCAGGCTTCCTCATGAGAATGTAAGGCCCAACCCTTGTCCCCTCTCTGCCTTGCCGTCAAACACAGGTGTTGGGTGGGGGAGGCGCTCTGCTGTCCTGGCTCACTCCCCCCCCCCCGCCGCTGCCCCAATGCCTGCCACAAAGCAGGTGCTCAGGGAAGGATTGTGGAGGGAAGCTTGGACAAAGGCCATATATTATTTTTTGTAAACAACTGTTTTCTTCCAGATGCTGTTAAAGAAAAATGATGACAACCCAGGGACAGGGTAACAGATGCTCAAATCTCAACAGGTGCTGGGCAGAGCTCCCTCTGGGAGGTTCCTCAGAGCCTCTGCTGCGGAGAGGCTGGGGGAAGGAGGGAGAGTGGGGGCATCAGTGACTTGGGATCTGATCTTGTTCCCTTACATTTGCGTCACTTTGTCTCTATTTACTTATATGATTAAAAAAAAATTCTAAGGCTAGACGACATATGGGAAAGCCAGTCGGCTTAAAACCAAGTACGCTCAGACCAGCTGGGCCCTGGAGGCCAGCGCGAGCAGCTGGAAGGACCTGTGTGTACACTGATGGGACCAGGCAAACCTCAGCCATTTGAAAGGCATCCGCTTACACTGTGTTCTGTTTATTGCTTCCTTCCCCCCAACGAAAGACAGGATTCTCAATCACAGGCCGTTTTCCTTCCTGTCAAAACAAGGTGAGGGCTCAGCCAAGGAGAGGGAGAATCATCTGACTGAAGCAGAGAAGCAGAACGTCACGCTTCAGACATAACTGAAGAGGTGTCCTGGCATGGACAGGTTGGTCACTGTTACTGAAAACAGCTGTGGGACTCAGTGTTATTAAGCACTTTTCTCTTGTAGGATATTTGGTCATGGGAATTTGTTTTTTAACACAAATTAGAGTATCTTTTTAGACGCCAGCTTTAAAACAGGGTTGTAGTGGGTTGAATAGTGTCGCTCAAAATTCATATCTACCTGGAACCTCAGAATGTTACCTTATTTGGAAATAGGGTCTTTGCAGATATAATTAAGGGAAGGATCAAGATGATATCATCCTGGCTTACGGTGGACCCTAAATCCAGTGAGTGTCTTTGTGTGAGAGACACAGACACACAGAGCCACGGGGGGAAAGCCATGTAAACATGGAGGCAGGGGTGGCAGCAGTATTTGCCACAAGCCAGTGAACGCTAGGAGTCACCAGAAGCTGGAAGCAGCAAGGCCTTTGAGTCTTTGGAGGGAGTGTGGTCATGCCGACACCTTGATTTCAGACCTCAGGCCCCAGAACTGTGAGAACAAATTTCCATTGTTTGAAGCCACCCAGTTTGTGGTAATTTGTTACAGCAGGCCTAGGAAACCAATCCAAAGGTTACTATGCCTATTAGGTTAAAATAAGAAAAACTGTATTATACTATTAGGAGAAACTTTACTGGATTCCATCTGGGTTCAGGATATAGAACTTTGATATTTTCACCTCAATCTATACATTTACATGTGTTACGAAGGTGGACTTACAGTCCATAAAGGAAGAAAAATCACAGGGAGTGACTTGGGCTGTAGAGGACCTGAGATAGCAGGAAACAGCCATTCAGTATTCCACAAATAAGCCCAAAGGCAGAACATTTCAGAGGACAAAGTGCTAAGACAAATGAGTGACAAAGAATGTTATTTTTGCTCATTTTTCAAGAATGACATGTCTTTCTGATTATATTCTCTGCTATGTTGCCAGAGTTAAAGATCTTAGCACAATGAGATGAAAGCACCGACTCCAGCTTTATCACTAAGGCCTCATTTCCGGCTTGTCAGCAACACCCCCCCCAACAGAGGTGCTTGCCAGCAGCCTGGAGCCATTCTGCTGGGTCTTCCATCCTTACCCCGCATCCCTCCCTCCATGACAAGCATAATCCCCAAGTCGGTGGCCAGTTACCATTTTGACTTTTAGAATAAAAAGTCCCCCCTCCCTTCCATTTTCCTGCCCCTCCCTCCCTCCACTTTTCTACAGCCTTTCACACCTATCTTCTCACTGAGGGGCTTTCTGCACCTCTGAACATATGAACTAGATGAGACAAACACACGCAGCTACTCAATCACTACTAGACGAGACAAACCACACTCAATCACTGTGATGCCCACTTTCATCTCAACTGATGGTTATTTATGACTAAAAAATGATACTTTTCTTATTGAATATAACAATTAATGTTTTTCTTAAGAAATAAGTGAAAACACAGCTAACCTTTAAAGTTTCACAACTGCCTGCTTTCCCATAAGTAATGTTACCACCAAAGTTTTATATAACACAAACACCTCATTAGGAAATGATGACATATGACATAATCAAAAGCATGCCTGTTCCCACTGCACAAAATGAGTTCCTCATTAATCCTACTTGTTTTATCATTAAAATATGTTAAGTTAGAGATTATCTGGAAGAGTCGAGATCACAAACAAGAACATGCTGTCCTGTCTGAAGGATTTTATCCTAAGGAAATACTAAATAAGACTCAGATGATAACAAATTATATATAACATCTCTGTTTCTGTGGAAGTGAATAATACTGAAAAGCTAAGCCTCTCAAGTTTAGCTATATTTTTCCTTGCTAGTAGCATTTTATTAAATTCTGTGTTCTCTAAATGATTCATATTCAAAGTTGAAATCGCCCTTACTAAGTAGCTTCCAGTGGCTCAAATAGCAAAACAAAGCAATTTTAACCAAGTAGTCACACTACTCAGGTCCCTTATCACTATTAAGACATTTCCCAACTGTGTACATAACTATACCTCCATGAACATTTCTAGTGAAGGTAATGGATTGGAAAGCACCATGGGCATTCATATTACTTATATCTGAATTCCATCCTTCATTACTGCTCAAAGGAACATGTATTCATCCTACACACCATCAAAAGTGCTGGTGTAAACAATAAAGCTGGTGAACGGCTGCCTGTTATTTCTGGTGGTGCATTGTCAAGCCCTGGAAGTCTGTTCTTACCCTTGTATCTCCTAGGGACCTGATAATGCCTTCCACAGGACACAAAATCATCACAGAAAGCCCAGGACAAGTAGATTTCAATTATGGTACAACTACACATTTAAAAGGTACAAAGAAGCGGGAGCCAAGATGGCGGCATGAGTAGAGCAGCGGAAATCTCCTCCCAAAACCAGATATATATATGAAAATATAACAAAGACAACTCTTCCTAGAATAGAGACCAGAGGACACAGGACAACATCCAGACCACATCCACACCTCCGAGAACCCAGCGCCTCCTGAAGGGGGTAAGATACAAGCCCCAGCCCAGTGGGACCCGAGCGCCCCTCCCCCCAGCTCCCGGCAGGAGGAGAGGAGTCGGAGCAGGGAGGAGGAGGGAGCCCAGGACTGCTAAACACCCAGCCCCAGGATTCCGGACCAGAGCACAGACACAGTGCATGTGTGCGGTCCTGGATACTAGGGAAACAGGACAGCAAGACCTGTGAGCGGGTCCCTGAGGCTGGCGCCTGGGGAGAAAGAAAAGCGAGCGGCTTTTTTTTTCTTCTTTTTTTTGCGAGTGCTTTTTGGAAGTCTTAAAGGGACAGGGACCCCAAAACCGGATGAAAGTGTCCAGGGACACTTAGTCCGGTAGCAGGGAAGCTGGGGATCTCTGGGCACTCTAACCCCCTGGGCAGCAGGGAGCATGGAGGCCCCTCACGGAGATAAATAGCCTCCCGGCCGCTCCCCCTCCAACATGGCTCCACCATTTCTGAGCAGCAGCCTGAGGCAAGCCACGCCCACAGCGAAAGCAGAGATAAACTTCATAGCAGCTGGGCAGGAATCAGAAGCCCTGTCTGCGTGCAGCTACCCAGCACAAGCCACTAGAGGTCGCTGTTCTCCCAGGAGAGGAAGGCCACAAACCAACAAGAAGGGAAGTTCTTCCAGCCGTCACTTGTGCCAGCTCTGCAAACTATCTCTATCACCATGAAAAGGCAAAATTACAGGCAGACAAAGATCACAGAGACAACACCAGAGAAGGAGACAGACCTAACCAGTCTTCCTGAAAAAGAATTCAAAATAAAAATCGTAAACATGCTGACGGAGATGCAGAGAAATATACAAGAGCTAAGGGATGAAGTCCAGAGGGAGATTACAGACGCCCGGAAAGAGATTACAGAAGTGAAACAAACTCTGGAAGGATTTATGAGCAGAATGGATAAGATGCAAGAGGCCACTGATGGAATAGAAACCAGAGAACAGGAACGCATAGAAGCTGACATAGACACAGATAAAAGGATCACCAGGAATGAAAGAATATTAAGAGAACTGTGTGACCAATCCAAAAGGAACAATATCCGTATTATAGGGGTACCAGAAGAAGAAGAGAGAGAAAAAGGGATAGAAAGTGTCTTTGAAGAAATAATTGCTGAAAACTTCCCCAAACTGGGGGAGGAAATCATCGAACAGACCACGGAAATACACAGAACTAACAACAGAAAGGACCCAAGGACCCAAGGAGGACAACACCAAGACACATAATAATTAAAATGGCAAAGATCAAGGACAAGGAAAGAGTTTTAAAGGCAGCTAGAGAGAAAAAGGTCACCTATAAAGAAAAACCCATCAGGCTATCATCAGACTTCTCGACAGAAACCTTACAGGCCAGAAGAGAATGGCATGATATATTTAATGGCAATGAAACAGAAGGGCCTTGAACCAAGGATACTGTATCCAGCACGATTATCACTTAAATGTGATGGAGGGATTAAACAATTCCCAGACAAGCAAAAGTTGAGGGAATTTGCCTCCCACAAACCACCTCTACAGGGCATCATACAGGGACTGCTCTAGATGGGAGCACTCCTAAAAAGAGCACAGAACAAAACACCCAACATATGAAGAATGGAGGAAGATGAATAAGAAGGGAGAGAAAAAAAGAATCTCCAGACAGTGTATATAACAGCTCAATAAGCGAGCTAAGTTAGGCAGTAAGATACTAAAGAGGCTAACCTTGAACCTTTGGTAACCACCAATCTAAAGCCTGCAATGGCAATAAGTACATATCTCTCAATAGTCACCCTAAATGTAAATGGACTGAACGCACCAATCAAAAGACACAGAGTAATAGAATGGATAAAAAAGCAAGATCAATCTATATGCTGCTTACAAGAAACTCACCTCAAACCCAAAGACATGCACAGACTAAACGTCAAGGGATGGAAAAACATATTTCAGGCAAACAACACAGAGAAGAAAGCAGGGGTTGCAGTACTAATATCAGACAAAATAGACTTCAAAACAATGAAAGTAACAAGAGATAAAGAAGGACACTACATAATGATAAAGGGCTCAGTCCAACAAGAAGATATAACCATTCTAAATATATATGCACCCAACACAGGAGCACCAGCATATGTGAAACAAATACTAACAGAACTAAAGGGGTAAATAGACTGCAATGCATTCATTTTAGGAGACTTCAACATGCCACTCACCCCAAAGGATAGATCCACTGGGCAGAAAATAAGTAAGGACACGGAGGTACTGAACAACACACTAGAACAGATGGACCTAATAGACATCTATAGAACTCTACATCCAAAAGCAACAGGATATACATTCTTCTCAAGTGCACATGGAACATTCTCCAGAATAGACCACATACTAGCTCACAAAAAGAGCCACAGTAAATTCCAAAATATTGAAATTCTACCAACCAACTTTTCAGACCACAAAGGTATAAAAGTAGAAATAAATTCTACAAAGAAAACAAAAAGGCTCACAAACACATGGAGGTTTAACAACATGCTCCTAAATAATCAATGGATCAATGAACAAATTAAATAGAGATCAAGGAATATATGGAAACAAATGACAACAACAACACAAAGCCCCAACTTCTGTGGGACACAGCGAAAGCAGTGTTAAGAGGAAAGTATATAGCGATCCAGGCACACTTGAAGAAGGAAGAAAATCCCAAATGAATAGTCTAACATCACAATTATCGAAACTGGAAAAAGAAGAACAAATGAGGCCTAAAGTCAGCAGGAGGAGGGACATAATAAAGATCAGAGAAGAAATAAACAAAATTGAGAAGAATAAAACAATAGCAAAAATCAATGAAATCAAGAGCTGGTTCTTTGAGAAAATAAACAAAATTGATAAGCCTCTAGCCAAACTTATTAAGAGAAAAAGAGAATCAACAAAAATCAACAGAATCAGAAATGAGAACGGAAAAATCACGACAGACTCCACAGAAATACAAAGAATTATTAAAGACTACTATGAAAACCTATATACCAACAAGCTGGAAAACCCAGAAGAAATGGACAACTTCCTAGAAAAATACAACCTTCCAAGACTGACCAAGGAAGAAACACAAAAGTTAAACAAACCAATTACAAGCAAAGAAATTGAAACGGTAATCAAAAAATTACCCAAGAACAAAACCCCCGGGCTGGATGGATTTACCTCGGAATTTTATCAGACACACAGAGAAGACATAATACCCATTCTCCTTAAAGTTTTCCAAAAAATAGAAGAGGAGGGAATACTCCCAAACTCATTCTATGAAGCCAACATCACTCTAATATCAAAACCAGGCAAAGACCCCACCAAAAAAGAAAATTACAGACCAATATCCCTGATGAATGTAGATGCAAAAATACTCAATAAAATATTAGCAAACAGAATTCAACAGTATATCAAAAGGATCATACACCATGACCAAGTGGGATTCATCCCAGGGATGCAAGGATGGTACAACATTCGAAAATCCATCAACATCATCCATCACATCAACAAAAAGAAAGACAGAAACCACATGATCATCTCCATAGATGCTGAAAAAGCATTTGAAAAAATTCAACATCCATTCATGATAAAAACTCTCAGAAACATGGGTACAGAGGGCAGGTACCTCAACATAATAAAGGCCATATATGATCAACCCACAGCCAACATTATACTGAACAGCGAGAAGCTGAAAGCTTTTCCTCTGAGATCGGGAACAAGACATGGATGCCCACTCTCCCCACTGTTATTTAACATAGTACTGGAGGTCCTAGCCACGGCAATCAGACAAAACAAAGCCATACAAGGAATCCAGATTGGTAAAGAAGAAGTTAAACTGCCACTATTTGCAGATGACATCATATTGTACATAAAAAACCCCAAAGACTCCACTCCAAAACTACTAGAACTGATATCGGAATACAGCAAAGTTGCAGGATACAAAATTAACACACAGAAATCTGTGACTTTCCTATATACTAACAATGAACCATAGAAAGAGAAATTAGGAAAACAACTCCATTCACAATTGCATCAAAAAAAATAAAATACCTAGGAATAAACCTAACCAAAGAAGTGAAAGACCTATACCCTGAAAACTACAAGTCACTCTTAAGAGAAATTAAAGGGGACACTAACAAATGGAAACATCCTATGCTCGTGGCTAGTAAGAATTAATATCGTCAAAATGGCCATCCTGCCCAAAGCAATATACAGATTTGATGCAATCCCTATCAAATTACCAGCAACATTCTTCAACGAACTGGAACAAATAGTTCAAAAATTCATATGGAAACACCAAAGACCCCGAATAGTCAAAGCAATCCTGAGAAAGAAGAATAAAGTAGGGGGGATCTCAGTCCCCAACTTCAAGCTCTACTACAAAGCCATAGTAATCAAGACAATTTGGTACTCGCACAAGAACAGAGTCACAGACCACTGGAACAGACTAGAGACTCCAGACATTAACCCAAACATATATGGTCAATTAATATTTGATAAAGGAGCCATGGACATACAATGGCGAGATGACAATCTCTTTAACAGATGGTGCTGGCAAAACTGGACAGCTACATGTAGGAGAATGAAACTGGACCACTGCCTAACCCCATACACAAAAGTAAATTCAAAATGGATCAAAGACCTGAATGTAAGTCATGAAAACATAAAACTCTTAGAAAAAAACATAGGCAAAAACCTTTTAGACATAAACATGAGTGACCTCTTCTTGAACACATCTCCCAGGGCAAGGAAAACAACAGCAAAAATGAACAAGTGGGACTATATTAAGCTGAAAAGCTTCTGTACAGCAAAAGACACCATTAATAGAACAAAAAGGTACCCTAGAGTATGGGAGAATATATTTGTAAATGACAGATCCGATAAAGGCTTGACGTCGAAAATATATAATGAGCTCACTCACCTCAACAAACAAAAAACAAATAATCAAATTAAAAAATGGGCAGAAGAACTGAACAGACAGTTCTCCAAAAAAGAAATACAGACGGCCAACAGACACATGAAAAGATGCTCCACATGGCTAATTATCAGAGAAATGCAAATTAAAACCACAATGAGGTATCACCTCACACCAGTAAGGATGGCCACCATCCAAAAGACAGACAACAACAAATGTTGGTGAGGTTGTGGAGAAAGGGGAACCCTCCTACACTGCTGGTGGGAATGTAAATTAGTTCAACCATTGTGGAAAGCAGTAGGGAGGTTCCTCAAAATGCTCAAAACAGACTTACCATTTGACCCAGGAATTCCACTGCTAGGAATTTACCCTAAGAATGCAGCACTCAAGTTTGTAAAAGACAGATGCACCCCTATGTTTATCGCAGCACTATTTATAATAGCCAAGAATTTGAAGCAACCTAAGTGTCCATCAGTAGATGAATGGATAAAGAAGATGTGGTACATATATACAATGGAATATTACTCAGCCATAAGAAGAAAACAAATACTACCATTTGCAACAACATGGATGGAGCTAGAGGGTATTATGCTCAGTGAAATAAGCTAAGCGGAGAAAGAGAAATACCAAATGATTTCACTCATCTGTGGAGTATAAGATCAAAGGAAAAACTGAAGGAACAAAACAGCAGCAGAATCACAGAACCCAAGAATGGACTAACAGGTACCAAAGAGAAAGGGACTGGGGAGGATGGGTGGGTAAGGAGGGATAAGGTGGGGGAAGAAGAAAGGGGGTATTATGATTAGCGTGCATAATGGGGGGGTGGGAGAAAGGGGAGGGCTGTACAACACAGAGAAGACAAGTAGTGATTCTACAGCATTTTGCTATGCTGATGGACAGTGACTGTAAAGGAGTTTGTGGGGGGGGGACCTGGTATAGGGGAGAGCCTAGTAAACATAATATTCTTCATGTAATTGTAGATTAATGATAACAAAAAAAAAAAAGCAGTTCTTGTTTGGTGATCTCCAGTAAGTTCTTCACAATGGTATAAAGGGCATATCAAAGTGTGGGCAAAGGGTTTGTGTTTATACAGAGGATCAAAGCCTAATTTGGCTACCCAGAAAACGAATTAAGATACGGTATGAAGAAGAACTTCCAGCATCAACATTCTCTGGAAGAGTCATTCCAGAAGATGATCATCAAAAAACTTGAACAAAGATCCTGGCGCTGTTGCAGTTGTAGCTGCATTCATCCCACCGGTTCCTGGACTTGCCATTGGAATGAAGGAGATATCTAAGCTGGCCTGTGCATACAGTGAAACAACAAATTTGACTGGATCTATACTGTCGGAATTCAACGAAGAATTAGGAGAAGTGCACGTTGCAGCGCTCCAAAATCTTGCGACTATAGACTATCTACTGTTAAAAGAACATATGGGATGTGAACAGTTCCCAGGAATGTGTTGTTTTAATTTGTCTGATTTTTCTCAAACTATTCAAATTCAGTTAGACAGTATCCATCATATCATTGATAAGTTTTCACAAATGCCTAGGGTGCCTAACTGGTTTTTTTGGTTTCACTGGAGATGGCTGGTAATTGTAGGTCTGCTTTGGTTATGTAGCTGTATTCCTATTATGTTAATGTGTGTACGCAATTTAATTAGTAGTTTAAAACCTATACATGCTTTTGTTACTCTACCAGAAGATATGTCAAAGAAATAATCTTCCCATGTTTCCTTCCGTCTGCTACTTCTATAGCTTTTCTTCTTCCTTCCTAATTACAACCCTTAAGTAGAATTCGTGCCTCATATCAAAATTACCGAGTACTATAATTCTTCCAAGTGGTAAAGATACCGCAAGACAAATGCTGGGCATAGAAGCCACAGGGCATAAATCTGCAAAGTAAAAAGTAACCTTTTCAAACAATATTGCTTCTCTCTCACTTACCAACTTTACATTTCCCTGTATGGCCCCGGAAGATGACTGGTTAGCCAGAGACAGGTAAGATTCCTCAAGGGAGGAACAACGTAAGACAGGCACAGTCGCAGGGGAGCCATCAGGTGAGAAATTGGGGATCAACAGAGGTGAGGCTCAGAACCTCAACCCCCGTTTTGAGAGAAATCTTCTGCATCCATGCATGTTTTGTTGCCCTTGTCTAGCTTGGATTAATACTTAGTCCATAGGCACACACCTGATCATCTACATTTGCCCTCTTATAGCACTAAACTAAGTTTTCTACCTTTATCTTGCATCTACCTACCACTTCAGCATTTTATTAAAAAAAGAAAATAATAATAATAAGGGAGAAATGTGGGATTCACATATAAATCAAATATAAAAATCAAACAAATATTCATATTTGACCTGATTGTTTATAGTTCATGAAGCATGATCAAAACCAAAAGTTTCTGTGATGACTGCCCTTGCACTGTTCACCATGTAAGAACTTGTTCGTTATGCTTCAGAAGATTGGAGACTGTTGAGAGTTGGGCTTGGGGTTGATTAATGATTGTGCATTGAGTCCCCTATACAGAATTTTATTGTTGTTAACAACCATTTGATCAAGAAATATGAGAGATGAACTCTCAAAAAAAACATATCACAGTAAAGTCAGTTTACGGTTAATAATCCACATTAAAGGATGAGTATTTTAGCAACTAGCCATAACCACCAACCTTTCTTGGGTAGTGACTTCCTATCAAGCACTGTTCTATAACTTTTCTCTTATTATCTCATTTGATCTTCCTAATTACCACTCCACCAATTAGGATCCCCATTTCACAGATAAAGAGACTGAGGCACGAAACAGTTAGGGCAGGTGCCCCACAAGAGGATAAGACTCTCCAGCCAGTAAGTGGTGGATATAGGCTGGAGCCCTGGAATTTGAGCAGGCCCACTACAGCTGCCTCTGTTAATATTCCTAGCAATAATGTAAATACTGGGGAGGAGGGTTAAAGGTGGAAGTTGTAAGGGTTTTCATAAAACTCCCTTTTTTGCTGGTTTGCTGTCTAGAAAACAGTGAAATAAACGTGGAGCACGTTTCTTCACAGCGAAGGCAAGACCTGTGCAGTTCACTGTATGTCCCATTCACAGGCTGCATTTGGGAACAAAGAAAATTCTCACAGGGTGATCACATTAGTTTCCTCAGGCTGTGGTAACAAAGTGCCGCAAACTAGGTGGCTTAGAACGACAGAAATGTACTGTCTCCCAGGTTGTAGGCCAGAAGCCAAGATCAAGGCATCAGTTGGCCATGCCCAGTCTAAAGGCACTCAGGTGTGTTCTAGGCGTCTCTTCTAGCTTCTGGTGGTCGCCTGGCTTGTGGCAGAACTTGTCTTCACATGGCCGCCTCCCCGGGTGCACATCTATCTCTATGTCCAAATTTTTCCCTTTTTATAAGGACACCAGTCATATTGGATCAGTGCCCACCCTAATGACCTCATTTCTGTAAAGACCCTATTCAAATAAGGTCACATGCTGAGGTCTAGGTTAGGAGTCGAACAAATCTTTTTTAAAGGGATGCAATTCAACCCATAACAGGGATGATAATACTACAGTTTGGAGCCTTTTAGTAAACTAAGCATATTTAGGAATAATATCAAACTAACTATGAAGTTCATTAAGTTTTTAAAGCACTCACAGCCTAGCTCACTTCATAAATTGTGCCATAGAACCATAGCAAATTTAGCACTTTCTGGGATATTTGAAAGCCGTTGATCAAAGGAATGCTCATAATTAATACTGAAATACTTCATTCATTCATCAGAATAATATTAAGTGCCAGGCACAACTTAGCAGATAATTTTTGTGACTGTTTCTTTTTTTTTTTTTACCTAACTAGAATTCTATCTGACAAAGGTAAGAGGGAAGAACAGGGACGGTTCTTAGCCATCACTGCAGCTAAACTGCTTACCCCAGAAGGATCCGTTTCATTATTTTATTTTCATTTCATTCATATCTTTTTTTAATTAAATAACGATGTCAAGTTTATTTTACATTAGCAGATAACTCAAAATGGCTTCTTAGGTGGCTGGGGTTTGCTTCCGACCTTAATTACAATTTCTTTCATAAGAGTAGCAATCTCTGGTGGGAAAAACATGTTATTCTACCTTCTGCTAAGAACAACAGAAACAAGCCCTATCTTCACAGTTTCTTTTTTATTTTTTATTTTTTTAGATAATTATTTTTTATTGAAGGGTAGTTGACACACAGTATTACATTAGTTTCAGGTGTATAACACAGTGATTGAACATTTATATACATGATAATTCTAGGTACCAGCTATCATCAAAGCAAGTTGTTACAATATTTTGACTATATTCCTTATGCTATACATCACATCCCGGTTACTTATTTATTTTACAAT
This sequence comes from Manis javanica, assembly GCF_040802235.1. Classification (NCBI taxonomy): domain Eukaryota; kingdom Metazoa; phylum Chordata; class Mammalia; order Pholidota; family Manidae; genus Manis; species Manis javanica. The sequence goes on from NC_133174.1 coordinate 8,627,866, forward strand.
TGGAAGTGTGTGTGTGTGTGTATATATATATATATATATATATTTTTTTTTTTTGTGAGGGCATCTCTCATATTTATTGATCAAATGGTTGTTAACAACAATAAAATTCTGTATAGGGGGATCAATGCTCAATGCACAATCCTTAATCCACCCCAAGCCTAATTTTCGTCAGTCTCCAATCTTCTGAAGCATAACGAACAAGTTCTTACATGGAGTACAAATTCTTACATAGTGAATAAGTTACATGGTGAACATTACAAGGGCATTCAACACAGAAGCTTTCGGTTTTGATCATGCATTATGAACTATAAACAGTCAGTTCAAATATGAATATTCATTTGATTTTTATACTTGATTTATATGTGGATACCACATTTCTCTCTTTATTATTATTATTTTTAATAAAATGCTGAAGTGGTAGGTAGATACAAGATAAAAGTAGAAAACATAGTTTAGTGTTGTAAGAGAGCAAATGTAGATGATCAGGTGTGTGCCTGTAGACTATGTGTTAATCCAAGCTAGACAAGGGCATTGAAACATCCACGGATGCAGAAGCTTTCTCTCAGAACACAGTTTCTTTTTTAAAAGCTGTAACAAACAGCATGCCAGCCAAAGGTGGACATGCGTCAATGACTATACTCCCTAGGTGCGCTGTATACTTTTAAATGAGACTAATTGTTACTTCTATGTGTTCTGCAAAAAGGTAAAATTTATTTCTGGAGATCAGCTGTGTATAGTAGAAAGTACTGTTCTCAAAATACTTGTTTGGATATGCTTTCTAATAATGCATCAAAGAATTCAACAGCTTTAATCAAAAGAAGGGAGGGAAGAATCACAGGTAGGCACTCTGGGCACTGTACTTTATACAAAGCTGGCTGCTCGGTTTCTGGTACCCAGCAGGGATCAGTATATGCTAGCCCACTGTTAGGAAAACATAGATCATGAAGATGGAAATGAAACTTGCCTACTCCCAGGCTGCTATGTTTCTGTTTATAAGAAAATTCCAAGTAAAGTATCACATAATTAGAACTCAATAAAAATATTGAGACTAGATACTGGTTAATTTAAAAGGGAGAAAAGTATTTACGTCTGTTAGAGACACTTAAAATGCAAAAGGTCTGCTGAATCTTAACAGGAAGGCAAGCACAAGTGGCAGTTTTAGTTCTCTTAGCAAGTTAGGAAGAAATGAAACACAATTCCTGCCTTCCCACTGAAGGAAGCACAGGGAGTGGTGTCAGCTGGGTACCATGGAACAAGTCAACTGACCTTCTTAGGGCTCACTTTCCTCATCTATAAAATGGGTGTAATACCTTGAGGGACTGTTGCAGAGATTAGGCAACACATGCATGTACACACTCACATACACATGCACCCCATTTGGTGGAGGGTCTAACACTCAATAAATGTAGAGGCACTGTCAGGATAAGCTTTGTTCCAGAACTGAAAGCAAGCCCTGTGTTAAAACAACTCTGGAAACTAATAGAACTGAGGTGCAACATCACCATACCTTTTCCCAGGCTTAGGACTGGATCTAGAATATTGTCAAGGAGATATAAAATGACTTTAAAGATTAGGGAAGAAAACAACGCAGAAGGCAGGGCAGGAAAGGAAGCACGTGGAGACAGGCCTGCACTTACGTCGCTCTTCCTTGTGCCTCTCGGTCTCTGCAAAGTACTGGCGGAGCTCCTCGGTGATCTCCATGTTGCTCAGGTCGCATTCCACTCCCCCATCTGACTCGCTCTCCATCTCGTCCTCTGCTAGCCAAGCTTGGTCTCTTCTTGTGCTATCACGTGGATGCTGCCTGGCTCTTCTGGGACCTGAATGCCCATAGCGTGAGTTCTGAGAGGCCAAGTGATGGTCATAGGAGGACTGAGCAGATCTACCCTTGTAGGCGTAAGAGCTCTGGGGAAGAGCTGAGGGAGAGAGGGGCCACAGGCAACTGAAATAAGACTCCACGGCCTTCTGATAGGCGTGCTGGTGCCTTTGCATCCAAGCCATGGCTTGATGATAATGCTGCCAGTATCTTGCATACACTGGATGAGAAAACCAAGCCTCAGTAATTTTCGATGATGATGCCTACAAAATAAAGGGAGGCATAGGCTAGATGCCACACAGTTCTAACAAGAGAAATCCTCAAATGTTTAATCAACTAACCAACAGGTATTTACTGAGCATCTCCTAAATAGCTACTCTACATCAGGATGCTACTGGGCCAAAGAGAATACAGGACAGGTCCATGCCCACAATGTGCAAGTGGATGCACATTTGCTCTGAAGTATGTGTACATGAGGTATGCACAGGACAATTAGTTTAAGATTAAGGCCATTATAAAGTAGGGACACAGGCTGAGAACTAGTATTTTTAGTTAAGATGCAGGGAGATTATGGACCCAAAGTCTATCACCATGGCCTTCTTTGTCCACTGTAATTCAGTGACTAGTTTCAAGTTAGAAAGAGCCTGCCAAGAACCACATGGACTAAAAGCATGGTATTCTCTGGTCTCTCTCTCCCTCTCTGCCTCCTAAATACCTGTTGGGCTGGCCTACTCCTCAGTGCCTTTTAGTTTTCTGACTTACTTCTTTGGTCTTCTCCATTATACGATGAGAACATGAAGACCATAAAGGCTAAAATTTACCTTTTTCTTTAATGAGTTAAAAAAAAACACAACTTACCTTTGTTGCCATCTCTGAGTATGAATATCCAAATGGGCACTGAAGCTAGGAAAGAACAAGCAAAGCACAAACAGGTGAGAACAGGGGGCGACACTCAGGGAGGGCTATTCTCTGGTTTGCAGAGCAGCTCCTCAAAGGTTGCTTCTTCCCAGCACCATGCCTGATCTTCATGCAACATGCCAGCATAGGGCCCTGGCACGGATTAGACTTTGTGGTGTAAATAGGAGGGATCCTCTTAAGTATGATTAAGTGGCTCAAGGGACACTGCATTTTTCAAGTACTCGTTTCCCTATTGAAAACAAAGTCTATGGAAAGAACCATATAAACAGTTAATAGTTAAGTATGAATATACAAAATAATACACAGAACATGAATAAAAGTGTTCAACTTCTACTTTTAATGTACTAATCCATAATAACCCAGGCTAATACCTATTTAAATTAACTCTGGAAGTTCCTGAGGCTTGATTAGACTAGAGTACATTTGGCCAACTTACTACTTAATTTTTTCTCTTAATATAAGTTCAGAAGTTGAGAGCTACTAAAATGCCAGCCTATACCAGAATGTAGTATAAAAAAATATCCTAAATTGCAAGAGCATTTAAGCACCTGTGAGATGAAACCACTAACATAATGTGATGTGGAGCAGCTACTTGAGTTCTGAAACTTTGGAAATCAAATACTGAAGGAGCCCTATTTTTTCTTACTAAATTGTAGGGTAGAATTGAAAAACCTTCCCAAGCCTTAAGAAATAAGCTTGACTTATTCTGTAATCTCTATCAGATGTTTTGCTATGCCTAATGTGGAAATCTGAGATGCTAAATTGATCACATCTTTTAACATTTAGCCAAAAGAGAACCATTCACTTTCTTTTTAAATATAATAAGCTTTCAAATACGGTATTTCCAAGAGGGTGGACATGACCTTCTGTACATTTACCTGAAACTTGGCTCACACTTCCTGTTCCCTAGTCTAAATTCAGAAACACACAGACATGCAGTGAATGTAAACTGGAAAAAAGCTAACAAATGCAGTGAAAATGTGAGTGTAAATTAAGTTCACATTACTTTGAAACTATAATTTAAAGGTTTAAAACATGAGCAATTATCTGAAGACCTGGCTTACTGCTATGTGCTTTACAGGTTACTGAAGAGATATAAAAGTCAATATAATTAAGGGGCTAACCAGCCAGAGAAATAAAGCTACCACAATGAAATGATAGAGATCAGTACATACTTGAGTGCTAAACTGTTAGGTGCAGCCTTTAAGTGGCTAATGCATTCTAGCCAGGTTTCAGATTTCTATCACTGAAATGTGAATAGCTTTCTGAGAGCCGGCAGCACATAATGACATTAATGTGAACTCTATGTGTACCTTAATCAAATTTGTTTTAGAGATTAACAAGTAGCATAGGAATTAAATTAGAAAAGTCTACATCTGTGTGTCTTCTGGAAATTAAGAGTTTTGAATCCAGACTTCTATGCCTTATAAAATGTACTTAGAACCAGATCAATATAAGTATTTTCCCAAACTGGGAAATCTGATAGCTTCGAATACATAAAAAATGTTATTGTGGCTGAACACTACTGTAGACCTGGGAAAATCCTGTTTTTATTTATAGCTGGGAAAATCAAGCCTGGCTTTAAAGGTAGTAGTACTAACATTCTGAAAATGCACAAGATGGCTTATGAGAGGTTCCACTTCGCTGAGCTAGAAGTTTAGGCACGCGCAATAAAGCAGACAACTATTTAAGAGGTTCAAATGTAACCCATCATGTTCGCCAGGCTGCTCAGATGTCAATGGCTGTAATTAAAAAGGGGGAGGGAGTGCGAATTTGAGGAGAGGCTACTTATTTATGCTTTGATTCAGTAATTCGACAGAGGGGCTGCCATGTTACACTGCCTCAGAGACCATGGCTGAAGAAGGCACAGCTGGAGTTTGGACCAGAAGCATCTTGCATTCAGCCTGGAATGCTGCTGACTATAAAGTGAAACAAGTAATCAGCAAAGGAGCTGGACTCTTTTAAGACCTAGGCTATTAAGGAAATAGGAATTTATATTAATGATGGAATACATACAACGTTGTCATTTGATTTTAGTCTCATTATGCTTTCCTCATTGTTTGGGCCACTGGGACACATAATCAAATCTGCTGTCATTCCTCCAGCAAGTTTAGAGTCCTGGGGCTGTATGTCGAATATGTTTGCTTCACCCTTGGCTTTATTATTTTCCTGCCCTAAATTCCAAAATCTATATATCCTATCCTGTCACGTTTTAAGTATTTTTAAGATTCCTAAAATCTTACAGATACTCAACTAAAAATAGTTTGAATGAATGACAAATAATCTCTTAGAAATCAAATAAGGTATAGAAAAACCCGTCTAAAGGAAGAGCAGCTTGCGTACGGCTTTATTATTATTAGCTTGCTATTTCCATTGTTACTCTTGGTATTTTACGCCAGCAAATTTTTTTTGTAAAGGGCCAATAGTAAATATTTTGGGCTTGTGGGCCACATATGGTCTCTGTCACATACTCTTCATAGATATTCTTGTTTTTTTTTTTAATTTGTAAAAACTCTTTAAAGATGTAAACACCATTCTTAGCGCCTCAGGGAAGTACAAAAACCAAACCGGGCCATTCTTTGCCCACCTGTTTTCTGTTAATCCATTATGAAGTTGCATAGACTCTGCCCTCAATACGCTGAACACTCTAATTGTTCCTTACTTTCTCTGGGAAATCAGTGGAGGAACCTCGTTGTTCTCATGCCCTGCATAAATGATTAGGCTCAGAAGACACTAGTGGAAGCAAGACAACTGTGATTAAGACCAACAGCAATCTCGACGACCAGTTCCCACTACTTGGGACAAAAGAATTGTCTCCAGGATGAAATAAGGAAATTGAACCGTTTCTTAAAGATCTACACAGACATTTGAAGACTTAATTAAAAAATGAACAAATTCCTGCAAAACAGTATCAATTGTCGGGGCTTAGAATGCAAATACAGCACCCTGACTTCCGGCGGAGCCCCTAGTAGCTGCCAGGTGCTGGACGGCAACCCCACCAGGGCCAGGGCGGGCAGCAGGAGAGCCGCGAGCGCCTCCCTCCGTAGAAGGCACACACATCCTTCCCCACTAACCACTCGGCTGGCTCATGCGAGGTGAGAACCTCTTGTAAAAACGGGTCCTATGAACTTTTTAAAAACTGGTACCCTTTCCACACAGAGAGCTTAAGGAAGGACCTGATAAAAATGCCTGAATGGGTTTCTGAAAAGCCAGCATTAAAATAACTCTAGACAGTAAAGTAACACTTTCAGACACCACCATCATTTCAGAGAAAAGCTTATGGTTGTGGCAGCTTTAGAAGCCTTTCAGTGGCCTGTAATTTTGTCTTCCACTCCCCACCTGTCTGGGAGTGTTCCTCTTTCACAGGACACGTCTTCATGGGCTCAACAGCTTTTCTCCCAACGGGATGAAAGAAATGATCGAGATCGGCAATGTCGGGGCAGGCCGCGATCCACAGCACTATGGGCGGCCCCCACCCCCACCCCCACCCCCACCCCCAGCGAGCACAATGGCCAACAATCGCTGCCCAGCAGAGCCCGGGCCAGGACACAGACCGAATTCATTGTCTGTCCTCAAACACCCGAGAAGGAAGGGAAAAAAACAGCGTTGAGGTCATTCAGGAAACACTGCTGAAGCCCAAAGGCAAGCCGGTGCCTCTGAGTCTTGAACCATGCATTTCCCATACATTCCCTTTCTTAAAAAGTGCACTAATTCTTCAATGAATCTGCTTTTTAAATGCATAAGCATGCATGAAGAATAACAGACAAGAGTTTTGTAGTTTTCAACAGATAAACTGTGACTATTTCCATCAAGTTATTAAAAAATTCCACAGGTAATGTGGCTTTGCTGAAAGGTAGTGACCCTGTATTTCTTTTACTGCATATTCACACGCTTGTTAGGTATAGGATTGAGGATGTGTCATAGCAACGAAATAAATAAAAAACACAAAGTCCCCTCAAAATGATACTGTATATACTCTAAGTGGATTTTCCTCTCTATCCTCCTTTCCCACTAGTATTCTGAAAATCAAACACATGAAAATCCACTTGTTTTGATTTTTGCATAGAAACACATTAAAAGTCAATCATGAAATAAGTTATGCTGGCTAAGGTCTGGAAAGTCAAACCTTTCCAGTAAGGCTCTCACTGATTTGGTTCTCTGAGCCAAGCAGATAATTTGGGGGGATCTAATTAGGCCTTCAGCACACCCTGTTTCAAGGCAAAAGGAAAGGGTTCTGTAGGGATTGCAGAAAATAAATGAAGGCGTGGTGAGAAATCTGAGTTTCATAAATTAAATCATATGCAGCTCTAAGGGACTTCTTTCCTATCAGAGAAGATGTCTTCCAATAATAATGCACACACTGGTAGGAACTTCCTCAACTAAGATGAATAGTAAAATGAGGTTTTTTGAGAGCATTGCTTCCTAGTCTGCAGCCCCAGATGCCTGATGGCAAGTTCATCAGGCATGCTGCCCCCAGGGGCTCCCTTTCGTGGCTCTCATGGTCCCTGCTTAGAGATTTAGACATAAAAGATGGTTGTAGCCTGAACAGGCTTCTTCTACCCTCAGGAGTCGACGCTCTCAATCTTTAAGTGTGTGTGCTACTATGTTCAGAAAGCCCACACCTCTCTGTTTTTAATTATTAAACTGATGGGCAAGGGCACAAAAATCGGTTTTATTTCCTTTTCATTCCCTCAACCCCACACCCCAATTTACTCTCTTGTGGATGTTGAAATAACTGTGTCACACAGGAGGCATAGCATGGTGGAGGAGAAAGACTGAAAGGTTGTAGTTAACTTTTTTTTAAATACAAATAACATTCCACCCACAGAACAGCATTGCTTTAAGTGGTCAGCAAGGGAGATGGATTCATTTGCAAGTTCCAAATCCCCATGTAATTTCAGAATTAGAAGCGAAATATGAGGCCACTCAAAAACAGAGTTACCCTCTGATTCAGGTACACAACAGGCAATGGGACAGCTGGAAACTGGGATAACAGGGAAGGACACAGTAATACTACGCCTCAAAAGAGGAAACATAAGTTCACTTCATGGCAAGTGCACCTCTATTGCACACGTGATCATAAAGGAAGAAGGCTTCAACAGGCAGGTTATGCATGTTAAGAGCATATCAGCAAAAACCATGTCTAGTTTAAAGTGGTTAATGAAAGGGTATCTCACCGCGACCCTCCTTACCCCAGAACGACTGGGGAGACACAGGCCCCGCAAGAGGTGTTGTTATCTGAAAGAGAAAATGGTTGCCCCCAGAGAGAGGGAGCAGCAGCTCGTGGGTGAGGAAGTGCGTTTTTAAGGAGTAGGGGTAGGGTGTGTTCTGCGCTGGTGATTGGATCTTAAGGGGTGGGTGACCATCTGCTTGGTGGTGATTGGATCTTAACGGGTGGGGGTCTTAGTGCGCTAGAATTTGCCTTCAGTTAAGACCACCAGTAGATTTCAGGAGCCTCATTTCAAGTTTTACTTCTGTGAAGTATAAATGACATACACAGTCTTTCCACGTCAGTTGTTCTCTTCTGAATTCACAGAGCACTCACTATGACCCACTCATTTGGGCATTTAATCAATTACTTGAAGGCATGGATTCTGCAATTACTTTTAAATTTTGTATTTTCCTCCCAGCATAAAAATCATAGCTAATATTTTCCTGCCCTTGGACGCTGTTTAGATTGTTTACCGTTTCCTGGTAAGTTTCTCCTCCTGCCTTCACCCTCCCTTAAATCACTGAGGAGCTAGTCACTCAAATAACTGAGTATAATGCTCCAAATCTTTTCAGGAAGCAGATGTTTAAATACATTAGTATGTTTTCTCAGATATTTTCAATTTATCTGACCTTTGACCAACTACAGTTATGCTCCTTTTTCACTTGTTCAACTGTTCTGTAGCTGGATTTCCTATTGGAGAGAAGGAGTTCTAAATTCTGCACCTACCTGTAATTCCTCCAGCTTAACACTCTAGCCATCACGTTCAATTTCCCATTTTTCTTGTCTAGCCCCATCCCTAAACGTTGGGTCCTGAAAAACAGTATAATCCTTCACCATCTGTAGAACAGTTTTAGTATGAAAATTCCTCTCTGGACCTTTACTTTGTATATTTTCCCAGCACAGCGACGAACCCAAAGGGGATTTGTACACCTTACCACGAACCTACCTTCAGTTATGCCTATCCCCAGTCACTAACCGACAATCTTTTATGATAGTTTCTATTCGCATTGCCGTCCCAAAGGGGCTGTTACTTTTATAAACCGTATTAGTATAAATTGTATTTTTAAAGGTTATCCCCACCTCACAATGCATAGGGAACCCGTAAAATAACCCCAGAGGCGTCCTGTTATTAATATTTGGTATAGACTTTCAAATAACGTTCTGACTTAACGTGCAAAACAGTTGAATATGGAATCGAGCCTGTAAAACAACTTTAAAAATCATTCCTGAAAAAAATTAAATTGTTCAGAAGCGTCTGATCTGTACGAAGTACTCTCAGGATTTCGGAGCTAAATGGTACTCTGGTTCAACTACATGGCTTCCGGTTCAACTCCCCTTAACTACTGAGGAAGAACAGTGGGCGAAGACTTTCTCTACCTCCACAAGCAAGGCGCGTAAAAGCCCACAGGTGCCAAGTGTGCAGATAACTTCCGCCAAAACTCTGACCTCTCACACAGGGAAGAGAAGGAAAACCCCTATTTTTGAATAGAAGGGCTCAAATCCTACACATCTCTTAAGGATGAGGCTGCCCTGAGCGATCTTCTGTTCAGAGACTGGGCTGGATGGGCAAAGTCCGAATTCTCCTTCCAGACCTAGCTTAATTAACAGTGTTACTCAGCATGTCAGCGCCACATGGGGAGCTTTAATAAAAATACCGATTCCTGGGCTCCACTTCCAGAGGTGCAAATTTAATTGGTCTGGGATGGGGCCCGGGCATTAGAATTCTTAAGTCACCCAGCAGTTCTGACGCACAGCACAGCTGACAGCCTCTGGAACCAGTCCCCTCTCACAATTAACCAGCAACTAATTAGGAGTCTCGTGGGCCCCTGGCCGCACCTTTTGCTGCGGGATGACGATAACTGCAACAACCTGACGGTCAAGCCCTGGGCTCTCTCGGTCTCAGAGGAAGCCAGGCTCCGGGGCCTCCAGGCCCTTCCCTCACTCCCCAAGGGAAACCCAGCCGTCCCCGGAGTCACCTCGTGGACGCGGAGCCTGCAGATCCCCAGCGGTGGGCGAGCAGAGCTTTACTTCCTTTAGGGTACTGAAGGGTACTGAGCACGAGGGGCTGTTAACCCTGCAACTGAAAGCGAGTTTCCGGCGCGGATCCTGTGACGCGAACGCCGGCAGTTCCCTACGTGCCGCCCTGACGTCACGTCGCGCGGCGATTTGCGTCACGTGGGGACCTGGGGCGCGATGAGGATCCGCCTCCCCGGGGGCACTGTGGGGATGGCGGTGGAAGGCCGTGGGAAGGCGGGGAGATGGCGGGGGCGGGGGGGCTGGGAGGCGAGGGGGCGGGGAGAGGGCGGGGCGGCGAGGCTGGTGGCCGGGAGCAGCTCCCGGATCCAGGCCTTGGGAGGGGGGGACCTGGGGCCGCGGCGGGTCGGATGGCTGTGTTTACGCAGAGGGGTGTGGCGGGACAGGGAGACGAGGGTCGTTTTTGCACAGCCCCCGTGTCCGCACCAGTTCCTTGGCCTTTAACTTTTCGCCCTCCTCTCATCTCTGATTTTCGTTCCCTCCTAGTTAGATTTTCTTTAAAAAAAAAAAAACACAACTAACATACACAGTTGTCGTGGCCCAGGGGTTAGACGTACAGGCTTTGGCACTAAAGGCACCCGGATCTGAGTTTGCGACTGTAACGCTTAGTTTATTAACTCCTAGGAACCTCAGGTTCTCACCCGTAAGATGTAAATAATACCTAGTGCACAGTGCCTGGTGCGTTACAGCGAACAAAAAATAGTACCTTTTAACATTTTTATCACAATCATTATCAGCAATGTCTGACCAGTTATCACAGAGGATATGTTTATAACCAAGCATAAGCCACTCGAAGTCTAAGTGGCATATTTCTGGGGGTTGATTTTGCAAACTGCTGCAAGAACCTTAAAAGGCATACTTTCGTCTAGAATTTCCACATATGGGAATTTATTCCAAGGAAAAATAAATACAAACCGGATGTTTATTGCAGAATTCTTTTAAATAGTGAAAACTGGGAACAAATGCCTTATAAGAGGATATGGCTAAGTCAATTAGACTATTATCAATGGTGTGGACATTATCACAATGTTATTCTTATAACTACAGAAGAATCAAATAGTATAGAAGTATATTACCTTTAACAAGTATGTACTGGATGCCTAATACATACACCTCAAGTATTATTCTGTCTGTGCTGTGCATTGCAACCACTAGCCACAGATGGCTGTTGAAATGTAGTCTGTACTGAGATGTGCTGTGAGGGTAGATTACACAGTAGCCTTTAAGAATTAGTATGAGAGAAAGAATGTAAATTATCTCCCTTTTTAATGGTGATAACATGTTAGGGAAGGATGTTAAGGTTAAATAAAATATAAGATTAAAATTAATTTCACCTTTATCTTTTTACTTTATTAATGTAGTTATTACAACATTTAAAATGATAGATGTTAACATGCATTACAGGCGTAACTCAGAGACACTGTATGTTGGGTTGCAGGCCACTGCAGTAAAGAGAGTCAAATGAATTTTTTGGTTTCCCAGTGCATATAAAATTTATGTTTACACTATACTGTAGTCTATTAAGTGAGCAGTAAATGGCATTAGGTCTGAAAAACAATGTACATACTTTAATTAGAAAATACTTTATTGCCAGAAACTGTTAACCACCATCTGAACTTCCAGTGAGTCATAATCACTGATCACAGACCATCATAACAAATACAATAATAATGAAAAAGTTTGAAATACTGTGAGAATTACCAAAATGTGACACAGAGACACAAAGTGGGCAAATGCTATTGGAAAAATGGCGCCAATAGACTTGGTCAATGCAGGGTTGCTACAAACTTTAAATTTGCAAAAAAAACAAAAAACAAAAAACCCACAATATCTGTGTAGTGCAACAAAGCTGAACTCAACAATAGATGCCTGTATATGTTTCTATTGGACTATTGGTCAGTGGTATTCTATTTACAGATATACAATGACAAGTAAGACAGTTTTTGACCTTATAAAAATGAGCACTGTTGAGAAGAGCATAGACAATGAACAGATAAATAATTGTACATCGGGGTAACTTATATGAAGACAAGAAAGCAGGGTGAGGGCCATAAAGTATGTGTATATTGAGGGGGGTTATTTTAGACAAGATTCTTCCTCCCTGTTCAGAAAATGGATGTGGGAGGAAGTGAGATATTTACAGATAGAATGGGGAGTGGATGGCAGGGGTGTGGTGTCTGCTGAGAAAAGTCAGGTATGGATTGAGGCTGATAAATAATTGGGGCCTGGGGGACTCTCTGCCTCAGGGAAGAAACCACATCAGGAGAAGGAAAGAGAAGAGGGGTCAGCTGCCAGGGTGAGAGGACTGGGTGTGTGTGTGTGGGGGGTGCCTGGGGGAAAGGTAGAGCAAAGCTAGGCCTACAATGGCCGTTTCAGGTAGAGGAGTTACTGGAGGACTGAGAGATGTGCTATAGCGCTCCAAGTGTGTGAATATATATAATGGTATTACTCTGGCTGCTGTGACAGAGACCCAGGAGAAGAGGGGCTCAAACCATTAGGAAATGTATTGCTGTCTCCGTGTGCAAGGTGGATCCACAGGGCCAGGGACTCATCCCCTGGAGGGCCAAGTCACCCCTAGTTGAGAACCGCTGCTTTAAGGGTACTACCCAGACCATAACACTTCTGGTCAAATCCTACTAGTGGCCAGAAATTCATTCTTCAGCCATCCTAATGTTGGGGGAGCGTTGTGATTTTCCTCGGTCCTTGTCCCTGCCGCAACAAGGAATTGAAGGGCAGAGACACAGTTAGGGAAGTAGAGTGAAAGTTTTATTTAAAATGACTTAAAGAGAGAAAAAATACAGGCCACCTCAGCAAGAAGAGGCACCCTGAAAGGTTTGGAGAAAGTTTAAGATTAAAAGGTTACACACTTAGAAAGTGCGGGTGACCTCAGAGAGAGGAGCTCCCTGAAAGGCTGGGGGTTCCCCCTTTTAAGGATTTTTCAGGAATGTGACTAAGGGCTGGGGGTGCAGACCTGTTAAGTGGTCTTTGAATACTTAGAATTAACGTAACACAAGGAACTTCCTGCTCTGATTTCTCCCTGGGATACCGGCGTCTTGGTCTGGGAGCAGATCAAACAGGCTGCCTGCCCAGCCCCCAAGGTGGGCTGAGTTACAGTGTTTGCTAAAGAGTAAGTTAAGAACCTTACATTTTTCCTGGGTATTAAAATACAATCTTTAAGTTGGAATGCTTCCTGCCTTTTACTATGTTGTTTACGGCTGGGCCTGCATGATTAACACAATACATACATGGGCTATGCTGAGGCACCCTCCTTTATCTGGGGAACATTCAAACATTCCAGGCCAAGTTACTCTTGCCTTCTTGAGCGTTAATTGATTAACTTTGGGTCTTTTTGGTGGACTTTCCTGGCTTTTTTCTCTTTCCATCCCGCTCATATCTATTTTCCCGCCTAACATTAAGAGGAAAGGAATCTTGGAAACTGTGGCCGAATGAGGAGGTGGCCCTGTGTTTTTCATGTTCCAGGCTGACTTTTAGTCATTGTTCATTTTTAATTCACTTGCATAAACTATCGGTGATGGGGAACACTAAGCACCCCCCAAAATGACACTCCCGTTGGAAAAGGATGGGCACTGTCACTTTCGAGGGCTCACCAGGGAGTGAAACTGGATTCTGAAGCGGAGGCTGCTGAAGGTTGGATTTTTTACTTGTGTTGTAGCGCCATCTGGTGGATATTTACAAGTCCTGCCGTTCCTCATCCTCGGGTATGGCCTGTCATTTGTCTCAGGTGTAAACCTCAAATTATACGTAACCCTTAAATGGATTTTGGCAAAACTTTAAAGGGTCTTTTCAGATGAAGAACTCTTTGAAGCTGGTTTCTCACCCTCGTCCCTATTGGCATTTGGGGCCGGATCATTCTTTTTGTGGCCGGGGCTGCCCTGGACAATGGGATGTTTAGCAGCCTCCCTAGCCTCCACCCACCGGATGCCCGTAGTAACCCTATCCATTCTCTCTCCATTTGTGACAACCAGAAATTGCCAAATCTTCCCTGGGGGGCAAAATTGTCTCCAGCTGAGAACCATTCCTTTCAACAGAGCATCTGAAAGTCCACGGTCTATTAAGGCCATATGCCACAGCAGTTTCCTACCAGTATCAGTGTATCCTGGGAGTGGCTGGTCGGTCCAGGAGGGAGGCAAGACAGTACTGGGAGAAAATGAGGCTCTGGGTGCAGCATGACATGCCTTCTTTTCAATGCTCTGGAGAACTCTCCGCCTGCTTGTTGCAACAGCTGGAGATGAGATTGACTGAAAGGCCTGGCGAGAGGATGCAGTTTCTTTAAACCCCCAGGGCAAGGAAATCTACAGAGGCCGTTGTCTAAAGTAGGAAGTAGCAGAGAATAATCCCAGCCCCTGGTGTTGGGGCCACAAGGATCCCCTCAGGATGTACAGGTGTGGGTGACCCTGCCAGGTGTGGGAATCCAGGGCGAATCGTATGGGGCTTTTTAGGCCCCTCACCCTTGGTCCCCTTTGCCACATGAGAGTTGTGGAGGAACTCGTTGGGAGCCAGTCCCCTTGCTTGGGTCAAGGAAGTGGTGCTAAACCACCTGCAAACAGTCCTGAGTTCTTGTTTGTAAGCTGCAGAACAGAAAGTCCATTTCTCAGGAGCATTCCCTAGTGGGGTCCTGGCTTCAGGTCCCTCCAAGGGCCTCTCCTGCAATTTCCCTTAGATTTCACCTTCGTCTGCCCCACCACTCAGACCCTCTCTTTCAGCAGATGCCATCCCCTCCTACTGACCAAATGCAGATGACCAGGTACAGCTGTATCACTGTCTGATCTCTGCTTCACCATGCCTCTTGTTTTAGAGAAAGAGGTGCCTTGGCTCCTGCCTAGGCCAAGCCATCCTCGTGTTTTCTGGATCCCCTCCCCGTCCTCACCGGTGCCTCATGCCCTCAGTTATTCCCCTCTCTTCCCCAACTCCTTCCTCATCAGCACCCACCTGGCTCAGGCACTCTGATCTTTGTAATAGTTTGGGTTGATTTCTCATCTCTCACTCCATGCTGTTCTTTCTACTTCTCTTTTTGGTCCTACTGCTGTAAAAAGTGGGCTACCTTGATTTCCTTGCCCCTTTTCAACTCAAACCACTGCCATTTCTCTTCTAGCAGGTCTGTTCCAGCAGAACTGTTCCACCAAGGCTTCTGCCGACCTCTTCCCATCAGCTGGTATTTGGCCTCTCTGCAGCATTTGATACTACTGACCATGTCCTCTTTCTCTGCAGCTACCACATTTCCCCTCCCCAAACTGCATAAGTAACATGTGCTTAGTGCACAGAACAAAACACAAGATTAAACTAAACACAAGAACACCACCACACATCTCAGACACCACATGCACTTAAGCACAAAGGAAAGCGGCACTCCCAACACCATTACTTTAAAATAATCGTGGTATATTTAGTGTATATCCTCCCACATTTTTTTCTCCCTTAAAATACATTTGTCTGTTTTACTCTTCTGTGACTGTTCATGGAGCACGTTCTCTATGTCAGCACAGTCCTAGGCCTTATGGATCTGAACAGTGAGCCATCGGAAAATCCATTCCTACCTGGCCTATTGGAAGCACCATTTTTTGGTTAATAAAATGTCTTTGGCTTCCTATGATTTGCAACCCATAGTCATCACCTTGAAGTAGGCATCAGACTTAAGTAATCAAGACTAAGAACGTACAGTTAATTATGTAAATACAAGGAAACTGACAAATCTCCAATAATGACATAGACACACATTTTTCTGATACAAATTTCAAAGAAAATAAAAACCACTGCTGCAAAAAAATTAACTGATGCTATCTATGTCTATATATCTATCTATACATATATATCTTACTTTGCAAAATGACATTCTGGTTTTAACATTAATTCCATTTTTATTTGCCTCATTTGCTGGCTGAATACTTTGGCTTTATTTTATTTTAATTTATTTATTGAAGTATAGTTGACATACAGTATCATATTGGTTTCAAGTGTACAACATAGTGATTCAGCAGTTGTATATATTATTAAATCCTCACCCCAACTAGTGTAGTTACTATCTGTCAACGTAGAAAACATTTGGAATGCTTCATGAATTTGCATGTCATCCTTGCACAGGGGTCACACTAATCTCTGTAGCCTTCCAATTTTAGTATATGCAGGAGCACCTTCCACGTGTTTTGTACATTAATAAATTTAAACAAGTACATACTACTCTTTTTCTTATACACACACATATACAACCAAATGCGTCTTGTTGTAGAGCCGATCGTATAACTCTTCCCCAGGAAGCTGACTCTGTGATGGAGATTAGGGTGCAGGATGTTTATTAAGGAATGACCTTAGGACCAACACCTGAAAGAAGCAGGAGTGGGTAGAACAGGGTTTCTCAACCCGGGCATATTGACACTCTGGACCGGGTAATACTTTGCTGTGGGGCTGTTCTGTGCATTGTGGCAAATTCAGCAGCATCCTTGGCCTCTATCCTCTAGATGCCGATAGCACTCACTAACACACACACACATACACACATACCCTCTCCCTCCAGTTGTGACGACCCAAACCGTCTCCAGACACTGCCAAGTATCCTGGGGCTGGAGGCAAATCACCCACTGGGGTGGAGAGAAGAGCTGAACTTGGATGTGAGCTAACAACAGTCTTTGTGGACTCCATGGGCACCTCGGGAGCTAGATGGGCCCTTCTGACCACGTGCAGCAGTTGCTGCACGTGGGCCCCTGGGAAGGGGCGTGGCACTGGGTGAGGCGGCTCTCCGTGGCTGGAGTAAGACCTTCACTGAAGGGGGGTCTGGGCTTTCCCAGGGTTCACAACATGCTACTCTATGTTCTTAATCTACTTCTCAGCATTTTCCACTCAATGATAAAACTCTTGAGAATTGGGGCCGTGCCTTACTTGCTTCTGTGTCATAAAAACCTCACATACTACATGGGAATAAATACTGGTTAAATGAAATCATGAAATGAAATGGAGCAATAATCGTGCTTCCTTGTATATTTGCAAACTTAAATACTATAACGAAAGGCTTCATTATGCGTTTTCCTGATATAAGGGAAACCAAAAAGATTAGTCCATTTTTACATTATTGTATTTAATTATGAGTACTTTTTTAAGAAGTGGCAAGAGTCACTATCAGCTGATAATACTAAATAGTACTGAGCTAATTTTTAATAGTGTTTTGAATCTTCAGTAGATGAGATTCTTTATCAGTAATCTAGAAGTAGAGCTACGGGATTGGTGTGGGATGGAGCCAACTAATTTATGAAATATTACTCAGAATTCAAGTAATGAAAATTTTTGCTTAAATAGATAAGATTATAAACACTATGTGTGTAACTCTTCAAAACAGTACCTATCTCCGTCCAGCAGAGGGTGCAGCTGTACAAATTACTGATAGAGAAAAAACAGGGGGAACATTAATCTCAGGCATATGCTACAGTGACATATATCACCATGTGTAAAGATGTGTAACTAGACATGTAAAGTTCAATAATGGGTGCTTTATAGACTGCATTCCCAGCTCTAAGCTTTCACATTGTTTTTAAAGTTATTATATCATCAGCAAGCTCAGGTTAGGTTAAAGTTGGCCTCTAAGTAATACTGTTAATTTCAACTGGCTTAAATCATTTAAGCCCAACAACATGTAAGGGGTTTTTTTAGAGCATAACTTCACATATGGTATGTTTTCTGTTCTCAGAAGATATTTTACAGGTTATTACACAGAAGTAAAACACACCTATATTTAATGTGCCATATTCCCCTTTATAGATCACGAAAAAATGAAGTTAATAGTGCCCCCCTCCATATATTTTCAGACTCTTCTTGGCATGGATATTGTACATGATGAGGTCATGTGGTAAAATGTGCAAAGCCCTGTTCTAGGGGGTGGAAGATTTGGCTTTGTCCCTTACTGGCTGTGTGACCTTGGTCAAGGCACTACTTCTTAGAGCCTGTCTTCATCTGTTAATGGAGGAACAATGATGCCCACTGGGCCTGCTTCACAGAACGGGTGATGTGTGCTCACGGTGTGAGCGCCGTGGACATGGGTCATCGGTGCCAGAGTACAGGAGTAACTGAACAACTGCAGCTGTCAGAAGTGGCCACCAGATGGCAGCCAGACTCGAGTGTTTCTCACTGTGAAGCATTTGAATCCCCAGGTTCCTGGCCAATTCAGCGCAGTGGGAGGCAGCAGGCTCCGAATGAGTGGTCAGCAGGGAAGAGGGCTTTGATTAGTGTTACCACCTTATTTTTACCACAACCTCATAAAACAGATCACCCTTCAGATGAGTTACTTACTTTAGATATGTTTCGAATTCCATTTTGGGGAACTTACCCTTTGCTAGTAATTCAAAACTATAAAAGGATAATAGCTATATATGTTTTTTTATATACTGTGTTAAAAAGCAAAATCCAATCGAGTAAATTTGAATACCTAATTGGCTTTATTAAATGATTCATGAATAGGGCAGCATCCCTTCGAGCAAACAGAGATGCTAAAATGGAATGTTTTTATAAGGAAGGGTGGGGCAAGAAGTTATTAGCAAAAGATTGTCTCAAGCCAGGGTACCTTCCTTTTTGGGGAGAAGGGAATGGCAGGGTTTTTATGCAGATTACTTCACTGGCGCTGACCAAGAAATATCAGATTGATTGTTAAAGGGTCAATCCATTTTGGGCTTGTTTATCTTTTTACTAATTGTTTATGGATAATTAGTGAAATTGGAAGCAATTTAGGAACATGGTATACTAGGCAGCCGTCAAAATGAAAATTATGACTATTTTCGAGGTGCATGGAAAATAAGTGTGATGAATGATAAGCAAAATAAGAGCAGAATGAATTATGTGTCATGTTAGTAACTATGTAAAAATCGAGAGCATATGTGTCTGGGAAAAAGTGGCACTAAAGGTGGAATGGTAATAACTTCTGTTAAAAAGGAAAAGGAAAAGTCCAAAATGGAGTCATTTGCCCCCCCCAGCAAACCAAGGCTTCATAGTTTCAACCTATCCCAGGAATGTGAGCTTTTAACAGTCAATATGAAATTTCCTGTGAGGTGGTGTGCATGGTAAAAGCCCTGCCATTCCCCTACCCCCCAAAAAGAAGATGTCCTGACCTGTGACAATCCCTTTTTTCCTTTTGCTAATAACCTCTTGCCCCACCCTTCTGCCTATGAAAACCTTCCATTCGGTACAGTCCCCGGAGCCTCTCTCTACCCGCTGGAGGAGATGCTGCCCAATTCATGAGTAGCTTAAAAAAGCCAATTAAATCTTCAGATTTACTCGGTTGAATTTTGTTTTTTAACACCCTTGACATATCAGAGAGTTAGTAGTCTCTCTCTTTCTATATCTCTTGTCTTTTTGTGTCTGTCTTTCCTTCCTAATTCACATTATTGCTGTTATAGTGATATTGGCAGAACATGACACTTCTAAAGAGATTTTCATTATTTGTTTGAAATACAGCAGTGCCTAAAATACCCAGCATTAGAGGGAAGAAGTGGTAAGTTTAAATGATTTATGAATTTGGTATTTTGTTAAAAATTTTTTAACTGATTAAAAGACTAAAATTTAAAAGATCATTTTTTTCCTGATCTTAACTCAAACACAAAGACAACAGCAAAACCATTTTGGCTAGAAATCTTTCTAAAATGCATTGCATCCCATCCTGCCTTTTCCAGCAGTTTCCGGAACATATCCTGTTCTTTTCTTTCAATCTCAAGCTTACCACGGTGAATGTCAATTTCTCTCCCACACTAGAATACGATGATGTCCTCATGCACAGTTCAGGTATAGGGTTATCTGCTTCTACATGGCATGATCAGATCTCTGAGTTTTGATTCCCTGATGCTTTTTGTGCTGTTTGGTCTTCCTCTCTCTTGCCATCTATCAGGTGTCATTTGCACGGATGCCAGTGTCCCAGCCTTTGGCAAACTTCCTTCCCTAACCACCTAACATGCTTGCTGCTTCTAATGTGCCTTGTTGGAAAATCACGCAATCGAGTTTACTAGAGTTTGCAGAGAGCTCCAAAGGGCCTTCCACTCTATGTAAGTGTTTGGATGATGCAGACAGGGCCGTATCTATTTTGATCGCTCAGAGGTATTTTGGCTTGTTTCTCAGCTCTTGGCTATTTCCTGGCCACACGGAGGTCTCAGGGAAATGACCTCTGCACAAGGGACATGCTGCTGTAGGGAACATAAAATCCTGGCTCTCAGACGGAAAGCATAGTAGTAGTGGATCCAGGCAACACCAACAAATCAATGGAAACTGAAAGCAGACTCAAGCGATCCATAGTCATCAAAAATCCCACGCTTGCACCTCTCCATTCTTTTCCCATGTCACTTCATCCTTTCCATTCATAGACTTCATCCTGGTCCAAGTTTATCTCCAATTTAGAAAGGAGCAATAAAACAAGAAAAAGCAGAAATTATACAAAATGGGGAATAATGATTTATGTGATTCAAGGATCTTCTCCTTTAGCCAACCAATACATAGCACACATTTTGAACACAAAAGGCATATTTTTAACACATAAAGCAGGTTGCTGATGCTGTGAAAACTCAAAAGCAATAGGCACTTATACTCCCTACCCTCATTTTTTCCCCTGCAAAATAATTAACTGTAGGAATAGAGTGGACCACTTTTGTTATTAAAACTGAATTAAATATATGTGCTATATAAATTCAGGTATTTCTGCTACCTAGGTTCAGTGCTATCTTCAAGTTCAATGTTAGTCACAGTGAATATGTAGGCATTGTTTTGAGGAGAGTTTCTACCATAGTTTATTGAATTTCATCCCGCTCTTGAAGGTATTTACGCACTTTCAGGGCCTAGGAAAACTTACCACACTTTCAAACCTCCTCTTTCTTCCCCTAAATACCCGACAAATTGGCAATAACCACAAAACAAAAAAAGCAAACGCACCCCCCTAACCTTCAGTGGTTAAAAGATAACTTATAATGGGACATAATTTTTGGTTTCTTTTGCTTAGTTCTAAAGAAACTTATAGATTCTATGGATCTATGTGAAAGAAGTGACCTACACTTAGATCAGTGTAGGAGAAATGACCATCTTGTAAGAATCAGTGCAAGTTGCTGGAGAAATTTTTGTTCGGCGTGATTAGAAATGATCATTAGTACCGGATAATGGGTTGGAAGGTGCATATACTGTTTTATTGCTTACCATGTGCAGGTGCAGACTGTCCAGGGAATGAAAGGGAATCTATTTGGAATGAATAGCAATGTTGTGTCTACATCAGACAAGATTTGCTGGTCATTGTGATAGAAAACTCATTGAAAAACCGGTTATCTTTTCCATAATTTGAAGGGTATGTTATTGAAAACCTACACTGCCCTGTTGTTATCCAAATACATCACATATTAAAAATGCATTTGTTGCATCTATTGAATTCTGGATTGTTCATGGAGGTAGGGACAAGGTGAACTTCTAGAAATCACCTACCCAAACATATTAGAATAATCCAAAAGTGCTTACAGCCCTGAAACCATTCCAAACCATATCTTATCCAGTAATTAAAAAAAATTCTGCCATCACACTTTCATGTTATGAAAAATTATGAATAACCAGTACCCTTTCCACCTTTTTTGTTCCTTTTCTATTGGAAATGATGATGGGGGACAAGATGGCCAAAAGGTTAGGAACTACAGAATACTTTCCCTTGTGGGTCTAGAATACCATGAGGATCTACAAATTTGATGATTGGTAGCTTCATGGATGTTGAGAATAATTTATGTACTCAACTTATTATGTAACCATTGGTTTTCTATTAAGCTAAACAAATGCAATCAATTTAATATGCATAATTGATAAGACCCATATAAATGAAGTAGTTTAATCTTTTACAGCGGTGGTTCTTAGCTTTGCATTCATACTAGCAGCACTTGGAGAGGTTATCTTAAAAACCCTAAACTCAGGCCACATCCCAGAGCAATTAAACTAGAATCTTTTGGGGCCGGGACTCAGACACCAGCACTTTGAGAGCTCATTAGGTGGTTCTAATAGGTAGCTGAGTTTGGGAAACACTGCTTTATGGACTACCCCTGTTTGGTCTTAGTTGAGCATAAGTATGTTTGGGACTCTTTCTTTAACAGTCTGTTTCTTTAAGAGTCTTTAGAGACTATTTCTATTTCTTTTGCTTCAAGCAAAAGCAAATCATTTGAAAATAATAATTTCATTTTTCTTTTACTCCCTTTTCTTTTTCTGTGCTCTTGGTTTTACTGCCGTATCGATCAGTACAGCGTGATAGCACATGGGGCAGGTCATCCTAGGTTTGAATATGGGTTGGGCTACTTACTAGTCATCACAGACTGGCAATATGACCCCATCTCTAGCAGTGACTCTCAACTCGAGGTCATTTTACCCCCTAGGAGACATTTGGTGATACTGGAGACACTTTTGATTGTCACCACTGCGGGGCTGCTTTTGCCATGTAGCGGGTAGAGGCCAGTGATCTTGCTACACGTGCCACAGAGCACAGAACAGCATGGTACCATCTGGTGCTGGGGGGCAGGAACCCTGATCTACAGAATGAGGCTGTGGAGCCTGACTGCCTGTATTCAAATTCTTGTTCCTCGTCTTCCTAGTTGTGACCTTGAGCAACTTACTGTTTCTGCCTATATCTACCTGAAAATGTAAATATTATTAGTGCTCACCGTAGAGTTGATGGGAAGTTTGAATGAGCTAATGTATGTGAACAATTAACACAGTGCCAGGCAGCTCATTCTCACCAAAAAGATGTCTCCTTCTATTTGGGGACATCTATGGCTTTGTGTCAGGGTCCTTGAGACCATTTGCTTGACTCTGCTCCGGATGATCTCAGTGGTAATAGGTCACGATTCGGTGCTAGGAGGGGCAAAGGGGTTGCAGGGTAGAGCTGTCTTTGAACATGCACCTGCTTTGGAGTCCAAATGGAAATTCAGAGGAGACAAGCCTACGGAGCACAATAAAATTCCTTCCCCTTTCATGTTCCTCCCCCACTTTACTACTAGCTTGGTTCTTGCATTGAGGTGGAGTACTCAAATCAACAAACTTGTGGTGGGTCAAAGAAAAAGGCGGAGGTATTCTTCCAAGTGCTGATTCTAAGGGAAGAGGGTAAACAGCAATGAACACAGTTTATTAACAAACCTCATATTTATTATTAACAAGAGGCCAATAGTACACTCAGGAAAGGGCTCTGTGCTGGGATGAGACTGGGCGATCCCTGCACTGACTGCTCTTCATTAACTGGTTTCATTTCCATTTGTTTCTTTGGTCATTATAATTGCATAATCGCATTTCAAAATATTTTCACATTTGAACTTTTTTCTCTATGCACGTGCTTTTCTCTAGTCACAATATGCGTAGAAGTAGGAGTGTTTTTTAAAATAGCTTTATTGAGATATAATTCAGATACCATACAACTTACCCAGAGTCTACAATTCAATGGTTTTCTCAGTATGTTCACAGACTTGTGCAACTATTGCCACAATCAATTCTAGAACATTTCCATTGTCCCCCAAACAAAACCTGTACCCATTAGCGGGCACTGGCCTCCTACTAGAAATTTTCTGTCTTTATAGATTTGCCTATTCTGGGCATTTCATATAAATGGATTAATTCAGTATCTGGTCTTCTATGTTTGGCTTCTTTCACTTAGCATAATGTTTTCAAGGTTTATCCACAGTGTGGTATGATCAGTACTTCACTCATTTTTATGGCCAAATAATAGTCCACTGTATGGATATGCCACATTTTCTTTATCTGTTCATCCAATGATGGATATTTGGGTTGTTTCTAACCTTTTGACTATTGTGATAGTGCTGCAATGAACATTTGTGCACAAGTATTTGAACACTTGTTTTGAATTCTTTTGGGTGTATATGTAAGAGTGGGATTGCTGGGTCATATGGTGTAACTCTGGGTCACATGGCCACATTTTGAGGACGTGCCAGAATGCTTGCCGAAGAAGCTGTGCAGTTTTACATTCCCATTGGAATGCATGAGTATTAAAATTTGTCTATCCTCACCGACACTTGTTACTACTTGTCTATTTGACAGGTACTAGTGGGCATGAAGTGGCATATCACTGTGGTGATTATATATTGTTGTTTAAAAACATATTGACATGCATTTTCCAGGTCATCACCCTTCATAATCAACATTTAAAGTGACTTCAAAATATTCTTCCAAATGGTTATATTATAATTTGCTAGACGGTCTTCTATCTGTGGATATTTAAGATTCCAAATTTTTATCATTATAGGCAGATTTTCCTGCATACAGGTTTCCTAATGTTTAGATTATTTAAAGCTACTTTCAAGACCCATTTTGAAGTCTTTCTTTATCCGTGAAGAATGTATAAAGTAATATGCAACTGGAAAATTTTGTGTGATGGAGAAAACATTCTATGGTGGATTAATATTTATCATCAAAGGTTTAAACTGGTGGAAAGCTCCCAATAAAGGAAAAGATTCTAATCACGTAGTGAACGCCAGTTTGGCCACCTAATCCATCTTTGCACAGCGATGGAAAGGTCCTCTCTAATTTCCACTTGAATAAACAGCGAACTCCCTGTGTTCACTATTGAGCTGGTACACTTAAATTTATTATTCCTTAAAAATAGACTTTTGTTACATAAGAAACAGGAATTATAAGCAAAAGGAAGGAAGGAAGGAAAATCCCCCTTCTTGGGAACAGTCATTGCCTCTTTCTATAGGGCCCCTGGCTGAGCATCCTTGATTGATTATCAATTCTAACTACCTCCAGTGATTGAGTAGGAGAAAAACCACTGTAGGCAGTTCTAATATATGCCTGGGGCCCCGAATGCTGAAACTGCTGGCATTTCTTCTAAGGAGATCCCCTTAGAGAAAAGTAATCTTGTTTCTATTTGCTTTGGTCTTCTGGTTAGTTTATATGTACTTAAGAGCAAAATTCCGACAAATACGTGGGAGAAAGTTTCAGTGGGCCCTTCCACCTACTTCAGAAAATTGATTTAAAATCGGAGTGACATTAATTCCCAGCTCATTAATTAGATAGCTTGCAGGGTCCATCTTCTGCTAATTTAACTTATTTCCCTAAATTCTACTTTACTACTTTTGTATGAAAAGATGTGCCACCGAACTGATTTGATGGTCACAAAAGGGACTTTTTTTGACTTGTAAAAAGATCTTTAAAAGAGCCTTTGAATATCATATTATAAATGCAATACTTCTACACATTTATCATTCACATTCAAATACTTATTGAGCACCTACTGTGCATAAGGCAAGATGCTGGGACCTTGGACTGAATTACACAATGGGTCAGGTGCTAAGGGGAGAGACTCATCCTGAGGTGGGAAATCTGTATTGTGAATGGAAAAGGGTCCATTGCGTAGGAACTCTCTGAGGATTTTCCAGACGTCAGCTTTATTTCAGCTTCCCTATTTGGAAAGTAGAGATAAAACCCAAGCATGATGGAAGCAGGGAGGGGTCCTGGGGGTGTCTGACCAACATGAGAACAGGTGTGGGGTTCCGGTGTTTGCAGTGCTGGGCTGGTGGGAGGCTGGTGTGCCTTGCCAGGGGCCTGAAGTGCAGGAGAGAGTGGCAGCTTTATGTCACTGCACGATTTTGCCCTGGTCCCCAGGCATCTTGCAAATGCTCCTAGGCAAGTGTTTGCAAAGCTGTCTTCCCTCGGAATCTCTTGTGCTTCTTTAGAAAAATACAAATAGCTTAACTGCCAAGTCCCAAGATTTTGATTTAGTTGGGAGGTGAGGAGCCTGGGCTGGATGTTTCCTCAGCTTCCCCAGGCAATGTTCATGCAGTCAGGTGTGGGGACCTGTACAGCACAGGCATTCCAAGTCAGGCAGTGATGCCAGACCACCAGGCAGCACTTCGGAATCACCTGGAGACTGGTGAAAATGCTGATGCCTGGGGCTCATCGCTAGAGATGCTAATGTCCTGGTTCTTCAGTGGGCCTGAGCATGGAGACTTTCCCAAGTTCCCCAGGGAACTGCAATGGCCAAGCCAAGCTGAGAACCACTGGCTGAAAGGCATTCAGTCCTGATGAATCATCCCTGTTGCTATCAAAGCTCAAAATGAAGAAATGGTGGCAGATTGAGTAACAAAAGCAGAGAAATCAAGGGAGTCGGGAGATCAGAAGAAAGGATTCAGAGCAGACAGACTGTTCTAGAGGGAGTGCATAGGCATGTCCTTATCAGTGCAACACCATTCAGTGCACTTTCTCTGACACAGTTGTACTTTGTCATTTAATGGGGGTGGGAGAGCAGGAAACACGACCACTCCTGAAAAGACCTGCCGCTTCTGGAAGGTTCGTGGCCAGTGCCTTGATTATGAAATGAGGCTTTTGCTTCCAGAGGATAAATCGTGTCAGGAGTCCCCCAGGCCAGTAGAACCAACACAAGAGCACGGTCTGGTGATTTCTTCACCTAAAGGCAGGACACCTGTGCAGAGCGTGAGGCAGCCTTCACACACATCAGAGAAACTAGGCCGAGTTTTGCAGACTCTGTACTCGTAACTATGCCTGTTTCTTCTCATTTGCAAATGGCACAGCAGATGGCAGTCCAACATAAAAGGAATGAGATGGTTTTGTGAGTGTCTCCAGTGGGGGCACCCGGGCAAGAGATGTAGTTGGGAATTGTACAGCGTTTGAGAAGCACTGCCCAAAGGCACTTTCTGGGGTGACAGGATTGTTCTATATCTTTACTGCCCAGTCCGGTAGTCACGAGCCACATGAGCTCTTGAGCCCCTGAAATGTGATTAGTGAGAATGAGGATCTGAAATTTAATTTTATTTAATTTTAATTAAGTACAATTTACATTTAAGTAGCAGCATGAGGCTAGTGGCTTCCATATTGCCCAGTGAAGCTCTAGAGACTGAATCTTGCCTCTGTCACTTATTACCCAGTTAACCTGGGGCACATTTCTAAGCTTCTTCAAGCCTCAGTTCCCTCATCTGTATTTCTTATTTCCTGGCACCAGAACTCTCTGGGAAAATACCTTGATGGCTAATTTAGCTGTGAAAATATAGGCCTTGGAGAAGAGTCTGGAATGGAAATGCAGAATGTATGAAGGGCTATTCATTTTCTATGAGAACATGGAAGAAATTATTCATTTACTGTTGGCCCTGATAAGAAGGAATAAGGGAGAAGGGGAAAGAGCAGCCAGTGAGAAAGGTTGGGGCTACATGGAATGTTGGGGTGGCTGAAAGGATTCTGGGAACAGGGAAAGCTAATATTAGTTCCAAGTTCCTTCTGCTACTGAGTTGTAGACCTACTCTATTTTTCTATTTGTTTGATGTTCAAGCTTATCTTTCACCTTTATCTACAGCCAGCTCAGATGTTTTTTTTCTCTCTTATAACTCACGTGGGATTATTACCTTACATTGATGAGTCCAACTTCTATCTATTTTTACTGATTTGAAGGTCTTGTTTACCCCGTCAGTTGTCCTTGTCTCTCCTATAGTGGTGTTCGTTTTCAATAGTGTTTATTATTCTTCCTTTTCAAATGTCACTAATTACTCATTCAGTACATTCTGCCTTTGGCTCAAATGCTATTTGCACCTTATTTTCATCTTTCTTATTTTTGTCAGCCTGCTTCTTGTTGCTGAGTGAGCTCTTACAGATCATTCTTGTACTTAAGGATCAAACCTCTCCCTGAGGGCAGGCTGGGAAGTCTGAGAAGTATAGGGCTTTGACCATAGCTCCTGAAAAACTCAGAGCGTACAGGCTACTCTAGTGGTTACCAGACAGAAGTCTGACTTTCCTTACAGATGATGTGGTAACTTAAAGTTTGGAAATTCAAATTGAAATATTTTCTTCATCCCTAAGCAAAATAAAATTACCACCTCACCTGCAATTCAATGGCAGTGTGTTTAGTCCAAGCCACTCATCAATTTACGTGACCAACTGAAAGGGTATTGATCGAAATAAACATAAACATGCCTTTTGTCCCTCAAAATATATGTTTCTTATTGAAACAGCTTGGTGCAACTACCATGGCATAATTAATCAAGCTTATTACTTGAATTTTCAGCCAGCATTTTTATCCCAGAGATGGAGAACTGCAGTGGTATCTTTACACATTCTGGTGCTGAGCACTTAATGATTTGAGGCCTGGGGAACATTGTGTTTTCCAGTGTGCTCAGATTTTTAATGCAGGCACTCAGGTGTCCTGAGTAAAGACAATTGTAGCTCCACTTCTGAAACCCCAACAGCAGAATAATAATCCAGGAAAAGCTGTGTTCCTTATTCTGATGACTAAAGAGAAACCTCATTATGCAGTCACTTCATTTCAGCTATTTATTCTCCATGGTGAATAATAAACACAGGCATAAACTTTAAAGAGATATTTTCTTTTCCAGGAGATGGAATTGCTTAGAAAACTCTAGAATTGAAAAAACAATCTGAATATGAAACTTGTCAGACTTGAAAACTAATGCTTGAAATTTTTACCTACTCTAAGTGGTGAGAGCTGCCAAAGAGTGTATTAAAAAAAGCACCCAAGTTTGTCTCTGAATAGATTGGGTGTTTATCATTCAGTATTATATATGAAGAGTTCCTCACAAACTTAGAACATCCTGTCAAGCTCTCTTGTTTTACTGTGTTTGTAAATCATAGAGTGTGTTTGAAAAATAAAGTAATGGTGAGAGCCCTGATGTGTGGTAAAGCATTGCTATTAGTGTCAATTTTTTCTTCCTACACCTTTACCTAGAGCTCCCATGAGGAAAATACTAGTGGGGAAAGGGAACACATGCTGAGAAATGGAAAAATATCTGAAAGGTACACAGAGCATTTGCTTTTCTTGAGGGGAGGAGGTGGGTTCCTTTTGGAACATGAATCAAGGTGTTTGAATATCCCTAAGGTTGGTATATCAGTTAAGGTGCAGCCAGAAGGGAGAAATCACCTGTTGTTTGAACTCTCTCACTGGAATCGTTTGTGAAGTTCTGAATTTTCACAAAAGGTTACCTAATAGTCTCCCCATCTCCATGGTGCTGCAAACCAGACTGTCATGGTGTCCTTATGAGAAAACTAAAAGTTATGTATTTTAGCAGTTTCCATGATTCAGACTGACATAGTGAGGTTTATCTGAAAAAAAATTATGCTTGAACCTGAAAAATCATATTATGGAAGAAATCCTAACTATAAAGGAAAATGTTCAAGCTGAAGTGTTAGGTGAACAAAGCAAGTTAACAAGCAGTACATAGAGAGAATTTTAGTGAGGGCAGGGGAGCTGGATTGGACTAACTCTCCTACATATATCAATTGAAAATATTTGACAAAATGTTAACTAAATAACTATTTGAAGGCACTCGAAAGTGACAAAAAGACTGCAGAAATAGGACTGGACTCTTGAAATCAGGGGACTGCACTGGGTAAGATCCAAGCTTATATCGTTTTCCTCTGAAGGTATTCTCCAGTCTATGCTAAAACCCAAAGATGAGCTGATTTCATACTGGCTAGAGTTGTCAGAAGATCAGTTAGGTGATTCAGGAGTGGCTGGAATTTGAGTGATAAAACCCTAGGAAAGAGGGAGTCATGGAGGTGGCTGCATATAATCTCCCCTTAAATCCTTTATATGCATCTCACATATGCATAGAGATTTGTGTATAATCTCCCCTTACATCCTTGGCTGATTCCTGAATTAAACTTGCATAAAGGGGCATCCAAAGATACTAGTGGAAGGCAACAGCCGGAGAGCCGGAAAATGTGGGCAGAGATTCAAACTCCTGACCACAACAGAGAAGACAGAGTTTGGACTTTGAGTCCTGCCAAATTATGTAGGTTTGTCAAATACTTTGGGATTTGCACTGAAACTCAGGAAAGGTCATGCCAAGGGTGCTAAAACTCTGTCACAGGACTAAGAGATTAATCCTAAGGTCTCAGGACAAATAAAAACCCATCCATCCTAACAAAGCATGAAACCAAGCCTCCACAAGTGCAAGGTTACCAATCAGTAATTTAAATACCTGCAAAACAAAAATCAACAATAATTCACAGGGGATAACAGTCCAGATTTTCTAAAACATTATCCAAAATGTCCAACATACAAAAAAAACCAAAACAACGTGCAAAAAACAGAAACATGTGACATAAGGTCTGGAAAGAAAGCAGTGAATAAAAACAGATGAAAATTTGCAGACAGGAACTTTGAGAGAGCTGTTATAAACATGTCCAAGAACTTAAATGACAAATTATTATAAGGAGTGAACAGATGGGAAACCGAGGTAGAGAGACAAACAAAAACTATGAAAAAGGACCAAATGAAATTCTAAAACTGTAAAACACAATAACAGAAAAGAAAAATTCAGTGGATAGACTTAATAGCAGCTTGGAATTGGCACAAGAAAGGATCAATGAATTTTAAAGACAAATCAATAACAATTGTCCAAACTGAAGAATAAGGAGAAAAGGAGACCGAAAAAACAATAAGCAGCTTTCCTAATGACAGGTAGGACAATATCAAGTGATCTTCATGTGTGTAACTGATGTCTGAGAAGGACTGGAGAGAAAGGAGCATGAAAAATAATGAAGAAATAATGGTTGAAATATTCCCAGTGGTGAAAAA
This sequence comes from Manis javanica, assembly GCF_040802235.1. Classification (NCBI taxonomy): domain Eukaryota; kingdom Metazoa; phylum Chordata; class Mammalia; order Pholidota; family Manidae; genus Manis; species Manis javanica. The sequence continues at coordinate 8,658,388 of NC_133174.1, forward strand.
CACCACTTTATAGGTTTAAGAAGCTCAGGGAACATCAAGCAGGTAAATTACAAATGATACTACACCTGGGCATATCATAGTCAAACTGCTGAGAACCAAAGGTAAAGAGAAAATCTTAAAAAAAGTGGCTTGTGGGGAGGGAGACATTAAAAAACAATGGTATGAGTTATGGCTGACTTCTCATCCGATATAATAGCTACCCAGAGACAATGGAATGACATTTTAATCATGCTTAAAGGAAAAATTCAACCAGAATTCTATATCCAGAAAAAAAATTAAATGAAATAAAAGAAAAAAAAACACAGAAATACATATCCAGAGAAAGTGTTTTTTAAAAATGAAAAGGAAAGAATTCAAAGATATATTTTGACAAGGACAAAAGCACAAGGAATTTGTTCCAAGCAAAGAACTGAACTGCAAGAAATGGGAAAGGAATTTCTTTAGGCTGAAGGGTAATGGCATCAAATGGTATCTCAAGTACAAAAGAAGTAATAAAGAACACTGGAAGTGATAAGTATTTGCACGAATGTAAAAGACTCTTTTCATTTTTAATCTTAATCTCTTTAAAATGCAGATGACTCTCTAAAGCAAAGATAGTACTTTGGCATTAATGATATGTATAGGTGTAATATATATAACAACATTAACAAGGTGAGGTTAATGGAATTATACTGGATGAGGTTCTTACATTTTATGTGAAATAGCATAATGTTAAATCTACATAGTTTCTGATAAGTTCAGGACACATATTGTAATGTTTAGAATACAATTACTCAAAGTAATACAAAGAGGTATAAAAAGTCAATAGAGGAATTAAAATCGAACAACACTTGATTAACTAAGAAAGTAGAAACAGAGGAACAACAACAAAAAATGGGACAAATAAATATTTTTCTTAACTGTATCTAGAAGAAGTGGAAAATAACCAAGATAATAGAAAATAAAAAGTTGTTCTACCTGATAATAAACATGACCTATGAAACTATAGTGATTAGAATATTGTGATACTAGTGTAGGAAAAGATAAATCAATGGGAATAAGTCCACGAATATAGGGGAATTTGTAAAGATGGTGTTTCAACTTGGTGTTGGTGGAGGGGGAACCTACAGCTAACATACTTGTTGGTGAAAGACCAAGCAAGCACTTCTCCTAAAGATTAGGAAGAAGGCAAGGATATCTGCTTTCCCAACTTCCATCAAACCTGTGTTGTCTATTTGCAGATGATATGATCACGTCAAGGTAATTCAATGAGGGAAAGGATAATCTTTTCAACAAATGTTCCCGGAACAATTGAATATCCACACGGAAATAGGTTAACCTCAGTCCCAAACTGATCCACAGGCTCCATACAATTCCAATCCAAATCCCAACAGGTTTTTTGGTAGACATAGACAAGCGCATTTGAAATTTACATGTGAATGCAAAAGACCTAGAACTGTCAAAACCCTCTTGAAACAGAGGAACACAATTGGAGGACTTTACCTTACTTCAGAACTTGTTTGCTCTGGGTCAGATTCCAGGAGGAGCCAGTTCTGAGACTGTGACATTTCATGTGAAAGCGTTACTGGAGACTGCTCATAGGAACACGTGTGAGGAGTGACGTATGATTAAGCAGAGGGAGAAGGTGAACAGCAGAAGAGCTGCAATGGGTGCTTCAGTTGATCTTTCAGGGAGCCCTGCAATTGAGACAGCCCTTCAGAGCTGCCCTGCTTCGAGGTGAGGGAGGCCTGGCTTTTCTACCCTCAGTTCGCCCACTCCTGGCTGCCGGCTTCCCCCAGGGAAGGACTGTAACATTGGCTGAGTCAACATTCTGCAGCTGATGGCCATCAGGTACTAGCACTTCCAGCAGCTGGGGAAGTGGGTGCTTCAGTTTTTAAAGAGGACCTAGGTCGTGCTCAGAGCACTGCCTACCATCCATCCTTTGTTCCACTCGGAGGCCCTCGCACCTTACAATAAGTTCCGGAATAGCCTCTCAAGTAGGGTTGGTCTCTTTTTCTGCAAAAAGCTTTAGGAGGAAAGTTAGTGATAACTATAGCCTTCATCCCTGCAGCTGTTCTTGAGGCCACAGCTGACACTTGCCAACTCTCCCCTCTACTACTGACTGTGGGTTCTATTCACCCATGGCTATCAAGGGGAGAAAGAGTAAACAAAGTGTAGTATGGCCATTTGATGGAATCCTACTATATTCATACGGTGGAAAATGGCTAAGCAATAAAAATGAATTAAATGCTTATACATGAACAATGTGAATAAATCTCAAGAACATTTTGTTGTGTGACTCTATTTTTTTGACATTCAAGCACAGGCAAAACTAGTGACAGAAATCAGAATAGTGATTGCCTACAGAGGGTGGGGATTGACAGGAAGGAGCCATCATGGAACCTTCTGGAGGAGATGGAAATATTCTACTTCGTGATTTGGGTGGAGGGCACATGGGTATATACATTCATCATAATTCATCCAATTGTACATAAAACATAAACCAAAATGTTAACCATGTTGGAATTGACTGATTTTTGTTTTCTTATATGCTACATCTGTGTTTTCCAAGTTTTCCCCCAATGAACACGTATTTCTTGAGCAACTAGAATTTATTTTTAAGAAATGAATTGTTTGGTTTGAGCTAGGGAGTTGTTTTTCTTCTAATTTGACCACTTATAAGTTTATGTCTACACAAGGTCATATTTTCCCTGGATGTACTTAATGCACTAACACGTATTAGCATACTGCTTACAGAGGGTTTCAAAGTTCTAATGAGTCATAGATTTTGTATGGCTGGAAAGTAACTTGAAAAATCAGCCTAGTCCACAGCACTCAGGAGAGCTGCTTATTATTTATTTATGCATCTTCTGGGTATGCCTCTAGGTACACTTTCTTTAGCTAGCCTCTTCCAATGCTTTGTCATCTTGATGGATAATTGCTCAAAAGATCCTTTTGGGGGGGTGAAAGCCAGACAGAATACTATTATATTGAGGACAAAATGAGGTTATTGGCCTGTAGAATGTTCTTTGACCCAGTTGATCCTATTGTTCAATTATTGATATTTTTGTAGTTTGATTTTTTCTATTATCTGTGATGAAATTAAACAGCTGTGTGTATGTGTGAAACTCACTTTTCTTTGAGGGCCACTTCCTTTTATTATTTAAGAAATTTTAAGCACGGAAGTACCTCAGCTCCACAATGATATTTAGTTCGGAATAAATGCACTGTACCCATCCCTGCCTTCTCCTATCCAGCAGACTGTCGTTTACATATTAAGAGAGGAACTACCTCATTAAGGAACTTATACAAATTATCTCAAATATGTATGAGGAACAGGTGTTTACAGATGGAGTCACGGCATTGTATGGTGTATGAGTGGACAGTTAGGGCTTCCCCCACCCCCCACCTTCATCCCTCCCTCTCCTTCCTTTATTCTCTCACTTCCCTTTCTTCTCCCCTGATCTATTCCACAAGCCTGCCATGATTTAGCATCTGAGAGAGAATGTCACAGGAAATGTGGAGATGTTCAGGAATGCTAACTGGGACTGAGAGCTCCTTATTGTGCCAGATTAGAAGAGAATGAAACTATTTGTTGGAATCCTTCCATGTGGACACCATAGGACCAAATAATTTATTTTCTAAACCAGCATACTTTTGAGAGGGAAAGAGTACTATTGCTAATTTAGTTAGCACAACAGCCATAAATGGGATTATTGCAGGCCATCTTGACTAGAATAAGCTTACCTGAACTGCTTTTAGCCAACCTGTGAGTGATGGCTGCAGTTGCCTGTGTGTTTATTCACCAGAGGGGAGGGAGGGAACTGTGTCTAAGGAGAGAGTCCAGTTAAGGCAGGTTTTGTCTTTATTAGGTAAAGAAGAAAAGTAGTCTATGTGTCTGTTGAAGTCCACAGCTGTCATGAATACTGTTACAAATATAGATTTCAGCATGTTTATGTGGTTCATGATGCTCCAATATTGATGGGGATATGGCTTGGTGGGAAGCTTTTATTTTGGGGGTGGCCTGTCTCCTTCTTACTGACTTTTCTGTATGCAATCACATGTCTGTTCATGAGAGACAATCTGTTTGCCTATTCACGGGAAAACTTCCCTTTGATTCAGCTTTGGCCTACTCCATGCTTGCCTGCATTACTGTTTTTTTTTACACTAATCAAAATTGATGGCTATCGACCGACTTGGACACTGTTCTGATTTTATGAGTATTTTTGCACACAAACTGCTCCTTGGTTATGCCTATAATTGGTACAGAGGCTGCAGAATCATTTTTTGATTTAATTGGTTGTTCTTGACTTACTTTTAAGCAGTTTTTTGTGTGCAAAGCAGCTACTGAGTCTAATTTGACGAGAATCCCGTTCATCAGTTTAAAAGCATAGTCACATTCCTGGGTCTGTACTGAGAACAGGGAAGTTTGTTAAGGAAAAATGTATAGACTGTAAAGTCAATTCTCAATATTCAGCTGTGTCTGGGAACAAATCAGGGCAATATAAGTATGATGACTTTCACTTAATTCAATCACTTGTTAGTTTGATTCTATTTAATTTGATCAGAAACCCATAAAACCAAACCATTTGTAATAAGGGCAACACAACTCCTCCTCTTTTATTTTGAATGACTTTAATTACTGCAGGCAGGGCTACAGAGTCATTCAATTACTGGTTGTAATAACATTGTCATTTAATTAATAATGCATGCCTCATATCTGAGTGAGAGAGGAGTGTGAAGGCTTTAGAGAATGTTCACAACTACAAAATGTAATCCAGATACATGCGATTAAAATTCCAAGACCTATTGACAAGGGTAAACTCCTGCTGTAGCCTACCGGGGATGGAAATGATGGACCACGTCCAATTGCTTGGTGAATAAACTATTCCTTAGTGAAACAAGGTAGGAGGCATTTTGGAACAATTATTAATAGTGGTGTTGCCAACTATTACAAATGGAGATGTAGTAGTAATAGTAATAAAAATAGTACTCATGATAGCAAACACGTATAGTGCTTATTATGTGTCTGGCAATTTTCAAATACTTTATATTCATTTCTTTAATCTTTACAACATCCTTCTTTACCTTCCTGTTATGGAAAGGTGTTGTCTTAGCTTGGATTCCCTTAGAAGATGGTTGAGACAAGAATTTGAATGCAGGTTGTTTATTTGGGAGGTGAAGGAAACTAGTAAAGAATGGGGAAGTGAGACAGGAATGGAAAGGTAGGCAATAAAGGGTTAACAAGTTATGTATCACTAATGGCAACTGGTTAAGTTTGGGGAGGGAACTGGAACATTTTTATATACCAACTCCTATCAGTCATTTGTTGAGGGCTGCCCCCAGGAGGCATTAACTCCCTGGCACTTGCAGCCTGCCAGCCGGTGGCCAATGCAACTACAGTGCCAGAGAGAGCCTCCCGGCAAAGAGTCACAGGGAGCTGGGCTGCTGGCACTGAAGAGGTCGGGGCTAGAGGCCCTGAGAGCACCTACATTAGTCTTTCATAATGTTTAAAGTTTAAAAAGCAGGATACGAAACAATATGCATAGACTGTCTCCATTTTTACAATCTCACTCCACACACACAATATGCTCACACACTTACAAGTGTATAGAACCTACCACTGTGTTGCTGTCTCCCTTCCGTCCAGCTCCTCCCTGGATCGCATCCCCTGAATACCTTTTTGAGCACTTCGTTCCCTCGGTTTTGATCACGCATTATGAACTATAAACAATCAGGTCAAATATGAATATTCGTTTGATTTTTATACTTGATTTATATGTGGATCCCACATTTCTCCCTTTATTATTATTATTATTTTTATTTTTAATAAACTGCTGAAGTGGTAGGTAGATGCAAGATAAAGGTAGAAAACATAGTTTAGTGTTGTAAGAGAGCAATTGTAGATGATCAGGTGTGTGCCTGTAGACTATGTGCTAATCCGAGCTAGACAAGGGCAATAAAACATCCACGGATGCAGAAGCTTTCTCTCAACACAGGGGGGTTGAGGTTCTAAGCTTCACCACTGTTGTTCCCCGATTTCTCACCTGGTGGCCCCCCTGCGACTGTGCTTGTCTTAGGTTATTCCACCCTTGAGGAATCTTACCCGTCTCTCGCTAACCAGTCATCTTCCGGGGCCATACAGGGAAATATAAAGTTGGTAAGTGAGAGAGAAGCCATATTGTTTGAAAAGGTTAGCTTTTTACTTCTTTGCAGATTTATGCCCTGTGGCTTCTATGCCCAGCACTTGTCTCGAGGTATCTTTACCACTTGGAGGAATTATGATACTCGGTAAATTCGATATGAGGCATGAATTCTATTTAAGGGTTGTAATTAGGAAGGAAGAAGAAAAGCTATAGAGGTAGCATATGGAAGAAAACATGGGAGGATTATTTCTTTGACATATCTTCTTGTAGAGTACCTTAAGTATGTATAGGTTTTAAACTACTAACTAACTTGCGCACACATATTAACATAATAGAAATACGGTGACATAAACAAAGCAAATCTATAATTACCAGCCATCTCCAGTGAAGCCAAAAAAACCATTTAGGCACCCTAGGCATTTGTGAAAATTAGTCTATGATATGATGGATATTGTCCAACTGTACTTGAACAGTCTGAGAGAAATCAGACAAATTAAAGCAACCCATTTCTGGGATCTGTTCACATCCCATATGTTCTTTTAACTGTAGATAGTCTATAGTCGTAAGATTTTGGAGCGCTACAACTTGCACCCCTCCCAACTCCTGATTGAGTTCCAACAGTACAGATTCGGTCAAATTCGTTGTCTGAAAAATATGGAACGCTTCACGAATTTGCATGTCATCCTTGCGCAGGGGCCATGCTAATCTTCTCTGTATCGTTCCAATTTTAGTATATGTGCTGCCAAAGCGAGCACTAAGCATCTTTTTCAACAGTTTAAGATATGCTTAGGTTTTCTTTGTATTTATTCTGCTTGGGGTTCATTGAGCTTCTTGAATCTGTGGGTTGGTATCTTTCATTTCATCAGTATTGAAACAATTCTCAGCCATTACTGCTTTGCTTTGAACATTGGTTTTGTTCCATCCTCTTTATTTCCTTTCTTTCTAGGAGTTCATTACATATTTTTAGGTCTACTATCCATGTCCCTCATGGCTATTATGCTCTTTTCTGTATTTTCTATCTTTTTTATACACTGTACATCAATTTGTATGTATCTTCTCATCTGTCTTCTTCTGTTCAGTTGTATCTAATCTAATCTTAAACCCATCTATTGAATTCTTAATTGTAGATACTTTCTTTTTGGGAGGATGTTCTAGAACTTGTTATTTTTCATTATAGGTTCCAGGACTCTGCTGAAACTTTTTTCCAATGATCTTTTCCTATATTAATTATTCCTATATAATTCCTATAATAGTCTTAATTATTTCAAGATTTTAGTATTACAAATCACTTGCCATTCTGTTTAAATTGCTTATTTTATTTCCTTAGGTTTTGGTCAATTACTTCTGTTTTTGTTTTGTTTTTTTAGCACAGCCTGTAATTTTTTAGTGGACACTGGATCTTGTGGGCAATAGATTATAGAGGGTCTGAATGATATTCTCCTCTTCCAAAGAGGGTCAACTTTTCTTTGGCAGGCAAAGAAAGTGCCAGTTTCTCAGCTGGGTCCTATGGAGACATGGTTTTCAGGTTTTGTGAAGGACAGTCTACTTCAGTGCTTCCCTTAATCCTAGAGCATGTTTCTGTGTCTCAGCACGTGGTCCAGGTGTTTAACTAAGCCTGAGGTGTTTATCAATGACCTTGGTAGAGTTGGAGCCACCACTGTTGTCTTCCTAGCACCATGTGGTTGCTACACCTCTGCCTAGCTTTTTAAAGCCTGTCAGCTGCTGCTTTTTTATGGGTTTCCAGGAGTCTCACCCTGCACATAGACAGCCTAGGAGGTAACTGATCATTTGAAGGGAAATTCTGGGCAGATTTTGGGGCTCAAGTTCTCTCTGGGACCTTGCCCCTCAATTTCCAGGCACACCGGCAGCTCCAAACTTTAATCTCCATCCCTTTGGCTCAGTAATATGGCTGCTGTCTGCTGGGCCATGAGTGTGAAGGACTCCTGGGGAATAACGGGTGACTACGGGGCTTCGCTCTTATGCGCCTCTTTTCTCCAAGCGCCTGGCCCTGCTGAGCTTGCCTGCATTGATGCTCTGCAGTGCCCTCAGAGGGCTGTTTACTGTATCGTGTTCAATACTTAGAATTGTTTTCAGCATGAGTATTAGTCTGCGGTTAACTGGTCATCCTTTGGTAATGCTGAAGTGTCACCTCCTCAGAGGGGTTTTCTCTAGCTACCATACCAAAGTGTTCTCTCCTTTTATCTCTTCTTTGTTTGCTTTTTAGTTTTTATCACAATATGTGTTTTAATTAATTTATTTTCATGTTTGTGCCTGTTTCCCCCTGAACGAATGTGCTAGAAAAATTCTATCCATGGAACTCTTACACATGGGCTATGTCTTAAGTTAATGGGTTGTGGAAGAAGCTAAGGGAGTATGAAAGTGGACAAGAAAGGGAGGGGCAGCAAAGAAGCTCCCTACTTTGCCAGGAGTGAGGTGGGAGGGGATTGCTAGGACTTGTAGAGAGAGGGCTGGAAGAGGCTGGTGTGGGTGCCTATGAGCTGACAAACCAGTTCCTGGGATTGTTTCCTACTATGAACATGCAACTCAAACCTACTCCTCCCAGGAACACAGAGGTAGACACCATCATCCCCATTGCCTCAGGGGCACACACGGAGACAGGATTTAAATCCAACCCAGATCTATTTGACTCCAGAACCAGTGCTCTTTTTCCCACATCTTCAGATCACACACTTTAGGGTACACATTTATGTCTCTTAAGGTCTAAATTGAGCTTGGACATCAGCTTTTGGTGATTCAGATATCAGCTGTCCAGTGGATGTCACTTTGGGAATCTCCTGTTACAGCACTGAATTAAATTTGAGGTTCAAGGACCTTATTAACAGTCTCCAGTTAAAATAGACCATTATCATTAAGTGCAAAAAAAAAACCCCAAGACATTCCAGTGTGTATAATATGGATGTAAAAAGAGAAGGAGAACATGGATTCACATGCAGAGAAAACCTTTGGGTGATAAACAAGGAACTAATAACTGGGAGGGGAAATGAGTGGGTACGTAGGGACGTGGTGAGAGGAGACCTCTTGCCATATGCTCTTCTGAAACCTTGAATTTTGTACCCTGATAATTTAAGATGCATTTAAAACAATTAAATGAAAAATATCTACATAATTACTATGCAGACATGAATGATCAACAAACATTTTTTGCCTTTGACTGCCTACCATATCCCCTATAACCCTTCTGTTTTAGGATGCTGCTGCCAAGAAACCAGATTTTGGGCATATCATGTGACCATTCTGGACCAATTTCCCATAGAAAAACATGGAGATTAGTTGGAATTGTAATGACATTATTTATATTATATTTACCTACCCAACAGATTAAAGAGAGTTTTCGATTGTCTTGATTTTGTATCATACTATTTCTATAGGATTATATGTTCCAAGTTTTCTAAAATATAGACTTACTAAAAGAATATAAAACTTTTGTAAGTTTTCATCATTTAAATAAAATATACTTATGACTGCTTAAAAAAATTTCATTCAGCATTTTCATCTTCGTGTGGGTACAACTGCTAACTTTTGGTGTTGAAAAGGGAAAAGTCAGGCTTTCATTTTAAAAGAGAAAAATGACTTTCTGGATGATGACAGGAGTGAAGAACATTAAGACATAATTCTATAATTCAAGCCAACTCTCAGGAATCAAAGAAATTCTTTGATGATCCAATTGCCTACTTAAAAGCAGGGATTTTTTTCTCTTCTGTTCTCTCTAGGATAACCGGAATTATTCATCTGAATAAAATGTGGCTTTTAAGAGAAAGAAAGAGTACATGATACCTTTGCATTTAGTGTACTTTTTTAGTGGAGTTTCTTTCACTTACTCCATTAGAGCAAAATAAATGATTCTGCTCCCTGGTGTCACATATGGTCATGTCTAAGTGACACTTTATGTTTATCTTAAGAGTATTTTGGCTTAAAGGCAGCACATGGAGTCTTCAAATGCAGAAGCTTTCTCTCAAAACAGGGGGGTTGAGGTTCTAAGCTTCACCACTGTTGTTCCCCGATTTCTCACCTGACTGCTGAATAACACTGAAAACGGCGCACTGATGACTGGGCAATTCTGTGTGGTCGGAGCCTTGCTAATTGAAGATGTGTCACACTGCCCCCTTAATTTAAGCATTCTGCTCTGCAAATGATGACTGCTGTTCTACATCTGTGCTTTTCCTTCCACATGACTCATCATTGGTTGCCCTGCTCCACACCAAGGGACACACAGGCACTGTGTGTGATGAAGTGCCTAGCACCATGCCTGGTACATGGCGGCCCTCAGTATTATTATCTACAAGCAGTAAAAGGAAGGTTTGTCTGAACTCAGGTTCCCCTGACCCTGATGTTTGCCTAAGGAAATGCTCAAGAGAGAAGGAAAGGGAGGGTGCAGGACCGGAAGTCCAAGCCTCCGAAGATCCCTGGGAATTCTGGAGGATGAAGGAAGCCTCACAGCCTGTTCTGCCTCCAGACCTTCAGGTGAGCGAGCTAAGGTTCCCAGCTCCCGTACTCCTGAGGAGGAAGTGAACCCCCAGACATTTCCGCTCTCAGTACACAGGGTGAAGTGGCTACAGAGGCTGAGGGGCAGTACTCTGAGGAGAGTGGTAGGCGCCGGCCTTGAGAAGCAAAGCCTGCTGAAGCCTGGGGAAGGGCACACAGACTTACAAAAGAGACCAGAGGAGGTCAAGGCAGGTTGGCCTTGTCTGCTGCAAGATTAAAGTAGGTCTTGCTTTTCGGGCCTGTGACCAGTGCAGCTGCACAGGGGCCTGCCCTCAGAAGGGCTCCACGCCTGGGATTCAGGGCTCTGCAGTCATTATCTTGAGAGTCGTAGTAACTTCATCTTCGACTTCGTGTTTTGTAAGTGAAGTCCAATGGGACAATGGAGCATGCATTGGGCGCTTGGAGCCTCAGTTCTTGCACAGCCCTGCCTCCCGCTGCCCAGTTCTAAGCGATATGGAGGCAGTTAGGGGCAGCTGTGGGAAGCTTTCTGGCAAGGGTCTTGAGATAGACTTGTACAGAGTCAAGGGACATGAAAAGAAGCAAATGGAAGGGGTACATAGTACAGGAGGTGGCAATGACATCTTCTCACATGCAGAGCCGAACATCTTAGTCATTTCTTTCCAATAAGTATTCACCGAGTGCCAACTACGCATTAGGCCCTGTTTGAAGTGTTAGAGGTACAGGACCCGCTCTTGCCCTCATTTTCATGTTTGTGGTGGAAGATAGAGTGTAAACATGTCTATTAGATTCCCGTGGCTGCTGTAACAAGGCACCACACACTTCGTGGCTTAAAACAACAGAAATCCAATCTCCCTCAGTTCTAGGGGTTAGACATCCTGACTCAGTGTGTGGGCAAGGCTACGCCCCTTCCAGAAGGCTCTAGGGAAGAACCCTTTCTTGCTTCTTCCTAGCTTTGTAGTCTCAGCTCTTCCTTGGGGTTTGGCAGCATAACCCCGATCTCTGCCTTTGTCTTCATGTGGCCATCTTCTCTCTCTCTGTGTTTGCACCTGTATCCAAATTTCCTTCTTCTTATAAGGACACCAATCCTATTGGATTAAGAGCCCACTATACTCCAGTACCATTCACGGGCATCTGCGGTTAAGAGTTCAAAATGTCTTTTGGGGGAATACAACTTAACCCATAATAACATGTAAACCTGTAAAAAAAAAGAGCTCAGTAATTTCAGAAAGTGCTTCAATTGAAATAAAGCGAGGCCATGGGGATAAGAGGGATGTGTGTGAAGTAAGCTGGGGCTAGGTCTGTGGTAAGAGGCATAAGCTGAAGGACTAAAGTAGAGAGGAAAGGAGAGACACACAGACTGTCTGCCAGCTGGAGCAGACGTGTCCAAGGACTGACAGCACCTCCACTGCCTTCCCCCTGGCCTTCCTGGTCTTGCTCAGGGATTCTAGCCAGTGGCCGGGGCAGCTGGACTCTCTGCGGGGTTAGATGTTCCCTGTGGTCTCTGAGCATCCACCTCTCCATAGCGTCTTTGCTTCTTATTGAAACTTGTGAATTAAGAATCACCATGAACAAAAATGAATTTGTCAGCTGACATTTTATCCCTACTACATGCACAATAACCTAAGAACATCTCTGAAGGTAATGAAGGCACCTTGACCTCAATCCCGGTTTTATGAGACTCGGTCAAATGGGCATAGACGTGGATTGTTGGGAACTGCTCTCAGTGCCCGTGTCATCAGGGTGTCACCACTCAGCCATCCTTCCTTCCTCTTCTTTGACTTGAGCTTGATTTTATTCACATCTATAGCTGTGTGTTTTCGTTCAGGTCCCTGTTGGACCAATCTGGAATCTTAAGAGATGTCCATGGAAAGGAAAGGGGCCATAGCATCAGGCTCTGAACATTACACTTGAATCAATTGTGTTGGGCATCTGCAGTGAAAACTATTCTCCAGAGTAACATATGCACAAAGATAATTGAAAAAATTAGAAGAAAAACAAAAAACTCTCTTCTCAAAAAAGAAAACTAAATTTCAAAAACCAAACCAACCAAACAAACAAAATACAAAATCCAGAGACAATCTTACCTGCTGTCCTCCTCATTTCTAAAGTGTGAGCCCTACTTTTCACCATAAACACACATCAGTTCCAGGTGGGCTAAGACTTCACCAGGAAAAGTAAAACTTTCCTAGAAAAACAGGTAAAGGATTCTGACACTCACTTCTGATGTGTGTTTGGGAGCTTGTCCCACACCACCAAGCAATTCTCAAACACCAGCTGGGGGCGCCTACAATTCAACTCAGTTCTGACACTGTCTTCCCAGTGATAGCCTAAGACCCCACAGGGTGAGGGCTCAGCCCTGCAAGATGGCCCCCTCCCACTTCTGATGCCAGTCACAAGTCCATGTTGTCATCTGTGCTTCTGACCCACTGGCTACAGTTTGGAGACCCCCATGTCTCCTGCTTGGGTTTGATTACTTTGCTAGAGTGGCTCACAGAACTCAGAGAAACATTTTAGTTACTAAATTACCAGTTTACTATAAACGGATAGAACTCAGGAACAGCCAGACGGAAGACATACATAGGACAAAGTGTGGGAAAGGGCGCAGAGCTTCCATGCCCTCCCCAGGTGCGCCACTCTCCCTGCATCGCCACATGTTGCCAACCTGGAAGGAAACCCATCCTGCCGGGATTTTATGGAGGCTTCATTAAATAGGCATGACTGATCAAACATTGGCCTTTGGTCATTGAACTCAATCTCTAGCCCTTCTCAGGCGGATGCCAACCTTCTAATCACATGTTGTTCTCTGGGAAACCAACCCCTCCTTACGTGTAGTCCCAAAGTCACCTCACTAACATAACAGAAGACACCTTTTTTGCTTAGGAAATTCCATGCGTTTTAGGAGCTCTGTGCCAGAAATAAGAGGAAGACCAAATATGTATTTCTTATCATATATTACAATAGGAAAATAATTTCATAATCTTGACATCAAGTCCCCTTAAAGCATGGCATTGCAGTCAGAAACATTAAATTAAAATATTGAGAGATTTGACTGCATTAAAAAAAAACATAAACAACCTTATAGGTGGCCAAAAATACCCTAACTTAAAAGATAAATATTAACCCATGGAAAATATTGAACATATGACAGAAAAAAATATGGAGGGGCTATTAGCTATAATATAACAGCCTTACAAATCAATAAAATAAACACCCCAATAGAAAAAGATGGACATAAAGCATCAACTCTTAAAAGCAGCTCAAATGGCCAATACATACATAGATGTGTTCAACTTTGTTAATGAAAGAAATGCAAAGTAAAATAAGGTATAAATTTCACCTTATTGGGTGATAACAACTAAAAAGACTCACAATGGCTAGGATTGTGAAGGTGTGAGGAAAGGAGCCCCCACACGCTAGGGGTGGACATCTAGATTCACACGATCTGGGGCACACAATTCAGCTACATTCATCACAATGATTAATAGGCATATCTTTTGCTCAAGCAATTCCACCTCTAGAAATTTATCTTGACAATGTAATCAACTAAGTGAACAAAGATACTGGTGGGGGTAAATAGAAAAACACGGGCCCCACATGGGGTCTGCTCTGCTAGGCCAAGCCACCAAACACTGCTTATTGCCTAACTTAATTGCAGTTTCAGCCTCTCCCAGGAGTGGAATTTTAAACCAATCAGTGTGGAATTTTCTGATCTCTGGAGAGGTAATCTGCATGATAGGACCCCCTGCTCTTCCTCCTAAATGGAGGGTGACCTGGCCTGAAACGAACCCTAAGATTTTCTTTTGCTAGTAACTTCTTGCCCCACCCTCCCGCCTATAAAAACCTTCCATTTTGTACAACTCCTGAGAGCATCTCTCTACTTGCTAAAGGGGATGCTGCCCAATTCATGAATCGCTTAGTAAAGCCAATTAGAGTTTCAAATTTAGTTGTTGAATTTTTTTAACAGGGGTTTTATCACCACATTATAATAGTGAAAAAATGGAGACAGCCTAAGTACCCAAACTAGGGAACTGGATAAGTAAAGGAGGGTTTATTTGTGCGATGGAATATGATGTGGCCATTAATAGGGCTGTTCAAAAACAAAATTCAACCGAGTAAATTTGAAGATCTAATTAACTTTATTAAGCAATTCATGAATCGGCAGCATCCCCTCTAGCAAATGGAGAGAGGTTCTGAGGAGTTGTATAACATGGGACATTTTATAGACAGGAGGATGGGGCAAGAAATTATTAGCAAAAGGAAAGAAAGGATTGTTTCAGGCCAGGACATCTTCCTTTTTGGGAAATGGGAATGGCAGGGTTTTTATCAGATTGCCTCACTAGTGCAGACCAGGAAATTTCAGATTGTTGAAAGGCCATGTTCCTGGGATAGGTTGAAACTTGGTTTGCCATAGTGGGGGCAAATGTGTCCATTTTGAGCTTGTTGTTTCTTTTTTTAACAGGATCAAATAAGTGTACAGACATGAAAATATGCTCGTGATATATTACATTTAAGAAAATTGGGCTTTGGAACACTGTCTGTGGTGGGAGGGATCCTTATCCTGTTTACAAAAAAGATCTAAAAATGTTTAGTTAATAGTGATTCCTCTAGAGTGCAGCATTAGGGGACAGCTGTGGTTTCTTTCAAGGCAATGGAAGGCAGTGTTTCAAAGCCAGACTGTTGGGTTTGGACTGTGGGGTTCCAATTCTGGCTTTGCTTTTTACTAGTTTTTTTTACCATTAGGTCCATTGCCTAATCTCTTTCAGCCTCTGTGTTTTCATCTTTTAAACTGGGCATAGACAATGTCTAGCTGACAGGGTTGTTGAGAGCATTCATACATGTGCGTCTTGTTTCATTTCATCACAGTGTTAGCAGATGGCCAGGACTTAATACCTTTTAGTATTAAGTATTTAGTATTTAGCTATCAGCATGACATTTTTCTACATGCCTTACATTTTACAACAAACATCTAGCACTTGAACAGTAAAAAAATCAATACATATACAAGGTGGTCAAAAAGGGTGGGAACACAGGCAAGTTATACATATAAAATGGCTTTATGATATTATATCACAATATCACAAAACAGTATCTTTGATTCCTGACCTTAGGGCCACCCTGCATATTTGTTCTTTTTTCTAATTTTTTAAAAATTGAGGCGAAATTCATATACTATTAAATTAGCCATTTGAAAGTGAACAATCCAGTGGCATTTAGTATATCCACAATGTTGTGCAACCAGTTGTATCTAGTTCCAAAATATTTCCATCACCCCAGAAGGAGAGCCTGTACCTGTTAAGTAGTTGCTCCCCATTCCCTTCTCATTGCCACCCTTGGGAACCACCAATCTTCTTTCTGGGATTTGCCTATTCTGGACGTTTCAAATAAATGGAATCATACAGTAGGGTCTTTTGTATCTGGCTTCTTTCACTTGCCATGATGTTTTTGAGGTTCACCCCCACTGTAGCATGTGTCAGAACTTCATGCCTTTTTAATGGCCGAGTAATATTCCATTGTCTGGATATACTACACATTTGTTTATCCATGCATCTGTTGATGGACAACTCGGCTGTCACCACCTTTTGGCTATTGTGACTCGTGTGTCCATGAACATGCACATACAAGTGCTTGTTTCACTATATTCTTGGGGGATATACCTAGGAGTGGACTTACTTCATCGTATGGGAATTCTGTGTTAACTTTTTGAGGAAATACTACACTGTTTTCCAGAGCAGCTGAACCATTTCACATTCCTAGCAATGTGTAAGGGCTCTAATTTCTCTACATTCTCTCCAACGCTTGCTATTTTCCATTTTTTAAAATTATAGCCATTCTAGAGGATGTGAAATGATATCTCATTGTGGTTTTGATCTGCATTTCCCACTGATGATATGGAGCATCTTTTCAGGTCCTTGTTGGCTGCTTGTATATCTGCTTTAGAGAAATGTCTGAGTCCTTTGCCCATTTTTTCAGTTGGGTTGTCTTTTTATTGTTGAGTTGTAAGAGTTCTTAATATATTCTGGCTATATATTTGCTCTTGAAAACACAGGGTGCTACTCATCCTTTAAGGCCAAAAGCCTGATGTACCCAGCTAGAATTTTATTTCTTAACAGAGAACATGCAACAGACTTTATGTGGCACACGAAGCTAAAAATACTTACTCTTACACTATCTAGCTCTTTTCAGAAAATGTTTGCTGACCCTTGTACTATAAATTCCTGGAGGGCAGAGATGGTTCTTGGCAGAGACTTAAATGCTCAAAGTGATGGCCCTTGGCTACTGAAAAACCTAGTGCTTTGCATTTAATACAAAGTGAAGTAATATATTTTGGAAAAAATTCCTTCCAAAGTGATTATGACTAAAAGAATTCTGACCTTCAAATCTATTTATTTGGAAACTTCACCTATATGGACTACCTCATTTTCTGGAAAAGCAGACCAAATGAAGTGTTCCTATAATTTTGTTCACTAAATGTTATGGCTGAGCTTCTAGGCAATGATTTGAAAAACAATTTACATGATTTAAACCCTGAAGTCTGAAACGCAGTGTAAGACCAATAACATCATTATCATTTGGTCTGTTGCTGTTCTTACTTGCTGCTGTGGGAACACAAGATTATTGGTACATACTGTCACTCAATTTATGGCTCAGAAACTAGAGTCAGCAATTACCTTGTAGATAGCAAAGGCCTGTAAATGTCTTGGCTCTTACCTGAAGAGGTTTCAGACTGACAGAAGAAATGTGCTTAAAAATAACGCATCTGTTTTAGAGATCCTGAAACTTGGACATTGCCACATTGCTATTTTCATCAGTCTAGGCTTCCCTTATACAGCAGCACTAGCAGCATGAAAGAGGCAACTTGCCCTTAGCTGCTTAACCATGATTTTTTTAGTCCCAGCTTGAGCATTTTTCAGGCCTTGACAATCAGATTGAATTTAGGAGCTGATTGCAGCCTCATGGAGGGAAATTAAAAGTTGTGACTGCATTAGCCTCTGGTCTTCCATGCGAACGGCTGAGGTCTGGATTCGATTCTAATTAAAAGCAGACAGGAATTGCTGAAGTGAAAGTAAAAGAGAAGGAAGCGTCTGTCTTTATAATCAGTAAGGCGTGCTTGCAGGGACCCGCGCTTGGGGGAGTGCGCAACCAGTCCAATGACACAGTCAGCAAACCTTTTCTATAAAGAGCCAGATGGTAAATACTCTCAGCTTTGCAGGCCGTACGGTCTTTGCTGCAACTCTTCAACTCTGCCATTGCACAGACAAGAAAAGAAAGAAATCGCATGGCTCTGCACCAATCAAACTTTATGTACAAAAATAGGATTTCGCCTGTGGGTGGTAGTTTGCCAACCCAGGCCTACACATTCAATCTGAGGTTTGGCTGCTGGGTTTCTTCCTACTGCTGACACACTTTTGAGGATTTCTGTGTTTACAACCCACCCAAGGAAGGTGACCAGGGAAGGAAGAGGGAGAGGCTCTGCCCACAGAGCACATTTTCTGTTAGGATTCTCCTGATGCACTTGGCTGGAGACCTTGGCTAACTCAAAGCTGCTATGGGATTGATGATCCATGGAGCTCTAGACACATTCCTGTGGCAGATTTAACCGGAAGAATCAGGAACTGACTGAGTGTTATCTATAGGACTAAGGCAAATGGGGAGACAGCTCCTCCCAAGGTAGTGTGTGCCCAACACTTTTTTCCTCACATGAATTTTTGGGTTCATCTGTTCTTTCTCTTAGTAAACTAAATGTGAATTATCTATGCCTAGTTTCAGTGTAGATCAGTCACTCATGCTGGGCTTTTTTTCCCCTTACATAGATATTCCAAAGATGCCCTGTAATTTCTTCTGAGAAGCGAGAACTCAGAGTAATAAAGGGGAGTGGTCTTTTATCATACCTTTCAACACGAACTGGTGTTCAAATGTATGCTAAAATAACAAGAGCTGAAACAGTAGCTAGTGTACTTTCTATGCATAAAAGCACAGGGAGAAACCGAAATGGAAATAATGGCAGATTTATAAATCTATGGCAATTTATAATCTGTATCTATATTCAATCTACAATCAACTTATAAATTTAAAATGGTCTCTACAACTGAAAACATCAAAATAAAAAACATAAAATTAAGAGGTCAACAAATTAGGGAAATATTTGCCGAGAATAAGAATTAACATGCACTGTATATAAAGAACTGCCATGAGTTAAAAAAAACAAACAATATTTCAGTCCCGAACTGAAAAAGAGCTCACATCAGAAATGTCACAAATGAGGAAATGCAAATGGTCAGTGAACATGAAAGACTGTCCAGCTTCACTAGTAATCAGAGAATTGCATAGTATTTTTCATACTAATTTTCATCTATCAAATTATCAAAAGTTAAAAAATGATAATAGTCAAAACTGGCATCTTTACAGTGAGACAGACACTTTGGGACAATGCTGTTGAGCATTGTATATCTTTACTGTAAAACAACTTAGCAACATGCATTCAGAACCTGATATTCATATTCCCTGGTCTAGTTTGGGTCTAGGAATTTATTAGGAATCTATCCAAAGGAACCGACCAGAAATTCAGACAAAGATTTATTTCTCCAAACACCTACTAATTTTTTATCTTGGGGAGAAAAACGTGGGTGGGCAACCTATGACCTGTGGGCGTGCCACCTGTTTTTATGCAGCCTGAAAGCTAAGAATGGTATTTTAGAAAACGTGGTTAAAAAATTCTAAGGAAGAAGAATAGTTCACGACATGTGAAAATGATACAGAAGTTTTATTGGCACACAGCCATATCCATTCATTTACATAGTGTCTACGGCCAAGTTGGTGCTTTAGCAGCAGGCTTGAGACATTGGACAGAGGCTTTAGGGGCCCGCAAAGCCTCAAAAGTTTGCTATCTGACTCTTGCCTGAAGTTTTTGTTGACTGCTGGTGTAATAAATAATGGAATGCTCACATGGCGTAATATCTGTAGCCATTAAAATGATATTTGTCATTAACTTTTAGTAACATGAAAAAATACTCATAACATTATGTTGAGTGAAAAAAATCTGGAGTGGAGCTATTTATACCAAAGTTTCCCAAGGAGTGTTCTTTTGGATAATAATAGAATTCATACGCTGAGAAATCCGCGTTTTAAGAAGCTACATAGGACTTCTCATGGCTTTCGCTCTGTTGCTTGGTACAGCCAGTCTCTGAGAGGGAGAGCATGGTGGGCTGTTTCCCAGTTTTCTGTCCATGGATCCCAGTGTTCCATGGAACATGAGTTTGGAAATGCTGGTTTGTACACAATGGCTTCTATTATCCTAAGATGTTCTATGTTTGCAGGCACATATGTACACGAGAGAAAAATGAGTCAAAATGTTGACTGTGTCTACTTGTCAGTGATAGGTTATAAATAATTTTGGGGGGGCTGTATTTTTATGTATTTTCTAGAACAAGCATGACTTCATCTTGTAATCAGAAAAAATATTAATAAGAATATGGAGTGATGTGGTGAAGGGGGGAGCCTAGTAAACATAATGGCCTTCATGTAATTGTTGATTAAGGATACCAAAATAAAAAAAATAAAAAATAAAATAAAATAAAATAAAACATAGGTAAGCAAAAAAAAAAAAAAAAAGCATATGCAGTGATACTTGCCAAAGGAAGAAGATTCTGGAATCAAGGTTGAATCTATGAGTAAATCAGAAATACATAAAATACTGTGTACATGCAGCAGAATTTCAAGTCACTGCCAATGATCCAGTCCACTTGCTCCCCTCCCCCTTTTTATTTCTATCCGTGTATGTGTCTATGTATGTAGTTAGGCTGATGTAATTTAAAACGACTGTCTAGATAATTTAGGACAGGTTTCTGTATTTGAATACAGGAGCTAATCTTGTTATTTTGCTTCCAACTAAAAATCATCATTTCCTCCCAGTCAAACTGGACTAATTTCATTTTTAAAATAAATTGTTAATTTTGGAATAATTTTTGATTTACAGAAAAGTTGCAGAGATAGTACAGAGAGTTCCTAACCACCCTTCACCCAGCTTCCTCTAATGTTAACATCATACGTGACCATGGTACCTTTGTCAATGCGGAGAAATCAACAGTGTTATGTTCCTATTAACTCCAGAACCTTTGTGTGTTTCTACCAGTTTTTCCGCTGATCTCCCTTTTTCTGTTCCAGGATCCAATCCGGGAAACCACACTGCATTTAAGGAGCTGGTTTCTTTTAATTGAGTGAAAACTTTTAAGAACGAGCTCCATCTCAGTTTTGTGATTTATAATTTACTAATTATAGGTGAAGCATTTGGCTATTGCCGATTAAATTCCTGTAAGTGGCATGAGGTGTCCGGGAGACCCTCTTACTTGTGCTTCTAGACTTTCCATGGCCTTTGGTCCAGATAAAGAGCTTTCAAATCTGCAATCCATTTTTATAGAGATCTCAATCTATCAGCCCCAGTGACTCCAGGAAGAAAGCAAAGTGAATGTAATTTTGTTATGTTTCCCATTGCACTGACTAAAAAATTGAAATGTGAGATGCTTACAACCTGTACAGTTGCACAGGATCTTGGGGTCTTGTGCTTAGAAGGGCCCTGTGTTTCGTCTGATGCTCTGTTTGAACCTTTTTGAGATTTGTAATGATTGAGGAACAAGGGGTCCTGCATTTTCATTTTGCACTGGGCCCTGCAAATTGGGAAGGAGGCCCAGCCTGAAGAGCTTGCCTTGCTCACAGAAAGGTACACAGAACTGGAGTCTGGTGGACTTCAGTGCTTTCTGACTTAGCGTTTCCTCTTCTTTCTCCTACACTATAATTTCCATCAACCTTGGGTTGAATCCAACTTTGTAGTCCATTCCCTTAATTTCCTAGAACTTTACCTTTCTGGCTCTGTATCAGTGCTTCAGCATTTTTGCATGTAATTTTTTGCCTTGACAACTTGGATTTGTTTTGAAAATAAATCAATCTGAAAACTTGTTTACCTGTGGGCTAGACAAACTGCTCTAATTTATGTTCATAATAATTTCCTAGCGGTGGCTACTGCCTCAGCAGCTATGCATATCATATTTATTAAACAAGTTTAAAGCAAAATAAAAATGGCTCTATTTTGTTTCCAAGGTTGGTTAATTAGCTCATGTGGTTGTCAGGGCTGAACTATGAATTATAACTCTTTTCCTGAAGGGGAGACACTAGTTTTTCTGCAGACATGGAAACACTAGGCTGAGCAGTGTGACTTTAAAGTCAGGGAGCACTGCTTGGTGGCCACATAGCCCAAGAAATGCTCAGTGGCCTGGATGGCAGACCCACAGTATCCATGTTGGCCTGGAAAGCGCTTGATAAAATCATCGCATGGCACTTTGAGAGGGATGAGGGCTCAGCCGAGCGAGGACTTCACGCTTGGCTTTATATCACTAACAGAAATGGTGGTTTTGTCTGGCATTGATCTATCCTGCTTTAATTTTAGCCCTGTGAGGGCCTGGCTGTATGGGTACTGTTTTTCCAATAGAGTTGTGTCATAGTCATGCCTGCATTTGGTTTATAGAATCAACCACAAGAATTTAGGAGAGAGGAAGACAGGGAGAGAGGGAATTGTTGGGGGGCAGGTGCGGGTGGTGAGGGGCACGGGAAATAGTAAGCAGAATAATGGACACTGTAAAGACTCTGAACACATATCCAAGAATGTAGAAGTTAATATTGGAAAGGCTGGCATTACAATTCAGTAGGAAAAGAAAGATTATTAAATGTTCACATTATTTTGCTATCCATTTGGAAGTAAATTGATATAAACTCCTACCTTATACCACTTACAAAAATATACACTAACTGGATTAATAAATCTCAATGTAAAATGAAATCTTCACGAACATTTGAAGAAAAAGTAGGAAAATGTTTCTATAACCTTGTGGTGATCAGAGTTCAGAAATCAAGATAAGAAACTTAGAGGCAATCAAGAAAATGATTGATAGACATATTAATTAAAAAGTATTCCTGAAAGGAAAAATGTTTAATATAAAAACCAAAAGGTCAGAGTCAAATATGGACAGTCCACATGCCAGGCAAAATCTTAATATCTCCAATTTTCAAAGAACTCCCACAAATTGACTGGGAAAACAATATAATACAAAATAATGTTTATATTTCTAGAAACTAAAATGCAAACGATTGATAAGCTAATGAAAGGAGGCTTAACCTCATTAGCATTCAGGGGAATGCAGAGTTGAAGTTCAATTGTCACTCGGCTGATTGCAAAAAATTGAAGGTTGGTAACATACAGTACTGGTGACAATCTGGGAAAACAGACATTTGTGATTGCTGTGGAAAGGTGAATGTAGAACCTTTATGGAAAGCTATCTTTTAATATTTGTCAAAATGAAAAAATGGATATGCCTTTGGCCCAGCAATCCCAGTTATGGGAATCTATTCTACAGAATGAAACAGCATAACAGATGGCATAACTATAGGTAAAATCCAGGCAGCTTTTTCTCTGTTAGTGGTAAAACTGGAAACAACTTGAATGTTCCTCAGCAGAAAAATGGGTGAATTAATCATGCCAGTTCTTAGTGTGAATGATATATATAGCTGTAATCCATTTTTGCTAGTAATCTAACACTAGAAGAAAATGCTGCCTGGATGTACCTATAGTAGAGGAATGCAGTGATACATTTCTAAGTAAGGGTTGGTGGGGGGGGACAATCTTCAGGGTAAAATACAGAGCATAGTACAAGTTAGTAGAAAAAAATAGACCCTGTCTCTCACATGCATGTGTTCATATACCAGCATAGTGAGAGATGTAGCAGATATGCCCTGAATTATTATTATTGGGTATCTTGAGGGGTTTGATTGGATTGGGATGCTAGATGAGTGTAAAGGACTTAGCACTGCATGTGCTGTAGTCAACATTTTAAATGAATGGAACATGTTATTATTATGCTTCCATGAAGATTTACAAATGCTTATTATAAAAGTAATATAAAATGGCATGACATTAAAAAGGAGATTTTGTCAAGTTTTGAATATCTCCCTGTGCCATCTTCGTGTATGTGTGTGTATATGCCTTCTGTATTGGCACCATAGATATGTATAGTTAAGAATCTTGTTTTACTTAATTATGCATTTCTCATGGTATTTTGAGATCCTCAGTATTATATATATTTTTAGTATTATAGTTTTCAATGGCTGAATGTTATGTTTTTTTCACAAAGCATCATGATTTTCTTATCTATTCCCCTGATGTTAGGCATATGCTAGTTTTAGTTTTCTGCTATTATGGTTCTTGCTGCATGGACACCTTTATGCTTATTATTTTTATTCTTTCTGTTGATTCATTTAAAAAAGTATGTACTCTGGCATGTGATTACTACTCAAACTATAAAGGAATATTTATTGATCCTGTTACATACTGCCTTAGCAATAACATTTTATATCGGATATTTGAATTGAGATTCACTGTAGTCTCTCTGTCTGTGGGCAAACCTTCTAAGGGTAGATCTGAAAATAATTTGCAAAGTGCTGTTTTTCTCTGCATTTTACTGATCTCCCATTG
The DNA here is from genome assembly GCF_040802235.1 of Manis javanica. Lineage (NCBI taxonomy): Eukaryota > Metazoa > Chordata > Mammalia > Pholidota > Manidae > Manis > Manis javanica. Next base: position 8,682,493 of record NC_133174.1, read on the forward strand.
TAAAGGCACATGTTACCACTTGTTCATTAAAACTATAAGTTTTCATTATACTGAAATGCCTATAATAGCTGAAAGGATCTTTTAAGATGAATTTGGAATCTTGGAAATAATAACAGTAACGTACATTAATCAGATACTCCTTGAATGGATGACTCCACTTTCTCTTGTAGTGTAATGGATTGACACACCATTTCTTGTGCTGCTTCCCTGCCATCTCTGGACACATCCTTTTAGGAACTGTTTTCACCTGCCTGAGTTACAGCAGCTTATTAGTGGAAATATGAGAGAACTACAGCTTTTGTTTCCCTGGTCATCCAGGTAAGTCACATTTCCTATGGTTCTGATGTAGCCCTTTATAGTAGATTCTCTCTGGTATTTAGGGGGAGATTTCACAAACACAGGTGGGCTTTGAGACCCCTTCACCTCTCTTCACTATTGACAGCTAGGGGCCTGGGGATGCACGCATCTTGCTCTGATGCTTTTGTCTGTTATAAATGATGCAACGATACCCTTGAGCCATGGGTGTGCATCACTTAACTGTTTTCTGTTACCTTTGGGGCTTACTGAATAGGCTTTAATCTTGTTCTTCTTTCTCTCAAGAAGGGATTCCTACCATGGATTGTACTAATCCTATGGACAATTTTACCTCCTCTTTTTCAACAATCTCAGCCAGCTTGGACAAGACATTTGGTATTTTTTAAGCTTCGGTGGCCATGAACTAGGAGTTCTAACTGCTCATTTTCATTTAATTAGGCTTGTTTTTAGGAAAGGGGTCACAGGCTTTCATGTTTTCTTACTTTTCAAGCAACAGCAAAATATCATTAGTGTATGACCTGCCACACTCCCTTCCCCTGTTCCCATAGAGAACATAAGACACTTGTGGTAAAGACACGTGTTTTACACATATAACAGAAGGTACCATTAGAACACAACAGAAGTAGAAAAGAAATGGAACACAAACTACTTGAACAACTAGAATCTATTTAACTGATGTTCGCACTCGGATAGTATAGGTTACTTCATAAGTGATATACCTTTAATTGAAATGCTCTAAGATATTGACCACCTACCTTTCTGCTAATTTCTTTTTCTGCACTAAAAGCAAGTTTTTGTTAGTTAACCATTAGCTGTCATCTGCCCTCTTCCCCCCATCAAACAGTCTCGCTAGCAATTGCCAGTGGGATTGGTATTATGTTCAGCAAGTTAAACAGATGTAGCTCCTACCTCCATGATCTACGCTCTAAAAATAGCATCTCACAGGGCTACCACAGTTGAAGGAAAATAAAAACGCGTGGAACAATGTCATAAAAAATGCTACACCAGCTGTTCCTCCTACCCATTAGTGCGTGTGTGTGAAGTATAATTACATACAGTAAAATGCTCTAATCTTTGGCATACAATTCAATGAATTTTGACAGTATGTACACTTATATAACCAATACCTCAATCATCTCAATCATGATATAGAAAATCTTCCATCACTTCGGAAAGTTCCATTGTACCCCTTCCCTGTTAATTCTCTTTCCTTCCAGGCAACCTATGCTTTGATTTCTATCACCATAGATTAGTTCTGTGTGTTCTAGAACTTCATATACATGGAATCACAGGGTACAGACTCTTTGGTGTCTGGTTTACTTCATGCAACATAAAGATTCTGAGATTCAGCCATGTTGTTGCAGGTATTAGTTCATTCTTTTTTATGCTAGTATTTCATACTCTAGACATGCCACGAGGTGTCTTTCATGCTCCAATTGATGGGCACCTCATGTGTTTGTTGTTTGGGGCTATTATGAATAAAGCTGTGATGAACATTCTTGGTAGAGTGTTTTTGAGGACATTATGTTTGTGTTTCTCTTTGTTCAGTCCCTGGGAATAGAATTGCTGGATCATGAGGTGGTTTTATATTTAACTTTATTAAGAAACTGCCATATAGACATCTCATTTTACATTCCTACTGGCAATGTATGAGAGTTCCCTTTGCCCTGAATCCTTGCCAACATTTGTTTGATATTGCTAGTTTTTAATTTTTAGATTTGAATTATATATTTGAATGGAAGAGTTCAGCCAGTCTAGTATGTAGTGGTATCTCTCTGTGGTTTTCATTTGCATCTGTGTGGCGACTAATAATGCTGAGCATCTTTTTCATGCTTGCATTAGCTGTTCATGTATCTTCTGTTCAAATCTTTTGCTCATTTTTTATTCAATTGTCTTTTTTGTAACTGATTTGTAGCAGTTCTTTAAACATTCTAGAAACAAGTTGGAGATAATTTTTTCTCCAAGTCTGTGGCTTGAATTTTCATTTTCTTAATGGTGTCTTTTGATAAAAAAGTTTAAACCCAGTGGGTGTATTATTTATACATAATATTTTTCAAAATTTTTTCTTTAAGGGTGGGGATTTTGCATTCTAAGAAATCTTTGCTTAATTTTTCTGGTAGTAGTAGCTTTATCATTGAGTTTTCATATCCAGGTCTGCAATCCATGTTGAGATAACCTTGTGAATGGTGTGAGGTATGGGTCAAAGTTCATCTATTTTATACAGGTATCTTCTTGCTCCAGGGTCATCTGTTAAAGATACTTTCCTTTTCACACTTGGTTTCTGTAGAATCTTTGCCAAAAGTTATTTGACCATAGGTATGTGGGTCTTTCTTCACTCCATGGTGTTTCATTGGTATATTTGTGGATCATGTGCCAGTCCACACGGTGTTGATCCCTGTACCTGTATGGGAAGTCTTGAAGGCAGGAATGTAAGTCCTCTAGTTTTTCCTTTTTTGGTCTTTTGCATTTGTATAAAGTTTAAAGTTAGCTTTCAGTTTCTATTAAAAAAAAAACGCTGGGCTTTTTTCCTATGTTCGTATGAACCTTTGACCATTAGCCTAATATTTTATTCCATTACATGATGAAGTTTTTACTATGTTAAATGAAGTCTCAGTTTCTGAAAAACAAATACCTTAGAAAGAATCTTATTCTATGAACATGTCTCAAGCACAAACTTTTACTGCAAAGTCAAGTTTTGCCTTCATACCTAGGAGAAATCAGGATGATTCAAAAGGAAATGCTGGCTGATTGCTGTTCTCTGAGCATCAAGAAATGCCAACCCAGGAAGCCAGATGAACTCATTGTGAGCCAACTGCCATTACTCTGCGAAATCATCTGGAGGCCAAAGTGATTGGGAAAAAACAGAGTAAGAGACAAATCTGAAAGTAAGGGGCGGTTTTTGGCTTAAGGAGGACACTCTGATGACCTAGAATGTGGCATATTAAAACATTAGATTATTATTTAAATGAAAGGGCAAAAGTAAAAAACTCTTATTAGGCTTTGCAGACCTTTAAAAATATGTCAGGCAGTGGTGGGGATGGGGTCCTAAGATGCCAGTTTGAGAACCACAGAGATAATGATTTTAGTCTTCTCCTTTCCTGCTTGGTACCCAGTGGGTGTGTTATCAATGGATACTGCTATCATTTGAATATAGGTGTTTTCTTAATCATTTTTTGAATGACTGCCTATGCATAGTAATGTGGAGGGATTTATAGAATATTCAGGAAGACACATTGGCTGCTGAATAATTTGAGTTCAATAAGGCACAAAGGGATTAATTTTCGGACAGCGGATTCATTTTTTCACTTACTCGCGTACCTCTAATAACTGCTAGGTGTTGGATGCGGAGTGATGAACAAAACAGGTTTCTCTTTCACCAAGCTCACAATCTACTTGCGAGGGGCATATAACAATCAAGGAAATAAACATAAAAACACGATTATGAGTTGTGACACACGCAACCAAGAAAATGATCAGAATGCGATGATAGAGAAAAATCCCTTAGATTGGTATTATGGAAGGCTTCCGTGAGGAGGGAGAGTTCTATCCGGGGTAAAGTAGGATCTTGCAAATTCAAGGAAGTTCTCTGAGGACCCCAAGAATAAGAGATGGATCACACAAAGTGGCCTTAGGGTGGGGTTAGGCTGTGGGGGAGCCTATCCAAAGTAGACCTTTGAGTGCTGGGGTGGTTTTGAGGAAGAGGTGTGTAGGTCAATAAGGTTAGGACCATGTAGCTACAAGGCAAGGAGAGAGCCGATGAGCATAGAAGGTTTCAGGAATGGGCAGAAGATGGAGACAGCTTACACAGCAAAGGTTTGCAACAAAATGTCAGTGCTTGGCACCTAGGATGTTCAAGCAGATGGATGGAGAAATCTCCAAAGCAGTGAAAAAGCATGATGATAGATCCTTTTATTTTTTCTTAGCCTCACCTGCCTAAAGGTCCATTGCATGCCATGCTTTAAAAAAAAAACCCACCCAAGTTCCACACTAATATATTGATGCTCTATGTTCTGTTGGACCTATTTATAGAGGAGATGTTCTTTTACAAGCTCATTCTTCAACATCAGTATGGAAATAAATTCCTTTGGGTGGAGCCCAAGATATACCCCATGGGATGCCCACTTCTTCTGTATATATTAGAATATGGTGTCACATTTTCAACAGAAAAATTATTTTCTATGCATGTTATTTTCACTGGGGGCTACTATTTTGTGGGTCACATGTTTCATCTGAGAAAATGAGAATCATTATACATAGCAATTAAAATATGATAACCTCTTGAAAATATCACCTCGAGTATTTATAATCTTTCTCAACCCTTAAACATCATTCATTATTAATTCAGCCATGAAACTAAATGTAATTGAAATAGTGAAATAGCCCATGGGTCTTGTAAAATGGGTTTTAAAAGCTGGTTATCTTAGGGACAAATGTAATGACCCAATAAACTCAACGTGTAGGATTTTCTTGAGGTGCATACATCATTTGAATCATTTAGCTTTTCGCTTCTCCACTTGCCTGTTAGCTGCTACTGAATAAAGACAGGATATCACAGCATCTGGGTCTCACATCTCATAAACACCAGGACTATAAAGTTTTCATTGAAGAGTATTTGGCTCCCCCCATGGATCTGATATATTTTCCCTTTAGATGTTGCTAATGTTCTTATGAACTGTAACTCTGTGGAATATGAGTTGCTGATATTTTTAGTTAAACTCAGGATGATCTACAAGGTATGAATCTGATTCTAAATAGTTAATTCATCACAATGTAGATGAAGTTCGTAAGCAATGGAAAACCACAACATGGAGAGATCAAATGTTAACAAGGTATGTGGAGGACCTGAAACTCTCTAGGATATCACAGAACTTCCTGGTGCCAGGCATGCCCAAAGCCGAAGCTGATTTGCCCTAGATGATGACGTGGTGCTGGTGGGAATAGGCATGTTGGCTGAATGAGACGAGACTCCTCAGTTCCTTTGCAAAACACAGGTTTGCTTCAAACTTTGCAAAGCCACATCTTCAATCCAATTACTCATTCTTGAAAAGGACACAAGACAGAAAAAAAACACTGTGACCTAAAAGTTGGGCATGGTTTCAATGAATGTCTCAAAAGCTGCTTATAGTAGCTCCTATTCCTCAAAGTTGTACAATTGTCACTTTCATTTCCTTTCCCATGTGAGTAAAGTGTTAGGATCTAGTTTTCCTAGATGTTGGAAGGAAGTTGGGAAGGAAGGCAGCACGTCCCATACTTGGGCTGATTTCCTATAAGGGCTCCTAACAGAGTCATTGTAGAGACTGGTTTTCCAGCTGACCCTGAAGGAGGGTGTGGACAGAACCGTCATTGGCTGATTGATTGTCCTTAAAAAGTCGACTCTTCTTAAGACCTTTGGATGACCATTTAATTTAACATTTACTTTAAACTGAAGTGAAGATACTTGATAAATTGCTCAGCCTGGCTTCAGAGAGCTTGGGGGCACTCTGCTTTTCAGGTGGAAAAACAGCTTCTTTGAGGTAACTGCCCCACTCTCTTTACCTCATGGCTCAAACTGTTTCCAGATTTCTGTCCGCCAAGTTCTTGCTCCACCCATTTTAGGGTTTCAAAATGTAGAACCAGCTCGGATGGCATGCTTACTATTCATGAAACCACTCGATAAAAAAGCTAACATCAATCTTTTTTTTCCCCCCCTTAAGGTGTTTAGAAGCTATGGGAACTGGGTGTAACTGAACTGTAGGGGGCAGGAAAGAATGACAGCAGTGGTTCTCCCTGCTGTGTTTTGGCCAAGGCAGCCTTTTCTTGATAAAAGAAAGGTTTTATTCAAGTCTCTGCAATGTGATGTCATTTGTAGTGTAATGCAGAGACATTAATAGGGTGAAATAATTTAAAATGATGTCATAGATTCTTCCAGACAACATGAAGTCTAGAAAATACTCCTTTTCTTAGCTAAAGTCACAAACATCACTACTTCACCTCCAATCTGAACAGCATCAAAGAGAAGGAATAGATGGGTCTTCTGAGTTAGCAGTGAGGAAGAAATCATTCCTTCTACCCTTTATGTGTTACCCCAAATTTCCTGGAAGAGAAGCTCCAAGGCTGAGGAGTTTTAAAATACAGTGTGAAGAGAGCTTGACCTGAGAACACCCAGAAGAGCAGAGCGTGGAAGTCACCTATCTACTTCCTAGAATACAGTGAAACTCACTTCTAGGAATTTACCTGAAGAAAACAAACCCCCTGATTTGAGAACACATATGCACCCCTATGTTTACACCACACTATTTGCAATTGCCAAGACATGGAAGCAACCTAAGTGTCCATCAGTAAATGAAGGATAAAGAAGATGTGGTACATATACACAATGGAATACTATTCTGCCATAAAAGGAAAAGAAATTGTGCCATTTGCAACAACATGGACAGACCTAGAGGGTATTTATTATGCTCAGTGAAATAAGCCACGTGGAGAAAGACAAGTATCATATGATTTCACTTATTTCTGGAGTATAAAAAGAAAGCAAAACTGAGGGAACAAGATAGCAGTAGACTTACAGACACTGAAAAGTGATCAGTGGTTACCAAGGGGGAGAGGTTGGGGCAGGTGGCAGAGGATGGTAAGGGGGATAAAGGGCCACAATAATTTGTAATCACAATATAAAGTGGTCATGGGGATGGTAGCACAGCATGGACGATATTGTCAGTGGTTTTGTAATATCTTTCTACCTTGATAGACAGTGACCACATTAGAGGGGGTGAGAATCTAATAATATCGGTAACTGTTGAACCACTGTGTTGTACATTTGAAACCAATATGATTGTATATCAATAATACTTTAATAAAAAAGAGAAAAGAAAAATACATAACTCATTAAAAAAAGAATATAGTGAATACTTATTTTTTGCCTGCTCCATATGTGGTTGGGAAGCCACATGGGCCAGGTGGGGCTGACCCCACCTCTAGATTCCTAATGTGGTCATGGGGCTCACCTGTAGCCCAGGAAAGCCTTGTGCAGGACGCTGGGGGAATCTCTCAGGAGAGCAGCCTTCCCCCTGCCAGGGAAACACTTGTTAGAGTGGCGGAGGGATGATCTGGCATGGCCAGGCGCCACCTCTGCTGCGGTGTCAGGAAAGCCCACTTCCAGGAAAGCAGAGCCTAGTGGTGATGACCTTCGAACAGTTGGGCCCCAGGACAGAGCAGCTGAGCCCGCACATACCTTTCGTATGCCTGAGAAGCACGGAGGGAAGGCAAATAGGAAGAGAGAAAAGGGAAAGAGAAGGGAAGGATAGAAGAAAGCTTGCTACTGACTGTGGAACCGAGGGTGAGTTTCTCTGGGAGCAGGAATACCCACCTTGCAGGGCCATTAGGAGTTTGAGACGAAATGGGTAAGTCGCAAAGGTGGAACCTTTCCATCTATTGTAATTTGTTAGGTCACTACCTGAAGAGAGTGAGGTACCTAAGTTATTTAATATTTGTAACCAGCTTCTGAAACAGCCCATTCTGCAAAATTAGATTTTTCTCTCCTGCAAAACGAGGGGCTCACACTTGATCATCTCTAAGGCTCCCCTGTCCAGTTCTGATCTTCGCCAAACGCTTCCTCGGCCATCGCCAATGTACGCACGAATAATTCAGGCGCGATGACAGCGGATGCGCGCCAGAGGTCACTGTTGGTCCGGTTGATTCCTTGCTTCATCCGTCTTGTTAGGAATGCAAGCAGATGCCACAGGAGACAGTGGAAAATCACGCACAGCCGCCACTGCGTGTACAGCCTCACTTTCCTTGTAATGTGGAGCTAGAGCACTTTTTGCTTCCTTACTTCCCAGTCATCCACCATATAAAATATATAATATTTAATTCATTATAGCTGCCCCCTTCAGAGTATAGTTTGGTTAGGCAGTTTTTCTCTGAAGAATAGTATTGTGCTTAATTATAGGAAACTAAAAATCTTACACCTCTGATGAAAAGGTGAGCTTGAACACAAGCATTTCAGCAAAAGTCTGGCCTGTTTCTCTTTCTTTCTGGTGCGTGCTGCTACCTATCGTCTCAAAGTCACTACTGACAAGATGCCCTGCCTTGCTGAAGACCTTACGGTTCTGCTCATAGACTGTTCTGGAAGCACCAGTGGTTCCCCACAACTTGTAACTTCACTGGCCATGTGAGTCCTAGCCTTGGGCGTGAAGGTCTGGAGAAAGTGAGCATGAGTCTGAGTGTGTGTGTACCCATGCTGCTCCTCTCCCCATTGAACATCAAGTCTGTTCCTGTTCAAATAGTTTGCTTTGTTTTATGGGTATGTAAGAGACTCACCATGTCCACCCCTACACTTTGCATCCCCCTTTGAAGCTAGGCTTCAATGTGTCACTGGTTCTGGCCAATGAACTCTTGATTAGAAGTGACGTATCACTCCTGGCTAAAGCAATTAAGAGTCTGTGTGTCATATCCATCTCTCTGTTTGCATGCTTTGACCTTGCGAGCTGCACATTCCATCTGGCAGAGCCACAAAATGAAAGGGAATGTAGTGCCTATGATTAAGCAATAAATGTTTTTGCATTAAGGTGCTGAGATTCTAGGATTTATTTGTTATTGCATTCTAGCCTAGCCTATCCCATCTAACATAGTGGGAATGTGAACACATAGAGGAGAAAGAGATGGGCTTTGTCCAGAAGCTAACTGTAGTTCCTGACATTTTAATTCTCAATTCTTAATTGCTGTTACTGATAAATTTGTAAGCATGGGTGAAAGGAATCCTCCTGTAGGCCAACCACTACATCAGGGGAAGGGCCAATACCTGGAAAGCATATTTTTGGGTTCTAGCAGAAGCTGGAGATTATCATAAGGACATTCTAAGGCATCAGTATAAGATACATTTGAATAACACACATGGATGAGTCTTGAACCAATGGTCCAATGGAGGAATATCCAGCAAGGTTCATAACGGACCCAGCTCCTAGGTGAAAGAACTCTGACCACTCTCGAATTAGTAGCGGTGCCATGACTTCTGCCATGCCCTGCAGAGCAAGATTTCAGGGTCCTTTCAAAAACACCTGGATTCCTCTTCTGTCCACCCAGGCTGAAAGTGCATGTTATCCTAATCTTACCAAGATGAAAAGAACTTCAAATAATTTTTCCCAACCAGATTTATTTTTGATGTCTTTTGATTTCAAGTTCTAAACCAAAAGAAAGGAATTTTTAGTTTGATGGCTATGACCCTAATGGATTTTTTTTTCACTCACAAAGTGACTGATGAGGAAATATTTAATAAAAATATTCTTCTCTTATCATAAAATTTCCAGTGCATCTCATTAAAGCTCCCTGGTGATTAAGGGTTTTAAGGTGAGTCACAGTAAGAGAATTTACTTTCAGCACAATTCGGAGAGCTTGATTCAGCCTTATCTACTGCTAGGTTTAGTTTTAACTTGCTTCCTCATCTATTTTCTTTCCCCCATTTCATTAAAATGCTAGAATGTTCTTCAGCAGCCTACATTTTCTCACAGGACGTCAGGCTTGTCTTTCTGCCTTGGGGTTCAGTTTGAGAGTGAGTTATCTTCTCAAGGCCTCTCGCTCTCTCCAATAAGTAGGAGATTCCTCAAGGATGCACAGCCACGATCATATCAAGTTATTAAAGAGTTCCTTAGAATCCAGACATTCAGCTCCGGGCTTCACAAGTGACAACCCTTGGTAAATTGAGAGGGGTGCCATTCTACTGAGTCCTGTGGAGACCTTCCTTTCGGGTGTTATGGATGAACTGTTTCTGCCTTGGGGAACCTGCAGGCATGGTATCTAGACGGTGGTCCTCTCCCACACATTCTATCCTACAAAATAACTGTGGGAGGCTGGCCTCCTCTTTGCTTACATTTTAATACTTTAACTTAGGGTCTTGTGATTAGCTACTAACATAAAACTTAAAAACCAATGAAAAGATATTAAAAATATTTGCTCACTCCCATGGTTGCTGGCAGGGCTGTTTCTGACTGACTGTTGGGCACATGCACCTCTCCATAGGGCTGCTCCCTAAACATGGCTGCTTGCTTCCTTCCGAGTGAGTGATTCGAAAGACAGGAGAGCAAGAGAGTGCCCCCGACAGAAGTCCCAGGCTTTTGTAACCTGATCTGGAAAGCGCCATGCCATCACTCCTGTTGTCTGCTCCTGGTCACACAGACTAATCCTGGTACCACACGACAGTGTGAATACCGAGAGGCAGGGATCAGCCAGGGTCATCTTGGAGACTGGTTGGTGCACACGCTCTTGTTTCTCTGGCCAAGCTTCTGCGATGCTCTCTCTGCCTGTGCAACTCTGCTCCACTCGCACCTGGTTAATTGCTGTTCACCCTCAGTGTAACCATCTGGTTCCCAGAGAAAACTTCTCTGCTCTTAACCTTGCTGTAGTCTTACATTGGGTGCTTATTTAATTAATCTCTCTCTCTGCCCAACCTCTGAACTTTAAACTCCAAGTTTATGTTGATTTTGCTTATGAATGTATCCTTGGCTCAGTGACTGATGCAAGGTAGATGTGTTGAATGGACAAGTTAGTAGGTCAAGAAGGTCAAGGTCAGTACATGGGGAATGCACATGAGAGGAAGTCCAGGTGTGTAAGGCAATAGCTGCGAGGACTGGAATTACATGAGGTGAGGAATGAGGCATTTCCCTTTCTTCCAAAGCTCTCTACTCCTCTCCCTTTACCCATGCCCTTGGCCTTTCTTCCTTTCCTTCCTTCCTTCCCTTCTTCTATGTCTCATTCTTCTGCTTGACTAGCACACTTTACCCTGACTCTGTCAACTTCTCACCGACAGTAATTGTGAAAGGGGAGTCACAGGTTGGAACAGGAAAATGAGAAGTGAAGTGAGCTATGCAACAGGAGTGTTTTATAACCATCCTGGGCAGAGGACAGGAAGTCAAGGCAGAACCCTTCCAGGACACACACTGCTAGCTTGTTACCCAATTGGGTAACCGGGGAATTTTCATTCTGTCATATATTCACTTAACCCACATTTAGGAAGAAGATCTTACCTGTCTGAGAATGGGCTGGGAGTTGGGAATATAAAGACTTAAGGAGGTGGGTCTCCCGATATCAGGAGGCCTGCTGTATTCAAACTGTGGGGAGGTCAGGAGATGGTAAATGAATGGGAATTTGAAAAGGGAAGGGTTCTGCAGGGTGTAAAATGCAGAGAAAGTCGAATATACCAAGGCCTGTTGGAGATGTGAAGTGACAAGAGATGAGGTTCAACTCATGGTGGAAGCGGATCCTGAAGGGTTAACTGTGCCCTCCTCACAAGGATTGACAAGATTTTTAGGGCATTGGGGAGGGTGACGGATAATTCTAGTTTGTGCTGGTGGAAAGTCATTCTGAGAGAGACAGAGCAGAGCTAACAATACTGTAATAATATTTATTGCACATATATCATATGCTAGATGCTGTACTAAGTACTAAAAATGCCTTACTTCCCTTAACCCTCCCAACAAGCTTATGAGGAAGGAAGTACGGCCACTCCCAGGGGCACAGGGGATAGATCCTATGCCGGGGTGACAGATTCTGGAGAAAGGGGTGGGTGAGAGCCAACACTTCTCTTGTCCTCCTTTTGTTGCTGTTTTCTGTTAAAATTCTGTTTTGTTTGAAGAACCATCTCTTCTGCCTGCTGACCTGGGTTGGGCTTCATCAGCTGCTTAACACAGAGGCCCCAGGCAATGGCAGGTGCTCTGTGGGTTACCTTTAAAGCAAAACCCCTGAATAAACAGTTCAGTCAAAACACACCAGGCATCCAATCTCACAACCCATAAAGTCAAACCTGACTTTGGCATCCTGTGGAGAACCATTTTTGCCAGAGTTGGCAGTCGCCAGAATTGGGGTGCAGGGCACATTTGTTTTAGGGCTCTCCCCACCTCCTCTTCTTGAAAAACTGTCAGACTTTGTGGGGCTTCTCTTCCTCATCAAAACACAACTGAATTGTGGCCATTTCTTCAAGGTCCTATCTTTCCCCAAGAAAATGGTCACGATGCATCAATTAACTAGATATTAATCCTTTGTAACGAGTTAGCCCATCAGTAATATTCTTTCCCTCAGATTACGGAAGCCTTGCATTTAGGGTGATGCTAATGTGGGGTGTGGAAAACAAGAGTAGAGAAGGTTGTCTGCTCTGTGATGCCTTCTCCCCTTTGCCCATGACTCCCTCCAGTCTTACATCAATGAAGATGGAGAAGGAAAGAAAGATTTCTTTGCTTGACGGGTCTCAGCTATTCTTTGTCACGGTTTTGCTGTTTCTCTGGCCAGTACTCACTAACCTTCTAGATTGTGTGTCACGCATTCAGGAGGCTGGGCTCTCTCTGTGAGGCCCTAATGTTTTCTCTGAAGGGTGCGGCAGAGGGTCACGTCACCACACACTTCCCTGATGTGGCGATCTGAGCCCAGCACATCTTCTCCCATCTGCCCTTCAGCTACTGTCGTGGGTGGTGCGCTCCTCGGCCACTTGCTGCTGGCTCCCTTCTCACAGAAGGGAGCCTTCTCAGGTTGGGTGCTAGTAAGGTGGCTCCATGTGACCACTACACCAGAGGCATGCAGGTGGCTTGCCAGCCCTACTATGTGCTGCCTAGCATCTCTCTCCTGTTCTCCTTCCCCCTGCTCAGGGAACCCGAGGCAGAGCATGTATCTTGTGTCTAAGTGGACATCCAACCAGTGCCCAGATGCTAGTTTTGTCTTGCATTCTCCTTGCAGGCACATGCAATGTGTGGTCCTCTGGTGCCTGGCCTTCATTTGGATTCAGAATTGGTGAGGATGCCCATGGAAGAGGTGAGGAAAAAGCTATGTGCTTCCCTAGCCTGACCGACCCTCCCCCCAGTCTCTGCCATCCTCTGGGAAAGGGGGAGAAAGACTGCAGGCCGAGGGTAGCTAATGAGGCTCCGCTCCCTCTTGGGAAGCCCTGTGGGGAAGCATCTGTTCCCAGGTATCTGGGTCTCTCCTTAAAATAGGGGGTCCTTAGCATTTTGGCCCTAGCTTCAATTTCTGGCCACAGGAAAACTCTTTACTCAAGTTCCAATCAAATAAGCACCACACAAAAGCCAAAAATAATAAAATAAATGATTAATGGTTTCAGTAAAAAATCTATATGTCAAAACCTGACTTGAACAATGACAAACTGGGAAAATATTTGTAATGTATATGCCAGATAAAGATTGTGATTATAAGCATATAAAAGCTGTTGGGAGGTAATTAAAAAAGATAGGGACATTCCACTAGAAAAACATGGACAAAATACACCAGCAGGTAAGGTAATAGAGGAAGGTTATAATGTAAATTTGAAAATGAAAAAGTAGCTCACCTTACCAATTATCAGAGGGATAAAAAATGAAATGACTTCAAAATGTACTTTTGTCTAATGAAAAACAAAGACTGAAACAGAACAGCACATAGTATGGCCAAAGGTAAAGAAACAGATACTTTTGTATACTGCTGATAGGTGTATAAATTGATATAAACCTTTTGGAAAATAATTCGGCAATAAATACCGAATTCTTTAACATTTTTCACCCCTTTAGAGTCTGCAGTCCTACTTTTAAGATAAAAGGGGAGGCAAATGATTTTGAATTTATATGCAGAAATAGCTGCAAGGATGTTCACTGTAAAAGTGGGAAACCACTAAACTATCCAATAGAAGGGGACTGATTAAAGAAATGATCAAGTATTGTGCAACTACTACACATAACATTGTACAAAAATACTTAATAGTATGGGAAAGTGTTCAAAAGTGGCTTATAAAACAGTATTATGCCATGATCTTATTTTTTAAAAGTACTTTATCTGTGAGTCCACATTGAACAAAGAAGGAAACAATTGGCTTCAACATGCTAACCGAAATATCAAGGGGTAGGGAGTGAAGGGAAAGAAAAGGAGGGCGATACCTTTTTTCTTTATTTTCTACATTTTCTATCATTTCTACAATGCATATGTCCTTCATTTGTGTCAAGAAAATAAACAGTAAGAATCATAGAAATACGGCAAAGAGAATTAAAGGTAGAAAAATGATACAAAAGTAAGGACAAATTTACCACACTACATGCATGCCCCAACATCCAGCACCCTGAGAGAGATGAGCCTTGCATTTAAGAAGCACTGCGCTCTGACAAGCCACAGACTGGGAGAAAATATTCAGGAAAGATATATCTGATAAATACACATCCCAAATACACAAAGAACTCTTATAACTCAACAGTAAGAAATTGACCAACCCGATTAAAAAATGGGGAAAAGATCCAAACAGACAGCTCACCGAAGAAGATATACAGAGGGCAAATAAGCATATGGAAAGATACTCAAAGTCATATGTCATTAGGGATTGCAAATTAAAACAACACTGAGATGCCACTACAAACTATTAGAATGGTCAAAATCCAAAACACTAAGAAATAGTTCTAAAATTCATATGGAATCACAAAAGACCCCGAATAGCCAAAACAATACTTAGAAGGAAGAATAAAATGATGGGGGGATTATGCTCCCCAACTTCAAGCTCTACTACAAAGCCACAGTAATCAAGACAATTTGGTACTGGCACAAGAGCAGAGCCATAGATCTCAATGGAATAGAGAGTCCAGATATAAACCCATACATACATGGCCAGTTAATATATGATAAAGGAGCCACAGATATACAATGGAGAAAGAGTAGCCTCTTCAATAGCTGGTGTTGGCAAAACTGGACAGCTACACGTAACAGAATAAAACTGGATTACTGTCTAACTCCATACACAAAAGTAAACTCGAAATGGATCAAAGACCTGTATGTAAATCATGAAACCATAAAACTCCTAGAAGAAAACATAGGCAATACTCTCTTGAATATAAATATGAACAACTTTTTCATGAACATATCTCCTCAGGCAAGGGAAACAAAAGCAAAAATGAACAAGCGGGACTACATCAAGCTAAAAAGCTTCTGTGCAGCAGAGGACACCATCAGTAGAACAAAAAGGCATCCTACAGTATGGGAGAATATATTCATAATGACATATCTGATAAGGGGTTAACATCCAGCATATATAAAGAACTCACACACCTCAACACCCAAAAAGCAAATAACCCTATTAAAGAATGGGCAGAGGATATGAACAGACACTTCTCCAAAGAAGAAATTCAGATGGCCAACAGGCACATGAAAAGATGCTCCACATCACTAATCATCAGGGAAATGCAAATAACCACAATGAGATATCATCTCACACCAGTTAGGATGGCCACCATCCAAAAGATAAGCAACAACAAATATTGGCGAGGATATGGAGAAAGGGGAACCCTCCTACACGGCTGGTGGGAATGTAAATTAGTGCAACTATTGTGGAAAGCAGTATGGAGGTTCCTCAAAAAACTAAAAATAGAAATACCATTTGACCCAGGAATTCCACTCCTAGGAATTTACCCTAAGAATGCAGCAGCCCAGTTTGAAAAAGACATATGCACCCCTATGTTTATTGCAGCACTATTTACAATAAACAAGAAATGGGAGCAACCTAAGTGTCTATCAGTAGATGAATGGGTAAAGAAGATGTGGTACATATACACAATGAAATATTATTCAGCCATAAGAAGAAAACAAATCCTACCATTTGCAACAACATGGATGAAGCTAGAAGGTATTTTGCTCAGTGAAATAAGCCAGGTGGAGAAAGACAAGTATCAAATGATTTCCCTCATTTGTGAAGTATAACAATGAAGCAAAACTGAAGGAACAAAACAGCAGCAGACTCACAGACTCCAAGAAGGGACTAGTGGTTACCAAGGGGGAGGGGCAGGGGAGGGCAGGAGAAGGGGATTGTGGGGTATTATGACTGTCACACATGGTGGGGGGAGGACCATGAGGAAGACAGCATAGCACAGAGAAGGCAAATAGTGACTGTGGCATCTTACTACACTGATGGGCAGTGACTGCAATAGGGTGTCTTTGGGGAACTTGATAATAGGGGGGAATGTAGAAACCACAATGTTGCTCATGGGAAATCTGAGCATGATTATATATCAATGATACCTTAACAAAAAAAAATTCAAAACACTGACACCATCAAATGCAGGTGAGAATGTGGAGCAACATGCTGGTGCTGCTGAAGAAAAATGGTATAGCCACTTTAGAAGACATTTTTGGCAGGTTTTTATAAAACTATATTCTTACCAAATGACCAGCAGTCATGCTCCTTGGTATTTACCCAAATGAGTTGAAAATTAATGTTCACACAAAAACATGCACACAGATGATGCTTATTCATAATTGCCAAAATTTGCAAGCAGGCAAGATGTCCTTTATTAGGTAAATGGATAAATAAATGGTGGTACATCCAGATAATGGAATAGTATTCAGCACTAGAAACAAATAATCTACAAGCCCTGAAAAGACATGGAGGAAACTTAAATGCTTATTGCCAAGAGAAAGAAGTCAATCTGAAAGGCTACATACTATGTGAGTCCAACTATATGACATTCTGGGAAAGGCAGAAGTATAGAATCAGTAAAAAGATCAGTGGCTGTCAGGGGTTAGGAGAGGGGGAGGGATGAACAGGCAGAGCACGAAGGATCTTCCGGGCAGTGAAATTACTCTGCATTATACACAATGGTGGATACACATCACTGTACACTTGTCCAAACCCACAGGATGTACAGCATGAGGGACTTTTAATGTAAACTATGGACTCTGGGTGATAATGTAGGTTCCCCAGTTGTAGCAAATGCTCCCCTCTGGTGGGGATGCCGATAGTGGGGGAGGCTGTGCATGCATCTGGGCAGCAGGAAAATGGGAAATCTGTTCACTTTTACTGTGAACCCAAAACTGCTTCAGAAGATAAATTCTGTTGAGAGAGAGAGAGAGAGAGAGAGAGAGAGAGAGAGAGAGAGATGGGCCCCATAGCACCCGATAGCACGGTTTGAGCCAATGTAAAGACCCTTCACAGTTTTGAGGGAGCACATGTAACAGACCCTGATCCTGGGTCTTGAAAGAAATTTCTCCTCTGGCTTATCCTAAAGAAGACAATGTGTTTTGTACTAACAAACAAACAAAATCCCCCAAACGCCAAAAAAGCATTTTGACCACTCTTGTCAACTCCCTTGATCTTGCCTGGTGGCCTGTAATACCGAAGCTCAGTTCAGGGAATGCAAGACGAGGAGTAGCCAAAATAAAATGGATAGAGAGCACAATTCTCCAGTGATCTGGTTCCTACAAGGATCACGTTTAGTGTATAGGCGTGCTCGGGTGCTACTGCAGATTTGGTTCCAGATCCCCGCAATAAAGCGAACATCGCAATAAAGTGAGCCAAGTGAACTTTTTGGTTTCCCAGTGCATAGGGAAGTTACGTTTATACTCTGCTGTGGTCTACTGTGCAATAGTATTAAGACTAAAAAGCAATGTTAATACCTTAACTAAAAAATACTTTGTTGCTAAAAAATGTTAACAATCATCTGAGCTTTCAGAGAGCTGTGATCTTTTTGCTGGTGAGAGGTCTGGCCTCGATGCTCGCGGCAGGTGACTGATCAGGGTGGGGGTTGCTGAAGGCTGGGGTGGCTGTGGCAGTTTCTTAAAATAAGACAACAATTAAATTTGCCACATGGACTGACTCTTGTTTCACAAATGAGCGATGCCGTTTGATAGCATTTTACATGTCTTCCACACCAAGCTTATTTCTAGCTTTTGATTAAAAGGGAGAGATGTGTGACTCTCCCTTCCCCTCTAACACTTAGAGACCCGTGTAGGGTTATTACCTGGATTAATTTCCATATTATTATGTCTCAGGGAATAAGGAGGCCCAAGTGGAGGGAGAGAGATGGGGACAGGGCAGGTTGGTGGCATCGTCAGAACATACACACCATGCACTGAATAAGTTTGCTGTCTTATATGGGTGCGGTTTGTGCCATTCCCCTAAAATTACAATCGTCACATCAAAGATCACTGATCACAAGTCACCATAACAAATACTATCACAATGAAAGCATTTGAAGTATTGTGAGAATTATCAAAATGTGACCCAGAGACACAAAGTAAGGAAATACTATTGGAAAAATGATGCTGATACACTTGCTCAATGCAGGGTTCCCACAAACCTTTAATTTGTAAAAGTCTGCAAAGAGCAATAAAGCAAAATTGCTGGACACGCAATCCAACACAGCAGACAGCAGCGCAAGCTGGCGACGATCTATAAATACTATTTCTTAACATTTAGCTTTTGCTCAGTGAGGGGTTTTCCTCTTGGGCAAGTACTCAGCATGCAGGGATCCCATGTTATCAGTACAGTTGGATTCAGATGCTTTGAGATCAGCAGAAATGGGGCTAAAGGAGTATTTGCCTGAAAAGAAATCCATTCAGAGACTACATGGTGGTAGGCAGACCCACCTACCCAGGGGTCACCCCTGGGCTGGGCGATGCTTTCCTGAGAAAGCACTTCTGGGTGGGCCTCCACCACATGGCCGGGCTGGGAGAACTTAGGCACTTTATCTTTTCTCAAGGTCCAACTTTTCTCTCCGCCCACCTCCCCCCCCGCCCCCCCCCCCCCCGTTCACCCACGCAGCCTCATCACCCCGCCCCTCCCTTTCTCTCCTCCCCTTCGTGTCTGCCCTTCTCTTGTCCTCCATCTCCCACAGCCTTGAAGCTGGCGCTCCCAGCCAGCATGCGGTACTCTACGCCTTCTCACACAGAAGGGAGATTTTAATTACATAAGGAGACAAAGCCTATCGAGCAGAGATTAACTGCCTGGGCAGTGCGGATTAAGAAAAGAAACAGGGACATTAATTAGGAAGGTGAGCGTGTTTCCTCTCATTTCACTCTGACAGCCCGATAGGGGCCCACTGGGAAGTGAGCAGTGTCCGATGCACCAGAAAACTACCGCTTTTCTGCCCATGGGCAGTGAGTTCTGAGGTCTGCTGTTCTTTCTTTTGCAGCTTTATCCTGAGTGAGCTTGTAGGACCGGCCTGGGCTTTACAATTTCTTGAGGTTGCCTGATGTTTTTCTTCTGACATTTCCCACAGCCCAGCCACACTCACCCTGCAAGGAGCTTTTACATGACTCCACAGCTGTTAACACCCTTGAAGGAAGGAGTTCAATGTTCTGTCCTCATTAATTGCCACCAATTGAGCTACACCCTGAGGAGACCAAAACCTTTCTATGTATCTTTTGGAATGCTATGAGGATAAAATAAGTACCTGAAATATTTTTTTAAAATGTGTTACACAGTCAAAGAGATGTTAAAGGGAAAATAACACCATGCTATGATTCTTAGCTGGTTGTCATGTGTTAGATTTATAAATGCAAACAGGCAATGGTGCATACTTAATTGCTTCGAAAAGATCACATGTGTCTGTGTGGCTGGGCAACAGATATTTGGTGCTACCGTTATAGATACCAGATCATAAGTGTGAATTTTCCCTTCTGTAAATGAGTTGATAAAGAACTCTCCAGAACTGTTTTGTGTTTCATAGTAGAGTTTTGGCTGCCATTGTTTAGCCTGAGGAGAGCTACATTAAAAAAAAAGTTAAATATGGAACCCTCCTACACTGTTGGTGGGAATATAAATTGGTTCAACCATTGTGGAAAGCAATACGGAGGTTCCTCAAAACACTAAAAATAGAAATACCATTTGACCCAGTTATTCCACTCCTAGGAATTTGCCGGAAGAAAACAAGATCCCTGATTTGAAAACACATATGCACCCCTATGTTTATCACAGCACTATTTACAATAGCCAAGATATGGAAGCAACCTAAGTGTCCATCAGTAGATGAATGGATAAAGAAGATGTGGTACATATACACAATGGAATATTATTCAGCCATAAAAAGAAAATAAATCCAACCATTTGCAACAACATGGATGGAACTAGAGGGTATTATGCTTAGTGAGATAAGCCATGTGGAGAAAGACAAATACCAAATGACTTCATTCATTTGTGGAGTGTAAGAACAAAGCAAAACTGAAGGAACAAAATAGCAGCAGGCTCACAGACTCTGAGGAGGGACTACGGTTACCAAAGGGGAGGGATGTGGAAGGGCGGGTGGGGAGGGAGGGAGAAGGGGATTAAGGGGCACTATAATTTACAATCACAATATAGGTAGGTCATGGGGTTGGTAGTACAGCACGGAGAAGACAATTAGTGACTCTATAACATCTTACTACATCAATA
This sequence comes from Manis javanica, assembly GCF_040802235.1. Classification (NCBI taxonomy): domain Eukaryota; kingdom Metazoa; phylum Chordata; class Mammalia; order Pholidota; family Manidae; genus Manis; species Manis javanica. Next base: position 8,702,933 of record NC_133174.1, read on the forward strand.
GACACTGACCACACTGGAGGGGGTGAGGACTTCATGGTATGGGTAACTGTTGAACCACTGTGTTGTGTATTTGAAACCAACATAGGATTGTATATCAATGATACTTTACTTAAAAAAAGTTAAATATAAGTAAGGAACCACAGGGCCTAAATCTTTCGTGTGCAGAGTTACGTAATTCATTGGTAACCTTTCAGATGATTTTCTTGATGATCCTGAGAGGAATATATCATAAAAAAAATTTGAGGAGGAATTTGAAAAAAAAAGGAACAAGAGGTGGTTTGCTCTATGATAAGACAAGATTTGTCTGTGGCTAGTGAACATGCTTATGCCATCTACATACAGAAGCTAAGTGGTTTTCGGTTTTAAAAGCTTTATGGAGGTATAATTTGCACACTATAAATTTTACCCATCTTACATGAACATGTCAATGATTTTTAGTAAATTGTTAGTAAATTTATAGAGTTGAGTAACCATCACCACAATCCAGTTTCAGAACATTTCTGTCATCAGTAAACTACAGCCTGGTTTTGTAAATAAAATTTTATTGGAACACAGCCATGCCCATTCATTCACCGATTGTCCAGGGCGGCTTTCCCTACACAACGAAGCTGGGTTCAGTAGTTGCAATAGAGACCTTATGGCCTGTAAAACCTAAAATATTTATTAACTGGCCTTTTATAGGAAAAGTTTGCTGACTTGTACTTTAAAGGGAAATATGAAAAACTGAAAACACTGAAAGTTGCCCAATTTGATGAAATGTGTCTTACTTAGATAAAACCTGTTGTTCATTTTAGACATCAATTCCAAGATTCACTGGACCTACTCTCTCATGATATACCTCTCTTAGCCTTGGTTTTCTTCATCTGTTAAAGGGGTACAGTTTCTACCTCATGGTATTTACCTAGTGTGAATAGGAAGTGAGATGACACATGTAAAATACATTTGGCATACAGTAGGGTACACGGTAAGCATTCAGTAAATGGCTCTCCAGACCCCCAGATGTCAGTGTTCGTTTTGTTGCTTAGCTTGTGAGAGAATGTAAAAAATCATTGTGAAATTGTAAAACTGATTCTCAAAGGGAAGTGTGGACAAGCTTCTGAAATACTTTGGGAAAAGCATAATCTTTTCTTCATGCTTTTGTTGACGAGGGCAGGGTGAGGGCAATTGTGTGTGTGCCTAGAAATCCTCACCGCTCCATGTTCAGGACTGGGGTCATTGTTCTCCCCTATTGGGAAAGCCCCACACATGGTGCTGGGTGTTCCCAGTTATCCAGGGCTCAGTTTCTGTGGAATAACCTTGGGGTTTGTGATCAAATGGTCAGACAAAATCACGAGAGAGATCTAGAGATCATCTGGCTGGGCTTTTAATTTCTGCAAGAGTCATGTTGTCCTGGGAGATGAGAATTATAATAAAAGAATCAAGTTCAAAGTGTTTTTGAGTTAGAGGGAAAATGCCTGTATCTTTCTAACAAGCCAAAGAAATGGGAAATTAAATCAAGTGAGGTAATCCTCTTGGTAGGGGTGATAGAGTCTAATCTGGCTTGAAAATATGACTCACATCAAAAGGATGTTATGTGCCACCCTGTTTGAAAGTTTTGAAGTTGTTGATACAGAGTATAAACAGGGCCCAGTAAGTCCCATCAATGTCATGGTCAAACATGCAGTCATGCCTGGCTAGCCCCCAAAATTACATGGGAAGCCAATACCCAAATTATGTGGGATGACATAAACTTTCGTGGATCACTAGCATTTAACTCCAGGAAAATTTAGAATTAAGGATAGATGTGTTTCAGACAATCAGAATAGTAATATTATTATATTTTTGTTTTAAAGCACTGACATATACATATATATTTTAACTGTTAGCATTCTTGGATTTAATCTTAGTAGTTCAAATATTTAAGAAAAACCTTTAAAGGTTATATATAGTTCAATCCATTTGTCTTTCCTTTATGGCTATGTATTTTTTATTGACATATAGTTGGTATACGATATTATACTGGTTTCAAGTATACAACATAGCGATCTGACAGTTATCTATATTATTATTATTTTTTAGAATTAATACTTGATTTATTAAAATGTTATACATTTTTTCTTAAGTTGCAAGTGCATTTATAAATCTAGTAAATTTTTTTTTTGAGAGGGCATCTCTCATATTTATTGATCATATGGTTGTTAACAACAATAAAATTCTGTATAGGGGACTCAATGCACAATCATTAATCAACCCCAAGCCTAATTCTCAACAGTCTCCAATCTTCTGAAGCATAATGAACAAGTTTTTACATGGTGAACAAGTTCTTACATAGTGAATAAGTTCTTACATGGTGAACAGTGCAAGGGCAGTCATATCACAGAAACTTTCGGTTTTGATCATGCATCATGAATTATAAACAATCAGGTCAATTATGATTATTCGTTTGATTTTTATACTTGATTTATATGTGAATCCCACATTTCTCCCTTATTATTATTATTATTATTATTGTTGTTATTATTTTTAATAAAGTGCTGAAGTGGTAGGTAGATGCAAGATAAAGGTAGAAAACATAATTTAGTGCTGTAAGAGGGCTAATGTAGATGATCAGGTGTGTGCCTATAGACTAAGTATTAATCCAAGCTAGACAAGGGCAACAAAACATCCACGGATGCAGAAGATTTCTCTCAAAACAGGGGGGGTGAGGTTTTAAGCCTCACCTCTGTTGATCCCCAATTTCTCACCTGATGGCCCCCCTGCAACTGTGCCTGTCTTAGGTTGTTCCTCCCTTGAGGAATCTTACCCGTGTCTGGCTAACCAGTCATCTTCCGGGGCCATACAGGGAAATGTAAAGTTGGTAAGTGAGAGAGAAGCAATATTGTTTGAAAAGGTTAGCTTTTTACTTTTTTGCAGATTTATGCCCTGTGGCTTCTATGCCCAGCATTTGTCTTGAGGTATCTTTACCACTTGGAAGAATTATGATACTCGGTAATTTCGATATGAGGCACGAAATCTACTTAGGGGTTGTAATTATGAAGGAAGAAGAGAAGCTATAGAAGTAGCAGATGGAAGAAAACATGGGAAGATTGATTATTTCTTTGACATATCTTCTTGTAGTGTAACATAAGCATGTATAGGTTTTAAATTACTAATTAAATTGCGTGCACACATTAACATGATAGGAATACAGCTACATAACCAAAGCAGACCTACAATTACCAGCCATATCCAGTGAAACCAAGAAAACCAGTTAGGCACCCTAGGCATTTGTGAAAACTTATCAATGATATGATGGATATTGTCTAATGTTATCTATATTATTAAATGCTTACCCCAACTAGTGTAGTTACTATCTAGCACTGACGTATATTTAGAATTATATGTATTTGTAATGTTTAAAAGAATTTAACCTCTTCAGATTGTTGGGTCAGCCATTTAATTCCCATTTTAAACTATGTAATTGAGTAATTAATTTAGGTTTGTGCTGTTAAACTGAAATTTTACTAAATTTATAAGCTGACTTAGAACATTTAAAGTACTTAAGTATTGTCTTATTTATAAGTTTAATTAATTACATTTATAAATATTACTTAAGAACTTGAAAGTTTTGTCTGTGAAGTCAGGCAATTGTAGTTTTTGTCTTCCCTTTACAAAGAAAAAGAATTGAACATATTAAATTCATAAATTTAGTTAAAAATGCTTAAAGACATTTAATGAATTTTAAATGGGACCAACATCAAAATTGAACATTCATTCATGATAAAAACTCTTAACAAAAGTGAGTATAGAGAGAACATACTGGGTATAGAGGTAACAACACAATAAAGGCCATGTACGACCACCCTCAGCTAACATTATACTCAATGGTAGGAAGCTGAAAGCATTTCCTCTAAGATTGGGAACAAGACAAAGATGCCCACTCTCCCCACTTTTATTCAACATAGTACTGGAGGTCCTAGCCAAAGCAGTTAGACATGAAAAAGAAGTAAAAGGCAGCGAAATTGGTAAGGAAGAAGTAAAACTGTCACTATTTGTAGATGACATGATACTATATATAGAAAACCCTAAAGACTCCACCAAAAAACTATTAGATTAATAAATGAATTTAATAAAGTTATAGGATACAAAATCAACACACAGAAATCTGTTGCATTTTTTATATACCAATAACAAATTAGTAAAAGAGAAATTAAGTAAACAGTCCCATTTGCAATTACATCAAAAAGAATAAAATACCTAGGAATAAATCTAACCAAGGAGGTGAAAGACCTGTACTCTGAAAACTATAAGACACTGATGAAAGAAATTGAAGATGACACAAATAAATGGAAAGCTAGTCCATGCTTACCAACAGAAGTATTAATGTTGTTACAATGGCCATACAAAGCTATCTGTGGAGTCAATTCAATCCCTATCAAAATACCAATGGCATTTTTCACAGAATGAGAGCAAATAATCCTAAACTATGTATTGAACCCCCAAAGACCCTGAATAGCCAAAGCAATCTTGAGGAAGAAGAACAAAGCTGGGTGTATCATATGAGTTCCCTTATTTCAAACTATACTACAAAGCTATAGTAATCAATATAGACACATAGATCAATGGAATAGAATAAAGAGCCCAGAAATAAACCCACTCTTATCTGGTCAATTATTATATGACAAAAGAGGCAAGAATATACAGTGGGGAAAAGACAGTCTTTTCAATAAATGCTTTTGGGAAAACTGGACAGCTACATACCAAAGAATGAAACTGGATCACTGTCTTACACCACACACACACACACATACACACACACCCCTCAAAATGGATTAAAGATCTAAATATAGGACCTGAAACCATAAAAGTAGAAGAAAATATAGGCAGTAAACTCTTGAACATCAGCATTAGTAATTTTTTTTCTGGATATGTCTCCCCAGGCAAGGGAAACAAAGCAAAAATAAGCAAGTGGGACTATGTCAAACTAAAAAGTTTCTGCACAGCAAATTACACCATCAAAAAACAAAAAGGCAACTTACTGAATTGAAGGACAAATTTGCAAATGATATACTGAATAAGGGGTTAATATCCTAAATATATAAAGAATTCATACAACTCAATACCAAAAATACTCAATAATTTGATTAAAAAATAGGCAGAGGACCTGAATGGACATTTTTTTCAAAGACATACAGATGGCTAACAGACACATGAAAAGATGCTCCATATAACTAATCATAAGGGAAATGCAAAGTAAAACCACAATGAGATATCACCTCACACCTGTCAGAGTGGCTAATATCAATAAGACAAGAAATGGCAAGGGTTGGTGAGCATATGGAGAAAAGGGAACCCTCCCTCACTATTGGTGGGAATGTCAATGGTGTGGCCACTATGGAAAGCAGTATGGAGTTTTTTTCAAAAAAGTAAAAATAGAAATACCGTACACTCCAGAAATTCCATGTCTGGGAATTTTCCTGAAGAAAACAAAATCACTAATTTGAAAAGACATATGCACTACTATGTTTATCAGAGCATTATTTACAGTAGCCAAACTATGGAAGCAACCAAAGTGTCCATCGATGGATAAAGAAGATATGGCATGTATATGCAGTGGAATATGACTCAGCCATAAATGGAACCAATATTATTCAAGGGCCTTTTAAAGGTTACTCCTAAATTTTGCTAGTGTTATACATAGAAGAAAACTTAAAGCTTTTAAAAACTTAAGATATTAGATTTTTGAATTCATACTGTTAATAAATCAAGTGCTGATCTTTAAAACACACAGAACCCCAGAATACTCTCTTTTCTCTGCACATAAACCACCCTTAAGGATGAATACACACATGCAGTATCCACAAAAACAGGTGACTGGATGAAAACAGAGAGTATTGTTGACAGAAAGAGTGGTTTTTCTTTTCTTCTATCCTGTCAGTGGGGAGATGGGGAGAATGTCCTCTCATGCTCTCAACCCTGGATATGGTAAATATGGCTGCATATTCTTTGAAACGCCTTTTAAGAGGTGGGGTTTGTGTCTCTTCCTTTAAATCTAGGCAGCTCTGTGACAGCTTGACCAACATTTAGTAAGGCTGAATACACTGTTACTGAAGTCCCAGGAATGCCACCCTTGGGAGCACAGTCCGGAGAAACTTCCTTATGTGTAGACAAGGAGACATGTTCAAAGGTGTCCACAGTTATAGAACCAACTGACATTGTTACCCACAGAAGAATGGATAAAGAATTTGTGAGATACTCATGCACTGGAACGCCGTACATTGTGAAAACGGAATAAACTAGAGGCACATATATCCACACAGATGCATCTTACAGACACGAAAGTAAGGGAAAATAGCAGAATGTAGGTGTCTCGCAACTTTTTTTCATTATTGCCTCCCAAAAGAGCCTTTGAAGACATTTATTCCCAATTCTCTCTATCAATTGCAATACCTGAAATATACAGTATATCTGTTTATGTACTATTTATACATCTGTGCTTCATACATCAGAAGAGTAAGATATTTTTTTCCCCCTGTAAAAACCAATTATCACTGCAGTTGAGAATGCACTATGTGGAGAACGCATGGAGCATGAGGCGATTTATGTAGCATTTAAAAGCATGCAAAGCAGTTTGCTGACGGATACAAATGGAGGTGGTAAAGACATAAAGGAATGCTTGGGGATGGTAAACATGAGTTTCAGGGGAAGGGGAACGGGAACTGCGGGGGCGGGGAGTGAGGAAAGGGCAGTTGCCCAGGAGAGTTTAGCTGGGCACGCAGGGTCCGTGGTGTTATTGATGTTTCCGGTGGAGAAAAGGGGCTGATGCTGCAACCCCTATACTTCCTACATCGTGGTTTTCCCCAGCTTTCCTCCACCTGGAAACTTATCTCGAGCTTATGTTAAAAAAACTCACCAGGTGATAAATACATTCAAGTCACTAGTGTATTTTTAAAAGTCTGGATATGGCATAATATTAAGTGACATAAAGTTGTGTATCACAAATAGATACCACTTTTCCCCCACCAAAAAATCAAAAGGTTTGTGTGAACTGTTGCAATTACAGATGTATCTGGGGAGGGGCAGGAATCAGTTGGCAGGCATCATCTTAATAGAAATTCATAGAAGATAGCAATTTTCTTCCTAATAAAGCAAGCCCCACAGGCTTGGAGCATGTAGCACACCATAGAGCTTGTAATTTCCTAATTAGGCTTGTGAAGTAGCTTTCATGAAATATGCATTGATGTTTTATTTTTCCTTTAAAACATGAGACTGAAAATACATATGCTATGTTACCCTCAAAACGAACATTTTCAAGATCCATAGCTCAGTGTTTTTGCATGCAGCAAGAGTTTAAAATGAACCCATTTGAAAAACGGTGGCTATCTCTGTGACTGCCAGGGCTTAAGCTGCCTTATATATTATGACTTCGTCTGACGGTGAGCTCCATGTAATTCACAAAACCCCCAAGTTTTAGCTAACTTTGTTACATTAGGTATTTTAGGCTTCAGCTCACTAAAATATTTTCTATATATATGTGTGTACTTACACACCTTTATGGGTATGTAATATAAACAGCAATATATGAACACCCATGTCTACAGCATCTGTCTTCATAATAAGATCCAGCAGGAAGAAAGAGTTTCATTCTGGGCACATGGAATACATCAGATTTTACCTCTCTTATTCTACTGTGCAGTGAAGAAATGCATCATAACATAGCTACGTAATTTCTTTCGTAAGTGATGCAGTACTTCAATATGTAACCACATGAGAGGGCCCCTTTCTCCAGAGGTTACTGCCGGAATGGCCATGTCAGTGGTTATCAAAGAGATTAAGTCAGCTACATAGAGCGATCACAACTTATTTCCAGATGAGTCTTTAGTCAGAGTTCCTCTAATTCTACGAAGGATCAGAGCAGTTTCATAACAGAAATGTTTAACGAGTCATGTCCCAAGGAGAGGTTTGCCTTTCTTTGGGGTGAATCTTGCACTTGCTCCTTTCCCTTTCCAAGCTTCTGGGTGATGGAGAACATAAAATATAAAAAGTCCATAATGTCAGCATTATTAGCGGCGGGATGGAAGTCTGCTAAGTCTCAAATATACAGTTCTCTGAAATGAAATACATTTTAGGGCGAAGCATGGTGTGGAGCTTCCTGCTGCCCCCTTGAACCCAGACTCTTGCTGGCAGAGTAAGGCTTACATATGAAAACATCTATCTTGAAAAACTAGAGTTATATTTAGCTACTGAGATGCTTATACTATATAAGAGGCAGTAACAATGGGGGGTGACTATGCTCCTGGCATGTCCTAAGCACTTCATGGTAAGTGGTCTTTATGCCCACTTACCCCCAGGACTTCAGGGTGCAGGCCCGCCTCACTCAGAGGGACTGATAGGTCACGCTGACAGAGAAGGAACAGAAGGCTTCCTTTCCTCAGGGAAGCCCTGGCCAGGAGGTCCCATCCCGTGGGTGTGAGACACGCAGAGGGGGCACTCGCTCCTGAAATGTCACCTAAGCTCACGAAGGGCACAGAGAAGGTGCTTGACTGGACTGTGACCTTTAAGGCACCATAACCCTATTGATACAGAAGAATGTCACCCTATGAATACCGGAGCTCTAATCAACTGGATTTTTCCTGCCTTCTGTCGGGGGGAAGCCTAAGGGGAGAGAGAGACGGCAGGGATTCTTGCTGTCCTGGGCTGTCAGGCGGAGAGGTGTGGAAGTTCCGCAGTATGGAGACACGGGCGAGTGCTGATGTGGAGAGGTGGGGAAAACACTCCCCTTCTACCCTCACTTGGATTCAGTAGCCCTGACCAGAAGGTCATCCATTAGACTGCGGCCTCTGAAGTACGCTATTCAAGTTAATGTGGCAGGAGACGATAGAAGTTAGCATTTACTGAGTCGACTGTGTTTTAATAATTCTATAAACTTATCTAAATTCACCATTATACCACTTAATGCTCATGGTAATCAGGTTTAGTCAGATCTCACACTGGGGTGAGGGTCTAAAGTTAGCTAGGAAGGCTCTGTGGTCAATGTGATCCTTGAAAACCCCTTAGGAAAAGCGCTGCACTGGCGAGAGATTCACCTTCTCTTAGTTAAGTGCAGCACAGCCATATTTTTCTCCAGCTTTGGGACAGAATTCTGATTTTTGCTTCAGGTGAATATGAGGTAAAATAGTTTAGGGAATACATTATATATAAAAGCATGTATCTTTAAAAACTAGAGTTATATTTAGCTACTGAGATGCTTATACTATATAAGAGGCAATAACAAAGGGGGGTGACTACGTGCCTGGCATTGTCCTAAGCACTTCATGTGCATGATTTAGTTTAACGTAAAAGATAAGTAGTATTTTTATCTCTTTTCGAAGTTGTGCAGCTGAGGGTTGGAGTCACTAAATGGTTACTCCAAAGGTAACCAGTTAATAAATGACAGAGCAGGCTGTGAACCCACACCGTTATTTACCCCCAAGGCCACCCACATCCAGGCATTTATTCCTGAGTCACACTTCAGCCCTGTCAAAGACATTACAGTTGTTGGTTGGGACTATAATTTAATATTAATTGTGGTTTATCCTAAACCAAAGGGTATGATTTTTGGTATATGATTTAGGCATGCAATCTGCTCCTGAGAAAGAGTTTTTTCAGGTATCTCTTTGGATGTATATATTCATATAGTCTGTCATCTCTCTCTTTAAAAAATTGTGCCCTCTTCAATTATTTCCTCTTTGCCTGAAATATCATCTCTGTTGCTCCCATGCTTAATTTATGACTTTATACTTATCTAGGCATTAAAAATATGTCCATATTTATAGGACAGTTAACAAATATCCCTATGGGTGAGGTCCGGAAGTGGTGCATATCACTTCACCCACAATCCATGGACCAGACCTAAAACATTTGGCCACATCTGACTGCAAGAACAGCTGGGAAATGTAGTCTATCTGTGCGCCCAAGAAAAGGAGGAGATGGGTTCAGTGAACACCTCAACAATCTTTGCCACAACTCATATGAGCTGAAAGCTAGCATCCCCATAGCAGGCTCACTTTGTGGCCCTCCTGGCCTTTATGGCAAGGAATCAGGACTACATGCCAGGGACCAGGGGAACCATAATACTGCAGGTCAGCCTCAAGTGGGTGCACAGCCTAAGGCAGAGAACACTAAGCCCTTGATGCACACAAGCCATTACTCCCTAGTGTTGAGCCAGAAACCTTCTGGGAAGAGATGGTGAGAGAGGGGTTTCTGGAGTATGAGGCAGTGAACAGATGGATTGCTCTGGAACTTTGGGCGACTCTTCGTAGTTTTGAGACCTTATGTAAGACTGAGCTACATTTTCTTGTTCTGTTAGGAGCGTCATCTTGCTTTATTGTTCACAGGTTATGTAATAATAATAGGCATTGGGCATGTAATACATTGTAACCACAGCAAGGATGATGGCCTGGAGACTCAGTCATTCACTTTCCCATAAGGCCCAGAGACGAAGCCCAGCAGATGGTACCGAGCACTCCCGTATTTGCTAAAGATGGTGAAGTAGGAGATGAAAGTTCAGATTTCTGATGACTGCAGCGCCACCACACCAGGCCTGGACTGCTCAACTCAGGTTTACTCCATGTGAGTAGAGTATTCAAGGTAGGCTAACTGCTGTAACAAATAAGCCCCAAATTTTAGTGACTTCACATAATGAAAGTACATTTTCATTCATGCAAGTGTCCATCTGAGATGTCTGGGTTGAATAACTCTCCTGAGAGATCCCAGGGATCTGGCCCTCCATCTTGTGACTCTAGCTACTAGAGTCCACTCCATTCACATGGGGCGTGGAGGGCCACCTGTGGGAGGATTTCATCACCCAGGCCTGGAAGAGGCACACACACTGCTGCTCACAGCTCCCCGGTGGGCCTCAGTCACATGCACATGCCCTACTAGGAAGAGGTCCGGGAAGTGCAGGTTAACTGTGTGCCCAGGAAGAAACGAATATGGTTTGGAGAACAGCCAGCTTGTTCTTGCCATGGTGAGAGAGAAATGATATTCTAATTTGTTTAAGCCATTGTTTTTTCTAGCCTCTCTTCCCAACTGCAGTTACATTAATCTTAGTATTGGACAGGTATGTCCTATGTACCAGTATAGCAAAACTGCCAAGAAAGATACAAACAAGAAAAAATTATATAAACAAAGATAAATAATCCATATAAAATTCAACACATTATGTACATACATGGATTTGTAAATGCAAAGACAATAGTCTAAGAGGACACATATAAAATTTTAAAATGTGGTTACTTTTGGGTAGAATGGTGGTTTGAGGTGGGACTTTTATTTTTTAACCCATATATTTCTATACTGTTTGATTTTTCCACAAAAGGTACAGATTTGTATCTATAATAAGTACATTTATAATAAAAAACAGTTTATATACAGTCTTGGTTTAGACCTCTTTTAAATAGTCTAATGCAATTCTGAGCTCCAAAACTCATGAAGTTTAATAACCTCAGAGAGCTCACACACAGCCCAGAAAATGCCTAGATTGTAGGAAAATAAGTGAAATTCAGTGACTCAGAAGAGATAAAGCGAAAGAAGAAAATGGCCATTAGGTAAATAAAAGTTTCTCTATATCTCGTGAAGATAATCTAAGGGAAAAGTGGTTAAAGTGCAAGATTAAGAATTTCAGACAGACATAAGCAAGATCTTTTTCCAGGATCCTGCTTGTTGAGATTGGACTGGGTAATAATGGGAGGGTGTGGAATCTCATTTCCCAAGAGCTGCTGTGAGGAAAGAAGGGCTTATATTGTTCTATTCCCCCAGCGGAATAGAGCGACGTCACCTTTCAGTCTTGTGGGCGTGGTTATTCTAGGTGAAATATGCTTGCAGGCAGCTTATGTTTCCTATTTATCTCGTGGTTTTTGTCTTTGCTTGTGCTGTTGCTGGAGAACCGGACGGTGTGTGTTTAGGGAGAGCGAGGGAGGACAGGGTGGCTGCGTGTTGTGCCCAAGAGGAGAGAGCGTGCTGAGGCAGCACAAAGCTGTCATCCCACTAGGCACGGTTAAGATGCAGATTTTCGCCGCGGATTACACCTTGTTCTTCATTCTTTTATGTTCACATTTTTTTTCCTCTTGCTTCTTGTTTTCAGCTTTCTTAGGAGAAATAGTTTGCTTATTAAGGATGGTATGAATAAATGTTTCATCATCATCTCTATTATACTGCACATAATGCTGGTCTAGCATTTTCTAACTTGATAAATGTGTTAAATTTACTTGTAAATTAAGGATATTCGTATTACAGATGGGTGTGTCACGGAAGGAATAAAAGCTATGCTTAATGCCATAAAGTCTTGCAGGACACCCCTGGCGAAATTTCCTTTTTTTTTTTTAAAGGCTTCTCAATTTCTAGATTTAGTGTTCATGCTTTTATAACACTGAAGGGCAAAAATAGACTAGGATAAATGAACAAACTGATGGGAACTCACTTGCTGGGTTCTGCTCAATCTTTTTCCTTCTTTGAACATCTTGAGAGATCCTCCCCTCATTGGAGGGTAAGGTGGGGAAGGGAAATCAGGTTGAGGGAGAGATGGCACCAGGAATTTCAGATTCCTTTGTAACCTCCCAGTTCAGGTAGGAAATCTTATATTCGACAAAATTTAGGAGAAAATTTTGGAATTCAATAATTTTCATTTTATAGGCTATTTTCATTTTTACCTCTGATCTGCTTAAGCAGTAAACTCCTTCAACAATTTATTGCCTTCTAAGGGCATGAATTCAGAGGGCTGACAGTAAATCTGGGCAAGCTCTAATGTGCCCTGTGACAACTGTAATTTAGCTGGTCCTTTGAGAGCTCAAGTTTTTATTACCATAAATCTTCTGCTTTCAGGCATCTTCCTACTGACAACCTTGTCCAATTTTGAATCCCGACATCTTCATTTCAAAAGCCTGATGGTGAAACCACAAAGGTCAAGTTTCATTGTAATTGCAGGCTATGGTGAAAAAAAAGACCACATTCCTTAGGACTGAGATGCCATCCACAGTTCGCTTTGGTGAGTACAGGGCTTGGGCAAAATGTCACCATGCAATTCAGGTGAATGATTGCACCTGGCACTTGGATCATCAGGAAATATTCGGTCATATTTCACAGTGTCTGATGTTGTCTGTCACCATACAAGGAGAGAAAGATTTGAAAGAGGACTCTGATTTAGCATACATGAACACCACGTACTTCCTATTTCTGGAATGTCCTTTTCTCCTTTATTTAATGGATGGCTCCCAACCTTCGGATCTATCTCAGGCAACATAACTTTACGTGGCTGACCTCTCAGTTCCTCGTAGTTACCTGCAGAGCATGGATAATGATGGCTTCTACCTCAAAGAGTCATTGGAAAGATTAAATGAGTGCATGCCACATACTTTAAAGGGTACATGGCATGAAGTAAATGTTTAACAATGGTAAGCTCTTATGAGGACCAACCTCTATCACTGTAATAGCCAAAGCTGCCTGAGCAAGACACTGTCTGTGAGTCACTTCTGTTTCCTTGTTTCATTCCTGCAGCAGCCCCGTGAGGTCGGCACTGCTGTCATTTCTGTTCTCCAGTGGAGGAAATGGAAGTGAGAAAGGTGACTCCTTCAAGGTCACTGAGCAAGTCAGCAATGCGCCCAGAATTTGCATCCATACACTTGGGCTCCAGGGCCCAGGCTCATGAGCAAAGCCACAGAGATAAAGCTACGTCACAGATGCTGTCACTGTCCTGTCTGTATCCCACCACTCTTCCTACTACTGGGCACGTGGCCCAACTTCCAACTCCCAGCACGTACACTGTGTTGCTCGAGGACTCTCTCTGGTCTCCAAATCCTTCTTGGGTGGAAGAAGCCCAAGGTGTCAGGGACTCAACGTCCCTGGAGCAGCCCTCAACTAATTCATGATTGCTGTGGGTTGGTGGATAAATACCCCCAGCTCCCCTGCCCTGGGGTGGGGTAACCCCCACCCATCCTACTGCGGCTGCGGCTCTGGCTGCCCAGCATGGCAGCTGACTGCATCCTTTCATATCTGCTTTCTGCTTCCTGACTCCCTTCCTCACTCTCCTATTGTTTCTTCCACCTCCCAAATACCTTTCTCGGAACCTTGCTTCTGGAGGAAACCAAACTTACTAAGATAGTCTTTCTCAGCTCTGGGATTCCATGATTCTAAAGATGCTGGAAGTGGACAAAAGCAAGGTAGTGGCTGGATTCAGACCGAAGGAAGAGGGTGAACCTCCAAGCAGTGTGTCCTGTGGGTACATAGCAAGGTTCTGTGACCTTGACACGACTGACGTTTGGGGCTGGATGCTTGTTTTGGGGGACTGCCCTGGGCACTATAAGAAGTTGAGCAGCATCTCTGACCTCTACCCAGTAGAAGCCAGTAGCAACCCCCCTATCACCAGCTTCGACAACCCCAAATGTCTCCAAATACTGTAAAATGTCCCTGTGGTGAGGGGGTTCAAAGTCACATCCAGTTGGGAAGTGAGTTAGAGAGACAACAGTACTCTTTTGCTTTTAATTGACATACTGACTCTGCAGGTATTAATTCATTCAAGAGGATTATAATGCTATTAACATGATTGAATGCCCACGTGCAAGTCATTCTACCTGCTGCTCTACATACTGTGTCGCATTTGGGCCTCACAGCCTTTTATTACCTCCATATCATGCATAAGGAAAATGAGGCTCACGGAGAGTAAGTGACTTTCCTACTGCCATAAAACAAGTAAAAGATGGACCCAGGGTTCAAGACCAGGTTGGTCAGTGTGCAGCTTCATGCTCCCTCAACTAAGATTCATTTATTTATTCATTAAAGCATCAATGCATGCAATACTTACTAAGCATCTGCTAGGTGTCAGGGATGGGACATGAACCACTACTGCTACAACCCTAATGCTTACCTTGATGCCTAGTACAAAGTTGTGGCTCAACATATATTTCTTATACCAAAGTAAACAAAATCGAACTACTAAGTCTTGAGGGTTAATCTGAAAAATCAGTCACTTTTGGGGACACTATTTTGTTAGCACATGTGTTCTCAATGTCCAAAACCTTACAACTAGACTCTTGGCATGACAACCTATCCAGAAGTTGGAAACTACCTGCACATATTTTGGAAGATTCCTTTTTCCCCTTTATCCCTTGGATAAGTGAAAAATAAGACTTCGCTTTGTAAGCAATACACAGTTACGATTTCAGGGGAGGTACTGGTTTTTGTGGGGACTCTTGGGAAGCATGAGTTCTGATGCTTGCAGAACACCATTTCATTTCTGTTTGACTGAGACAATTAGCAAGAGGACCTTAGCTGCTTATCAGATCATAGTTTCACTTAAGTTTCGCATTACAGGAAATGAGAAGCAGTTTCCAAGGCAACGGAAAACCAAGATGTTTTGTCCTCCAGTGTTATCAGGAGTTTAAAATGAGATGCTACCAGTCTCGCTTTTCGGTAAAGTCTCAAAGGCTGTTAATAAAAAACGAAACGCGTTAAGTACTCTCACATCCCAACATTCCGACATGAGGCGCTGGACTAACAGAATTTGGGACGCTTCGCTCAACACTGACTCAAGTCTATACAGGATTGACGCTTGAGAGGCCAGGAGAGGCGTGGAGGGGGAGCAGTTCTTTGGACTCTGTGGTTGGGGGACATTTCCTTTCTTTATCCCTTTGTGCAAGGGAAGGTGGCTGCTTCACTCTCTCCCCAAATCAGGGAGGGGGCTTCATGAGCACCCCGGAGGGAGGGCTTGTGCTGGGTGCCCTCCGGAGTCAGCGAGAGTACACAGACTGGAGCCAGGTCCATAATGAAAGAAGGAATACAGGCAAGCGAATGACTGAAGTAGCCAGTGTTTGTTTCCTAGTGCTGCTGCAATCAAGCACAAGAGATTGAGGGGCTGAAAGCAACATAAATCTATTCTTTCACAGTTCTGGAGGCTAGAAGTCAGAAATCAAGATGTTACCGGAGTCATGCTCCATCTGAAGATTTAGGGAAGATTCCTTCGTTGCCTCTTCCAGCAGTTAATTATAATCACCATGGATTTGATCCCTAGAGCTTATCCACCTTGCAACTGAAAGTTTCTATTCTTTGACGAGCATGTCCCCATTTCCTGTACCCGCTCAGTCCTTGGGAACCTCCATTCTACTCTGTTTCTGTAAGTTCAGTTCTTCTTAGATGCCACGTGTAAGTGAGAACATACCGTATTTGTCTTTCTCTGCCTGATTTATTTCACTTAACATAATGACCTCAAGGTCTATCCATGTTGCTACAAAAGGCAGAATTTCCTTCCCTTTTTTTATGGATAAATAACATTCCATTGTATATGTTTTCTTTCTGCATTCATCTATCAATGACACGTAGGTTGTGTCCATGTCTTGGCTACTGTAGATAATACTGCAGTGAATGTGGGGGTGTAGATACGTTTTGAGACTGTGGTTTCATTTCCTTCACATACATACCCAGAAGCTGGATTGCTAGATCATATGGTAGTTGTATTTTTTAATGTTTGAGGATGCTCCATACTGTTTTCTATAGTGGCCACACAAATTTGCATTCCTACCAATAGTGCACAGAGGTTCCCTTTTCTCCACATCCTCACCAACACTTGTCTCTTGTCTTTTTGATAATAGCCATTCAGACAGGTATGAGGTGGTATCTCATTATGGTTTTGATTTGCATTTCCCTGATGGTTAGTAACGTTGAGCATCTTTTCATGGACCTGTTGGCCATTTGAATGTCTTCCTTGGAAAAACGTCTATTCAAGTGCTCTGCCCATTTTTTTTTAGTTGGACTCTTTGTTATTTGCTATTGAGTTGTATGGGCTCCTTATATTTGTGGGATGTTAACCCCTTAAGTGACGATGGCTTGCAAATTTTTCTCCCACTTCATAGCTTGATTTTTCATTTTGTTGATTGTTTCTTTTGCTCTGCAGAAGCTTTTAACTTTGATGTAGTCTCACTTGTTTATCTTCGTTTTTGTTGCCTGCGCTTCTGGTGTCTGGATATCCAAAGTTACCAAGACCAGTGCCAAGGAGATTCTTCCCTCTGTTTGTTTTTTTTAGGAGTTTCAGGTCTTACGTTTAAGTCTTTAATCCATTTCAAGTTAATATTTTTAAGTGGTGTAAGATAGAGGTCCACTTTTGTTCTTTTGTATGCGAGTATCCAATTTTCCCAGCACCATTTATTGAAGAGACTATCCTTTCCATATTGTATATTCTTGGCTTCCTTGTCAAATATAACTTTACCATATATGCATGGGTTTATTTCTGGGCTTTCTATTTGTTCCATTGGCCTTATGTGTATATTTTTTCTGCCAATGCCATACTGTTTTGCTTACTATAGGCTTGTAATAAAGTTAGAAATCAGGCAGTGTGATGCCTCCAGTTTTGTTCTTTCTCAGGATTGCTTTGGCTACTCAGGGTCTTTTGCAGTTCTGTACAAGTTTAAGGACTGTTTGTTCTATTCCTCTGAAAAATGCCATTGTGTCTTGTAATTCTTAGTGTTGAGATCTTCTATCTTCTTGGTTAAATTTTTCCCAAGTACTTTATTTACTTACTTTTGATGCTATTATAAATGGGATTGTTATCTTTATCTCTTTTGCAGAAAGTTTTTCATGAGTGTACAGATACACAACTGCTTTTTGGATGTTGCTTTTGTATCCTGAATTGGTTTATTAGTTCTAACAGTTTTTTTCCAGTGGAATCTTTAGTATTTTATATATATAAGTTCATATCATCTGCAGAGACAATTTTAGTTCTTCCTTTCTGATTTGGATGCTTTTTCTTTGTTTGTCTTGCCTAGCTGCTCTGGCTATGGCTTCCAGCGCCATGGTGAACAGGATTGGGGAGGGCGGGCACCCTTGTTTTGTTCCCGATCTTAGCAGGAAGGCTTCCGGCCTCTCCCCACTGGGTAGGATGTCAACTGTAGGTTTGTCATATTTGGCCTTTATTATGTTGAGGTATATTCTTGTATTTTCAGTTTGTTGAGAGTTTTTTTCATGAAAGGATGTTGAATTTTCTCAAGTGCTTTTCTGCATCTATTGAGACCAGCAGTCTACATTTCTTTTCTTCCCAGCTTTGAGATATAATTAACATGGAACATTGTGTATGCTTAAGACATGCAATGTTGTGATCTTATGTATGTATGTGCTGCAAGATGATTACCAAAATAAGGTTAGTCCACACATCCATCACCTCACATAGTTAGAAATTTTTCTGTGTGCGATGAAAACTTTCAAAATCTACTCTTAGCAACTTCCAGATATACACTATTGTTAAGTACAGTCACCATGGTTTGCTTATTACAGAACTTATCCATCTTATGACTGAAAGTCTGTACCCTTTGGCCAGCTTCACCCAGTTACCCCACCCCCAGCTTCCACCCCTGGCAAGCACGGATCTGTTCTGTGTTTTTATGAGTTTCGTTCTTTTAGAATCCACATATGTGATGTCATACAGTATTTGTCTTTCTCTGTCTGACTTGTTTCACTTAGCATGATGCCCGCAAGTTTCATCCGTGTCACACATGGCATCTACATTTCCAACAAGCTCCCTGGTGTGGCTGATGTTCCTGATGTGGGGACCACACTTTAAGTCATAAGACGTATTGCTGTCTGCTAAATACGGTATATGTGTACATTTTTTGAGAGGAGAGGATTCAGTTTTCATTAGTCTGAAGTCTTCCATCAGTCTCTTGAAAAACATCAAGAAGCCCTGCCTTAAAGGAAGTTAACCAGCTGAGTTAAGAAGTCTTCAAATTTCAAAATAAGAATTTGGAAAGATATCCGTGGTGGGGCCCTCGGGAGTCTCCTGATTTGCGGAGGGGATAAGGCTGTCCTCTTCAATGTTCTCTGCCTCTTGCAGGTGGGGAGAAGGAAGCGGGGAGGGGTTTTCCTTTTTTCCATGGCCAGTACGAAGCTCAGTACCTCAGCGCTGCTTCTTGGGCCCTCCGGGATTATCCGGTTTGGCTGCTGCTTCCCCATCATTTTCCAGAGAGCAGCATAACGAGATGGACATAAACAAATGACGAAAACTTTTAGGACATACTGACCAGTGGAAGTTGCCTAAAAATGCAGATTCCCAGGCCTCAATCCTGATTCCCCCGAATCAGCCAGAGAAATGGGGTGAGCCTAGGAATCTGCATATTTAAAAATACCTCAAATGATGCGACCCTCCCCAACCATGCTGTGAGAAACCCTGATCTAGTATTTTCCAAGCATTATGCTGGCTTGAAGAAAACAAATTAAATCTCTAGGTGCATCACAAATCTAATTTCTTGGCTACCAGTGGTTATGAAAGCCAGGCATTCTCTTCTCTTCTTCTTCTTCCAGCTAAGGTCATTTCCTCCTAAGATTCCAGCTTTCCCCATGCCCTAAGGTTAAGTCAGAGCCTGTCTCCTTACTTGCCTTCCTACTTGCTGGGAAGAGCCACTGTGCCAGGTTTTGCAACCTCCTCACTGTCCCCTGGAGGGGTGCCATCTCAGTGGTAGGCCTAGCACTTTCTCTCTGCAACATGCTTTGTAGAGTCAGTAAAGTTTACAAAGTGCTTCATGAGCTATTTGGATCTGAGGCCTTGCATAACAGATTATGCAAACAGAACTGCATCCACATAACAGGCGGGTGGTGAGAAATTTCCTCTCCCCTTCTCCCACCTGCTCCAGCCCTGGGAAGAATTTGAGTGCAGATCTCCTGGGAAGCCTTTGTAAAGAAAGGCTGAGCTGTTGAAAGAATAAAAAGTTGATAACATAAGGTGGTTACACCTGCAGGCTGGAGGGACAGTCATGGGATGAGATGAATTGAGATATGGGGCATTATGCTTTGCATAGAAAAATCTATCAGCTGAGGGTGTAATAACATTATCATTTACTAAGCATCTACTATAGGTCAGATACTGAACTAGGCATCTGCTTATATACTGTTTCTTATTCTATTTTTATTACAGTGCTGCAAGGGAAGGTGTTTTTACCTCCATACCACAAAAAGGGAAACTGAGGTTCAGGGAAATGTGGTAGATCTGCTCCCTATAATACAGTTACCAAGTAGAAAATTCAGGATTCAAAACCATGTTTCTTAACCACAACCATCTTCTTGCCACTATGCAGCTCTGTATCCATTAATATCTGGGCAGCGGATGGAAAGGCGGGAGTGCGCTGGCCACAGGGAAGGTGCTGTGGCCGGCACCAACCCCGCTCTGGCCTGTCTTTATGCCAAGTTTGGTGGTTCTTGCTATCACATGGGCATTACTTCTTTTGTGTTGTACTTAGAAAATATTTCCATTTCTGCTGAAGCAAAAATGTAATTTTGAGAACAAGTAGATGGGGATATTTTGAAAATGATAACTCAATGTATTTTTTCTTTCTTTCTAGGTGTTGCTCTCCTTCCTCTGCCTTGAGAGTCATAAGGTTTATGGCCAAGGACAGAATGAGAGGAATCAAAGATCACACATGAGGAAGGAAGAACTGGGGGAGAGATGCTTCTATTCCACTGGGATAGGAAGTTCTTGCGGTTCTGGGAGAAAGACCCAAGGAAAGAGGAAGAGGCTTAAGAGATCAGACACCAGTGTCCTTACTTCTTCCCATGCTAATGATTGAATCTCAAGAGGTTAAGTGTATCAGTAAAAATAACCTCACATAGTTTGATGGATGACAGCAAAAAGAAGGGGGTTCATGTCCTGCCTCTTGTTTAGGACTCTGGAAAGAAAGCTTATGAGGTGTCCCCACAGGCACATAATACTCAGAATGTTGCAGAAGATAGCCCAGGTTTTATTGAATTCATCTTTTTGAAATCTGTCATAGAGCTCTGACCTAACTGGTTTAGACAGCTTTTAATTTAGTTTTGATAGCACAAAGAGTTGTCTTGGCCAATTGCATTTTGGAAACACAGTCATGCTTTCTTGTTTTACTCTTTTTTATTCTCGTAGCATGACACAATGAGTCAAGGCCTCATGAAAGGCCAGAAAAATCTGACATCTCCTATGGATGCTGAAACTTGTGATTCCTTACATGCCAAGGGGAAGAACTGGCTCCTCACTGCCTGCTCCCATTCCCGACAAGACAGCAGTGGATACGAGCTATGCCATTAATGCTTTGTGTTCACAGTAACGACACCCAAATATAGGGCAGAAGGAGATGGCAGTGCCTCCTATGGATTAAGGGCTTTTTAAATTTGAATTCGTCTTGTGCATATAGGTTGAGCTTACTTAAGTAATCTGTGTAGAATCTTTCGATTGTTGGATGTACTGAAAACAGACATTGACTCAAGAATGTCTGAAGCTATCTCGTCTTCATGATGGTGGTTCCTCGACATCATCACTGTGTCCTGGCTATCAGTTTCAGTTGGCTGTTGAACTGATGGCAAGGATGGTTCAATTTGTTCATCGAAAGGCTTCCAGTATCCCTGTCCTTTAGTAGGGCCTTTCCATATCTACTCCAGGCTTAGCCTTGTCACTTGCTTTGACCAAGAGGACAATAGAATATGTGACATGAGCAGAGACTTGAAAAATGCCTGTGCATTGGGGCTCATCCTGTTGGTGCTCTTGCCATCTGGCCACCAAGCCCAGGCTAGCCTACCAGAGGAAGACACACCATGTAGGGGAGAACTGATAGTTAACCAGCCCCAGACAGCCTGGTAGCTGATTACAGCTACATGTGTGAGTCCCAATCAAGGTTGACCAGGGTAGCTCAAATCACCTGAACCAACCAGTTTAGCCCAATCTGAATTGGTGACTTTCAGAATCAGGAGCTCAATGAATAGCTGTGCCTCTAAGCCACTATGTATTGGTGGTTTGTTATGCAACCAAATCAATACAGATATGATGACTACGGTTCAGTCGGTCTACTCAGAATTGTTTAGTGCTGGGGGGATGACCTCATGAAGGACAGATGAATAAAATCATGCAAATTTATTATAATGTTGAGGAGCAAGACTGATAGGTAGGCAGGATGATTATCAGTATATTTTTTTCTTCAGGAGAGTTTTCATGGAAATCCAAATTATATTCAAAAAGCAGCCTTAATAGCCAAAAATTAGCCTGAGGGAGGCAACTGGTTGATTTGAGCTAGCCTGCTGCATTCATGTCCACACTCATAGGTTTATAAAGAAGATGGACAGAGAGAGAGTGGGGGTTGGGGAGAGGGAAAGGAGAGAGAGAGAGAGAGGTGCCGGAGGGCAGGGAGAAGATCCATCAATGGATCTACCATGTCCAGGTGTGGTCAGTCTCCTCTTCCCTGGATACAAGCACAGATTCTTTCACTGTGGGCTCCCCTTTCCTAGAATTCCCTGAGAACCACATCAAATATGCCTCTCTGAAGTCACACCCAGGTTACTTTGCTTACTTGGAAGTTATCACATCTTATAAATCAGCATTTATTATAGGTTGTTTTTATAGCATTTTATGTTTAAAGTTTTTAATCATATATATTTTAATGTTATGGGAGTAATGGATTGGGTTGAGATGGACAGTTGAGGGAGACCAGTCAAAAGGCTATTGCGGTGGACCAGGCAAGGGAAATGATGATTAAGCTGTTGGTGAAGGAACAAAACAGCAGTACACTCACAGACACAAGAAGGGACTAGTGGTTACCAAGGGGGAGGAGCTAGGGAGGGTGGGGGCGGGGAGGCAGATAAAGGGGCACAATAATTCATAATCACAATATAGGTTGGTCATGGGAACGGTAGTACAGCACAGAGAACACAATTAATGATTCTGTAATATCTTACTACATTGATACATAGTGACCTCACTAGAGGGGGTGAGGATTATGGGTAACTGTTGAAGCACTGTGCTAGATATTTGAAACCAACATAAGATTCTATATCAATGATACTTTAATAAAAAAAAAGGTTAAGCTGTTGGTGTGCAGGTGGAGAGATGTAGATGGATTTGAGAGAGTTTGGAGGTAGGGCAGTCAGGACTGGATGAAGGCGGGGGAAAGGGAAGAACCAAGGGCGATGCCTGGTTTTACAATGGAGCACTTTGGAGGTGCCATTTGCTATAAATATCTTTGTTTTTTGTTCTGTGGTGAAAAGAACAGGGGTTCACAGGCATTATTTAATTAGGATGACTTGGGCACAGTTCTGGCACCACCGAGCCCTTACTAAATGTCAGGTCTTACTTTCATTGCCCAGTCATGCAGCTAATCTGACCCCGAAGTCTATACTCAAAGCTAGTGCTTCTCAAACTTTCATGTGCTTACAAATCACCTGTATATCTTGTTAAAATGCAGATTCTGGTCAACAGGTCTAGAGGGGGCCTTTAGATTCCTTCTCATGAGGTTCCAGCTGATGCCCTTGTTGCTCATCCACAAACCATTTTTGAGTAACAGGGAACCGGAACACTTACATAAACATGGGATTGGCATCAACACTTTCACAGGTGAATGAGTGGTGGTGATGTCACTGTGGCAGCACTAAGAGCTGAACACTATGTTTTACACTTGCAGAGCGTGGGCAAGTATGACCGACAGCTATCTGACTTGGCCTTTGGGGCTTAAGTTCTAAACTGTCAATGTAAACAATTGGGATGGTTCTTGGAATGCTCTGACACGGTAGGAGACTGGCACCCAAAATGGGTCCTGAGTAGTTTTCAGTTTGGGTACCCAAAGCCATAGCTTTTAATCTTTTTGGCGAAATGCAAATATTCAGACAAGAATTCACTTTAATCCTCTAAGAAGAATCAGGTTTTCCTTGGAGCAAGGTGGAGCACAACTTTTCTGAGCATTCCAACAGAGACCCAGGGCAGCCTTGCATTATAGAATGTCCTTGAAATGTAAGTGACTGAACCACATTTGACATTCTTTAATGCGTAATGACTCACCCCGCTTTAAGAAGCTATCTCCAGTAGTTGACAGAACATAAAGAGTTAAAGAAGCTATCGCAGGCTGTCAGAAAATATTCAACTACATTAGTACAGGATCGGTTCGCTTGCTCAACAATTTAACCCAGGATGCTGTTGACAGATTTCTTAAGCAGCTCCATCAAACTGCATGCAACCTGACAGCATTTTTAAGCACTAAGCCCACATTTTTGTCAAAGAAAAACATTTTAAGCTGATTTCTCGGGGGGGTTGAGTGGGGGGAGGTGTCAAGGTGTAAAATAGCTTTCATGGGCTGTCAGAGGGATCACAGTGAGTTAGCATCAGAAGTGATTTTGATCGCCAAACTTTGGGGCTGGGAAAAATTTGGAATCTACCAAAGTCACAGTACTATTAAGGGCACTTGGGGAACAGGGTAAAAAATGGGACCCTCACATCTGGGTGGAAGGCTTTGGCTGTCTTCTGGCCTTGATAAATACAACAAGATTTAGAAGCATTCCACGTTTCACAGATAGGAGACTCCCGGCATTATCCCACCCTTTGCAGGAGAACTGAAATCAAATGTAGAAGTTTCTTCTTCTGGAGGTTAACATGAGCTAAAAGATGCACATGGGGAAGAAGGGAGGAGGGTCCTTGCTTGATAAGGGCTCCTACCTGAGAGTTCTTCAAGGGTGACAAAGACATATTCCATACATTAATTATACAGCAAAAATTATTTAGTTTCTATGCCTTTGATTTTCTCTGGTTTTAGTTCTATTTTTCCTCCCTACGTTCTACAGTAAAATTCCTATAGAAAAATATCGAGTCCTCTTTTAATGAGTTTAGGGAAGAAAGGTATTGGTTCACACCCAGGCTACAGCAGCAGGGCCCTCCCCGCAGAATATACTGCAGCACTGGGCATGGCACCCAGGGCCATTAATGATCTGGCTCCTGCCCTGCTGATACCCACCTACTGCTTAGCCATGGGGAACCACATCTCTTTCCAAATGCACCTTCCTTTTCCCTAACTGTATCTTTGCACCTGCTCTTCAATCTGCCTGGAATATCCAAGACCCACTGCCCTCTGCCCTGTGAACATTTGCCCATCCAATTAGACCAAATCAGTGTCCCCTCCTCTGTGAAGGCTTCCGTAGGGTCCCTGGTCAGAGTGGCTCTGTCTTCATGGTATTTATAGCACGTGCTCTTAGCTGCCCACAGGATCTTATCCGTACTCATTTACATGTGTGTCCCTGCAGGGCTAGGCAAGCCTGGCCTGCTTATGTGAGTCACCTGAGGAGTCCCGGAGAAACCACCTGTCCTGGCCTCACTCCCGGAGACTCTGATTGGGAAGGGCTAGCAGGGGAACAAGGGCACTGGTATTTACTCTGACGCTCCCCCAGGTGATTCGAATGTGCAGCCAGCCTGGGGAATACTGCAATTAGAAGGCCGGCTCTTTGCAAAGACTGTGCTTATTTGTGTTTTTCATCATCCCTCTCGACTAAGTGCCCAGCACAGTGTTTGGCAACAGGCCTTGCGTGAGCCCAGAAAGTGAAGCCAGTCAACGTAGGCTCCTCTCAATATGTGATGGCTGCCTCTGTTGAATGGTCCACCTTCTCAAAAGGGATTTAAGTCCAGTGACACAAGCATTACTAAGAGGAAAATGTGGCCAATGCTCATGTTGTTAATTGATATGACTGACCCCCCCAAACATACTGGTTTAAAAATAAGCCTACAAGGAGGCTGCCTAGTGAATCATTTGTTTGCCTCAAAGGAGAGCTGAAGTGGGAGGGCGTGGTGTTGAGGTTTGTAGTTGGGGGTGATGTTTTGGTAGCTACAAAGTGCTTTGGCAAGCAGGATGGAGCAGCGTATACAAGAATGCACGCCGGAGCCACACTGACTGGGTGTAGCACCCAGCTCTGTCACTTACTAGTTCTCTGATCTCGTTCAAAGCACTTCACCTGTCTGTCCTCATTTTTCCCACCTGCAAAGTGAGATGAGCTGCCGATATTGTTACAGGTAACTGGCTCCCTAGGATTATCATGATGATTCAATGAACTGCTCAAACAAATCCAGTGCATAGTAAGCTCCCAATGGACATCAGCTCTTCTGATTATTGTTATTGTTATTATTCACATTAGGAGAGGGGGAGGCTCTGCTGGAGCAGGGAGCTGATGGAGTGAAGCCAGTCACCTAGCACAGAAGTAGATAAATGTAGCCTTAGTGCTGTCCTCTGTTGCCTGGTTGGCCAGCATCCCTGATCTAACATG
This sequence comes from Manis javanica, assembly GCF_040802235.1. Classification (NCBI taxonomy): domain Eukaryota; kingdom Metazoa; phylum Chordata; class Mammalia; order Pholidota; family Manidae; genus Manis; species Manis javanica. Next base: position 8,728,934 of record NC_133174.1, read on the forward strand.
TTAGAGAGCTGCTGCCTTTCATCTTTAAAGTACAAATAATGAAGTGCTTGGGAGATGCCTTGGGGCACCCTATCCATTCAACTAGAGGGTGACCAGTGATGGCACTCAGCCTTGCAGAGGGAAGCGTCAAGGGCATCGCTTAAATACAATCAGCTGGGGGCTTCCGGCCCACAGTATCATTGCTTCCCTACAGTCCTGCTGGGAGCAATTTCAGGCTCAAAGATAACATTTTTTCCTCTATTAGTTATTCTTCTTAGGCAACACTGAGAACATAGCATATATTTATGTTTAAGTCATTTCTTTCAGAAATGATCTTAATTCACAGAAAATATATATTTTATGCCATCTTTCCTGGACTGCTTACATGACTTTAGCAAATTATCCCCTTGGCCACCACCTGTTCTAGCTAATGGAGAATATAGCCATTAACTACATGCCAGGCAGAAATCACAATTCACTGGGATCAATCTCAATGTACAAACCAAACTTCCCATTGACATGTCTGATTTAACTCATTAGGAAAACAAAAATATTTTATACCTGTAATATTTTGGCCCAGGACTACCAAATCTGGCTTTGGAGCTGGGGCCTTTAAAGAGGTGGTTAAGTTAAAATGAGGCTGGTAGGGTGGGTCCTAATCCAAAGTGACTGGTGTCCTCAGCAGAAGAGATCAGGACACACAGGGAGACAGCAGGGGTGCACACACACCCGGGTCGGCCATGTGTAAGGCAAGGAGGGAGGTCTCAGAGGAAACCAAGCCTGCCAGCACCTTGACCTGGGGTTTCCAGCCTCCGTAATTGTGAGGAAAATATATTTCTGTTGTTTAAGGCACCCAGGCTGTGGGATTTTGTTACGGCAGCCCTAGCGAACTAATATCCTCCCCTTCTCCCAGTTCTGATCCCAAAGTATAGCTCTCTTCTGGGTCATTCTTTCTCTTTCTGGATGGATGTGGCTGGCAAAGGGCATGATGTTGGCATCTGGGTGACCCAGCCTCACGTGTGCAAAACATCATTTACACAAAGAGGTCACATCCTACACGCCACATCCAGAGCAGTTTCAGCCTCCAACAGGGGCTGAGCTCTCACACAATGTTGGTTCATTTTCTGTAAAATCCACTTGAGAGACCTCAGGCTGTAATTACTATTGCTTAACTGCTTTATCTTGCTTAAGAAGACAAATTTTAGCAATGCTGGGAAGTAAATCATTTTTGTGGCCACATTATGCTGACTAACACGACATAATCTCAAATTAATTTACTCAAAAGAGCACATTCCCAGCCCAAACTATTCAGCATGTTTACAGTTTTCTTGTATTCAATGTGAGATAAAACATCCATTATGACTTTTCCATAATTCCTAAAGCTAAATATGCAGCATATGCTTGAGAAGATTTCCCATAGATTGGCTACGCCTGTTTTCCTTTCTTCAACTTCCATGGAGAAATAATTCAAAATTATAATGAGTATAACACCACTGAGAATGATAGATACCAAACAGTGAGCATTGTGCATGCACTCAATCTTGTATTACCTCATTAATTTAAAAAATAATGTTCTGAAATAGTTGCTATTAATATCCCCATTTTGCAGATGAGAAAATGGAAATACAGAGAGGTTAGCAAAACTGTCTCAGCTATACAAATTAATGGAATAAAAGAGCAAGCTTGTGTAGCATTTTATCTCTTGTTCATGTCACCATTACTTTTGAATAGATTTTATTTTTGATAACAAAAAATCTGCACATATGTGGGCAACAACGTGATGCAATGAGGGAAACAACACAGTCTGAAACCAGACAAGGCTGGCTTAAAACAGTAGCTCTGCTCTTGCCTAACACTATGACCCTGGAAAAATTACTGAGCTTAGCCAAGCGCTGGTTGATTCAACTGTTGATAGAGTTCACATTACGCCCCTGACAGTATGCGAGTCTTTGTGCGGATATTTCATTTACTACTCCTGGGTAGCTTCTTTGGAGTGGAATTGCTGGGGATGCGGTGAATTCATACTGAACTTTTAAAGATATTATCAAACTATTTTTCCAAATGCCGGTAGTATTTTACATTCCTATCAGCAATGTATGAGAGTTCCTGTTTCTTCACACTGGTTATTGTCTGTTCTACTGATTATAACCATTCTAACGACTGTAGTGGGCATGAAGCGGTATGTCATTGCAGTTTGAATTTTCATTTCCGTCATGACTAATCATGTTGAGCATCTTTCCACGTGTTTAGTATCCATTTGTGTATCTTTGGTAAAATGTCTGTTCAAACCTTTTTGCCCATGTTTTAAGTGGGTTGTTAGTCTTACTGAGTTGTAAGACTTCTTTGTAGATCCTGTCTAAAAGTCTGCTGGAATTCTTCTACATTAATTTGGAGTTCTCTGACATCAAGTATATCATACTATAGAGGATACCTAATAAATGTTTGACAAGAATGATTCTGATGGTTCTATTCAATTTACTTCAACAGATTTTTATTGAGTAATGACTATATACTAAGCATATTCTGGGCATTGGAGGGTGCACAGAGAACATAACAGACAAAATCTCTGTTCTCAGAGAATTGAGGAGTAATCATTCATGGTTGTCTTGCTATCTTGTGGAAAAGGCTGGAATGTGGGTCAGGCAGTGTCCTTTGACATTCGGTTCTCAGCCCCTGTTGTATACAGCCCAGGCACACGGTAGTCAAATATGTTGAACTTCTGTTCAAGAATCTGATTCCCAACATGACTGCAACCTTTTTGATCACCACTTGGTACCAAGGAAATCCCAAATTCCAGGAGTTACTGATGTTTAAAAGTGAAAACTGGCCTGGACCAAAACTTTAGTTTATTTGGGTTAATCCCATAGAATAGATTATTTCTAGATATACCATATATATGTAACCCTGTATTTTCCTCAAAGGCTTAAGTCCCACCAGAAACTTACTGGCTGGGTTATAGTTCGGTGAAACTCTTCTTTTCTCTTTCTCCACATTGTTGGCCTGAGAAACCCCTACTCAGAGAGGTTCTGGGGACCAATTTTACCAGCTTTACAGACAGCAATTTGATTCCATATCTTCAGGAAGCAAACTACTGAAAGGTCAATGAAGTCCGTTCTTTGCCATGATGTCAAGAGTTTTCTCTCGAGGTGGCAGAGCAGCAGGAAACCTTTGATGACAGTGTCCCTCCAGCTAGCCGTTCTATTAACAGCCGCCTCAGCAGCCATCTCCAGCCACAGTGGTCCTCTGCATCTCTGTTCACAGCAGCTTCCGGGAACACCTTCTAATGGGGGCAGCTTTCCCAGCGTCGGCTCCAACTGCTTCTGCTGGCCGTTCTGCGGAATTCTACCCTTCAGGACCATTTCCAGCAACTCGGAGCGTCTCCACACAAAGTTCTCTGTTGAGCTGTCTGCTCTTTCAAAACGGTTTTACGGAGAGCTGTTTATAGAATGAGAACTGGCTGTTGCATCTCATGTGGTTACAACTGGAGCTGTTTCCTCTGGCTGTGTTGTGACCTTTCTGCTGCTTTTCTGCTCAAGGCCTCCTGGGAAGGTACAGACTAGGCAGGGAGGCAGCACCCTCATGGAGCTGAGGGCACCCACTTTGATAGCAGGCAGCCCTGTAATCCAAGGCTGGCGCTACCTTTTTCTAACTGCGCAGTCACAACAAGTGGCTTACTCTTTGGAGTCCTCAGTTTCTTCACCTATAAAATGGGGGGATAAGTTTTCTTATCTCATTGGGTGCTTTGAGAATTAAATGAAAAGTACTTTGTGTCTGGCACATTATAAGAACTCAGTAAATGCCAGCTACTATGATATTATTCGATGGTCAATAAATATTGCTTGAATAACTAAACCATGGAAGGAACTTGCCAACAGCACTAAATCCTTCACACTGGCTTCAAGGACACCCTACAAAATTGGCAAAAGAAATGACTGTTTGTTCTTTCCAGAACATTGCCATATCTTTATTCCTACCTTTCCCGTTTGGATAGCTGGAATGTTCTCCCTCTCTCCTGCACCAGGGCAAACACTCAGCCTTCAGATCTAGCTCAAATGTCATATACTGAGTGACACATGCCCACAGGTTTCACCCATGCATATACACCTAATATTTTTCTTCCTATATTGCGTTTTAGCAATTGTTTGTCTTCTTTACCAGGCTTAGGAGGCTTGAGACCAGATTCCACCTTTATTTATCTAAACATTTCATCTCAACATGTACTCAATACAGTAAGTTACTTATGAGTTATTTTATATTCTTTTTTTGGTGTGTATTATGTCTTCAAAATCCTGTATTTTAGATTTACAGCACATCTCAATTTGGATTAGCCACACTTCAAGGGCTTCATGGATACATAAAGCGAACAGATACTGGATTGGACCACACAGTCCTAAATGCTCCATCTTCTATGTTCTTAGAGCCCTTTGTGCCTATCTCAGTTATAGCACTTCAACTGGGTTATATTCCACATTATCTGTTCCTGTGCCTGTTTCCTGTGAGCATTTCCAGGGTGAGGAGTTTGTCTTACTTGTCTTCGCATCTCCATTCACCGTTGCAGTGCTCCCTCTGTAGTAAGTTCCCAGTAAATAATGACCAAATGGAGTATTATAGTTATAATGTATGGAGCAACTACTAAGTTGGAGCAACTACCTGTTATTTCATTTAATCACTTGATTGACCAGTAGTCACGCCCAGTTTGCAGATAATACAACAGAGACTCAGAAAGCTTAAGTGACTTCCTGGAAGTTATAAAATTCTAAGTAGCAGAGCTGGGATGGAGCCCTTCTGGCTCTAAAATTGGAACATGACTCTCATCAATGCACGTGGGCCCCACCCCAGCTTCATTTCTAATTGGATGACCTTTGGAATAACATCGGATCGCTGGAGCCTTAGGCTCCTTTCTGTAAAAGGAAGGAAGTGCGGTAACTGGTCTCGGGTCTCTTTGAGCTTAGGAGGCTGCAATGATACCTTCTCACATATAACTGAGTCAGTTTTTTCTCCACACCTAAGTTGTTTTCCAGAGAATAAAATGTCTCCTACATTAGGCAAACTTACATCGCTTGGTTACCTGCAAAGAGTGACTATATATTCACCTGATGGTATTATAAGAAATATGAATAAAGTTACATTTTATAAATTATGTAAATTTTATTTTCTATCCTACATGAAAAAGTAAAGGTTATTTTATTGGCATTATTACTTGATCCTAATGCTTTACCACTGGTTTCCTCATTTAACTAATTTGAAGAACTTTAGTGAACTTTGTGAGGCTATGCCTACTTTTAACAAGAAAAACATCCATTTTCCTGAATATTCTCTTCCTACTTCTCAGAGTCTTCCCTTCACTAGCTAACATTTATAAACAAAACTCATGGGCACCCAAAGAAGCTTTTACACTGTGATAAAATAGGTGGGAATATCTTCCATATTAATTTCCCCACTGGATTAGGACACTTCAAAATCCCTTCCAGCTTTAACTTCATATGAGTTTTTCCTACAAACTGTGTAACAATAGCTTTACATATTCTAGGTTTTCTGAAAGAGGAGCTCATGGGCAATTAGTGATGGGGAATGTAATTGCACTCTATTATAGTCCTAGAGCAGGGGTTGGCAAACTTAGCCTGTGGGCAAAATCCAACCTGTTGCTGGTGTTTGTAAACAAAGTTTTACTGGCATACAGCCATGCCCAGTTATGTATTGTCTACAGATGTTTTGGGGGCTATATATGGCAGGTAAAGATGAAAATATTATCTAGTCCTTTATAGAAAAAGCCTGTAAACCTCCGAGTAGAGCATATTGCTTTGGTCTGCTAAAATCTGGGGGGAAAGCCTCCAGCAGGAGGTACATCAAGATTCTGATGTGACCTATTTTTGGGGAATTCACAAAAACCCAGCTGGAATCCAAGTCTGGCCTTTTAAGAAGGAAGGGAAAGTCATCTCTGGACTTAACATTGCTGGGCGATAAAGTTATTTTATGCTAGTTGAGATGCAGATGGGTAACAAAGTGCTGCAGCTGTTAGGAGGGGTTTGATTCTAAAATTTTCTACACATCATCTCTGTAGCCTTATTAGGCAAGGAAAATAATTTTTATCTGCCTACCTTGAGGTCAGACATCAAGACCCTCAGAGAATTAGCACCCTCTGGGCACAGCCCTCAACCAATACCTAGTGGGGATTGGTGGACAGATAACCTACATCCTTCAGATGTGGTATTTCTGAGGTGCGTGTTTTACACTGGCTCCCAGAGCTCCTCAGTGGGATTAAGCCCCTGTTTTCCAAAGTACTAACCTGCTTCACCTTCACCATAATCTTTTTTTTTTTTTTTGGCTTTCTTCCCTGTCCCACCTCATTTCTCTCTCACCTTCAAAGTTTCCCTGAGACTATCTCCAAAATATACTTCTTTTATTTGAATCCTTCCCTCAGACTCAGCTTCTGGAGAGACCGATGTCAAGACAAGGTGAGAGCCTCTTGTACAGTTTTAACCATCTATTATTGCTGTATTTCTCTTTATTATTCATAGGAGAACTCATAAATACATAATTGAATAGGTTAACTATATGAACACCAACCATTTTTTACCATAAAAACAATTGATTTCCATACAACAATCAATTGGCTCAATGTTCACACACAAGGTAAGTGTTAGTGAAGCCACAGTAAGGTGGATATAAAGTTCAAGTTCACTTAGGAAAAGGCTTTCAAAGATCATAAAGCTTTTCCTAAGTTCAGAAAGCGAATCATAAACCCATTGAGGTGTACACAGAAATATATTTACTGTGGTATCCAAATCTTTTACTTTCTATAAAATTTATCTAAACTTTCTGTGTTGGCTACTATCAGCTTACTTTCATTTTGGAAACAAAACAAAAACAACCATGTATTTATGGCTGTAGAAAGGATATTGAGCAAGGATTCTTAATTCTCAGGCTGTTGGTAGCAATGGTTCACAGCTGGGCTACAGGAGATCAATGAAACCTCTGGAATTGCCTGCAAATGGGACCATGCACAGGTTTTCTGAAGAGTTTCCTGAGCTTGCATTGGATTCTCAGAAATGTCTATGACCCAAAATACATGGGAGAGGGCAGCCACATTAAAGATATCAGAATTGATGGGCAAAGGCCTTTTGATGCATCCTTACGTATCTCTTTGACAATATTAAAGCATAAAAAATTAAAGACTCTGGTTCCAATTGCGTCAGATTTACAACTATCAGACTTACTTTCCATCATGAACAACTGGACAAACTATATAAAGCAACCAGTTTAAGGCAGTAGACAAAAGAGCCTTTTGATCTTTGAGAGAAGGAGATACATGAGGTGAGCTCCATATTTGCTCTGCTTTTGCTTGAATGAACTTTCCAAGCTGAAGTACAGGGAAGTAACCCAGAGAATAGCAGTCTTGCTGGGCTCAGGAAACAGACCAGATTTCTGGATTGCTAAATTGGATGGAATTTACGGGACAGAGGGACCTGGGCAGAACAGGAGTTTCAGAAATCTGCATAGGTGATCCCTTAAGTCTTTGGTCAAATATAAGCTGTACAGGCATAGGGCAAGCCTCTGAGAAGTCTAGTAGAAAACGGCTGTGGAGAACATGCAAGATGGACAAGACCAAGACATCCAATTGGCCAAGATGAACAGATGTTGCTGAATACCTTGGTCATTCAGTTGAGACCCTAGAAAGAGCATGTCTGGGGGTTGGGTACTCTAGTCTTAGAGGAAGGGGTACTATAGACCCACCGTAAGCAAGTGTAAAATCAAGTTTCAACAGATTCAAGCTGATCCACCAGAAATGAGCTGCCATCCAAAATGAAATCCAACACTCTTTATAGGAAGACAACCCAATCCAGACTGTAGAACACACAGCATTCATTATGCCAAGTATCCACTAAAAAAAAATTCACCATATGTGTGAATAAACAGAAATGAGAAACATGACCAGGAGAAAATTCACACATCACACAGATACTGGAATGAGTGGGCAAGGGTTATGAAATAACTATTACACATATAAATATTATGGGGAAAATGGTCACAGTGAGAGAGTATGTGGGGAATCTCAGCAGAAAAAGAGAAAATTATAAGGAAGAACTAAAGAACTAAGTAGCAACTGTAGAATTAAAATGTACAACATCTGAAATGAAAAATTTACTGTATGGATTTAACAGCAGATTGGACACTGCAGAAGAAAAAAACCAATGATCTCAGAAACACATCAGTAGGAACTACCCAAACTGAAGCACCCAGAGAAAGAAAAGATCGAACAATGTAATATCTGTTGCACAGTACCAGGAGGTGTAATAATGTGTATGTTAACTTAAAAAGGAAAAGAGAGTGATGGGGCTGAACAAATATCTGAAGAAGTAATTGCCCCCAAAGTTCAAAGTTATTGAAAATAACAACTCACAGATCTGAGGAACTCAAAACATCTCAAGCAAGATAAACATGAAGAAAACCACAGCCAGGCAAATTTTAAGCAAATTTCGGAGAACCAAAGATAAGGAAGAAGTTAAAAAAATTAGCCAGAGATTAGACACATTACATACATGGGAACAATCATAAAAATAATGACTCATATCAGAAACAATGCAAGCCAGAGACAATGGAATGACATTATAAAGTGTCAAAAACCAAAACTTTCAGCTGATAATTCAATATTCAGAGACACTTACTTCTGAAAAGAAAGAAAATAATGACATTTCCAGATAAACAAAAGCTAAGAGAATTCATGATAGCAGACCTGTATTATAAAAATCTTTAAAGCTGAAGGGAATTAAGTACAGATGAAAATTCAAATCTACTTAGAGGACCAGAAGTGCTAAATCTGTTCGTAAATACAAAAGACTTTTAAAAAATAATTACAAATTTATTTAGAAGATAATTACTTAAGGCAAAAATAATAACAATGTATATTACATAGATTGAAAGAATCAAGATTTTAATTCTCTCCAAATTTATCTATATAATTCACTACAACCCCAGTCAAAATCCAAGCAGATTTCTATGTAAGAATTGTCACGCTGACTCTAAAATATATATACAAATGTAAAAAGATCTAGATTGAACAATATGCTCTTTAAAAAGAAGAACAAATTTGGAGGATTCCCACTCCCTGATTTCAAAATTACTATAGGCCAACAGTAATCAAGAGAGTTGGTACTAGCATAAAAATCAGTGGATCAGAATAGAGAGTTCACGAACAGACCCATGCCTTATGTTCAATCGACTTTTGCAAAGCCTAGGTAGTTTGAAGGGGAAAAGAGAATCTTCTCAACACGTGGTGCTGGAACAACTGGTTATTGATTGATACAGGACAAAATGAAGTTTGACCACTAGGTCATATCATATACATAAATTTAATTCAAGATAGATCATAGACCTCAACATGAAAGTTAAAATAGTAGCGCCTCGGGAAGAAAACAACAGAAAATTATCTTTGTGATGCTGGGATAGGGAAAGATTTCTCAGAGAGGACGCAGAAAACACTAATCATAAAAGAAAAAAATGACAGATTGGACTTTATCAAAGTTAAAAACTTCTGCCTCAAAAGGCAATGTGTAGAAAATTAATAGACAAGCCACAGAGAGGAAAGACATATTTATGAAACATATACCAGAGAAAAAGCTAACACCCAAGATCTGTAAAGAGCTCTTATAAATCAAAAGTAAACAGGACAAACAATGAACTAGAAATGGACTACAGATTTAAACAGACAGTTCGCAAAAAGAAGATACATAATTGGCCAATAAGCACATGAAAAGTTAATCAAAATCTTTAGTTATCAGGAAAATACAACTTATATTACTATACACTCATTAACATTTGAAGAGGGTGTTGAGCAACGTGAATTTACATATAGTTTTGGTTGGAATGTAAAAAGAAAAGACAATTCTACAAAACCATTTGGCAGTTTTTCATTAAGTAAAACATACACCTCCCCTATGACCCAGCAATCCTACTCCTAAGTATCTACTCAAAAGAAATGAAAACGTGTTCACAAAAATGACTTATTCAAGAATGTTCATAGCAGCTTTACTCATTACAGCCTTAAAGTGGAAACAACCAAATATTCATCAATAAGAAAATAGAAGAAACAAATTGTATATTTATACAATAGACTACTTATCAGGTATAAAGAGGAATGAATCACTGATCCACACAGCATGGATGAATATCGACAGCACCATGTTGTGTGACAGAGCCAGATGCAAAAGAAAACATACCGTATCATCCCATTCATATCATGAAGTTCCAAAATAGGCCTAAATAGTCTATGACAGTATTACTCATAGCAGAAATTGCTTCGGGGGACCTGTGCTTATTGACTGGAAGGGGTACAAGGGAATATTAATGGAGTCATGCTAATGTTCTCTACCTTGATAGTTATTTGGGTTACACAGCTATATGCATTTATCAGAACTCATTAAACTATAGTCCTAACATCTGTGCATTTCACTGTATGTAAATTTTATCTCAATTAAAATAATGAGAAGAAAAAATTAAAGGTAAGCCCAGTTCTAGTTTAATTGCATACTTCCCCTGCAGGTAATTTTTTTCTGTAACAAAGGAGTTGAACAGGTAGCACCTAGTCTCTGCTTTGTGCAGTTCAGTGTGCTAAGTGCAGGTAGAATGTGAAGATAAATGAGACGCAGCCTTTGACCTCAAGTTGCTTGTATGCTTGTTACCTGGGAAGGGGAGAGGTAAGCAGAGATTATGGAAAGAAGGGAAAAATAATGCAGCAATATTTTCCTGACAGCTGTGAGCCTAGGCACTGCTATAACCGGAACTCTACTTGGCCATAGACAGTATTAATCAGTTTAGCTTTTCACCAGCTTAGCGCTGAAAGGGCCATGGTGATTAACGGGACTAATTAGGCCATCCCCAAGGGCAATATCTGCATGTAAATATAATAGGATTATTCTTTATGCCTCTCTAGCATGTCACCTTATATTACTAATGTGAAATGTTTGGGAGCATTTAACCTAATCACTTCTCTAGACTTGTCTTCAAGATAGACAGGCTCTTCAGATTTTATTGTTATTACCGAAAAGCAGAAAAATCAGATTCAGTCCAGGTAGAGGCAAAGGCAAAGGGAAAAACATTCCCACAATCTGGTCTCAAAAGAACCCAGACAACATGTCATATGCACCACTGTTAGGGATCCAAAGCCTGACAGGGAAGTTTACAAATCAATGCCTTCCGATTCCCACTACTCTAAAACCTTCTGCGTTGCGTTCGACATCTCTATTAAACCAGGCCCCTCTATTTCTGCAATGGAAATGGTTTATCACACAGTTTTAGATTCCATAAATAAACACCAGCAAAATTCCATGTAGAATAAGCTACACATCCTACCCGGAGGTTTCAATTGCTTTACTGTCTGCAAGTTGAGAATGACTCTCGTGTTGGTGGTGATGGTGGTGTACATTGGGGATGAGGGAGGTAGGTGAGAAGAAATGCAATGAAAGTATGCCAGAAGTGAATCTACATACACAGTACTCTTAATATCTTTTTACGGGGAAATGAAATGCAGAATCAGAAAGCTACACAAAACAAATTTGCCTCTTAGTGCATTACTAGAATGTAAACATGATTCTAACAACTAACCAGGTTGAGAAATAGGACTTTGCCAGTCACTCCCTGAAATTCTCCCTCAGCATTCTCTTTCCCTTCAAAGGTAACCACTTATCCTGCTTATAGCAATCCTTCCCTGCTTCTATTTGTGGTTTTATTACTCAACTGGGCATATCCAGAAACTATAGCTTAGTTTTGCCCACTAAAAAAAATTGGTATGTTTCTGAAGTTTCTTTTATTATTACAGGTTCCCACTCAATCCCTTTTCTTTCCTACAATTTTTCTCTTTAGACACATAGAAGTTTACACATCCTGAGTTTTGCCGATGGCTTACTTATCATACAGGTCAGTATGTGTCTCTGTCCATTATAGTTCCTACTAACTGGCAGGTGGATCCAGGAGTCTGATCAGACTCAGGTTGCATCCTTTGACAAAGCTGGAGAGGATGGCGTGTACTTCCTTCAGCAGATGCATGGTTTTCTGTGTTTTTATGAGGCTAACAGCTGTTGTTTCTCAATGGCTAGATCCGTTTAATTTCAACGGGGTTGCAAAATGGTGCTGTTGTAATTTGTTATTTATTTTTCATTTGTTAACTTGAATACTTTCACAAAGAGATGAATACTGTCTGTTTGCTTACTGAGTGGTACAGTTCCTATAGGAAGGGTAGGATAAATGCTTGACTGTTTCAACTACACAATTTCAAGGCACTTGGCTTGCTATCACTCCCATCATTCAAAGGTGCCAAATTATGTTTAAAAATACTGTTATATGGTGATGAATTTCAAAGTACTTGCTGGATTTCAATTAGTTGCAATCACTCTTCTTTGGATATTCCGTGTCCCATCACTTGCTGTGGGAGCTTCCTCAAGTTAGCTCCTGAGTCCTTTTCACTTGACCCTTGTAGTCTTTGATAGCGGCCTTGGTATCTGGTGTAATTAAATATTCCAAAATCATCTTGTACATTTCAAGTCCCAGGTCTGGAATCACTCACTTCTCTAGATGGCCCTGGTTTCTTTCATGGGGAAATATTCAGAATCACAATAGGGAACCATTGCTCTCGGTTGGGTATTGTTTCTTGGTCTTCCCAGTGGACAGTGCTAGGAAATACATGTATCTAGGCAGGTCTTTTTCTTTTTTAAAGAGAAAAATACCTCATCAGGTCTTACTGATATTTTCATTTCAAATTCAGGACTACAGTCTTCTTTTTCTGTGTTTAACCCTTGTCCCATATTACATCTTGTGTCCTTTCGTCTACACAGAGAATGTTGGTTCTCAAGGACATAGGAAATTACAGAACAGAATATCCCATAATTGTTATTTTCTTTACCCCATATTTCATACACAAACGTTTCAGAATAAAAACACTAATACTCAAGCACCAACATAATTGCCAAAAACAGTTAGCTTTTGCCTGTTTTTCTCTTTGTCCCCCCCAACCATTTTTGATAGTTGAACTATATGCATGTTATCTGAGCACACAGATGTTACATACAATCCCCTCTCCGTTCTAATCCTCATTGAGTCTTCATTGTATGAGTAACTATATGCCAAAGGCTCACCAGCCTTATGTTGATATGTTTCTAGTTATTTAGATGATCTGAAGTGTTTTGTTTTGCAAATTTCTCAGGTGGGCTCATGGCAACAAAATTCCCTGGTCTTGCATGTTGATGACAGTTTTTGCCCTTTTCTAATGGAAAGTCAATTTTGCTGGATATAAAATCCCTGCCTCCCATCTTTTCCTGAGATTCTTCAATATGTCACTCTATTTTCTTCTGGCTTAAATCAGTGATGTTGAATATGTGATAATAAGGTAGTTTTTTCATTATAATTCATAGGCTCTTTTTGCTTATATGACCAAAGGATTAAAAAAAATTACTTTAAAGTCTAGCAGTGTTTTTAAAATGTCTTGGTGTTAGTCGTTCTGGGTCAGTATGCTCAGATAAATGGTGTGCTCTTTCAGGATGTAGTTTCACAATTAAAAAAAAATCACCGAAGTTTTCTTAACTAATAGTTTGTAGTATTTATTCTTTCTTTGTTTAGTATTTTTCCTCAGGAATTCCTACTTATCCATGTGTTAAATTTTCTTTGTCTATCTTCAATATCTGACCCTTTCTCACAAATCCTTTTTATCTCTTTATTTTTATAAAAAATTTTTGTCTTCCTGTTGAGTTACTATTTGGCTTAAGGTATTGTATGTTGTGTTTATTCATTCTTGATTTCCTTCTGAGTTAGCCTTTATTTTTGAAATAAAATTTAATTTTAAATTCCTCAATGAGGTGTAACCTCACTTCTGTGCTTTCCTAATTCTGGGTTTTCAGGTATTTTATATCTTTTGTAATGCCTTTTGTGTCATTTTGAATTAGAAGGTTTTGACCTGTTCTGTGGGTATGTCTTCCTGGCATGATTACATTTTCTGTAGGGATGCTATTCTGCTCATTACTCTCTCTTTTTGTGTGTGTGTGTGTATGTGTGTGGCATTTCTTACTTTTTATCGCATTTGCCTTTGACAATTTTTGGTTGCTATCTTTGTGTGAAATTATTTTGAATCTTTTAGGAGAAAGTGGGGTTCACTATAGCTTTTCTGGCTTCAAGAATATGGTATAGTTTGTTTTTTGTGAGTTCTTGGCTCTTGCCTCTCCCCTCTTTTTTCTGGACCCTGTCTTTCCTGAATCTCTGCTGCCCCTATACTGCTCAATGCCAATTTCACTCCTGGCAGTTTTTCTAAATAATGGGATCTTGTCCTGGAAAGGAGCCCTGGCATATCAATGCTGAGAGTCCCTAGGGTCTCACGTGCTTCCGCCACTTTGGTGTTCTCACCAGCGCTCCTTGTCCTCATTTTCTATTGCAGTGGAAAGTTCATCAGTTTTAGCTAAGGTTTCTCATCTCCACTTGCCCTGCTTTCTCCCACAAGCTGATACCATGCAGGTCCCAGAGTTATTGTTGATTTTTTCCCATCTGCTTGCATTTTTGGATTCCTGGGGATACCTTATCAGTTAGTTTGAAAATGTTACCTATGAGTTTTTACATTTTCTAATTATTCTGCCATTTTTTATGTGAGAATTTGAAAAAATTCAGGATCGATGTCACTGCCATGACTGCCACCTTCCCAGCTTTTTCTATCCTTTCAAACATAAATTTTTAAAACTTTCTCTTGAAGAGTAAAAAATGCTTTATATCTTTTTAAAAAATACTACCAGCAAACACTTCTCTGGTGTCAGATAATAAGGTGCTTTTACTTCTAGACCAATATCTATGTCTAGACTTGATTATATAGTTGGATTTCTGTCACACTCTTCAACCCACCAAGCGTGGAAAAGTGCAAGCTATACAAGAAGGACTTACATGATGGTTAGATACAAATTACAGACCCAGTAGGTCTACAATTTAACAGTAAGACCCAAGTGATGCTTTCAAGCAGAGTCTTTTGGGGTTAAGCCCTGTGGGTAAGTAGTGGTAACTGTGAGGGAGTCGGCAGGGCATGTAGATTAAGAGGGTACTCTCTTACTGTGAATGCTCGAGTATCATGAGTATTCTAGCTGAAAGTGTTTCCATCTGTGAAATCTGGATGAAAATTTACTGAGGCCTTGGGAAGGGGATTTTGACAATTTTTGGGTATTACAGCAGAGTGGTTCTCAGGGCTCTGAAAGTTGTCTCTTAGGCAATATTCTCTCTTTCAGCAGGGAGAAATATCACTGAGTTTATAGAAAAAGTGCCTCCTCAGGCTCCCCTGGGTGCACTCTGCAGTTTGCTACTCTTTTTGCCCCAGGTCTGTGTGATTACACTGATGTATTGTATCCATCTCTGCACCTTTTAAAATTTAAATAAGACATGATTTTATTCATTCATTGGGGAGAATGTGCAGGGAGGTATTAAGAGGTAACTCATTTCCCTTTAATTTCTTGTTTATTCTGAAGGTAAGTTTAAAGGGCCTTAGTTACTTGAATGTTGCCAAGTGGCTGAGCAAATTTACAAAATCTCATGTAGAATGATTTTCAAGACGTGAAAATCTGTTCATGCAAACTTTTGGATTTTGCCCTTGTATTCGTTCCTAATGCCCAGCAGAAGATAGAATTAAAAACCTGACTGTAACTTTAGGTGAGTCATTTGATGGCTTTTGGCTCATTTTTCTTTGTCAGTTGATAAGACAGGTTTAAATTTTGTGTGTGTGTCTGTGTGATCTCCAATGGTCTTAAAATCTATTAAAAAGAAACAATCATAACATCATCGAAATTCACATTAAGGTTTAGCCCATACGCTATCTGAAGTATTCAACAAATGTCCAAGCTTTGGGGTATCAGTGGAGATTGGATAGTTGCAGAGATCCATTCCAATTTAAAATAATTGAGCTACAGAACTTGGTCCTACTCGTGTTTTCCTTAGAGGATCCTTTAAAAGCTTGTACTCATCTTTCTACTTGAATTTCTTCATGGTGTTGTTAAACAGAATCTTGAAATTTGGACATAGTCAAACTAATCACGTTTTTCCATTACAGTTTGTGCTGTTTTGTTCAACAAGTTCACCCCTCACCTGTATCGCAAAGACATTCTCCTACATAATTGTCTATTATTTGATAGTTTTCATTTTTCATACTTGGATATTTCATTAAGCCTGAGCTCCCATTTGCATATGATGCATAGTAGAAATCCAGCATTATATTTTTCTGTATAATGAACCAATTTTCCCTGAGGCCGTATAAAGAGCTGTTCTTCCATTAATTTGTGGTATGCTTTCAGATATTAAGGTTTCATACATTTGGGGGTCTGCCTCTAGAGTTTCTATTTGGTTCCATTGCTCTATCTGCTTGGTTTTCTTTTTTTGGCCAGTGTCTTACTGTACTTACAACTGTAGGATTTACGGATATTTTAAATCTTAGGTAGGCTAAGTCCTTCTCTTAGCTATTTGTGCATATTTATTCTTTCATATAAATTTCAAAACAATCTTATCAAGTTCCTCAAAAAATTCAGCTGTAATTTAGATAGGAATTACATTGAGTTTATAGATTAATTTGGGAAGAGTTGCCTTCTTCACAATACTAAGTTGACCTAACCCAGAACATGAAGTATCTCTCTATAAATTCAGATCTTTCATGTCATGTAATCTAGTTCAAAAATTTCTCCACTGAGGTCTTGGCATTCATTTCATACATTTTATTGCCATTATGAATGGCATATTATTTTTTATTATATTTTCTGGTTAGTTATTGCTGTTATAGGAAAATATTATTGATTTTTCTAAGTTGATCTTTACTTAGTGGTCTTGCTGAGACTTCATTTTCCCCCCCAGCTTTATTTGGGTATGATGATGAATAAAAACCATATACACTTAAGATGTACAATGTGGTGTCTTGATACAAGCATGCCTTGTGTAATGATTACCACAGTCAGGCTAACTTTTATACTTATCATCTCACATAATTACTGTTATTTGGCATGTGGTGAGAACACTTAAAATTTAACTCTCTTAGCAAATTTCAAGTATACAATAGACTATTATTAACTATAGTCACCATGCTGTACATTGGAGCGCCAGAACTTATAAGTCTTATCACTGGAAGTTTGTACCATTTGGCCAACATTTCCCCTTTTCCCCCAGCCCCCAGCCCCTGACAACCATGTAAATGATATCAGGCAATATTAGTATTTTGTGTCTGGCTTATTTCTTTTTAGTTTTTTCACTTTTCCCTTCTTTAAAAACCTGAAGTATCATTGATAAACAATCTTATATTGGTTTCAAGTATATAACACAGTGGTTCAACAGTTACCCACATTACTAAAATCTTCACCCCCTCTAGTACAGTTACTCTCATAGGAATCATTGACTATACCCTCCATACTGTACTACCATCCCTGTGACCAACTTATATCGTGATAGAGATTTTTATGCCCCTTTACCCCGTTCCCCGCACCCACCCCAAGACCTCCCCCATGGTAACCACCAGTCATTTCTCAGTGTCTGTGAGTCTCCTGCTGTTTTGTTCATTTTGTTTTGTTTTGTTTTTAGATTCCACAAGTAAGTGAAATCATATGGCATTTATCTTTCTCCACCTGGCTTATTCCACTTAGCATAATGTCCTCCAAGTTCATTCATGTTGTTGCAAATGACAGGATTTCCTTCCATTTAAAAATGAATAATAATATGAATGATACTCCATATTATTATATATGTGCATGTGCGTGCACACAAACATAGCACAATTTCTTTATCCATTCATCTGTCTCTATACCTTGGCTGTCGAAATGCTGCAGCAAACATGGGGTGCACATATCTCTTCAAGATACTGATTTCATTTCCTTTGGACATATACCCAGTAGTGAGATTGTTGGACCATATGCTAGTACTGTTTTTCATTTTTTGAGGAACCTCTATGCTGATTTCCATAGAGGCTGCACCAGTTTACATTCCCACCAATGCTGTGCAACGGCTCCCTTTATTCCACATCCTCAAAAAGACACGTCTCATTTCTTTTTGATACTAACCATTTAAATGGGTGTGAGACACTATCTCATTATGGTTTTAATTTGCATTTCCCTGAATGATTAGTGATGCTGAACCCTTTTTCATATACCTGTTGGTCATTTGTGTATCTTCTTTGGAGAAATTTCCCTGGGCCTCTAACTTTAGGAGGGTTGATTTATTTCTAGTTGGTCTTTACTCATAGAGGATAGTTCTTTGCTGTCACAACTGCAAAACCTGTAGTGTTCACCAAAGTCCCCCCTTTTTTGGCAGGCCTTGAACTCCAATGTTTGTCTGCTTAATACTCAAGGGTCTTTTAAAGTCTCTGCTCAGGTTCATAGCCTTTCAGCCACTACTTTCTATATTGAAGATTGGCCTGAGTAGAAATGAACCCCAAGGGCCAAGCTCGTATCCCTTGAGTTTTTCTTCTCTTGATTCTTGGACTTGCCATTCTTCACTTCCTCTGTAGGTCTCCAATGACTTGCAGAAACATTGAAATTCTTGTCCAGTGTTTAGTTGTCTTCAATGAGAGGGTGGGTTCCAAACAACCTCGTCTATTATTGCTAGAAACAGAACCTGACATACCACTTTTGATGAACCCCATGTGCTACTACTCCATGAGGCAATGCTTTGCTGTGATTCCAAAGTAAACTCTTAGAAAGCAGCAGCACAAGAATGGGGCAGTCATTTCCAGCCCTGGGAATTTGTACAGCATGGGGTGGAGGAATGACTATTAAGGATAGCGGAGTCACTTGCACCTGTTTTACTTAGGAATTTTTAAAAACTTGAAATAGTTTCAGATTTACAGAAAAGCTGCAAAAATAGCACAAAGGGTTCCCATATATCTTTCATCCAGCTTCTCCTGATATGTATTGTCTAACATAACCATGGTACATTTGTCGCGTCTAAGAAATTAACATTGGTTCAATACTATCAACTAAACTACAGACTTCATTCAGATCTCATCAGTTTATCCACAAATGTCTTTTTTTTCCTGTCCTACTATCCAATCCAGGATGCCACATTGCATTTATTCGTCATATCCTCTGATCTGTGAGTTTCTCAGACTTTGTGTTTCAGGACTAACAGTTTTGAAGAGTACTGGTCAGATATTTAGTAGAATGCCCCTCAATTTGTGTGAGTCTGGTGTTTTCTCAAAATTACAAAGTTATGGGTTATGTATGGGTTTTGAGGAAAGATACCACAGAGAGAAATTTCCATTCTCACTGTCATCAGGTTAAACATGGTATAACCATGCCTTCTTAGTGATGTTAACCTTGATTACTCAGGTAAGGATGTGTCCGCCGGGTCTCTCCACTGCAGAGTAACTACTTCCCCTTTCCTGCTTACACTGGTTTCATTAGCTGTTTCCCACAGATGGACTTCTTTACTGTCTGGGTATAACTCACAGACCCTCGGCAGTCTGGATTGCTCTACTGCTGGGACAAGCCATGATAGCCTCAAGGTAACATGAAGAAAGAAAAACAGTGGGAGAACTTCAGGCTGTGCTTCCTGCCTTCCATCACTGCAGCTGCCGCCTTCCACCCCGGAAGTGGCCTTCCCAGTACCCGCTTGCCTATGACTTAGCCTCAGCTCCTCAGGGCATCCTTGGGTTTTCATAATTGTACTTCTTCAGTTCATGCTTTCCTCTTACTTATGTGGGCAGTGGTTTGTCAACTTGTTAGAAACCAGAAGCCACCCTTAGGTAATTTTCACAACCCTATGAGATTCCATAGTAGTGATGACCCAATTTTCCAGCCAAAAAAACTGAGGCTGAGAGAGGCTATGGAATCTGCTCAATGTCACAGACTTATTGCAGGACAGGAGTTCATACCCAAAGGCCTGGATTCTAACCACTATGATATTCTACCTGCCAGTCAGACACCAGCTTGAACAGTACATACGCCAAACTGTGCCCTCTCCTTTCATACAGAACCATTGTCCTTGAGTGAAATTTGAGTCCCAAACTCAGTTTTGCTTCTTTGGCTGAGTTATGTTATAGGAGACATTGTCCTCTTTATGTAAAGAGTGCTGGGAGGTCAACTCACAGGCCCCCAGCCCCCCAGACACCTGCTGACTTCTCTGAATCTGCTGGATTTTTATGACTGGGACTCCTAAACTCGAACCCTGGAGACACTTGTTTAAACTAATGTTTCCTCTTTGCTGCTCTGAGTATCTCTCTTGAGCAGTGTGCCAAGGTCCTCTTCAGACAAGAAGTTCTCCGGCAGTAGTTCAAGATAGAAATATTTTTGAATGCCTGTTGGTGATGAGCCATGTTAGGTGCTGGCTGAGGAGTGTAATTTGGGAGAAAATGAAGATGCCCAATTTCATGGAGTTTAAGCTAATTGGCATTATAGTGAAAAGGTATATATTTCAGTTTCTGTTTCTACACACACACGCAAAATGGTTGCAAGGTTTTTCCATTATTGTAGAAGTCAGAGAAATATTTTCTGTACCTGAGTGTAGAAAAAGATGACCAACAAATGTAATTCTGTGGCCAAACTACATACTTTGTCTTAGATGCCGTGGAGTTTTGCATTTTAAAAAAACTTAATTTACCTTTCTACCCATACATTTGGTGGCAGCTCTTAATTCACTTGCCTTATTTCTCTGATGATAAGAATTTTCTCTTAGAAACATGTTTACTTTTTCCTGTGCCATAGGTCATCCCTGTGCAAAATCACCCTGTTGACTTATTCTGATATTTTATGGAAGGGAGACCTGTTGACTTCTTTTTGGTCTCCAGAGTATAATTAAAAGGAAATTCCTCTGAACTTCTTCCTTAAGAGAACATAAAGTTTGCTAAAAAGAAAAAAAGGGTGGGGCGGCGGGGGGGACTTAAAAGACCACATATCATCTCTTTTTAATTGTCATTACCATGGGTCTCTCAGATGCATGCCTTCTAATTTAGATTTTTTAACTATCTTCTGAAAAATAGCTGTTTTCTTCCTTAGCTAGGTGAAAACAATGCTGGGGGCAATTTAGAAATAGACTGTGGCTTTTGTGACATTTACTGGCAATTTTTGGCCATTACGACCATTCCGCTGTACCAGAGTCTAACAAAGGATGAAATGTTGCTAGAGAAATGTTTTCTCTTCCTTTATATATTCTTGCTAATTCATTTGACTTCTGATCCACTAATATATATTGTTATTTTTAAATATTGGAGTTCATAATCTCATGGTTTGGAAAGTCCTTGAATCCTGGGGAACTCAAACTCTATTTTTATAATTTGTTTGTTTTTCATGAAACTGGCTGATTTAAAGATGTGTCATGTGTTTCCTGAGTAATTTCAAAATATTCCCGTTTTAAAAACTGCTTCTTAGGTTAATTAGTAATTTCTCTAGAGACAGGTAGAAAGCAGATTAGTGAGTGGGGGAAGTGGTTGTTGACTGGTGACAGAATACAGGTGGTAGAATGCTGCTAGACCTTATTTACATAGGGGTATTTATTTACATATGTTCATATATTCTGTATAGTATAACATATGTGTGTGTAGCTATATATGATTTAGTATCAAAATTAGGAAATTCAAATGCAGATGTGATAATAAGAATGTCTGCTTCCTGAGGTGTTGAAATCAAATGACACAATGTGTGTAGAAGTGCTCTAGTGATTAGTACTGGGCTTAAAAAAATATTCACCCTACTTTTATATAACACTACCTATATATATATAAAATCCTACTATCAGATTTTATGTGATAAATTATGGGCTGGAGTTGGAAAGGTGTGGTTTAACCCCTGAGATCTATATTAACTATGTATTCTGGTACTTGAAGTAAACTTTAATGGTAGTTTCATTTTAATGTAACTGAAGACAAATGGCTATTTTAAAGCTATGGGGCCACTTCAGAATATCTGTATAAACCTAATAATGACTATTAGGAAATGACCATTTCCTCAGATCAGTCAGAGCAATCCAAAAACCTGTCAATTCAATGGAATGGCTGAGGTAGCCATTCTTTAAATGGTTCATCTCCTTGTTGGTATATATTGTAAGTAGGCAAAATAGAGAGTGTGGTAAACTGAAAAGTGTGCCAGATTAAGTCCGGAGACCTTGATTCTAGTCCTGAGTCTGTCACTGACAGTCATCACAAAATACCTATACACATATCTTTTCACTATCACTAAAGCACTTCTACACACATTGTGTCATTTGATTTCAGCACCTCGGGAAGCAGACATTCTTATTATCACGTCTGTCTGTTTCGAACATTTTGGCTTTGCTTAGGCCGATACTGAAACTCAGCAGACAAGGTCCTTGGCCAAGGTGATTTACTACCTGGGAATGTTTGGCATTTGAATACAAGCCCCTGGGTTTTAGAATCCCATCTGCAAAATGAAAACTGGCTGCTCTCTCCATGGCTCCTTCAGGTGAAAAAAAAAAAAAAAAAAAAGAAGGCCCTACAGAAGTTACGTTTTCTAGATGGAAACAGTGTATTAACAAATGGCACTGGTAGGACATGACCCAGAAAGCATGCGGATTTTTGTCTCCCAGTTGCTTTACAATTTATGCAGTGGGGGAAAATGGCACCTCTGGTCCTGGCCAAAACCTCAGGCAGTCTTGGGGCTTCTCTGTCCACTCTTGGGGAAAGGAAAGCCCAATAGTCTTCTTAAGTTGCCAGCACAGTCCCAATTCGGAATTGAGAACTCATGGTCTTGCTGTATGAAACAGTTCTAACTTAAAGTCAAAATCTCTCTGGTCTCTTATCTGGGGCTTTCTACAGGAAGGCAGCCAGGGAAGCAGGCATGGTTCTTTCTCTCCTCCCCATCTGCCTCCCCGCAATTCTGACAAGATTGGGGTCTAAAGGGTGGAGGGGGCTCCCAAAGCATGGGAGCAGGACAGTTCTTTCTTCTCTGGCACTGTTAGAAGCTGCCCCTGTCAGCTCTGGGCCTGAGTCCTTCAGAGGCCTTTGCGGAGTATTTGATGGCACTTCCTGTAACGGTGAGTGGGCATGTCTTTGGTTTGCTGCTCCCCTTCAGATGCTGACCCTTCAGGGGTCCCCGTTCCATGGGCTCCTTCTGTTGTGGTCCCAGCTCCCCTATGCACTGACCTCTTGGGTAGGGTCTAAAATGGCATCAGGTCCCCCAGCTGGTCCATGGGAAACACTCATCCATTTCCTGCCTCGGTGGACCAGTCCCAACCCAACCGCCTGTCCTTTCCTTCCATTTTCAGAGCCCATCTCTGCTTTCAGGATTTGCAAGTGGGAGTCAGAGATCTGGCTGATGTGTCCTTTTGACACTAGGGAAACATGTCAAGACTCTCTTAATTAGAAATGAGGGACATGCATGCCACACATTCCTTGGGATGGTGAGGGCACATAATCCAGCTCTGTCCAAAGAAATTCTTCTTGCAAATTCTCCCTAAATCTCACCTTTACTCATGTGCCATATCTTTACAAAAGATGGTCATGTAATTATTTCTCAAGCAGTTTTGATGTTTTTGTTCTCTTTCTAATGCAACATTGATTATTTTTTATCAGCCAAAAGCCAAAATGCAGACAGAAAGTGTTCCATGATTAATATTCCTCATGAACACACACAGAGGCCAGTAAAAGTTTACATCTAAGTGTGGCTAGTCCGTGCTGCTGTGACACAGCCATCCTAATCATTTCGGCCATTATGCTAATGAACAAACCTAACTGAATGATAGGTTTCATTTCCTGTTGACTAAGTTGGCCGTGTCACAGTTTTGTTAGTGGGCAAAAAAAAAATTCTTGATTTTCTCCTCTTGTCAAAGGAATGGAGGGACAAAAAGGTGAAGAAGTATTTTATTAAAATTTCCCCCAGCTTTATTGACATAGAACATGCAGTGCAAAGGTGTACAATGTGATGATTTGATACATGTATATACTGTGGAATGATTACCACAATGAGGTTAGTTAACACCTCCATCATCTCACATAATTATCTCTTTGTGTGTGTGTGGTGACATTTAAGATCTACTCTCTTAGCAGCTGTCAGGTATATAAATGATATTATTCACTACAGTCACATGCCCTACCTTAGATCCCCAGGACATATTATAACTGGAAGACTGTCCTCTTTGACCAAGATCTCCCATTTTCCCCACCCTCCAGCCCCTGGCATAGCCACCACTCTACTCTCTGTGTCTATGCCTTTGGCTTTTTAAGATTTCACATATATGTGGAGTAACTCCCAGTTATAAGATGAATGAGTTCTGGGGATCTAACACACCACATGGTGACTACAGTTAACAATACTGTATTGTATACTTGAAAGTTGCTAAGAGTAGATTTTCAATGTTCACATCTAATACACACACAAAGATAATTATGTGAAGTGACAGGTATGTTAACTGACCTTACTGCGGTAATCATTTCACAATATATAGATGTATTGAATCATCACACTGCATACCTCAAACTTACATATATGTCATTCATATCTTAATAAGCTGGAAGAAAAGTACATAAAATTTTATTTCCCTGCCTTCCTATTCTTAACCAATTTAGCAGTCAGAGCAGGTAGCATTAGGTGGTCTAAGACTTTGAAGATGGATCTATGTGCTACAGGAGCTTCAGTTCTAAGCTTGTGAATAGTTTTTGCCATGTAAGGCTTTTTAGTATCCCATGTGGTATGTAAGGGGCTATATAAATGCAAATTTTATTTCATTAGAAAGGAAAGGAGCCACGCTGAATGGACATGGGTACAACTCTGGAGTTAAAAGGAAGCATTCCTTCTGTCAGCAGGGCCAAAACAATACTCCATATCCAAATTCATCTTTTACAAAGTCTTTGTAGTTAAAAGGAACATGAGAGGTTGGACAGGAACATAAACAGGATGAATTCACTGTTCCATTTCATTGCTTTATTGCTCAGCAGCCATAAGGCGGAACTCCCTGTGTTGGGTTACTCTGCTCATTCCTGATTCTGCATGACCACTGGGCTCTAGTGAGCTTTTTCAGCTAATTCTAATAATTAATTCTGATAATGAGAGACATCTTGCCGCACCATGGTTGGATAGAGCCTTTCCATTACAGAGCAGACAATGAACAACTTAGATCAATGCTTCCTGCATAGAAAAGAGAGCCATCAGGCAAATTGTGAGCCTGTGGCGCCACAGGACACATGTACAAACATTTTACATTTCTTCTCTGTGGCAGAAGTTCCTCATTGGCATAGCAGAAAAATCTTGTTGCTTTGTGAAAAATAATAACCACAAATTGACTTTGATAAACATATCTTAGTTTCCTAAACATTGGAGTATACAAAAGAAATATGGAGTCCTGTCAAGGAGTCCTGACAAGACTACCCCCGAACTAAAAACTGAGAAATAAGGACTACATTAAAATAAAAAAAAAAACACTTAAGGACTCAGTTGAGGTCAAAAGGAAAAATGAGATTAATTTTGGTTGCCAAAAACAAAGAAGCAAATGCATATGAATAGTGGAATTTTATGAGTGGAAGATCAGAAGGGTTCGAGGGAAATGGACCAGATAAAGCCCCTAGGGGGATAGAGTCAGATGAATAAAAGATGGCCACCAATCTTTGCCACACTTTTTATCAGGAGTAGAAATTCCATTTGTACTTAGGCTGGCCTGTTACTTGTTTGACCAATAAAGTGAGATGGAAATGATGCTGTGTAATATTCAGGATCATGACTTGGAAGCTCTACAGCTTCTACCTCCTTCTCTTGGAATCCAGCTGCCTTGCTGCGTGAAGCTCAAGCAGCTCTCACTGAGTGGTCATGCGGAGGAGCACTACCATAGTCTGTCTGCAAGTTCCAGTGAGCCCCCGGCCGCCAACAGACAGCATTAACTTCCAGCCATACAAGTGAGCCATCTTGAATGTTTCATCTCCAGTAAATCCCCTAGATTACTGCAGCCCAGCTAATACCTACACGGATTAGAAAAATCACCCAGCTGTGCTCAGTCAACCTATAGACACTGAAGAGAGATGATAGTTGGTTGTTTTTGTTTTAAGCCAATAACTTTCAGAGTAGCTTGTTACACAGCAATAGATACCTAAAACAAGGCCTGAGATGTTAATGCCCACGTAATAACTGAATGTATGGCCATAGGCCCATACAATGCAGACAGGGGATGCTGAAACTAAGATCTCTGTGTATCCAGGACACAGAAGTGTTGCTGCCTTGGTAAGAGAACTAGAAACACTCTGCCTGCTATCACGGATGTGTACGAGGAAGCTTTCCTTTCTTGTTTTTATAAGGAAGCAAGATGAAAAAACATTCTTGTATGGAAATTGAAGCCTCAGGTCAACATTATGCCTGAGTGTGGAATCTAAATTTACACCACTCACTTTATGTGGGATTTCTCCAAGCTGTGAAATGAACATAAAAATTGATCAAGAATGGATGAACCCTTTGAGTACTTTAATAAGAACAATTTAAGCTGTTCTCTTGCAGTTCTTGCACAATTTAAGGTGGCTGTGACACCGAATGTTGGAATCCTGATGAAGATGATGTCACAGTAAAGATTTGCAAACTACATGAATAAATGATTCACTTTGGGAAGAGACAAAATACAAAACACAGAAGGATTCATGACCATAGAACTTGAGATAAATCCAGCTGAAGAATCTATTTTTAAAAAGTGTGTTTAAAAATATTTCAGAGGGAAAAGGAGGAATGAAACCTAAACTCAAAATAATAAGATACTTAAAAACAAACACATACCCCTGAGAAAGGACCAAAAGGAATGTCAAGAAAAGGAAAACACTATCATTGAATTACAATAAATTACTGAAAGTTTTTTAAGCAGCAGATTTGGCCCAACTGAATAAAGGATTAGTGAATTGGAAGACAGACCGGGAAAAATTAGCACTGAATATAGAGTCATAAAGAATTAAAAAATTTTAAAAATACAAAGACATGTAGATGAATAACAGGACAAATTCTGACATATGTCTACTAGAGTTCCAGAAAGGTCAGAGGCAATGATAAAGAAGGAATGACTAAAGGGATCATATATGAAGTATCTTACTAAGGCTCTGCTAATCATATTTATATTTTTTATATCATTAATTATCAATACAGAGGGGTGTGCTTAACTGCTATCCTCATTTTCAGTTGAGAAAAATGAGACTTTGAAAAGCTATATGACTATCTTTCTTTTCCCTTCACAGAAATATCAGTGGAAGCCCCATCCCCCCATGCTTGGTTCTACCCATTTCTCCATCCCACTGGCACTGCTCTTTAGCCAAATACATAGGACATTTCCTATGTATGGACTGGAAGCATAACATTATAAATGTAACTGGCACTCCAATAAGGGTGAGCAGGAGAAGTGGTGGACTGGGTCTAAATTTCTTTCTTTCCATTTTACAAGATAAGGATGAAGGTATGACTCCTATGTGGTCAAATCAAGTGCGTGGTAGTTTGCCAGCCCCTGCTCTATACTAATGATATATCAAGCCCTCCACTTTGTCCACTGCCACAGACACTGTTTAATGTAGAAATGAAGGTCTGAATGGAAAAACTTGCTAGGGGAGGGGGCACTTGAGTACCACTAATGAATATGATAATCCCTTTTGCAGAAGCCTCTCTCAATGCTCACTCTTCTGCTTATGTACAGGTGAACAAATTCTTGATTTACCTCCTTTCCAGAGTAAAAAATTTTTAACCAGCCTGCTTAAATCAAGATTTTATATTTTAAGGAAAGTGACATTTCCCATGTACAACTGGAAGCATAACATTATAAATGTAACTAGCATTTAGGCTATGAGGAATAACTTCTGCATCATTTTGAATTTATCAAAACTGTCAGAGAAGACTCTAGTAAGGGTAAGGAAGAGAAGTGGTGGATTGGGTCCAAATTTATTTCTTTCCATTTTACAAGATAAGGGCGAAAGTATGAGAAAGTGAGTTTCAGGAAATAACTGAAGCACAAAGATGAGAGCTTTCCAACTCTCTAAACAAATAGGTTTATCCTTGGTACGGACCTCAGCCCTCGAAGCAGAACTCCCTGGGGAACTGAGGTCGGTTAAAAAGTTATTACATTTTGTAATAACCGAGAGCCTAGCTATAAGCAGAGCTTAGTTTTCTCCTGTACGGGACAGAACAGTGGTTTAAAAATGATGTAGGGGAGGGCCAACTCCCTTCCACCTCAATGGCCCCCTACCACACTACTGTCCCCAGTCTACATATGGTAGCGACTAAAGCTTAAATACCTACATCCTACATTTGTCTCTGATCTTACCCACCTTCCTGAGAGAGTGAGTTCTACGATCCTTGTTCCAAAACAGGAAAGGCCCTCTCTGATTTTCATTCTGAGAACTGCCTACTGCACTGATTTTTCTCTCTTCTTCCTTCCCCTCAACCACTCTTCCCCCGCCCTCCCATGACCTTCTCTTTCTTCATCTACCCCATCCCCTTCTCCTCAGATTTCCTGTACTTAACGATAGCTTTGGCTTTCCCTACATGGAAGTTCACTCTCTAGTTTCTCAACTCTTTTCTATTTCCATTTTGTATTTCAGTTTCAGTTTTTTTCCAAGGGTCTTTCCTCATTGAGTAATTTCAGACCCTACCTTTGGAAAGAGTTGTAAAGCTAAAGTTTTTATTTTAAAACATTTTAAATTGTAAGTTGGCTATTTGGCACTGAGACCACTTATAGGGCAAGGTCATGAACAGTCCCCAATGACAATATTGTAATTGATGGTTATGTGTCCAACCACAGAAGCCATATTGTGTATAGAGCATGGACTAATTGTAGCAACTCAGAAGTTTGGAACAGGAGCAAAGTTGAAGAGGAAGAGAATCTCCCGTTATTCCTGGATTGAGGTTATTCCTTGAAAAATGTTCACTACTGGTCCAGCTTGTTGTTGGCCTCTTGTCAATTTCTTCTTCTGCATCCTTCTCTCTCCAGACCTATTGAATCCTTTGGTTGTATAAGTTCTATTTTGTGGAGTAACAAGAGCTAGCATTTTCCTGCTTCACAGAGTGCTCTGATTCAGAATTCTTCCCTTTCACTTCTTTCCACCATAATCAAAACATTCATGACCTTAATGCATTGAATCTCAACTACACTTTAGGGGATGGAGTCAGAGATAATAAATTAGCTTATATGGAGACTCCAATATGTTTGGGGAACTTTAATGAACATTCAATCTCATTAATCCTCACAACCACTCTACAGGAATGGCATTTTTGAACCCAGTTTGCAGTTGGGGAGGCTAAGATTTAATTGAGAGACTCATTTGCTTTATTAGTTATCTACTGCTGTGTAATAAAGAGTTGACCCAATATCTAGTGACTGAAAACAATACACATTTATGATCTCACAGTTCCTGCACAGTTCTCTCACAGGCTGCATTAAGGCATTGGCCGAGTTGTAATCATCCTAAAACTCAATTAGGGAAGGAGGTAGCCCACACTAATGTGGTTGTTGGCAGGATTCAGCTCCTTATAGGTTGTTGGACTGAGGGCCTCAGTTCCTGGCTGTCTGTTGGATGAAGGCTGCCCCCAATTCCTCAACATGTAGGCCTCTCCAATGTGACAGCTTGCTTTGTCAAACCATGTAAGCTGAGAAGGTGATACAATTCAGTAGCAAGACAGAAGCCATGATCTCTGCTAACCTAATCATGTAAGTGACATCCCATCAATTCTGCTACATTCTATTTGTTAGAAGTCACTGTTCAGCCCACACTTAAGGGGAGGGTCTTACACAAGGGCATGAATTCTAGCAGGTGGGGGTCATTGGGACCATCTCAGAGTCTGCCTGCCACACTTGTGTAAGCCCCTACCGCTGGTGAGTGGCAAATGAGACTTAAACCCAGTCAGTTAGTCTCTAACCCTGTGCTGTTTTCACTCAACTGGGTAGTAATCTGACTGAGCTAGCTCACGTTGATGAGGAGTAACAAACATCTTGCCATTTTTCTAGATGTTCCTCTCATTGCGCTATCTCAATGGGATATAAGGTTTGATAGTAAGAATAGGACCAGGTTCTGGAGAACTTTGATGTACATGGAAATGAGCTGAAATTTTCTATGGTGTGAACTATGGAGCCACGAGTGGATGAGCAGAGGCATGGACGGGTGCAGGTGGTGGTGGAGGAAAAGGAGGAGCTCTGTGTGACAAGCAGAACAGGGAGGAAAGGAAGTCAGGCAGGGATTATTGCAGCAAATACCTAAGACTTGTAGCATACTTCAGAACCTAGTAAGGCGCTATCACAATTGACCATCACAGAGAAGAGCACTAACTGTATAAGGTTCTCAACCAGGTTACTGAGAGCATAATAAGTACTCCAGGGTATTATGGAGGTAGCAACTGCAGCAAGCAATAGGGTAATGTAAAGGTCCTGGGTTTAAAGATGAGGAAACTGAAAGCCAGAGAGCTTATATCCCAAGAAAGGATATAATTTAACAATATAGGTAGTAAAACTGTTCTGATATAATGAAGTACCTTGCTCTGAATGTAAATAAGTAAATAAGTAAGTATAAGCAAGCTTCTCTCCTATTGTCCTTGGGCAGAAGAAGTAGGTTTGGCTAAGTAAGAAGATTGTGGCTGAGACGGCGCATGCCTTACTACCAAGGGTATCTGGCTGCTGCTGAAGGGCTTCCATTAATACAGAGAGGTCCGTGGCCACTGCTGGATTGTTGAGGGTCTGAGCAGAGCCTGGGAGTCTGTCTCATGGGACTGTTACTGTGCATGTTCAGAGCCACAGCAACTCTTCCCTGTACCCCTCCTGGATCCACATGGGCTGATGTGTTCCACTCCCAGCCCCTGAGTGGTAGCACCACACACCTGCATGTGTTTAACTCCATCCCTCTTTCAGAGTCATAGGGTGACTATGAGGTGAACTGAGATTTGAACCCAGGTCTCATGATTTCAAGCAGTTTGCTCTTAACACTGAACAGTTGATCAAGTACTGGGAAAAGCCAGATACCCAATGACCTGGATGTAGGCGTTCAGAAGAGGCAGCTCACAGGTTAGAAGCGATGGGCCAAGAAAAGGAAGACAGGAAAGTGCCTGGAGTATGAAAATAATACCAACGAACATTTGTTGAATGCTCTTTGCATTCTGGGCATCCTGCTAAGCAGTTGGTATGTATTCCCTCATGTAATCCTTTCAACACCCTTGTAGGGCGCATTCTGTTATTAATACTGCTATTTTACAGATGAAAAATCTGAGACTCAGATAAAAAGTCTTGGTTAAGATCCAGAGATGGTAAGTAACAGAGCTGGGATTCAAAGGGATTATCTTTGTCTTCACTCGTACATATGCTACTTCTGATCCTGAGTGATCTCTGGACTCTCCCCTTTGACCAGAACCTGACTCATACAACACGTGGGAAACCAGCCCACCTACTTTCCTGTGTGGTCAGGATAAGGCCATGCAATGGAGCACTACGCAGCTGCTCTTAGAGTTCATTTTAAAAGCTAACGAGGTGGGGTGGGGAGGGTGATAAAGGGGCACAATAATTCGCAATTACAATAGAAGCTGGTCATGGAGACGGTAGTACAGCATGAATACAGTGAATGATTTTGTTACATCTTTCTATGTTGACAGATAGTAACCGCATTAGAGGGGGTGAGAATTTAATAACATCGGTAACCATTGAACCGTGGTGTACACTTGAAACCAATATAAGATTGTACATCAATGATACTTCATTAAAAAAAGAAAAACAAACAAAACAACAACAAAATAAAGGCTAATGAAATGTCAGCCATAACATCAAATTGGTGTCTGATTGGCATTTGCACCTTAGACAATCAAATGTGGAGCTAAAAATCTTCTACCTTACAAGTTATATACCTGGGGAATGTTGGGGAGGATAATTTTCAAAGAAAGAAGTGTAAGCTAAAAGATTTATTAAGCTGGATTTTTTATGGTCCTTGGAAGCTTTACCTGTTGCTTGGCAACTGGTTTTTGAGATGGTACAACTTGATCCAACTGATAAGCAAAAAAAAAAAAAAGGCGAAAGCAACTTGTTTATCGTATAAACTCATTCTTCTGTAATGACTGAGTCTAGGTTCTGGATGTGTTGTCCTTCAAAAGCTTCCGTATCTATCCACAAAAATTACTAGTTCCCCAGGTAATGTCTATACCTATGGTCTGTAGCAAAATGTTAGTATAAAATCTGTGATAGGCTTTTTGTAAATAAAAGTGAGCTTTTTCAAAGCTTTGGGTAAGTGCGGTTTCTCTTTTGGGATGTAATCTCAAATCATCCTCACTGAGAAATAGAGGAGGAAGTTCACAAATGATGGTGGGTTGTAGGGGGTCGGGGACCACCCGGATTCTTTGTGACCTTCCATCTGTATCTATCTTGAATCAGTTTCAGCTGGTTTTTCTAGGAGCTGCTACATCTGAAAACAGTAAGGACAAAACCTCTTCCCTTGTCCCCATGTACCTGTCATACATGCCCTCTGAATGTACGTAAGGGAAGTCCAGGTACTCCACTGAGGATGGGCAGCATGCACATTTTTCTTAATGAAGAGCGCCAGTGGTAGTAGATCTGAAGCATGGCAAGTCAGGTGTGAGGGTCACACCCTTCTAAGAATATCTTTGGCTTCCTCATCCTCTTCTACCTGAGATTTTAGAGCTTCTAAGTGGTAGAGCCAAGATTTGAACCCAGGTTCATGAGCTCAGGATCATACTATTTCCACTTTACAATGATAGGCCTCCTCTTCCTCAACAGTCAAGGACACTACTGTCATTATTTTTCTGGCTTAAAACAACAGAAATTAATTTTCTCATTGTTCTGGAGGGCTAGCATCCTGAATCAAGATGTCAGCAGGGCCATCTTCCTCTGAAACCTGAAGGGAAAAATTCTATGCCTTTTCCAAGCTTCTGGTGGTTTGCCTGCAATGTAGGGACATTACTGTCACTTTGATGAGCAGTTTTATACTGGAGTCACCTCTGCTGCCATGCAGAAAATCACGGTAAAATACCCAAGTTCTGACTTTGCAACAGTTCAGAGTGTTGCTATGAAGCTCATGTTTGGACTCAACCTGTTCAAGTAGTTGGTCTCACACCAACCTTCAGCTTTATGAATACGGAAAGAAGAGTAACATCCAGTGAGGGCTTATATTCATTATCATTACAATGTTGTGAGTGCATTCACTACCATGGTGCATGTGTGTGTGTGTGTGTTTCTGTAATTGTGCAATTTAGCAAACATGATTATGATTTTTTATTATGAACCACAAACATCATCATGATAATGGAATTAACTCTTTTCATCAATTTTGTGTGTGTGTGTGGGGTCACCTTATCCAACAAGTAATATATATATTAGATGGACTTGGAGTTGGTTAATTCATCCATTTAAATGGTTTCATACAAAAATTCACAGTGATTTATGCACATGGCTAATTAGTGCAGCATTATTTTAATAGCAAAAGACTAGAAACAACCCAAATGCCCATCAACAGAAGAGCAGTTAAGTCAGGGTAAGGCCATCCAATGGGGTACTATGCAGCTGTATAAGGAATAAGGACAAGCTCTACATTCTGATCTCCAGGCTAAATTGTTAAGTGGAAAGGGCAAGATACAGGAGAGGATTATGGTATCCTAACTTCTATGTAATAAAGGTGGGGATATGAATATGTATGTATAGCCATATTTACTTATATTCTAAAAAGATGAACTAAATTAAAAGGATGGTTACCTGCAGGGGGATAGAAGAGATGGAATGGAGAAGACAGAGGTAGAGGAAATTCTGTGAATGGACCTTGTTATTAAGTTTGTTTTTGAACCATGTGATGTTTTACACAATTTTTTAAAATGTAAGCAAAAAAAATAATCGAAAGCAAACTGAAGCAAATAATCCTAGTTATATATCAAGATGATGTCATAAGCATACAGAAAAAATAACTGAGATGACTTTAAAACACAGTGTATTGACTGTATGTCTCTAGTGGGGTATCTTCTGAGGACAGAAAGAGTTACAAAGAAATCTTAAATGCATTAGTGACCTTATCGTTTGCAGTCACATTAGCATTGGTGTTTTCTAATTATTATACACATATTTTAGGTAAAAAAGTTTTAAGTAATTATGGTGCTGTCATTAGAAACCAATATTTTTAGTGTTGTGAGGATGTGTAGAAAAGGAAACCTTTGTACACTTCTGGTAGGAATGTAAATTAATATAGTCATTATGGAAAACAGTATGGAGGTTCCTCAGAAAATCTAAAATAGAACTACATATGGTCCAGCAATCCCACGTCTAGGTCCTTTGACAGATGAATGGATGAAGAAAATGTGTATATAGATACAATGGAATATTATTCAGTCCTAAAAAAAGAGGAAATCCTGCCATCTGCGACAACATGGATGAACCCAGAGGACATTATGCTAAGCAAGATAAGCAAGAAACAGAAAAAGAAATACTACATGATCTTTCTTAGATGTGGAAGCAAAATTAGTGAAACACATAGAAGGCAAGAAGGGCACAAAGTCTCAGTTACGTAAGACGAATGTGTTCTAGAGATCTAATGTACAGCATGGGGACAATAATTAATACTATATACTTGAAATTTGCTAAGAAGCTATATCTTAAATTTTATCTTACCACATACACAAATGGAATTGCATAGAGGTTATGGATATGTTAATTACCTTGAGTATGATGATTATAACACAATGTATAGAAATATAAAAACATCAAGTTGTACACCTTAAATATATACAATTTTTATAGGTCAAAGAAATCTCGATAAAACTGTTAAAGATAAAGAAATCAAGATTTTTAGTGCAAAAGAAAAGAGACACAAGTATAAAATCAAACAAGGAAAAACTTTAGTCTTAGATGTGAACAGGAAAATATAATATGAACTTATTTTTTTCTCATAAAATGTTTACCCCAAATCTGCTCCCCAAAAAAATCTTGAATTAATGAAAATCCAGCAACAATAAACCCTTTTAATGCCCAGTTATCCTTGATAAGAAGGAATGAAGGCTCCTTGGAGAAATGACAGATTCTATGTCTGGAGCAACCCTTGGAACTGTCTTTGTGCCAGAAGGCAGAGAGTGCTATAGAAGACCACACCGACCACGTCAAACAGGTGAGAGACAACAAATGATTGCCTCTGGAGGTTGTACATTTTGCTGAAGACTGATAACTAAAGTGTCAGAACTAAGCTTTTATTCTGACTTTCCTGTATGGACGGTATGTGAGGATGAACAATAGTTCATGAAGGGAAGTTCCTCTTCACAGAACACTTCTAGATAATAAATACAGAGTGAAATTAGAAAATCTTATTTTTGTAACCATTAAAGAAATAATGAATGTTGCCAACAACCATTAATAATTACCAAACCACTGGGTGAAAGGTTGATCACTTCGTCATGGATGTATTGAACCCAATGAATGAACCCAGTGGTCATTTTCACACCACTGAAAATGGAAAAATCAGGCACTGGGTGTCTCCTCAGGAGATACACCAGGATGTTCACAGCACTATCTTTGGATTATTCTCACTGAAAACAAGTGAATCTGAATTGGACCGAGCCTCAAATTCTGTCTATCAGATTATGAAAGATCTTGGGGAAGAGAGGAACAACTTAAATGACACCATGATGAAGTCGTCATCAAAATCCCAACTATGCTGTATTCAAGACAAATAACCAACTGTATCCAACAAACTTGTATTATGAGAACTAAAAATGAAAAAAGGAAGAAGCTCAGTACAGATGGTTCCTGACTTATGATGGCTTGACTTACAATTTTTTGATCTTGTGACGGTGCAAAAGCAATACGCATTCAGTAGAAACAACTTCAAATTTTGAACTGGGATCTTTGCCCAGGCTAGCTCTATGTGGTAACAATTCTGTCCTGATGCTGGGCACCAGCCATGAGCTGCAGCTCCCAGTCAGCCATGTGATCACGAGGGTCAACAACAGATACACTGACAGTCATTCTGTCCCCACACAATGCTTGTTTTCCACCTTCAGTACAGTATTCAGTATATTAATGAGGCATTCACCACTTCATTGTAAAATAGGCTTTGCATTAGATGATTTTGCCCACCTATAGGCTAATGGGAGCATGTTTAAGGTAGGCTAGGCTAAGCTATGATGTTCAGTAGGTTAGGTGTATTAAATGCATTTTTGATTTACAGTATTTTCAACATAATGATGGGTTTATTGGGATATAAACCCCTCATAAGTTGAGGGAGATCTGTAATAGAATTAATAGTGACTTAAGAACCATAATTAAATACAATGAGTGGATCTTGTGAATCCTGATTCAAACAAATTAACGAAAACTGACATTAGGAGACAAATGGAAAAAATTTGTATATTGACTAATTGTGAGATGACATTAAGGAATTGTTAATTTTGTTAGGTGGATTAATGGCGTGGCGGTTAGGTTACCAATAGTGCCCTATCAGATACAGATGCAAACTGAAATATCTGCAGTGAAATGACATGATGTCTATCATTTGGTTTAAGATGTTCCAGCAAAAAGAAAAAAGTGTGTGTGTGAGACTAAATAAAAGATGGCTAAATGTTTGGTTGTTCAATCTGGGTGATGTGTCCCTGAGCGTTTATTATGCATTTTTCCTTCCTGTGGCTCCTGGGAGGTTTCCATTATCAAAAGTTTTCAAAACTTGCCCCAAACTCAAATCAATTATTTTGTACCATTTTCCCAATGACGTAAACAGTTTTTATATTGGTAAATGCATTGTGATTTCATAATGACATAGAAGTTCTTGTTTACCTTTATGGGTAATACGAGGCCAGTGTATTTGGCGCTTCAGTTAATTTGGAGTTGCCATGGCTTTATTTACTGCACTTAAAATCCTAGGCTAATTTTTCCTTTGATTTTGTAACAGAAAAAGGCTGCATTGATGGCTTTTGATTATATTTTCCTCAAACAGAAGATAAGAGGCAAGGTATAAACAAGAATACCCTTTTGATGTTCTGCAATTCTTGACCTCCTTCTATTTCAGTGAGTAAAACCTGATTTGCTTGTCATTCAATGTTTTATTAAAGGTCAGATCGCAGCTTGTAATAAATAAATCCTAGAAAGGCATCGGTAACAGGAGTTGCATTTGAGGGCAAACCTAGCTAGGCAAATCTAGTTAAAAATAATTACCAGAGAAAACAAAATATTTCCTTGGTGTTGGCATTATTCCATTATTTATATTTTTGCTTTTAAGTAAATATCTTGCTTTACTTTTATGTATCTTATTTACTGTGGCCTGTTCTTTCTACCTCACGCCCTCCTTTCCTGATGAATTCCTTGCTCATATCTTAAGGCTCGACTGAAATGTTACCTCTATGACACTTCTGATTAATAATAACGATGCTGTTCAGTTAGTGCTAATGGGGCCCTGTGTGTTATAATGGCTGTACACATAAGAAACCATCCGATCCTGGCTACAACCTTATGAGATAGGTGCTATTTTAACCTACTTGCAGGCTAAGGTGCAGACAGCTTGAGCCGATTGCCCAAATGACCGGATGTGGGAGATGCAAAGTCAGGTTATACTGAGGGATGAGCAGTAGGGCGACTACGGTCACAGTTTGCCTGGGGCTGAGGACTTCCCAGGAAGCCGAACGCTTAGTTCTAAAACTGGGACAGTCTCAGGCAAACCCGGGTAGTTGGTGCTCCAAGAGTGGATGCCGCCCTGCAGGGAAGCCAGCACATTGGTCCCTACCGCAGGGAGCTGGAGGGAGGGTGCAGAGTGCAAGTCAGAGGTCTGCTTTGGCAGGGTTTTTGCTGGATTCCTAGAAACTGAGAAGAGTTTTAACTTTTGGTACTTCATACACTGGATGCGTGTTTGGTAAGTGGTGAGTCAACTGTGTACTTATTTTAAATCATATTTTAAATGTAGTCAGGTCTTTAAAAAAAGAGAAGGCTCTGACTCGAACCCACACTTACATAAATGTCAAGTTTACTCCAAGTTTCCTATATTGACCTACCTACATTTCCCTCTTTATAAAAGGCACCAACAGAGGAGGGAGTGAAATGTGGAGAAGGGAAATGATCAATAAATTTACTGTGAAATGAACTCATCCTTGCCTACAAGTGATGATGGCCATTCATGAGGAGACCACTGTCATCAACTTAGTCACAAACCTTCCCCAAAAGGTACCTTCTAGTTCATGAAAACAGACTATTTTATTTTGCATTCTGTATCTTTACAACCTATTTCACAATTTAATGATACAATAGTTCAGTTTTTCCTGACTGCACAATATGGTCAAATCACTCCCATGGAAAAGGACTTACCCCTTTATTTCTTAAAACCACTTTGCAAATGTAACTAATCTATGGGAGAAATCGTGCATCTGACATCATCTAACATCCCCTTCTGTAAAGATGCCATTAATTGCCCATATCCTTTACTTTTTTTTATTTTGTTATCCTTAATCTACAATTACATGGGGAACATTATGTTTACTAGACTCCCCCCTTCACCAAGTCCCCCCAACAAACCCCATTACAGTCACTGTGCATCACGGTAGTAAGATGCTGTAGAATCACTACTTGTCTTCTCTGTGTTGTGCAGCCCTCCCGGTGCCTCCCCCCAGATTATACATGCTAATCGTAATGCCCCCTTTCTTCTTCCTCCCCCTTGTCCCTCCCTTCCAACCAGTCCTCCCCAGTCCCTGTCCCTTTGGTAACTTAGTCCATTTTTGGGTTCTGTGATTCTGCTGCTGTTTTGTTCCTTCAGTTTTTGCTTTGTTCTTATACTCCACATAAGAGTGAAATCATTTGGTACTTCTCTTTTTCCACCTGAATTGTCTATATCCTTTTATCTGTCAGAGTCCTAATTATTACAGGGATGTCCTCAGGGGGAACCTGGGGGATTGCTTTCTGGAAACATTAGGAAGATTTAAAATCTTCAGTGGTCCGTATGTGACCGACTGTTTTATGATTTGGTCATTTAGGATGGTGCATGCCAGCTCCTTGACCCCAGGAGGTAGGCTGAGTGTCAGAATGAGCGTCTGGATTGGTTGTTCCATTGCATCAGCTTTTGAGGTGCTATTTTTGAGAGTGGAGCCAATGGCTGTTTTGATAAAGATGGAGGTGGAATCTGTCTACCCTACATATCCATAAGTTAACCCTCTGATCAGAGAGCAGAATGCTGTCCTTGGGTTGACATTTGTAATTCATTCTATGTAATGTTAAAAAATCATTATAATTTTTATCAAGAATTTTAAAAATGTGGACAAGCCAAAGGAAGAAAATTTTAAAGTCACAGCCCCAGCCTCCAGTTGACATTTTATTAGTAATAACCATTCCTGTATTTTCTTCTTGAAGAGAGACAATTTTATTTTTATTAAAAATAAGATATACTTCAATAAATAGCTCAAAAATAGAATAAAATAGAATCCAAACCAACATAGTACATTATAACTTGCTTTAAATGTTTATGTAGTGAGAACTTCTTTCTATGCTATTAAATGTTTATCCTACAGTGTTATTTTTATGACTGTATAGAGTTTTGTTGTATGGATATGACAATTTATATGATTCAATTCACTAATTTTGGAAATTTGGTTTTTCCCCTCTTTCTTTAAGCACTGCTAGATAAACTTTTTTGTAGCCAAATATTTGTACATATCCATAACTATATCATGGGACAAATTTCTTAGAAGTGGAATCCCTGGATTAAAAGGCACTAGATGTTTTTTAACCCAAAAAAGTCTACCCATTTGGCTTAATTTTATTTCTAAGTAGTTGAAAAATATATGACCATCAGTCTCATTGTTGTGTTAAAAGACCCCTTCTCTCTGTTACTTACCTTCAACTCATGCCAAGAAATTCTGTTCTTGGCTTAGCGAGCTGCAGCAGGGATGACTGAAATTCACATCGCTCCCACCATTTTTTTCTAGTCTTGTCTTTCTGTTTTACATATATGTCTTACAGTAGCATGCCCATGTATTCTGGTTTGCTTTGGACAGCCATAGTGTATGTGTATTGTTCTAGTATAATTATTCATAGCACCCTATTTCATTCTCAAAATTGTCCCCAGATTGCTTCAAAATTGTCATGAAGTGAACGTTAGAGAAATGTGTTTGAAGCTTTAGAAACAGGCATATAAAGTACTTAGAGCTCACTAGGCGGAAGATGAATAAGGAGCAATGAAATCGTCATTATCCACCCAAACTACCACTTGTAAATTCTAGTTTCCAAAGGAAAATCAAGAAGTGCTTGAAGTGGGAGAACCACAGGAGGGGGTATTACTACCATTGCTACTAGAAGCTGGATTTATCAAAGGGCTGAGAATTCTTTGACTGAGGGTACATTGGGTACCTGATCAGTGGAAATTCATAAGGTGCCTCTGGAAGGGGCATAACTGTTGGTAGTGAGGTCATGGCTTACCAAAAAGGGTAGGGGTAGTGCTAAAGGAACTGAGTTCCTCCAGCAGCATGAACTAGCTTGAGAAATTGGAAACAGAGGGAGGTGGTTTTGAGCTCTACTGCCTACCTGCAGATTTTCTTAATGTCCAATACTGTTACTTATTTCATATATGACAGCAATACCTCCTGAACGATACATACACTTTTGAATTTTCAAGGATATAATTCTGGGCACATAAATATTGCTTATTAAATGCTATGTATTATGAATAAAACGTATAATGAAAACTATAGTAGAATGCATAAGCCATGAAATTTGGCATCTAAATTTTAAATATCAGGTTTTGTCCTACTAACTTTATTTCTCAAAGCAAATTATTTACTGCCCCTGACATCTGTTTCTTCTTCTGCCGAATATTTTGAGCAGAGCCTGAGGGAATGCATTGCCAAAGCTCTGGAATTTCTAGGAAGGCCCACTTACTCCCACAGTGCTTTGCAGTTACAATACATTTCTTTTATTTGGAGGCATAGGTTTTCATGAAGAAGCAGGTCACAAGCAGAATTCTCCATCTTTACTGATGAGAAAGATATTTCTAAACAGTTATGTAGATAACTCAGAGTCAAACCTCTCTAATTAACCACCTGACCATCTGCCATTAACTTGTCACATCTCACAAGCAGAGATTTCGGATTCTTGTAAATGTTAATTCTTTTTCTGGCTATGATCAAATGATGAGGTAGAACCATGATTAACCTAGAAATTTTGGCTATCAGGACACTTAGATCATATTTGTAGTACAATCCAACTGGTTGTAGAGCCACTAATCAAAAACAGGTGAAAAAAACACATTGAAAATTTGTACTCTAAATTTTACAGTTTTGAATTCCATGTCCTCATAGCTCACCTTTTGAAAAAACATTGTATTTCGCTTTTTTATCTGAACATTTCAGTCCAGAATAAAATATAACAGGTAGTCAAAAGTTAAACAAAAACTTGCTGGGCAAAAATCCCACCCTTCTTTAAATGAACAAACATGTGTGGTTCCTATCTGCAGAGCGTGTAAGTCCACCCTTACACAATTGAGCTGACATTCTGATTGTCCCCAGGACCTCATCTTTAATTAGTTGTAGCCCTAAGTTTTGATAGCTTATTCAAAACATTAAAATAAGCCTAAGAAAAGTAGAGGCAGTATTCCTACTATCAAATGTTTTAACAAGAGATTGTAACTATTTCTTGGAATATTTCATAGATCTCAATTGGATATGTGCACAGAGCAACTTTATTCTTTTCTCCAATTGCACAGGAAACTGTTTTCCTCTGAAAGGAAATCTCAGAGCAGGCCATGTAATGTTTTCAGTTATGCTCATGTAATAAAAGCCCACCGGTCATAAGAATAGTCTTATTTTAGTAACTGATATTTCCATTCTGAACTCTACTTTTTCTCTGATCTTCAGGTCTAAAGGCTGGGGGAAATGGAGTGGACTGGGCTGGGAAGGGTGGATATATGGCTTGGAAAGATTTAGGATTCTTTCTTGATTAACTCCATCTCTTCCTCCCTGCTGAGGTGGCCTACCTTAATTTTGGAACCCTCCAGCATAAGGAATGGAGCTAGAGGGAAGGAAAGGTTTTAAACAACTGTTACTATTGCGACCTCTTCATACTTGCCTGGCTTGGCAAGCAGTTCAAGCAGATTTTTGGTACACTCTGGAATTGTCTCTAGTGGGGATATCTGATATTGGTGAGTGTACTCTCTCCTCTGGCTGCTGCTTAGGAACATTCTCCCCAACTTCTTCATTCAAAAACATATCTCCAAACTTTCTGCTCAGATCACTTCACCCCATATCAGAAAGGCTTCTGAGGCAATTTTACTTTTAAAATAAAACCAATCTATCTCCCATTTCCAGAGCCCACATCTTGCCCAAAGGATGAAGAGAGGACCTTGGCCCTACAACAGGTAGAGGTGCATAGCTGTCAACATTGCCCTCTACTCTGATGCATGAACTGCTTTCATCACACCTCACTGGTGTGTCAGTATGAGTCCGACCCTAGTCCAATGTGTCCTTCATTGCCAATTGATACAGCTCTGTGGTCACCTTTGGTATAGAGTATGGTGTGAACAGTGACCCTGTAGTCAGGCAATGCACATGAAGCCTTCTGAGTAGTCCTTTTGAAGTCTGTCTCACTGGGTTTGAGAGGAGCTGGGAAACATCCATCTCTGTTCCCCACTGTGTGAAAGGAGGGAGGGAAAATACCACAGGACTTTAACAGTACTCTCCACGGGTAACTCCCCTTTGGCTTCACTAATTCCAACCTTTTTACATCATCTTGATATGCTGACATGCTCTTACCTCCCATCTTGGAGTTTCCTTTTTGTACTTTTAATAGAGGAATGGGTATAAACAAACTGTGGGATATTCATATGATGGACCACCTTTTAGCAACAAAACAGAAACCACACACACAAAACAAAACCAAAAAACTCCACCCAACTGATATACACAAAAACATGGATGAATCTTAAAAGCATTATTTTTAACAATAGAAGCCAGGCAAAAAGTTTACACATTATATTAAGCCACATATATGAAATTATAAATCAGGCAAAATTAAGCTTTCATGATAAAAACTGGAGCAATGGTTGTCTCTGGTTGGGAGAGAGAATTGTTTGGGAATGGGCATCATTGGGGTGTTGTGAATGTTCTATGTCTGGATTTGGGTGATGGTTACCTGAATGTATATATTTATCAAAACATATCTGGCTCACAATTGCATCAAAAAGAATAAAATACCTAGGAATAAAGCTAACCAAGGAAGTGAAAGACCTATACCCTGAAAACTACAAGACACTCTTGAGAGAAATTAAAGAGGATGCTAATAAATGGAAATGCATTCCATGCTCTTGGGTAGGAAAAATTAATATTGTCAAAATGGCCATCCTGCCTAAAGCAATCTACAGATTCAATGCAATCCCCATCAAAATACTGACAGCATTCTTCAAAGATCTGGAACAAATAGTTCTAAAATTCATATGGAACCACAAAAGACCCCGATTAGCCAAAGCAATCCTGAGAAGGAAGAATAAGGTGGGAGGGATCTCACTCCCCAACTTCAAGCTCTATTACAAAGCCACAGAAATCAAGACAATTTGGTACTGACACAAGAACAGACCCATAGACCAATGGAACAGACTAGAGAGCCCTGATATAAATCCAACCATATATGATCAATCAATATATGATAAAGGAGCCATGGGCATACAATGGGGAAATGACAGCCTCTTCAACAGCTGGTGTTGGCAAAGCTGGACAGCTACATGTGAGAGAATGAAACTGGATTATTGTCTAATCCCATACACAAAAGTAAACTCGAAATGGATCAAAGACCTGAATGTAAGTCATGAGACCATTAAACTCCTAGAAGAAAACATAGGCAAAACTCTCATTAATATAAACATGAGCAACTTTTTCATGAGCATATCTCCCCGGGCAAGGGAAACAAAAGCAAAAATGAACAGTGGGACTATATCAAATTATAAAGCTTCTGTATAGCAAAGAACACCATCAGTAGAACAAAAAAGCATCCTACAGTATGGGAGAATATATTCATAAATGACCAGTAAGGGGTTGACATCCAAAATATATAAAGAGCTCACATGCCTCAACAAACAAAAAGCAAATAATTCGATTAAAAAATGGGCAGAGGATATGAACAGACAGTTCTCCAATGAAGAAATTCAGATGGCCAATAGGCACATGGAAAGATGCTCCACATTGCTAATCATCAGAGAAATGCAAATTAACACCACAATGAGATATCACC
Organism: Manis javanica; assembly: GCF_040802235.1. Lineage (NCBI taxonomy): Eukaryota > Metazoa > Chordata > Mammalia > Pholidota > Manidae > Manis > Manis javanica. Next base: position 8,772,998 of record NC_133174.1, read on the forward strand.
TCACACCAGTTAGAATGGCCAACATCCAAAAGACAAACAACAACAAGTGTTGGCGAGGATGCAGAGAAAGGGGAACCCTCCTACACTGCTGGTGGGAATGCAAATTAGTTCAACCATTGTGGAAAGCAGTATGGAGGTTCCTCAAAAAACTAAACTAGAAATACCATTTGACCCAGGAATTCCACTCCTAGGAATTTACCCTAAGAATGCAGCAGCTCAGATTCAAAAAGATATATGCACCCCTATGTTTATCACAGCACTTTTTACAATAACCAAGAAATGGAAGCAACCTAAGTGTCCATCAGTAGATGAATGGATAAAGAAGATGTGGTACATATATACAATGGAATATTATTCAGCCATAAGAAGAAAATAAATCTTACCATTTGCAACAACATGGATGGGGCAAGAGGGTATTATGCTCAGTGAAATAAGCCAGGTGGAGAAAGACAAGTATCAAATGATTTCACTCATCTGTGGAGTATAAGAACAAAAGAAAACCTGAAGAAACAAAACAGCAGCAGACTCACAGAACCCAAGAATGGACTATAGTTACCAAAGGGAAAAGGACTGGGGAGGGTGGGTGGGAAGGGAGGGAAAAGGGGATTGAAGGGCATTATGATTAGTACACATAATGTAGGGAGGGGCACGGGGAAGGCAGTATAGCACAGAGAAGACAAGTAGTGACCCTATAGCATCTTACTATGCTGATGGACAGTGACTGTAATGGGGTATGTGGGGGGGACTTGATAATGGGGGGAATCTAGTAACCACAATGTTGCTCATGTGATTATATATTAACGATACCATAATAAAAAAATAAAACATATCTGGTGTGTGCCTACATTGTATATAAATTATACCTCAATAAATAATTTAGGATAGACTTTACTGGACAGATTTTGCAGAATATTGGCATGATGAACATTCTAATCCAATTACACAAGGGACACTCGAAATTCTCTTTTACCCTCAAAATTTACCTTGTAAGTTTGGCTCAGCATTTCTGCACGTCAAGATGGTTTAGAAATTGGGTTCTCTACTTGCTTTTTGTTGTCTGCTAACATTATTGTTTTGTCTTCTCTGTCTTCATCCATATCATCAATATAAATGCTGAGAATCTGTCCCCCACTTCAGGTTGAGATCAAGCCGTTTTATCAAATGCCTGCAGTTGTGCTTCTGACTAAGCTATGCCTTGACCTATGCCTATTAGCTCATAATGAACATTCCATAAATGATCTATTTGAATGTCACAAAAGACATTATCAAATATATTGTTGATTTCATGATACACCATATTTCTATGTTTCCTCTGCTTTACCAAATTATCAATATTTTCAAGATGTATATTCTTTATTAAGCTAAAATATATGAAATTGAGTCAACATCTCTTTCAAAACCATTTCTGATATTTTCAATGTCATGGATTCCTTTTATGTTCCTTATCTTTTTCATTGTATTTTATTTTTACATTTACAAGGATATTGTAAGGAGAACACTTGAAAGGCTGTAGCCCATTGCCCTTTAGAGATGATATTAGATAAAATGGAAAATGCCTCAAAGCTTCCAGCAATATGGCAAACTGAGCTGATAAGGAAAAGCAAACAGGCAGAGATGCTGGAGAAAAAGTACCAATCTTTTTCAACACAGCTGAACTTAAAAGATAATAAAGAAAATCCCCTGATACTAGAAATGAAGAGGAAGCTGACCGCTAGGCACTAGGCAGAAGCCCATGTGATGGAGGCTCATGGGGTTATCAGGTCCATGGGTCTGGATACTGGGTTTTGATGCCTACACAGGGACAGAGAATATATGCTTGAGCCTGCACATTTAAGAAAGCTAGAATTGAGCCCTATAAATAAAGCTATAGAGCCCCAAAACGCTGTCCCAATAATGCAATGTGGCTAACTTTTCCTGCCTTTGAGGCAAATACAAAGAATACTGCTACGTGCCCTGGGATGTTGTAAAAATAAGAGTTGTCTGTAAGAACAAAAACATTGTGAAGATTCTTCCCAAGGCCATCTATAGATTCAACACAAAACCTATCAAAATTCTAAGGCATTTCTCACAGAAATAGAAAGAATAATCCTAAAATTGGTATGGAAGCACAAAAGACCCTGAATAGCCAAAGCAATTCTGAGAAAGAAGAACAAAGCTAGTGGCATCACACTGCCTGATTTCAAACTGTTTTACAAAGCTATAATTATCAAAACAGTATGGTACTGGCATAAAACCAGACACATAAGGCTGATGGAATAGAATCAAGAGCCCAGAAATAAACCCATGCTTATATGGTCAACTAATATTTGACAAGAGAGCCAAGAATACGCAACGGGGAAAGGATAGTCTCTTCAATAAACAGTGCTGAGGAAACTAAATATTCACTTGTGAAAGAATGAAATTGGACCCCTATCTTACACCACTCACAAAAATTAACATGAAATGGATTAAAGACTTACACACAAGATCTGAACTTCTAGAAGAAAACATAGGGAAGAAGCTCCTTGACACTGGTCTTGGCAATGACTTTTGGGTATGACATCAGAAGCACAGGCAACAAAAGCTAAAGTAAACAAGTGGGACTACATCAAACTTAAAAGCTTCTGTACAGAAAAAGAAATAATCAACAAATGATGTGGGGGATAAAATGAGAAAAACCAGTGCACATCAAATTGGAGTTCTAGAAGGAGGAAATGTGACAGAGTCAATTCTTTGGGCAATAATAGCAGACATTATTCTATAATCAATGAAGGAATTAATTCTCAGATTTCAGAAGTACAAATATCCCAGGAAAAATTAAGAAAACTAAACTATATCTAGACCTATTATTGTGAACTCCAGGACGGGAAAGACAATGAGATAATTTCTGAAGCAACTAGCAAACAAAGACAGGTCTTATGCTTTAGAAGGCATATGATTTAATCCCAGACAACTCACTTAACCTTTATCCATAGCTGAAACCATAATTTGAGATGTTTTTACTCACTTTGTTTTACTCAGTCTTTTCATATTTTTTTAGTCACTGTGAAGTCACTATTGGTGGGCTGCCCATATCTCCTTGGCAATCACCATTCCATGGACTCAAAAGTTTCCAACGGCAAGTCCCTTGACCCTTTTCTGGAGGACCATCTCTGTCAACCAGGACAGCAGGCCAGAAGTGCTGGGGAGTTGATGCAGCTTTCAACCAATGACATGGGAAATATCCCAGCTCCCTTCTTCCCACATTTCAGAGAAGTCTGATATATGTAAACCATCTCACAGAGGTCCCCAGGGAACTGGGCTTCAGTGCCCCATAGTGGTAACTTGCTCTCTCATATACTCTTATTTGGCTTCCTTCTTTCCTTCTTTCCTTCTTCTAATTTCCCACTGGTGCTTCCTGGCCTGATGTCTCACATAAACTATGTGCAATCACATTCTTGTGTTAGGGGCTTGCTTGGCGGAAACCCAACTTAAAGACAGACATACATGATTTTGGTCCTACAATTTGTGGGGGAGGGTGAATATTGTTCATTTCTGGACCTCTGAACTCTGAACTACCGAGTGGATTGGCTATGTCTGTGTGAGACATGCACGAACAAACAGGATACAGTTTATTTGGCCTCTTCTTGGCTGTTTCTCATCAAATTCTGTTTGAGGAACCTCTGTCTCCAGTCTATGAAAGTCATATTCCTTTTATCTTTTTGAAAACATTATTTTGAAATAGAGTCCCAGGAAGTTGAAAAATAGTACAGACAAGTTCTTTGTACCCTCTGCCCAGCTTCTTGTGATGATATCATTTTACATAACTTATAGCATAATATTAAAACCAGGAGATTGACCCTGATACAATCTACAGACATCATTCAGGTTTTACCAGATTTTACATGACTCATTTGCACACACATGTGTGTATGTGCATGTGTAGTTCTATGCAACTTCATCACATGTAGAGGTTCAGGCAACCACCACCACAGCCAGGATACAGAGTCGTTCCTCTACCGCAAAGGGGCTTCCTTGCGCTACTCCTTTAGAGCCTCCCCATCCCCATCACCACACCCCTGGCAGCCACTAATCTATTTTCCATCTATATACTCTTTTATGTATAACCTTCAGACTTGTGTAAGAAGGAAAGTTTTAATCTCTTACAGAGACAAAGTAGGTTATCAGGCATTTTTTCAATGTCAATGGGATTTTCAGAGTTGATTCTAAATAAATTCACTGACACTTTTGATACAGTGAAGTGTTTCTAAAAGTATCCTTTATATGGGTACAAACGATCCTACTTCAAGGGAAATAAATGTTCATTTCAAGATTGTGCTTTAAATATTTATGAAACGATATGGTCTGCTCTGCCAGGTTGGGATACAAAATAAGGGTATTTCACATGACTTTACTATTAGTATAAGCCCATTCTCAGCCCTGAGACCACCTATTTGCAAGAGTGCCGTCCTTCTGTCCACAGGCCACCTTCACGGCAATTCTAAAAGCTTCTGTGTTGGTTGTTGGGTCCAAGGGCCTGAGTTTTGACTACTAGTACCTTGAGTAGAAAACACTGGAAACAGTGTTGCTTTGGCCCAAGATTCCCAGGTCCTTCTGTTGCTGCTGTTTGGTTTCATGGCATTGCTGGCAGTCAAGCAGTCCGATGCAGTCCTCCTTGGCCGTGAAGCCAAGACCAAGCATACACCGCCATGGCTAGACTGGAAGTTAGGGAAGAGAAAGACTCCACCCAGCTGAGAAATGTCTAGACCTGAAGGCGTTCCAGTGTCAGCCATGCATGGGAATGGGATCAGTCTTCCTACAGCCTTGAAGGAGGACATAGCTTATCTGTGGCCAAGAAGTGCCATTCCTGGTTTTCATGCTGCTTCCTGGGGGAGTTGAATTTTACAGCTGCACAATCCCACCAGCAAGGTGGTGGGGGGCAGAGAAAGGGGATGCCAAGCTGGCATTTACTGTGCCTTTCCTCTACAAGGCCAGGGAAGCTTACTTGTAGCCCCCCAAGCCCACCATTGCCACTCTTTTTCAGCCCTGATATCTTTGTCCCTAACCTTAACCCTAACCTACCCCAGCAAGGCTGGCCCACTGCTGCTTGAAATGACTGGGCATTTTAACCTGGCATGTCTTGGCAATAGACAATCACAGTTTTAAAAAATATTTCTTATGATCTAGATTTTTCCATCTTACCCAGAATCACTTGGTTACGTTAAAAAGTATAACAAGTTTTAGAACAACCATCTCTAAAACCAACTCCAGGACTTTAATTATGTAGTTCTATTATTGCTAGGCATAATTTCAATGGGAAATTATAATAAATGATAATTTATTCCAATAGTTGCATATGTTGTGAAAAATCATCCAAGCAGAGGTTGAGTTCTGATGCACCAATTACAGAGCCTACTGAACCATGCTATCTATGTACCTCCTCTCTCTCCAACTGCCTGTACAGTTCTTGGCACCAGTAAAGAGCAAGACAGATCTGGAGATGAGACAGGTAATAGACAAATAATTCTACACACACTGAGAATGAAGAAAACGGAAGGAAGTTAAGGCATAGGGTGACTAAAGGTATGAATTTTAGCTAGGAAAACCAGAGAAGACTCAGAAAGCAGCCATAAAGAGTTCTGAAGATGAGAATGTATGGCTTCATGAGGGCAGGATTTTATGTGTTTAGTTCACACAAACTAGAACAGTACCAGAAACATCTAAGAAACATTTTTGAACTGAATTAATGAGGATTTCAGGGATAGGGAAGAGAAGGTGCAAAGGCCCTGAGACAGAAAGAAGGTCAGTGTGGCTAGAAGGAGTGAATGAAGAGAGTCAAAGGTGATGACTTTGGAGGGACGTGGGGGATCAACTTCTGCATTTTGGCTTTTATTCTATTTGTAATGAGAACCCATTGGAGACTGTTGTGCAGTGGAGTAATTTCATCGGATTCTTATTTTTAGTTTATCTACCCAGTTACCAGGGGCTACAATAGGACTACAATGACCTGGCCTGGGGAAGGTCAGTAGGAGCTATGACTTGGAGGGCTTGCCAGATGTCTGGGCTCAGTGCTGCTGCACAGGATTCTTCATGATGCAGGCTTACTCTCGCCTCCCTGGGACCAGGGGAGTTGGTGGATTTTTAAGCCATGAGCAGCTCAGGATCAGGAATGGGGAATATGTAGGTGACACCCAGGAGCGAGTGCAGTGAGAGGACGTGAAAATGCAGGGCCAGGGAGGAGCTGAGAAAATCGTGCTGGCAGACGATCAGTTGCAATGACAGCTAAAATAATTGGTGGCACTGGAAAACTGATCAGTCAGAGGCGCTGTGTTGGCATGGCCTTCCTCATTATAGCTGAAGAATCCCCATTTGCTTTCAAATAGACACACGATGTCTGTTTTCGGTCTTGCCTTTATCTTCTTAGGGAAAAAAAAAGCATTTGGGCCAATTGTTCAAAATGAGTCTATTTCAGCAAAACTTGAAACAATCTTAAAATGTTTTTTTGTTTTGTAACTTTATTATATAAAATTTTTCTTTCACAAATGGATAAATGCACTCATATAAAGTAGCTCTGCTATGAAATGAAAAGAAAAATTGATCAAAATATGATTTAAAAAATAAAGTTTTGTAAAGGATTTGGATATTCACTTTTCCAAATAGTTCTATTTCTCTGTTAGTATTTTATTTTGCTTCTTCCTCTCAATCCATAATCTACCTAGGCAGATTCTGTTATTTTTGAATCTGTGGATATGTAGGAAATGCTACATTTATAAATGGAGAAAACCCAGTTAGAAGTCACAAAATTGTGATGATAGCTGACCAGAAAACATGATCACTTTAACAAAAGCAGCTAAATAAAGATGATTCAGTCATATTATTCTCATTTACCTTGTATTTTCTTCAGCTTTGATAGGCTCATATAATAACCATCCTGTTCACTGTAGAATTAAAGTCAAGTCTACTTAACTAACACTTACTGTGCCTTACAACACAGCTTGGATTTAGTGATATGCAGGCAGAGAGCTGCGTGAATTGGCTTAGAGCACCGATGTCTGGCTCATGAGCAGGGAGTGGAATCTGGTGAAGGTGGGAGATGGGAAAGTTCCTGAAATGCTCCATTTCTTCTTTCTGGATGCAAGCCCTTTGCCATGCAACTCTCTGGTGCCTCCTATCCTGAATCTGGACCGGGACAATAGAATAGGTGAAGTGGCAGTATGGTGACTCTGTCCTCGGCCTTAAGTGGCCGCGAGAGTTCGTGTTGGCCCTTGCATGCCCCTGCATTACTGTGGCCTGCCCTAAGATGGTGACACCCTAATACCTGGCACCTGTGACTATGCTGCCTTACACAGTAAAGGGGACTTGGCAGATACGATTAAGGATCTGGAGATGTGGAGGCTCTTCTGCATTGTCTGGGTGGACTCCGTTTCCTCCCAGGAGTCCTAAGAAGCTTTTTGTAGTCGGTCCCTGGGAGACAGGACTACGGAAGAATGATCAGAGAGCTGCTGACACTGCAGACGGAAGAAGGGGCCATGAACCAGGGACTATGGGGGAGTCCAGAGTGGAGAAAAGGGAAGGAAGTGAATTGCCCCCTAGAGCCCACAGAAAGGAATGCAGCGCTGCTGACACCTGCATTAGCTCCCTGAGGCCGGGGCAGGCTTCTCACCTCCAGAACCCTGACATAATGAATGTCTCTTGTTTGTGCCACTAAAGGTGTGATAATTTATTACAGCAGTAATAGAAAATTATGCATGGCCATAGATAACCGATACAAGGGAAAAAAACAGATGTTCTCTCTTCTGGTTTAAACAATCACCTTTGTCTGGAATAGTCAGTCAATTCAATTTTCAACTCCCCACTAAGGCTGTTTTTCTACGTCCCCTTCTTCCCTGATTGTGGTCAGATGGGGAAGCCTGCAGCTCTTCTAGCACTGGGAGTGGGTGGGTGGGGGGCCCAGGCAGTTTCCTCTGTAGGGGTGATCTAGTTCCCGGATGGGTGTTGCTGGACCCTCTGGGGTGTGCTTGCTGTGGTCCTGGTACTGGCTGCCGTTTGCACCCACTGCTGAAGCCCACAGTTTGTAGATCTTTCGGCGCATCTTCTCGTTACCATCCGCCATCTCTCCTTGCTTCCCGGGCCCCGACTTGACCCTCTCTGGCTTTGTGCGCCCTTCAAGGTTTGCCTCCCTCTTGTGTTCAGCACTCCCTGGGTGGCCTTCCCTGTACCCTCAGATGCTAGGCTACGGTCCCCTCCGCAGGGATCCTCTGCAGCAAGTTCCCCAGCAGATTCTCAAGCTTCATTTTTGTCCTTCCTTGGGGTATGTGGAAACTTCCAGATGCATTCCACATATGGCAAGTTGGGGGTAACACAAGAGTATCACATCAGGTTCCACCAGTTTACAGAGAACACTTTATAAAGTGTCCTTCCTTCCTACATGCCGTCCATCGCATGAGTTCTCAATTTAGAGCACCTCCCACGCCACTGAGCTTTCAACTTCTCTCTCAGACCATGTAACAGACTTCTCCACTGCAGGATTCAACCCAGAGCAGGGAAGCCAAGGCACGCGTTCTCACGCTCTCCTTCCCCTTGCTCTTCTCCCTCTTCCCTACGTCGCCCAGGCAGGAGTGGACTCCTTCCTATCTGAGAGGGACTCCCAGTGCCTGCCAGCCTGCTCTGAAATGAGGTGGTGTGTTCCCTGCCCTAATCACAAAGTTTATTATTGCAAGTGGGATGCAGGGAGAAGCACGGTGCTGCAATTAAAGCAAGATCAAAAAACGTATTTCCTGTTACATGCCAGGCACTAAGCTAGGTGCTTCAATGTGAAGTATAGTATTACTCACAAAGAAGGTGGGGGCTGTGTGTGTGTGCACACATATTTGCATACAGATATGAAAGAACATATAGACACTTTTGTCTAGTGTAATAACAACAAAAATTAAAGAACAGAGGAGATATTTTTTTTAGAATGGCATATGAGACTGGGTGATGGATCACCTGAGTCTGCAAAAATTTGGTCTACCCACAGATAACTGTGGTCAGGATTCTGAGTCTTTACAGCAATGCATTTGGTTCAGAAGCATAAGGTTCAGAAGCAAAAATCATTTGTACTAAATCTGGGAATGAGCTGGAGAAGTCTTTGCTAATTGGTGGTTCTTACCGAAGCAGTCCTTTCTGCATCCAGTAACATTAGATTTAGGACTTGAATTTGATGTGCTCGCTCATAACTTCAGATTTGGTAAAAACGGACAGTAACTATTTTGACTTGTTGGACAAACTCCCCAGTCAGATTTTCAGTTTCATCCGGGTACTTGTTTTTAAAAATTATCCATTAAAATTCTGATGCGAAGAGGGGACAATAAAAGCTCACAATGAGTAACAGTCAGCATGGCATGTGTAAGGGCACTTTGGAAATGGTAGCGTGCTGTCCTGGAAAAGACCCCGAGGCAAGGACTATCGTACACATGAAACATGAAGGAAGGGCTCCTAGGGAGGACTGGCAAGGGAGGGGGGGAAGCAGGGCAGGGAAGGGCAAGGTTCCCTGAACGTTACTTTGGTCTAATCCTGCAGGGAAGATCTGGGTGTAGGCTATACTCCAGATTTCGTTTCCACTTGGGGAAGGGGAGCCGGGCTCTCATACTCCAGCATCTATCCGTCATTGGCTCAGGGCTGCCAGGGAAAGAGGGAGCAGGGCATGTGAGGAAGCCCAGATTCTTCTGCATTGCCACAGTGTAGAATGCAGCCCCAGCTGCCTGTGGGGTGTCCTCCAAAGAGATCCACAGGTGCAGGTATTAGAAATCAAGGCACACGGAAACTGGAGGGGGCACACACTGAAGCAGCAAAAGGGATCAGGTGGGATCTAGGGGGACACTGAGAGTGCTCATTACATGTGTCCGCTAAACTAGTGTGACGTCATATGATGGGGAAAGACTAAGCTTCTCCAACAGAATCTTACGGTTCCCTGAGGATTTTGTGATCAGTTCAGTAACAGCTGATACACACTTGTGATGCTCCTTGAACTCCACGTTACTGTCCCATCTTTTCCCATCCCAAGGTACGAGACTCACTATGTCCAGAGCTAAGCTTTCACGATCAAGCTAAAATACTTTTCCATGCAGGAAGATCAGTTTCCCAAACACGGCACCATCTGCCATGACAGATGTCCAAGGACGTGGCTCTCCCTGCCTTTCTCGTTGCATCGTGCTGTCAGTTCAGGCTGGTTTGCCTGGCTTCTGCGGCCCTCTGTAGCCTGACCCACGTCACCTTACCCAAATCTGTCCTGCCATCCCCACTTTCCAGCCTTCATACACCCCTCTTGCCAGGTTGACTCTTAACCATCCACATCACATAACATGCTCAGATCCCCTTGTGTCTGTTTCCTGGCTGTTCCCATGGCCTGGATCCCCTCTTCCTTCTTCATCTGTGCAAATGCCATTCACTGTTCCAAGGTCACCCTAAACCACTCCTCCCTAATCACTCCTTTCTGGACAACTCCAGGCTTTACTGCTGTCACCCTTCTTTGAGCTTTTACGAGCATGTTGGCACTGGAGCATTTTACATGCCTTCGTCTGGGGCTTTATTTGCTCACTGTGGAAGGGTTCTGGGCAGTAAGCTCAACTGCTATGGTCTGGAGCAGTCCAGGTGTTCTCAGGTCTGGTTGCCTTTTAGGATGACTGGAAAGGTTTACAAAATACTGATGCCTGGATTCCATCAAAACCAGTTATATCAGAATCTCTAGAAGCAGAGCCCTGCATACTGGATTTCAAGAACACTGAGTGATACTAATGTGTAGCCAGTGTTGAGAATTTGCTTTGAGATACAATTGAATAGAATCACTGTTCTAAGTAACTCAACTTCAGAACACAGATTCATATATCGTGACAATGGAAATATCCAACACAGCAAAGAGTTCTCCATTAGCATATGATATCACTTATGGCCGCAGGATTCCCTGCTCAGGAGGACTACATTGTGCTCAGGGTTCACACACTGCCAAGATCAACTAAACCTTTGTAGAGAACAGCAGTCAGTCTAAGGCATTTTGCAACCATCCTGCACGAGCTCTGCATTGTCCTTAGCCAAACAAAACAACAGAAAATAAGGGACACCCCTTTCTCCCCATAGCATCAGATCCCTATGTTTGGCCTTTTAAATGTCATTTGTGTTAACAACTCATAGTGGCACTACAGATATGATTTCCATCACGTTCCTGAGAAGAAATCTCTTTAGGCATTTCAAGCAGAAATTTCATATGAGAAATTAGTTGTTTATAGAACTACTGGGAGGGTTAGAGGGATCAAAATCAGGTGGCCTTCTCTAGGGTAACTTCAAGGTCATATGCCAACATGACTGCAATGCAGAAACTGGGGAACTACTACAGTGACTATGAAATCCAGCCAGCATCACACCTGCTGGGCCATATTTTTATGCCAAAAGAGCATAGAAATGAACGGCCTCTCCCTCCCTCCTGCTTTCCATATCTCCATATGAGTATATATAGTTGGCAGAACCTTTATCACATCTGCAATACGAGTGCCAAGGGAGTTTGATAAATGTGGTTGTTTGACTTCCAGCCTTTTCAATACTGTGGGTGGATAGGGAGGCTGAATGCCAAAAGACAGTATCTTGCATACATTCCCGAGCAAGCCCATGGGTCAACAACAATAGAGCTGCTGGTGAAAAATAGCAATGTTTCATATCAACAGTGTTGCCACGTGTTTGGGTTGCAAAGATGAAAAAGACCCGGATGTTGAGATAGTGGGTTCCTGGAGAGGAGCTATTACATCTTCGGCTCCACCTGTGGCCCGTAGTGCCTTAGAGGGTTTGTCTTGTTGTCCTCACTCCTGAAGCCTTTCTTCAATTAGATGGACTCATGCCAGCTGTGCATGCCTGGGCTCATTGCTTAATCTCCTTCAGTGAGTAAAATTAATACATGAAAAATTGGCATCCCTGATGGCAATAGTTAATTGCTGCTTTTCCAAAGACAACTCAAAATTTAGGACAAATTTTAAACACCAAAATGGTTCAGTATGAGGTGCTTTGAAAGTTTTCTGTTTGTAGTACCTTTGGAACACTTAGCTACATGTTAACTCTTATTGTTCAGACAGAAACAGTGGAATGACATGACAGTTTGAAATGTCAATGCTAATATATATCAATATACACTGAGAACTTAATGTTTGCCTTTATCTGCTTGCCTTACATTTATCTCTGTTCAAGCTGAGATTTCAACATCAGTGGAAAATTTCTAATTAAGCGAGCAGTAACATTTTGGGCAAATTAATAAGTTCTGTGAGCCTTACTCTCCACAAGTATAAAGTAGGGAGCATCACACATGTTAGGATTAAAGAAAGGAAATGCCTCTCAAGTTTCTTCACTTCTGTTCCCCTAATAGCAGAGAAAATACAAGGGTATCCACGGAAAATGGAAAGCTTTAAAGTCTTTAGGTTTACCATAAAATGTCAAGTGAATTCTATGTATGAATCCATTTTATATTCATTGCAGTCTTATTACAGAAATATCTTAGATATTTTCTTCAAGTAAAATTGATATTTTAGGAGGTTGTGCTAGTTTTACCCCGTGGTTTCCATTAGATTCTAGCATGCTCTCTTGAGAAGTAAAGTTATAGTTGCAAGTGTTTCATCAGCGTCTGCAAGTAGGAGCCTCCTAATAACTCTAGTTGAATTCTGAATATGCTCTTTTACATACAGGGAATTTAGAATATAAACTTATAGAAGAGTAGGTAGCAATTTCTAAATTTCAAGAGTGACTGTTTTTGTCTTGCTTTTACAACTTTGCTAGAGAACTCTCACTCTTTTGAATGTGCTGGTGTGCTCAGGCCTGCCTTCTCCTATCCCATTCAGTTACACATACTGAACATGTTTACCCAGTAAGGTCTTCTTTGTCCAGGCACTTAATTAATCCAGACCAAGACCACCTTTGCCTTTATATTAGGAGCTCTATCCTCAACAGCTGGTGGTACCTGGTAATGGTCCTATTTCTCAGCTCAAAAATCTCACGTATGTAGAGTGTAGGTTACGTACCACGCAAGTACGCAAACTATTCCCTCCACCATACTGCCAATGAGCATTAGGACTGAGCTTCCTCTCCATTTCCCTGAATGCATTCCAGATCCTCTACTGTGGCAGGAGAACTTTCCTGATCAGCAGACTATTCTACTGGAATCCATCGTGGGGGCACAAAAACAAATTTAATTTATCTTGCAAACACGCTCGTCCTGTTCTGCTCTCCCAATGTTGACTAGCTCAAAGTAGGGGGTCTGTGTATTTGTCAGTGTTTGGATAAACCTACTCAGAGTTTCTCAGTCTTTGCCCTACTATGCTTCCTTACCCTCAGGACTTTGCTTGTGAGTTTCCCTCGACCTGCAAAAGTTCATTCTTCCTTTGTACTTGGAAAACTCCTGCTCTTTGTTGAGGCCCAAATTCAAATGGCAAGTGTTTAAGCTTTCCCTTCCTAGATGCCTACTGCTTCATCCACTATCCCATTTCCCCTTTCCTTCTAACTAAGGTGTTCGAAGATCTGAAATATATTTCTGCTTTAGCATTTATCACATCCTGGTTGTTACATGTTGTCTCTCTCCAAACCTAGCCTGTGAACTTCACAAGAAAGAGAGCTCCATCTTAGCTATTATGGCATTCCCACTGCCTGTGGGCAGCCAAATGTTGATTGATTGGATGAGTGAACAAATAGCAGTGTAGATCATAAACAAAAGCACAATCCAAATGGTTGAAATACGTCAGCAGCACTGAGTGAAATATATGCAAAAACAACATGAACTGAGAGAAGTCCTTACATGAAGGTACTTCCTTTAAACATATAGAAGGCATTGACTTGATGCCTTCACTGTTTTACTGGCAGAGTTATTTTTAAATAAAACACATGAAAAAGATGACCACACTCACCCCACCACTGCCCCACTTATTATAAATTGCGTAGAAAGTCAAGTCTGTGTATCTGAAAGTCACAAACTGTAACTTCAGTTTGTGAACTGGCATTGCACCTAGATTGTCACTTAATTATTATTAAGTCTGTGAGTTAATTAATGGTTAACAATTACGTGAGAATGATGCACAAGCTGCCTTTCCCAATATTAAATTTAATATTTAATAACTATTTCACAGGTTATTTATATGAATTAAAAAACAGTCTACTAGAACCTCCTTTTGCAAGAAAATATAAAATACTTCTGTTTTTTATTCAGCACTGAGATCGCTGTTTCTTTGTCATAGCAATTTTGGGCTTTCCTGCCAGGGCCCCATTTTTGCTGCTACTTTATAACATGGTCATGGTTGAATAGCTTTAATCAGGCACCAATTAGTCCCAAATCTATAACTCATTTAAGTTGGGTTTTTCGTGGCTGTGCTTTCTCCTTTCAAACTGGGAGGAAAATGTTAGAAAAGTCTGAGCAAAAAATGATCTCAGTCTCTGATGAATAGTCTGTAGAGAGATATTTCTGTAACCTGCCCAATAAACTGGTTATCATATTAAACTCATTTTTAGCAGCTTATAGTCACTTAAGCATTGCTCCAGATGGTGGCTGTCAAAATGTTTCTTATAATTAGCATCAGTAAACTTCTCATGGGCCTTTAAAATGCATTGCAAATCACATGTTGTCTATAATCATAAGATTGGAAATGTTATTAATATCCTGCTCAGTATTCTGCTGCGCCGGTTTCTGTAAAACTACGTGGATCAACAGAGCCAACTCTTCTATACTCTGCTGTCTCAAAGGCTGCAAATGGTAAATGTGACTATATCTAGATATTGTCAAATATAAAATGAAGACCAGACTCGAGAATTCCCTGAGCAGACAAAACCATTTAAGCCATGTAAGCAAACCTTAATCCAGCTTATTCCATGAAAATTAACACATCTTAGGTTACTTCTTATAAATACCTTTGACAATCATAAAAGAACTTAAGTCTTAAAAAATGGTATGAGATAATTACTTTTACCCAATCCCCTGCCATCTGGAAACCACCACTGTCATCACCAATCACTGTAAAGATGAATTACATCCTCATTTTCATTTTATAAGCCATCCTGCCACTTAATGCCCCTGAGGGTCACATCAGGTTTTATTTTTGGAGGCTCCCAGTTCATGAGCTGTTCCTGTATGCACAATAAATTCTTACCAAATACTATTTGTTGATTTGGTGGTTTTTTACTTTGCTATTTCTGGAATGTTGACAGTATACAAACTGAACTGATCATTTTCATGGAGTTTACTAATCAACTCTGACACACAAAGACCCCGCTGCACCATTTCTTTAGTCAAGCGCATACACTGTTCTGTTCATATTAACATATTCTATAAAAGCATCACTGGGCTCACACCCCATGCCACTGAACTGGGTGTTTTAGTTGTTGAATTAACCAGGTCTCCTTTGGGTGCAAATGTCAGAACCCACATTTGAACCAGTTTATGAAGAGGAAACAGGACTGGAAGGGTAGTGGGCATCTTAGGAACCAGCCTTCAGATGTGGCCTGGCCAGGGCCAGGGATAACTGGGACCAGTGGCTTACCTGAGTGCTGTCTTAGTTTCTGTTTTTCACGCTCTTTGGAGAAACCAGGAAGGGAATGTGAGAAGCAGGGCAGGGAAGGCGAAGAAGCCAAACAAGAATGCTACTCAAGCCAAGTCCCAGCGTCAGCCTGCCCCTGGAGGAGAGCTCTGGGCTGGAACTCATAAGCCAGAGTTTGCTCCAACTGGAGCCAAGGGAGCTTGGTTTTCAGACGCCGGCACCAGTCGGCTGTTAACTCAGCCCCCAACCCCCATCCTGGGGAAACGTAACCCCGGGTGCTTCTGGCTCTACGTGTCCGGGCACAGACGGCGTCTTAAAAAAGTCACAGGTGTGGATCACTACAAGCCAGAGCACAGGATTGTCTTAATAGTGTCACAGGTGGAGGCCATTAGAAGCAAAAGCACACAGAAGCTGGGGAAGAGGTGCACAGAAATGGTTAAAGCAATTATCAGTGGGATACCAGCGGGATGCCAACCATGTCCACTCCAAACACTGCTGAAGTTATTTTTTGTCTTTTACCTCTGCCTGTTGGCTTTACTTTTTCCCCAAGACACCGGCTTGCTCCACAAGTCACGGAACATGGCTGCCAATTGCCCTAAAGTATCATATCCTGTAGCTCTCACTACCAGATTGGGGGCTTAGTTCTCAGTGCCGGCCAGACAAGTCATGAGGGAGAACTTGGATTGTGCTGATTTGGGTCCAGTGCTCACTTTTGGACCAATTGACTCTAACTTTGGAGACAGGGTCATATAAAAACATGGTGACCCTAACAAGAGCTACATTTGAAGTAAAGGAAGAAGTCGTTTCTAAGAGAAAAAGGGCTGTGATGTTACAGGAAGAAAGTAAATATGCTGGGGAGACAAGAGAATATCTAGTCAGACGGTAGCGCAGTCATGGCCGGAGTTAAGTGTTCACTGCCTGGAGGACCTACCAGAGCCCTACAAAGACACCCTATTTAAGATTCCCTTCTTGCTATGGCTGAGAGTTGCATGCACCACTTTCTGGCCACAAAAATAAAAATGAAAAAAGAGATTGTAGATAGCTTTGAAAAAAAACCTCAAAAGGACACCTGTTGGGAGAGATATAAACATAAACTTATAATAATACAGAACAGAAATTACACGAACATGAATTCAGTGTTCATCGATTTATTCTATTGGATTCTTATGCATGGACTTCCTGTTAAATACAAAAGGGACTTCCAATATAGGAGATATAAAGCTGGAGGGGAATTGGACCATTTAGACCATCTAAATTGATATCTTAGCCTAATTTTTCTTTGAGGCTACAGATGCTTAACAACTGTTTAATCCAACTAGAGCCCCACCACTAGCATCTCAGAGGGGAGATACCTACTTTTATTTCGTCAGTCTAAAGAGATGCCATCTTTGCTCATTTAACATCCCTTTCAACCCATATCCCCACTTCTGTTTATCAAGCATTTTTAGCGTAACACGCTCCGATATTAGCACAGCCTTGCATGAATATTTCAGTGTGCTGAGGGACAGTGTTGTTATCAAGCATCAGCAGCTGCTGTTTATTGGTGAGAAATGAGTTCTGTTCCACTGAGAGCGATTTCTCTGGTTTTTACTCTATTATCTAGGTGGAGATAAAGGACAGAATATATCCTTAAAGAGGTATTCACACTGTTATCCAGTTAATGAAGCAATGAGGGGACGGATTGTGAAGAGTGACACACAAAGAGGGAGAAGGAGAGGAAGAAAGCAGCAGAGGGACAGAGAGAGACACGCATGCACAGAGACAGACGCAAACAGACACCCCCAGCACAGAGGAGGAGGTTGGGGGGGCAACAAAACAGACGCAGATTCTGAAAATACGGTGGCTCCTCCACTGTGCACCTATTTTCAGGGTTTTGCTGGGCTGTGCTTTGTAAGGAAGTATTACCCGAGGAGGCAAGGTGGCGAATCATTAATGTTGACGATGAACAAGTTTCTAGCATTGTAATTCATAGGAAGACTGGGGCTTCTGCGGTTTGAAGTTTGTCTCCCTAGTATTGACAGCAGAGGCTTAATTCAGTGAGCCAATTCATACCTGTATGTTGGCAGGAGGCAGCCCTATGTTTACCTCTGCTGACCACTGAATCAAGGGAAGTAAGTAGAAACCGTCCATTGGCCTGGGCATTTGGGTACATGGTGTGCAGGGCAGAGCAGCTTAACCCACTGAAAGCACAATTTTAGGTAAGATGGAGTAATTTGAAGACTGGCTGCTAGGAGCAGCTCCAGTATCTTAGGGTTCATTCAAGGAACAGCGCTAATTCAGATCAATTCAACAAACGTTTCTTGAGCATATACCACATGCCAGATGCCCTGCTACACACTAGGGATTCTAAGGTAAATAGTTCCAGCTCTCGGCAAAGGAAATAAATTGCTTCAAGTCATTGTGATGCATACTGTGGTGGAACTGAACTCATGAGGCTGTGGAAATAAAAAAGAGAGCCACCTCATGCCTCCTGGGTAGTGAGTGTGGGCCAGCAACACTGGTAGTTCAAAATACAGCAAAGGTGGGGAGGTTGACAGGTCAGGATGGGCTACGTGGAGACCACAAATCCATAATCTCAGTTGCTTATCCTGCAGGAGAGATCCTGTGTGCTTGTCCTTAGATGTGATCCTTAATGCTGGTCAAGAAGGGCTTCCTAATACTGGTCAAGGTAATGCTTATTCTTAATGGTTATCATTAGCGCGCTGGTTCATAATGGTTATCCCGAAAACACTGGTCAACAGTAGTTACCCTTAATGCTGGCCAATGTGATGTTTTTCCTTGTTATTCTAAACGCTGGTCAAAAATGTTTTATCCTTTATAGTTACCCTTAGTGGTTATCATTAATACTGGTCAACAATGGCTTTCCTTAATGCCTGTCCTTAATGGTTATATTTAATGCTGGTCAACAACTATTTATGGCTTCCTCCACTTTCTGGTCACATGGTAAGTATGCCCTTCCGGGTTCCCTTATAGATGGGTGGTGTCATGTGACTATTTCTGGCCAAGACATTGTGACTAGAAGTGATGTGTGTTGCTTTCAGGCCAGAGGAGCATTGAAGCCCGGGAGCAAGAACCCCCAGAGTTCCCTTTCCCTCTTGGGTCGTGATGGGCAACATCTAAGGCGGTGACACTCCATCAGCATGCGTCTGATGAACAGAGCGGCCCCTGGAGCCCTGCGATACATATGCACCATGAAGGAGAAATAAACATGCTTAATTTTAAGCCACTGAGATTCAAGCGTTCTTTGTTCCTGCAGCAGGACATAAGCTACCTTCCCTCACCTGGGGGTGATGGCCCTCAGCCCCAGCTGCACAGGGCATTCACCATGGGGGCTTTGAAAAGATGTGAATATCCATGTTTCAGTGCAACTCAGTTGGAATGGAATCCTTAGGTCTGAGTCCTGGATACCATTGTTTTTTAAACTGAGTTTTGGTAGAATTAAAAAAATAAACTGTAATGAGTGACTAGAATGTAAACACCACAAGGGCAAGGACATCGTCTTGGGTGCTGCTCTGTATCCAGTGCTTGGAACAGTGTCTGGCACACAGCACACACTAAATAAACATTCGTTAAAAGAAAAAGTGAGTAAATCAAGAAATGTAATCATGCCTCATTTATTTGATTTGCCTACCCTCGGGTCTGCAGGCTGCTCTCCATGCCTGCTACTCATACTAAACCCATTCTCTGGGGGCCTCTCCTAAAAGGATGCCCTGTCTTGGTTGCCTTGTCTCCCTTTCTGCCCCTAGATTTCTGCCCATGTGTCATCCCCCCTGTGCTGAGCCTGTGTGTGCTACGACTCCTGCGACACTGATGCTGAAGATGTTCACATGTCTCCACCAGGGCCACAGGCCATTACTTCACTCCCATTGCCTGTATCCTGCCTGCTTCTGGCTTCTTTCCTTCCCCACTGACTCAGGATCCTTCTGAATCTGGGCACGTGCACGGTTGTATTCTTGTCTTTAATAATCATAATTGTTAGAACACTTTCTATTTTTTTAGTAATTAATCATTTTACGGAGTTCTGTACATCTCATTTAAAGCATTCATACAACTGTTATCCTACCATATAAATGCACTTGAGAAATTGAAGATTCACGATAGACTTGAAATTCCTTTGCCTTTGAATTTCAGAAACATGCCCTTGGCCTCTATGAGGAAGTCATAGTGAAACTTGTTTATATTGGGGGACAAATTTTTTAAATGCTCTCTTTTCTCCCATTCTTCCCTTTCCCCACCATCTTACTCATCATGACTGCTAGTCCATCTCTGCTCATAGATAGTGAAAAAGCAAAATGATACTTACAACACTCTTCAAGGCCTAGCTGAGTACTTCCTCTCCCACCAAACCTTTTCCCATGCTTCTCAAATTGCAGTGGACTTTAAGTTCTCTGAGCTCCTAAAGAAGCTTTTGTGGCCTAAATTAATCATCTTGGCATGTGGGCTGGATTTGACTGTGTGTTTGCATGTGTGGATATTAAGTTCATTAAAAAATTAAGAGTTCCCTAGTAATTACTGCATATCCTCCTAGTTTTAACAATAAAGGAGATTAAATTAAATACTAACAAAAATTAAGAGTTTCCAAATTCACACATCTATCACATTCGGTAGCATCTCACCATAACTGCTGGTTATGAATTTTAAGTAATTTCCTAACATGACTAATGCCCAAAGCGTCCAACATAATCAAATATTGCCTAGTTGCACAACCCTGCTAAACACTTACAGGAAAGTTGCAGGTGCAATTTTATGAGAGAATGGTTAGCGTTAATGAATTTTCCGCCAGAAATGTAAATGCACAAATCTGGCCCCCAGCTAATCATTTCTTTTATCCCAGTAAGGAATATTGTGCTTGAGACCAAGTGAGGAAGTCTGTATAAGATCTTTGGTTTTAAAATCTTTCTTAGAATCTTATTTTTACCATTTAATTAGCAGTTGTATTAATAAATTTTTAAGTTTGAAAAAT
Organism: Manis javanica; assembly: GCF_040802235.1. Lineage (NCBI taxonomy): Eukaryota > Metazoa > Chordata > Mammalia > Pholidota > Manidae > Manis > Manis javanica. Next base: position 8,793,452 of record NC_133174.1, read on the forward strand.
ATTATCTCTCTGAGTAAATTGTAAACTTCTTGAGAGGAAGAATATACTTCTTGTGAATAAGAATAAAATTGTCTTGGTCACCTAGAACAATGCTTTGAATGAGGGTCATGTTTATTAACTCTATTGATCTAATTATTTATTAAATTGAATTGAATAATTGAATATAGTTAAAGGTGTAACCCTCTTCTCAGAATCAATTTTTAAATGCATAAAATAAAAATGCACAGATACCAAGTTCATGGATGCTTTGAATTCTGTCCATGGGTCTCCTAGTCCATGGACTCCAGGTTATGAATCCCTATGCTGGGAGCATGAAGGTCTAATAAAATGTGTAGACCATAACTGATAAAGAACTCTTGCCACCATGTGCACACATTCCATGGAAAATTCCATGTAATTTACCTGTGATAAAAATCTTATACTGGAATCAGCTTTTCTGAAAGTATCAACAATATTATAAGTAACTTATGTTATGAAATACATGGGTTTTGACATTAAATAAATGAGAGTATAACTAATGAATAAATGATTTGCATAGATTTTTATAGGAAAAGGAAAATTCACCATAGATATTCCTTTCTGAAGGCACATCCAGTTTACATGTCACATATAAAATAAACAAAAAATATAAAGATGTATTTATAACTACTAATACATAATTGATATTTCTGTATTGGGTTTCTATTTCTCTGTGTGTTTGAAAAGATTCCCTCATTACTCAATGGAGATATTGTCATGACCCAAATGAAAAACTGATAATGATCATTTATAATCCATGATAACTAGCTTAAGTTAGCCATTATTCATAGTAATCATCTACTGACAGTGTGGGGCATGATATACCTATGGTCACATCCACAGACACACATGCTTGGGAAGCAATGGTGCTATTGAAATGAAGTTGGGTTTGAAACCAGATGAATATGGCTTTGAATCCTGTCTTTTCTACTTAGGACTATTGTAACCTCGGGGGCCCCCCTTTCTCCCTTCTTTCCTCTTTTGCTTTGCTCAGAAATATTCGTGCTAGATTTAGCTGATGTGACACCTCTTTCTCTAGGCCTCAATCTCTTCATCTTTAAGAAGGGAGCATTTTACCTATTTTATAAGATTGGGATGAGAATATGTTGAGATACAAAATGAGAAACCTTGCGTGGAATTCCTGACACATAATAGGCACTCTCTAATTTCATCACATATTTAACAGACACTATGAGTGGATGCGGCATTTCAAGGAAAACCTTTTTGGAAGAAGAGTTGTTGAAAAGGAAATTGGGAGGAGAAGGGAATGGGTGTCAGGTACAAACTGCTAGTTATAAAATAAATAAGTACTAGGGATGTAATGTATAACAAGATGACTAGAGCTAATACTGCTCTATGATATATGGGAAAGCTGTTAAGAGAGTAGATCCTATGAGAACTTTAAGGATTTATTAAGAAAAAAATAGTTTTTTCCTCTTCTTTCTTCTCCTTTTATTGTATGGATATGTGAAGATGGCTGATAGCTGAACCTAGCGTGGGACTCATTCACAATACACATAAATGAAAGCATCGTGCTGTACACCTTAAACTTACAGTGATGTATGTAAATTATTTCTCAGCAAAACTGGGGAAAAATTTAAATATAATAATGTATGTCAAAGAAAAAAAAAGGAAATTGGATGACTTGATGCAATATGAAATGACTTTCCCATAGATCTTGGTGTCTTTTGATTGCACCGATCTAGCAAAAGAGCTCAAGGCCTACTCACCCTACCCAATACTTGTACCCTTGCTACAGCTGGTAAACCGCATCAGAAGTAAGACTATGTGACTAACACTGATTTAAAATAATGAAGGCGAACATAAACAATACATATCAGAAATGTCTAGACCAGTATTTCCCAAATTTAACCATGAATCACCTGGAGGACCAGATTGCTGGGCCACTTCCCCAGAGTTTCTGATTTTGCCCAAGAGTTTGTATTTCTAGCAAGTCCTAGGTGATGCTGATCTTCTGTTCCACACTTTGAGGTCTAGACTTTGCCACACTGCAAATAGTAGCGGAATGAGAGATCTATTGGAGTTCAGAGAATCTCGCACTTTGCCAGTGGGCCACAGAACATCACTTGAAAACACCCATTTTAAAAGGAGTGGAGAAGAAAGACAGAAAGCAAGTACGGTAGATGGAATAAGGGACCCCCAAAGATGTCCATGTCCTAATCTCTGGAACCTATAAATACAGTACCGTACATGGGAAAAGAGACTTTGCAGATGTGATTAAGTTAAGGACCTTGTGATGGGGAGATTATCATGGCTTATCTGGGTGGGCCCAGTGTCATCACATGGGTCCCTAAAAAGGAAAGAGGGAGACAGAAAGGTCAGTGACAGGGAAGGCGATGCAATGAGAGAAGCAGATAAGGAGAAAGGGATGTGGCAATGGAAGAAAAGGTTGGAGCGATGCGAGGAAGAGCCTGTGATCCGAGGAATACAGGTGACCTCCAGACACTGGAAAAGGCAAGGAGAACAGACCTCTCTGAGAGCCTCCGGAAGAAACACAGCCCTTGGCACCTTATTTTAGCCCAGTAGGGCCCACTTCAGACTTCTGATCCCCAAACTGTGAGATAATAAATAGGTATTGTTTTAAGCCTCTAAGTTTGTGGTGATTTGTTACAGCAGCACAGGCAACAAGTAGAGCAGTTAGGAAACCACCTAGCTCCTTAACTCAACTTACTCAAGCAAGACATTATCAACGCTTCACACTGCACATATTTATTCTTTCCTTTAATGAAGTTGGAAAAACAGTTTAAAGAATGAAGTTTCTAAGCTGTTTGATGGGCCTGTAGAAACGGTATCACCACCACTCTTCAACAGTAATATTCAATAGCTCCTTATCAAATAAAGAAGGTGAGGTAAATATACACATGGGATATTATTCAGCCATAAAAAGAAAAGAAATCCTGCCATTTGCAATAACATGGATGGACCTAGAGGGTATTATGCTCAGTGAAATAAGCCAGGTGGAGAAAGACAAATGCCATTATGATTTCACTTACCTGTGGACTCTAAAAGCAGAACAAAACAAAATGGACAAAACAGCAGTAGACTCACAGACACTGAGAAGTGACTGGTGGTTACCATGGGGGAGGGGTTTGGGTGGGTGGGTGGAGAGGGGGAGGGGGATAAAGGGACACAAAAATTCTCAATCATAATATAAGTTGGTCATGGGGATGGAAGTACGGCATGGAGAACATAGCCAGTGATTCTGTCACATCTTCCTATGTTGACAGATAATAACTGCACTAGTAGGGGTGAGGATTTAATAATGTGGGTAACAAGAATGACTGTGTTGTATACTTGAAACTAAGATTATATATCAACCATACTTCAATTAAAGAAAAGAAAGTACTTAGGGAAAAATTAGAAAAGAAAATCTCCTCATCTTTACTCTATTCACGTCTACTCCAAGTCAGCAGACCCTAGGCTGTTGATTCAAGTGTAGCCATATGAGTCTCATTGTAAAATCAGATCTGGTTTGCTTTACCAATAGCAACTTCAGGTGTATTAGCCTTATTTCTCCCAAACCATGAAGATAAATGAAGCCTAAATGTATTGTGTATAGTCGGCTAACACTGTTCTTGCTTAAATTTACAGCAACTTCTCTGCCCATTCTCAAGCATAGATTGTACAGACTGTTGTGAAAATGAAGGAAAAACAAATATATTGATGTACTGTTCTTAAAGAACACCTCTTTGATCATCATTTGGCTCATTGTGATGTATCTGGACACCAGGACTGTTAAGTACATGTTTTCATAATTTTTGTATCGTACCCACATCCTTCATATTTACAAACGTTAGTATGTGTTCCCTTTTTTTAGCAAATGAAAAATCTTACAATTCACATTTATAACACAGATGAATTAGGACATTACCTCAATACTAAGGCACATGTCCCCCAATACTTTGAGAGTTTTGAAATAATTATGTACAATCAATGGGATATTCCATTTTTCTCCCCAAAAGCTGTTGTGGACCCAATGGTCATTTTTACAACTCATGGTGTCCTACATGAACAGAAATACCGGAGTACTATAGTTATTTTTTTGCTTGGCAAAAAGATTTTGTGATGAATTTTAAATATGGATTTAGAATTTCCTGTGAATGTTTAGAATAAAACTGAACTAATAAAATAGATACATAGGCTTTTAATATTCATGGTGAAGGTGCACTTTACAAATATTTGAAAAGGTTTCCTGGGACCAGCTGAAGATGGTCTGGAGGTCTTTGCTTCAAGGGTCATTGCTGATGCAGAATGACAAATGTGCCTGCAGTCAAGAGTGGATGGAGATTGGAATCTGAGTGAATTCCTTATGGAAACAAGATTTTTCTTTAGGGGTTTGGGAATGCTGCTTGTGAAGCAGGAGAGGAAATATTTATAGATTTAATTTACTCTATGTTGATTCTGAACGTTTCCCTGTCAGGATACATGAGAACAAATGACTCCACTCATTTTTTGCAATTCTGCAATCTTTACATGGTGTATAGCCACACCAACAGTTAAGAATAAATTAGAATTATCCTAATTCCTCAGACTAAACTTTGGTGGGAATAAAGAGTAAGGTTCATTGCTTTCAATATTAACATACTGAGGACATGACTTTGATTGGGCTCTAGAATTCAACAGGACATACAGTGGTATAATGTTTTCCACCTCTCATTGGACACCAGCTGCCATTGTATCTATTCTAAGAATTAGGGTAAAATCAACATCATGTATTCATTTCTTATTAGTAGTTTAAGTGTGGGTGATAGTCTCTGTAAACCAACTTAATATTCTCTATTGAGTCTCTTTCTAATGTAGGATAGAAAAGAGTTTATGTTTCATATTGTAAGGAGGAGAAAAAGGGAAAATTCACAAAAACTACTAGGCAAGTTAGTGATACTCTGTAGAGGTATTATTAATTTTACCATTACTCTACTTTGCCACTTATTTCTATTGGAATAGTAATTTAGGCCAATACATAACTTACATTAAATGAGTGTTTGTTGACAGAATTTATGTACCATAAAATCATATTTGATAGACTTGGTCCTCACTATGGATATGCTTTTTGTCTGAGGGGCTCATGAAGGCAACACTATCAATGTGAGTTTGGATTTTGAAAAATCACATTTTGTTTCCTATATTTTCCTTTGAATGACTATAGAATTATTTTCTCCTATTACATGAATGATACTTTAAAAAAACCTCCATTTCTTGCCCCTTGGTGTTGACGTGCATGCCTCCTTTCCTAAGTCCTGTATTTTTCTCGTTTCCAAATTTTCTGTTTTTATTGGTAAACTTATTACATATCCATTCTGACACAAGACCTTTTCATTTCCCACTGTAAAATCAGCATCAACACCTAACACTTAATGTCCCTTGATTGTCAGATTTTTTTGAGAACCATGATTAATTAACTAGATGCACGCATCATTGATGTTTACATGCAACAGACGGCTTACTTGGGATAGGTAGATAAATTTAGCTTCTGTTGGGCATGTATGAGGAATATACTGGAAGGAAAAATGTGTAGAAAAAAATGACTTGAATTTTCCTACATTTTGAGAGTTTTGTAAATTCAGCTTTGGGGAATGATATCTTTTTACAAAATTGAAGTTCCTTGAAAGTAGAGGTCTGGTGTATGATTGCCTAGGTGAAGAACTGGCATGAACAGAGGGAAATTCAAACGGCTTCAGATTCTGGAGCAGGACCCTCGGCTCATCGTGGACTCTGAGGAAATAGGTAAGTAGCTGACCTAAAGGACAAATACTATTTATTATGCATTGTAATTAGGATAAGTGTAAGGTTTTCAAGAAATAATTGTTGGTAGAGAAATGAATGAGGGAATAATTGAATGAATGAATGAATGAATGAATGAATGGCTGCTAAGGATAATTAGCAAGGTCTAGTGAAGTTGCAGTTTAACAAATTGTTTCATATGCATCTTATTCGGACTTCATGACAAATTTATGTGGTAGAAATTACTGTCTCCATTTTATAGCTCAGAAAACCGAAGATCAGAAAGGTACACTGAGTTGTCCAAAGTTCTCAGCTGGTAAATACTGAAGGGAGAATTTAATCAGAACTTCTGGTTTCAAATTCTCTACTCCTTTGGTTACATCCTGCCATTTCCCATTATCTATATTAAGTCTGAATTTGGGTGTCGAGGAGGGCAATGGAAAGATTTCTGGTGGGATATTTGTGGGGCTTCAAATTTCCCTAAGGGCCTAACCTAGGTCTCCCTTTATTTACGGCTTATGAGAGAAGAAGCCCAATGATCCTTGACCTGGGAGGAATGTACCTGACTCCTCTGATGGCAGTACCTTCCAATGTAGAAACCACAAACCTTTATGTATGTATGTATTATCTATATCTATCTATCTATCATCTATCTTTCTATCTATCTATCATCTATCTATCTATCTATTATCTATCTATCTATCTATTATCTATCTATCTATCTATTATCTATCATCTATCTATTATCTATCTATCTATCATCTATTTATCTATTATCTATCTATCTATCTATCTATCTATCTATCTATCTATCTATCTATCTATCTATCTATTTATCTATCTACCTTTCTATCTATCTATCTATCTATCTATCATCTATCTACCTATCTATCAACTATCTATCATCTATCTATCATCTATCTAATCTATCTTTACCTACCTATCTATTGAGGTATAATTGACAAATAAAATTGTAAGACATTTAAAGTGTACAATGTGATAATGTGATATATGTATACAACTCCATCAACTCCAGACAGATAGAGCCTTATCTCTGGAAATAAAAAATGATTTCAACTATTTTTCCAGCTTAACTGTAAACGCCAAGATGGCAGGAACCACACCAATCTTTTCCATGAACTTCTCCTCAATGCTTAGCACAATTTCAGAAACATAGTAATTCCTCGATAAACACACTAAGCCTCACTTAATGACTTCAAATTGTACCTTAAGACCTAATGATTTCAACTGAACAATGAAAATAAGCTTTAATAAATAATAAACAACTTGAAAGTAAGTGAATACCGTTTGACATGAAATACAATAAAACTTATTACACTTGACAAAGGCAGAAGAGAAGTCTTGAGAGTGGATGGGGGGTGACGAAGAAGGGGATTAGGGAGTCGTTCTTTATAAGTTGTATTTTTCTTTCTGCCCAGTTTGATCCACAAATTTTTCAACCTTTTGGGAGGTTAGGGTGATTTTGTATTCAAATTGCCCTTAAAAATATTATGGCACAGGAAACCACTTATAGGTCAAAATAAAGGCTAACTTATAAGAGGAGGTTGAAACATGCAGAAGTCCCTGATATACCCAACAGCCTGAAGATCTAGGCACAATTTCTGTTCCTGGGTGTGTGAACCCCAAACAAAGCACTTGGGTTCATTCTAGTAAGTCACACAATTCGAATGTGTTCCATATGATTTTCTGACTAGGAAACTATTGTTTTGAGTTAACTGTGGAATGTATCTTTTTCTGAAATGGTAATGTTGACATATTATTTCATTAGTGTGTTTTCTTAGTGCTTTTTGGGGTGAAAACAAGACAAGAATCATCTAAAAAGTGGAGTAATTTTCTAAGAACTCTAAGGAAGACAACTGTTAACTGACAGTCACTATGTGAAGAAAGTCTGTATTTGATGATTGAGTGATGGATTTAATCCTGATGCTGATTAAATTAGAGGCTCTGAATTGACTTGGACGGTGCTGACCGCTGTTGATGAACATGCATAGCTCTGTCAAAAACTTACTAACTTTGCTTTCCTTGGAACAAAGCCCAAAGCCAGTTGATCTGCTGCTTGAGGAGGGAAATGAGGGCACGGTAGGGAGAAGGGTTCGCTCCAAAGACCCCCACAGCCTAGTCTTTCTCCCCTCAGGGACCATCTGTCTACCCAGATGCCTTTCTCCTTACTTCCTTGCACCCCTGTGATTCATAGCACTTTTAATTTTGAAAGTCTCAAAAACAGTTTGAAAAGGCAGTTTGAATTTCAAACCTTAGTTTAGAAATACTTAAAAAAAATCTTTCTAATGTTGGCAAAAATGCACTCAACTCTTCAATTAGAATTTAAAGCTAGATGGACAGTTTTGTAGAACTTTTAGTATATCTCTATTTTGACTACATCGTAATTACTAGTTTAAGTATCTTTTCTCCCAGAGTAAATGCAAATCCTCATGGGAGAAACTTTATTCTTTTTCATTGCATTGTCTCCTACGCTTCACATATACAAGGCACTTGTGTCTCTTGAAAATAGGAATGCAATAGATGCCACATGGAGAACTAAAAGAAAGGCTGTTTTAAGGATAACCTACAGATTCATTCATGAAGTCATGCACTTTATATGCATGTTGATCTCCCAAAGAAGAATCCAAGCATGTGGCCAGTGTTCTAGATTATCTGCTTGAGGTGCATGCTAAAATTAATGTTGGGTTTCCCACTTTAATCATAGCCCATTGCCTGAAGTATTGTACTCTATGATACATTCCATAGTTGTGGTTATCTGTATTCTATCTGATGCAATGATTTTCCAATCTCTGTGTTCATTTCTGTATATATATATATACTTTGAAACTCTGGAATCTCGTGTGGATATATTGGTTTTTAGAATCGCTTACCTTTGCTTTTGGTGGTTACAGTGCATTCTGGGATTCAACACATACATCATCTAGGATTAAAGCAATAAATTGACCTTTAGTTTTCAGCTTTTTGTGGCATTGAAATTGACCGAATCATACCATTTGCTTCAACTTTTACCCAGTTTTTAGTTTCCATCATGTCATATGGGAATTGGACATTTAACATAGTAACATAAAAAATTTTAGGAATCTGAAATTAACAATATATTAACCCCAAAATATGCATTCTTAAATGGCACTTGAATATTTGGAAGGTGCAGGGCACATTCAAAGTTCATGTTTTCTTTGTTTCTGGTAATAAAAAAATTACTTTTGTTATAAAAATGGGAATGGATTATATGAACAAACAATAGAGAATCTGAATTTACAACAGTCTTCAAGAAACAGAAAACTACACTGGTATCTAAATAAAAATGAAACATCCTTTGGTATTTGGAAAGGAAGAATTGCAGAGATTGTTTTCCTCATCAAATGAGAGCTAATAGGAACTGATGACTGAGACAGGTGGTAGAATTAACTAGGCCAACCATCCAATCATACAAGCTGACACAAATCACTGGAATGTACTTTTCAGGATGAAAACATGGGCTCTGAAACCCATCAAAATAAATTTTACAGATGGTTTGACAAAATGTCATCATGTAGGATGCAAATCATTTTCTGTACTCTTTCAATACATATTTGGTTTTTAAAAAATCCCATTCTAGAGGTTTCTTTTAGTTTGCAATTCTACCTAACAAGAGTTATAAAAATAAATCTATCTTATGTATTCCATGATAGTACCTGAAGAACACACATGTACACATATTCACACTTTCTCCCTTGTTAGAAAGAATATGTACTTACAAAAATTGTATTTTAAAGTGTCGAGATTTGTGATGTTTTAATGACAGGTTTTAAGGATGCTCTCTCCTGGGGTGAGGAGGGAAATTATTGCATATTGGTTATGCCTTGACATTGATGATCTGATCAGGGCTGTCATCCCTCCCTGCAATTAGGGTGCGATACCATTCTTGACTGGTCTTATATGCTACCAAGTTGATAAGGTTAAGCCCTGGCCATAGGAGGACCAAATATCCCACTGAATCACACAGTAGTTACCACCCAAATGTACCTGGACTGTGTTAGATACAGCCTGGCCAACCGTCCCATCTAGACATAGCCTAACAGGCTAATTTCCCAGACAAGCGATGGAGATGGATTTTCACGGGACTGTGTGAGCAGAGTTTCAACATACATCATCCTGGTGGAAGGGTATTAATATAGTTTTTCAAAAGGACTCAAGAGACTTTTAGTGACTTGTTCAAGCTTGGTTGCTCTATCACCAAGGATATTTTGCTTTTTCTGACATAACACATGCCTAACGGCCCTAGTGTACTGGTAGATGTTTAACAACTGAGACTCCAAGGGAAAATGAAAAAGCTCTGATTTGTAGCAAATTCTCCCATGATGGTCTAATTCAAGGTCCCAATATGATGTCACTGCATGCAGAATTAGGAAGTGATGCCCAGCGGCACACCATTATATAGTATTTCCACCATACAGATGTAAGAGACACAAATAATTTCAAGCACATAGATAATCGTAAAATAATTAGTAAGTGATGAGGTTGAGTATTACCTTTGTTTTTTGATAGACTTTTTTCATTGCAAGTTTGCATAATTTATTTGTTAGTAATAGCTATGTGTAATGATTGGCTTGCAAAACTTCTGAATATTTAACAATTGCCTCTCATGAGCCAGTACATGCTGGCTCCAGCACACTGTTGCCTAATATTTGCATAAAGACCAGGGATAATGAATATTAACATTTTAAGGGTTTCTTGTTAAGTCTCCAACTTATTCACCATTTCTTATTTTGCATATATTTCTGTGCCTGCAATAGGAATATTTAGATGGCAAAAAAAAAAAACCCCAAAAACCCGATAATGTGAGCTTCTTTTTGAAACTCTTTGAAGAGGAAAATTTGGAAAATTGAGCCAGACTTTGAAGCCAGGGCTGGAGAGAGGAACTAGGCAGGAACTGGGAACTACCCCAACATTAGGGAGGAGGTTTAGAGTCGGAAGCAACAAGCAAGAAGGCCTTGTGTTCCTGGATAGATGCCCAGAATAATTTTCTCATTGCCCATCACCAATGTGTTTTTCCTAGACAACTCACGGATATATATGCTGTTTGTATTTTAGTGCTATAAATTGCTGCAGGCCTATTAAAACTTCACTTCCTCCTTTCCCACTTCTCTAGATGACTCAGAAATTTTAATTTCCACAGTATAAGATCATTTGAGCTTCATTTCTGAATCACGCCCACCTCTTCTCTCTGGTATACAACTCCTTTCTGATACGTGCTCTGAATCCTCCACTGCCTCTAAGAACATCTCCACCAGCATGACCCTAAACCTCAGTTTGGCCACAATGACCTCATCATACACTCCCAAACAAGCTGAGCCTGCCTGACTTCCTGGCTTCTGTTCGTGGCCCCACTGTTCACCTAGTCATCCATGTGACAACTTCTGAGTCATATCTGACTTTTCTCCACTTCAGTGGCCAAATCTGGTCAAATCTATCATTGAAAGGCCTTTGTAATATGTCTCTTCCTTCTAAGGGACTTTCTTTTATTAAAATTTTTTCAGTTTTATTGAGATGTAATTGACAGATAACATTGTATAACTTTAAGGTGTACAACGTGTTGATACACTTATATATTGCAAAATGATTACAACCACAGCGTTAGCTAACACCTGCATCACATCACGTAATTTGTTTTGTGGTGAGAACATTTAAGATCTACTCTCTTAGCGACTTTCAAGTATATAATACAGTATTACTAACTATAATCACCATTCTGTGCATTAGGTCCCCGGAATTTGCTCATCTTATAACTGGAAGCTTATATATACCCTTTGACTAACATCTCTCCATTTCCCCACCCCTAGTAACCACTATTCTACCCTCTTTTTCTATGAGTTTGTTTTTCCTAGACTCCACATATGTGCAATCATATAGTATTTGTCTTTCTTGGTCTGACTTATGTCACCTAGCATGATGCCCTCTTTTTATGGAATTCTTCCTTTCTGTGCAGCTACCCCAGACTAACTTTACTGACAAGGTTTTCGTGTCTTATAACTGGACACCGCAGTGATTCCCCCTCTGGCTTCTTTGCTTCTGATTCTGTTCATCTGCTCATTTTGTCAGGTTTATCTTCCTCAAGCGTCTATCTAAAATCTGTCAGCACCTACTGAATCTAGCCCAGATGTCTTCCCCTAGCTTCAGTGTTACATTCCAACTATCTGTCCCATGACTCCAATCTCGACCCTTCCCTAGTCAGACCATCGCTTCCTGAGTGTGCCTTCCCTTCCCAATCTACTGTCACCCGTTCTACGATTTCTGCCTGGCATTACATTTTCAACAATTCCCTCACTGTTCTCCTGACCTCAGCTTTTCATCCAGATTCCATCCTTCCTCTCTGCAAACCTTCATGGAATCATTTGTTCATCTTTTATGGCACCCAGCACCTTCTACCTTTTATGTCATTTGGGTAATTGCTTTATCCTTCCCACTAGAAAAGAAAGACCATGTCTTTCATTTATGCTGCATTTTTGCTTATTGAGATGGGCAGTCAGCCATGTTTTAGAGAATTTCTTCCAGACTAACTTTGTTAGGACTGTGAGGGGAAAAAATGCTGGATAATGTCAATTCCCAGGGTGGGAAAAATCAACAATAACAATGACGTAACACTATTAATAGTTATAATTGATAAGTGTCTGCTCTGTTGTCAGACTCTTGCTAGATGATATCTACCTATTTATCTACTGTCTATCTGTAATCTCTCTATATATCATATACACAAATGATATATATGTATATCCTGATCCTTACTACTCAGCAATGAATGCATTATATATGTGTAAACTGCACCTCAAAGAAGCTAAGTGACCTTTGCTAGGATTTTATATGAGGAACTCTTTGTAACTGAAGGTCACATGTTTCTAGTATCTGTATGGTAAAGAGGACACAACTAGCACAGGAATGCCTGAGGACGGGAGGACAGCCCATCACTCTCTGTGCCCTCTGCCAATCCTCTGTTAATTCTTCTGCCCAGACATTTACAATCTGTCTCAGTTTTACACCCACATATCACTTGATTTCAAGGATGGTATACTCTTGACCTCCTACTGTGTAAGGCCAGAAGCCTGCAGGGTGTGCCTAAGGTTGGTTCTTCCAGCTTGATCCTTTTCACGTCATCCTTTACATGTACCGGGACTGGTGTCACCTCAGAGAGAGAGGGCATCTCTCTCTCATATTTATTGATCAAATGGTTGTTAACAACAATAAAATTCTGTATAGGGGAGTCAATGCTCAATGCACAATCATTAATCCACCCCAAGCCTAATTCTCGTCAGTCTCCAATCTTCTGAAGCATAATGAACAAGTTCTTACATGGTGAACAAATTCTTACATAGTGAATAAGTTCTTACATGGTGAACAGTACAAGGGCAGTCATCACAGAAACTTTCGGTTTTGATCACGCATTATGAACTATAAACAATCAGGTCAAATATGAATATTCGTTTCATTTTTATACTTGATTTATATGTGGATCCCACATTTCTCCTTTTATTATTATTATTATTATTATTTTTAATAAAATGCTGAAGTGGTAGGTAGATGCAAGATAAAGGTAGAAAACATAGTTCAGTGTTGTAAGAGAGCAAATGTAGATGATCAGGTGTGTGCCTGTAGACTATGTGTTAATCCAAGCTAGACAAGGGCAATAAAACAACCATGGATGCAGAAGACTTCCAGAGAGAGCTCTTTATACTCAGAAACATGACAAAAAATTAGTGTTTAAGGCCAAGAGATACATATCTAGTGTAATGAAATCAAGTCAACCTGCATCTGAAAAATTCTTTTGGAGTGACGAACATGGATAAGTACCTATAAATAAAATTTCAGTGTCAAAGCAAAGGGTACCTTTTTTTTTTTCTTTTTACTAGATATTAGATGGCTGGATAGCCAACTTCTGGGCTGGAACAGCGAGTTGGGGCTCAAATGACAGCACTTCCCAGTGTTGACTACTGAGCAGTGTGGACTTGGGCTCAAGGAGTTTCGAGATCATGTAGAGCTGAGAGCTCTGTTTTCTATTTATCTATGTCCCTTTTACTTTATGAACAGAATGATATAAGAAAAACGGGTTTTGGCATTAGGCAGGATTTGATTCCTGGCTGTCCTCCTTGGTAGCTGGGTGTTTCAGGGCAAGTCACCCAGCCTTTCTGAGCCTGAGTTTCTTCATGAATATAATGAAGCTAATGCTACTTACCTCAAGGCAGTGTTGCCACAATAATGAAATATACGATCATTGTCTATGGATGTGTAACTTAGTGGCTTAAAAAAAACAATCACTATTGTTATTCACAAGTCTAAGGTTAGTTGTGTGGTCCTATTGAACTGGGCCAGACTAGACTGATGTCGGGTAGGCTCACTCAGGCGTCTGCCATCGGCTGGCAGGTCAGCTGGGGCAGGCTGGTCTTGGATGGCCTTACTCTGGTAGCTGGCCAGCTGTTGGTTGGGATGAGAGAGTTGAGCCAGCCACATGCTTCTCGATGCTAGCATGTTGGTTTGAGCTTGTTTACATGGAGGCTGAGTAGGGTTCCTAGAGAGCTAGCCAGAGCAAGTCAAAGGTGCAGGCCCAGATCCAAAGACGCCCCCTGTTGATGGGAGGAGCTGTAAAGCCACGTGATAAAAGGATATGGATATGAAAGGGGTGGAAACTGTGGCCATGGAATCCATCACATGACCACTTTGAAAAAATCATCAGTATTTTCTAAAGCTGAGCACATGCATTCTTTTTGACCCAGTAATAGCATTCTTGATCTATACCTAAGAGATGCATTCATACGAGCTCAAAATATACGTACCAGATGTTCAGAGCAGCACCATTCAGATAGCCCCAAACTGCAAACTACCCAAATGTCCATTAGCCTGCCTATTTAGAATGGATAAATATGTTGTGGCGTTTCCACACCATAGAATACTATGTGCAATGAAAATGAACAAACTACAACTATGTGCAATAATATGGGTGAATCTCACAAGCATAATGCTGAAAAAAAAAAAGCCAGACACAGAGAAATATGTATTTTCTGGCTCTATTTACATAAACTTCAGTCTATTCTATTAGAAATCAGGACAGTGGTTACCTTTGGGATAAAAGGGATTGGAAACAGGCACAAGGCAGAGGGACCTCATAGATGCTGGTCACGTTCTGTTTTTTGAGCTGGGTGCTGATTACACAGGTGTGTTCAGTTTGTGAAAACTCACTAAGCTGTAGTCTCATGAGTTAAGCACTGTTTTGTATGCATATTTTACATCAATTAAAACATTTATGAAAGATAGAATATCTGAAAGTACCTATTCATAGCAGGCTCTCAAATATTTATCTTTCCCCTTCACATTCCCAAAGACACTATGTGTGTGATTACAATTTCCATTGTTACATGTTTAGCATAAAACAAGCAATCATTTATGTGAATGGAAACAGAACATCCAAAGATAATTAGAACAATGGGCCCATTAAAATCTTGTGCTTTGTAGTACCCATCCTGCCTGAGATATAATGTTGAATCTGGTGTAACAGCTGGGTTGAATACTGCCTGGACAGAGTGTCTCAGCTGTCTTCCATCTTTTTTTCCACCTGTTCAGATCAGCCATTTGAGGATTATATCCAATTTTCAGGTCAATAGCCTTATCTCCATTCCATTTAGCCCCACTCAAAAAAACCCATATTGGAGTATGAGATATCAAGCATAACTATTGCAGAGATAACTGTAGTCTCTCTAATTTATAGCTGGGGTGAAACTCATTCCCAACTCTGGAGATACAATGGTGAGCTACACAGATTACATCCCTATTCTAAAGGAATTTTATATCAACATAGTGATAAAGTACTTAGAACATAGCAACAGTTAACCAGGATAACCACTGCATTATGACAGTAAACTAACAACTGCTAGTTCAGAACATAGCACCAATACAGACTGTTAATCTGGAGAGGGCTGGGTATTGCTGAGGCAAAGGTACTCCAAATTCAGAGGCATAAAACAATGAAGGTCTGTTTCTCACTTTCACTGCGTGCGCATCAAGGGAATTTTACTCTTCTTTACTCTCAGCCTGGTACCAACGTCCATCTGAAGCATTTCTTATCATCATGGTATAAGGATAGAAAACATGACAAAGCACACACTCTCTTAAAACTTCCACCCTAAAGTGACACATGTCATTGCTGCTCACATTTCACAGGCCAAAGCTAGTTGTGTGGCTACACCTAACTTCCGGTGGATAGTGAACTTTAAAACTATCCCGTGTTCAGAAGAAGAGAGAGCCCAACTATTGGGGAACAATGTTAATGACTACCATATTTCATTGATTTGCAGGTCTTTAAATAGTTTTCTTTCATTCTTGGTTATAGAGTATACTTTGATCCCTACTCTTCCTACCAAAAATATATCTTAGATAATCACAAGAAAAATGAGAACTTGAACATGAATTAGTGTAAATCTACCTGTCATAAGATTTTAGAGTTGGAAGAGGCCTTCCATAGCTTCTAGTTCAACCCCCTTATATTAAAGTTAGGGAGACTATAACTCAGAGGTGACCTGCTTCAAGTCAAAGAGCTATGTATGGTAAAACCAGAACTTGAACTGAGTTTAATGCTTTTAATTCAAAGTGTCAGCATTGTATATAAAGAAAATAAATGGCATATTGCAATAGCATTTTAAGCACTTATAATTTTGGCCAACATTCTGTCTTTGTTCATTCAATCAATACTTATTCAGCACTTATAGGCAATGAACTAGATATTGTAGGAAATAAAAGATGAAATAGCCACAGGATCTATACTCAAAGAGACAGTGTGGCAGAATGAATCAAGTAATGGGATTAAGTATGGTAAGAGTTACAAAGGGAATAGCAAAGATCATTTTTGCCCTCTACAAATTAACTGTTAATGATAGCTGGTTAAGAATTGATTTGCATCAGCTAACTGGTCTTGAAA
Source organism: Manis javanica (assembly GCF_040802235.1). Taxonomy (NCBI): domain Eukaryota; kingdom Metazoa; phylum Chordata; class Mammalia; order Pholidota; family Manidae; genus Manis; species Manis javanica. Next base: position 8,810,172 of record NC_133174.1, read on the forward strand.
AGGGTGACAAGAATGCACAGTGAAGAAAGGACAGCCTCTTCAATAAATGGTGGAAAACTGGATATGCACCTGCAAAAGAATGAAATTGGGCCTTTATTTTATGTCATACACAGCAATCAACTCAAAATGGGTTGTAGATTTGAAGACCTAAAAAGTAAAACCCCTAGAAGAAAGCATAGAGGAAAATCTTCATGACATTGGCCTTGGTAAAGATTTCGTAGCTATGACACCAAAAGCACAGGCGACAAAACCAAAAGTAAATAAGTGCGACTATGTCAAATAAAAAGCTTCTGCACAGTAAGGGAAACAGCAGAGTGAGAAGGCAACCTAAGAATGGGAGAAAATATTTGCAAATCATACAGCTGATAAGGGCTTAGTCCTCAAGATATAAGGAATTCCTACAAGGCAGTAGTAAAAAACTAACTCAATTTAAAAAATGGGCTAAGGACTTGAATAGACATTTATCCAAAGAAGACATACAAATGGTCAACAGGTATATTTTTAAAATGCTCAATTTCACTAATCACTGGGAAAACACAAATCAAAACCACAGAGCAATATCACTTCATACCTGTTAGGATGGCTACGATCAAAAAAAAAGAAAAGACAACAAGTGCTGGCAAGGACGTGGAGAAACTGGAACTCATGCACGCCATTGGTGGGAATGGGAAATGATGCAGCTGCTATGGAAACCAGTATGGAGGTTCCTCAAAAGATTAAACATAGAACTACCATGTGACTCAGCAATCCCACTTGTGAGTATTTATCCAAAAGAATTGAAATCAGGATCTCAAAGAGATATTAATATTTCTATGTTCACTGCAGCACTATTCACAATAGCCAAAATGTATAAACAACCTATATGTTTATCAACAGATGAATGAATTAAAAAAATGTAGTACATACATACAATGAAATACTATTCAGCCTTCAAAAAGAAGGAAATGCTGCAATATGCAACAACATGGATGAACACTGAGGACATTTGAAGTGAAATAAGCCAGTCATGGAAAAACAAATACTGGATGATTCCACTTACACAAGGTATTTAAAATGGTCAAATTCATAGAATCAAGTCGGTGGGGTGGTTGTTACCAGGGGCTTGGGGAGGGAGAAAATGAGGAGTTACTAATCAACCAGCTTAAAGTTTCATTAAAGCAAGATGAATAAGCTCTAGAGATTTGCTGTACCACACTGTGCCTATAGTCAACAATAATGTATTATACCCTAAAAATGTTGTTAAGGAAGAGGGTAGATTTCATATTAAGTTCTTACCACAATAAAATAAAAAGAAATAATTGCATGAAATCTAGAAATATTAGCTAGTATCAGTTGATTCCTTTCTGTGTACTACACAGTTTTGAGGACTTCCTAGTTCCTTTTTTTCAGAATGATTTATGAAGAACTGGCATATTTATTATATTGATCTTCTACCCATTTATTCAGGCCTTCTTTTATTCCACTCTGATATTTTGTAATTTCATCCAAAAAGGGTTTGCACATGCACTGCTAAATTAATTCCTAGGCATTTTCCAGTATTTTGTTGTTGTTGATTAAAATATTTATATACACACTCTAATTGGATGTTGCTGATGTGTAGGAGATACATTGATACATTGAACTTGGTGTGGTGATTCTGTACCAGCAATCTTGCTGAATTCTCTTACTTGCTCTAATAATGGCTTGTCGATCATTCTGGATTTTTCAAGATCAGATCATCTACAAATTGGGATCAGTAATCTCTTTCTTTTTAATCTTCATTCCTCCTTTATTCCCTTTTTCTAGTATTATTTCGTTGGCTAGGGTCTCCATTAAATATTCAATGATAGTGGGGAGAATAGGGTAACCTGTTTTTTTCTTAACTTTAATGGGTAATTCTTAAGGTTTTACCATTAAATATGATATAATAAAGGTTTTAAAAATAATATTTTTGATGTTAATGAAGGTCCTTTTTCTTTCAAGTCTTCTAAGAATTTTGTCTTGAATGAAGGTGTTGACTCTTATCAAGTGTTTTCTTTTTGTTTCTATCGATACAGCCAAATGACTTTTCTCCTGTAAGTTATTTATGTAGTAGGTTACATCAGTGAATTTTTCTGATGTTTTATCAGTCTTGCAAACAAACTACTAAATTTGATGTATTAATTAACAAACATCCATTGGATTTTATTTACTAGTATTGTATTTACAGTTCTTTTAAAAAATCTATGTATATCCATAATTCCTTTTTTTTTGGTAGTTTTTGGCTGGTTTTGATATTAAGTTCGTACTAACTGTAAAATGAGTTTGACAGCTTTCTCTTCTTACTAGCATCTGAAACAGTAACACGCACACACACAAATGTCTGGAAAGTTTTTATGGGCTACTCAGTCACTGTGCACATGTAATTGCACGGGAGCCTGGAAAACAGTCCAGTCGTGTGCCCAGTAAGAGTAGGACACAGATATGAATTAGCACTAGTAGCCTGCTACAGTAATTTATATTGTTACAGAAAATTTCCATTGCATCTACATTTTTATGTTTATTGCCATAAATTTGTTCACTGAATTCTTTATGATTTTTATGAATCTTTATTATACCTTTGGTTATGTGGTTATAATAGTGTTTGTTGGTATATCTTCTCTTTATCTACCCACTCATCTGTCTTGCTAGAGGCTTGTTTAATATTAACTTCTTTCATAAAGCTAGGTTTTTGTTCAATTGAATCTTTCTGTTGTTTCCTCATTTTCTGTTTTCTGAACTTCTGTGCTATTTTTATGTTTTTCCTTTTATTTTCTTGTGTTTATTGTTTATTTTCTAGCTTCTGGAGCTCTTCTGTTGATTTTGAATCCTCAGTGTTTCAAAAAGTTCTCTTTTTTTCATAAATCCCACCATACTATTTTCCCCATTTGTATCACTAGTGGTACTAAAGAGAGCTCCCAACCTGTCATAACAGAGATTTATGCTTGCCTAACCCAAGGCAGATATACTAGGGGGTGATCTGGGGTAGTAGTAAAAGGAAGAGGCCAGTGGTTCCCAGACAAATTTACTGCATCCTAATCCCAGAACTTTTTCAGCCTAGATAGCTAAACCAGTAAAATTAAACCAGAAATTAGAAGTCCCCCAAAGCATACAATCTTAGTTCTATCATGCAGTTCCTTCTACCATACTGAACAGGAGCATTACCCAAGGCACTCAGTTCCTAGCCATTATTTCTTCTTGTTCTTTATCAACATAGAACAACTGCACATGGGCATCTCCATTATACTTTAGTTCCTCTGTCTCCAACTAGGTCTGCATAGGTCCACATAGACAGACATTTAGAAAAAGGGTTTAAATTGTTTGGCCAAAAGCACAAGATACAAAAAGAACACATTCAACACCTCTTGTTGTATTGAAATATACAAGTGTGTTTAATTGTTACCTAGAGAAGAAGGTGGGGCAATTGAAAGATACAGCACAAATGTGGCCTTAGTCTTTAAGGATTCATGGAAGACTGGAAGATGATAGTATGTATGTTGACTGAGTACATAGGAATGAATTCCTAATTTGAGGTTGGGTGTGCTTTGTGAGATCCTTGGTAGTAGAGGTCATAGTCTTTCTCATATTTGCATTTATCTATAGTGGTCTTGGCTCTTAGAAAATTCTCTGAGTGTTATTTGTGGTTGATTTAAGAAATTAGAACTGAGGAACTAGAAGCATCAGTGTGGCCAACTCTGAAACAGCTTGGAAGGTTAATTCACATGGCTAGAACTTTGATATCACAGATCTGGAGGGAGTTACACATGTTAGACTGGAAGGAAATCTATGAATGGTAGGGTCCAGCCCCTTCACAAGTGAGGAAAGTGCCTCTCATAAATATAAAGCATGGTTCTCATGGTACCTGGAATACACTGATTAAATGAATAATTATGGATGAATTCAGGCCTTTTGGGCCATTTTTATGGTTATATTAATTTTGTGTATACCCAGACTTTGATGTATTTTTGGAAATCTTAATCTAGGTCAGGAGATGGCAGACGAGGCTCTATGGGCTAAATCCAACTGGACACTTGTTTTTGTAAATAAAATTTTACTAGAACACAACCATGCCCATACATACCGTCTATGGCTACTTTCACCCAGCAATGGCGGAGTTGAATAGTGGCAGAAACTGTATGGCCTACAAAGATTTAAAATATTTACCATCTGGTCCTTTACAGAAAAGGCTTGCTGACCCCTGCTCTAGATAGTTGTATTATCTAAGATATATATTTTTTCTCATAGCTGATGGAGAGGTCCTGTATTTATTGCTTTCTTGGGGCTCAATTTAACTTGACATTTGATTATAATTTAAGAGAATGACACCACATGTTAATTTTGATACACACAGGCATTGATGTAAAACTTTAAGAGCCCCTGAGGTAACTGGAAAGAAGAAAACATTCTTTCATGGATTGGGGCTTGTTTTCCTCTGGGTGAGTGTGATGGATATTGGGAAATGGGATGAACCAGCAAAAGTCATTATGAAAGTAATTTCCAGCGATCCTGTAACATTTAGAGTTGGTTTCCTCAAGAGCTGCATTGCCTCGATGCATCTTTAGATGCTGCTCATTGAGCCAGCTCGCCCTTGTAGAAGGCAATGGAATTTGCCCTTCTTAACACAGCTCTCCGCAACTGGGGAAGCAAAGCTTGTTAGGGGTGAAAGCTCCTGGGAAGGTTTACATGTAACCCAGTGGCAGAGATGCCGCTTGGAGGAAAGAGGACAGGAAGTTCAAGACCACAGCCAGTTTAAAATGCTGCCTCATTAGTAGCAATTAGCACTCAGTCATGCCTGGGAGACTGTCCCCATAAAGCAGGTCAAATCAATTACTGCCTGCCCCTTAGACAAAGGAGAAGGCCATTGCAGATTGCTATGGCTAGTTCTGGGCTTTGTGTCTAAGACCAGGAACAAATCTGATTACACTTTAAAACCTTCTCCCCAGAGGAGGGCTTCTCTCATTTCTTATGCTCTGTGTGCACAAAGAAATATTGCTTATGTCAAAAAAGGCCCAGTAATGTCTTCGAGGTTTTGGCTACAGGGGAACTGGGGCAAACTTCAAGGATGCTAGAAATGTTGTGACTCTCTGGATGGATGCAGGGACCTGGAGGGGTTTGCTTATGGTGAGAGAGACTGAAAGATAAGGAAGTTTGCATGTGACGTGCATGCTAATTCCTCTCGCTGACATATGTATAAACCAGCTCTTAAGAAAATCAAAGAATTGATTGTATTCCTGCTAATGGCTAAGCTGGTGACAGTGTTTCTGTCTTTTCAGGAGGTGATGGAGAAGGGTCAGCCAAGGTGCTTTATGAGCTTCTGGGAAAAATGAAATGTAAGGGCTGGACAGGGCCCTGGTGTGGATTCTTAACAGCTGGTGAATGTGCCCACAGGCACTTTCTGTCCTCCTGCACCGCTAGAGCCCAGAGAATAATAGCAAAGCAGATTCTTTGGGAAAGAGTTGGAGATTTCTGCTTTTTACGTAACATTTTGTGTCAATAACAGTTTGGATAATTTTCTCTTGGTGTTCATAATAAAGTGCTCTCAATTAATACTACTCTGCATTTATACAGTTCATTTTATCTGATGCTAAATACATTTTGCAAGTGCCAGGAGCTGCTATTCTGTAGAGCAGCTATGTCCCAGATCATATAAAGCTTCGTGCCACCTGCCCTCTGTCATCAATGGAGAAGACTCCCTCAGCCCTTCCCCAAAGCGCCCCTCAGCGGTAGTCATTACTTGTGTCACCAAGCTAGGTTGCAGAGCAGTGGTAAACTCATAGGCACCTCAAGGTGAGGCTGGATTCCATATCTGCCTCCTCCAAAAAGCCTACTATCCCAGAATAAACCCCGGGTTCTTGCTATGCTAACTGAGCTTTATGACAAGTCCCTTCTTCTGGGCCAGATTGCTGTCCGTAAGCCTCTTCAATGCTGAAACTCATTGGCAGAAAGCTTAGAGAGGCATTTCTCAAAATATCTGAGACTACCTGCATGCCAGTCACTTAGGGTGCTTGTTAAGAGGCAGATGACCAGGCTCCTGAAGGTAGGGTATTCACATAATCCTTACACCCACCAAAGGCTGACAAGTGCTCGCTTGACTTCCTCCTGGCATGAAGTTTCACTCATGGTTAGTAATACTGGGAGTTTGAAACTTGGTATGTGCTGTGTGAGATACCCTAATTCGTGGTTTCCCTGTCCCTGCTACTAAGCATGCCCCTTTCTCTGATTTCACCTTTTCTTTGGCCATAATGGAGGAGTTGCCAGCCTTGGTGAGGGCTTGGGGCAGCCAAGAGCCCAGAGGCATTCTTAAGGCTCTAGTTTCATCACAAGTCACGGAGGTCCCCACGGGAAGGAGAACAGGGATGGAGAAAGCCAAGGCTGGGGTCACAGGCCAGAGTGCCGTCCGGAAGCCAGTCTGTTAAGTCCAGATGCCAGCATCCAGAATGCAGGGTTATGAAGATAACTCTAAGCTTTTCTACCAGGCTCCCTAAATGAAGACTTCACAACATGGACAGGCCCAGATGCATCCATCAGTCCGGTTTGCTCATGGCCCTGTGTACCCTGCCACCACTGTCCTGTCAGCACCCTGGACAGCTTTGATAACTGCCTCGTTACCTGTTCATCCACACAGCCTTTCATCCACTCACCCATCATGTATTTTGATGGCCCACTATGTCAAAGGCACGGAGCTCCAAGCCAAGGACTCAAAGATGCAGAGACGGGGTTCCTGTACTTGAAGGACGTCAGATGGGTGTCTGAGTAACCAAGGAAATGTGTAACTGCTCCTTTGGGCACCTTTACTTTCCTTCCATTCCAGACATTTCTGAGTGTACTCCCAATTGGAATCTCCCCATCCATCAGAACAGCCCATATGTATGACCTTGAATCTACACTGTACCTCCTCACATCTGTATCAGCCGCATGCCTAACTCTCTCTCACCGATTCTCCAACTTCATGCTGGTGTTTCTTCTCTCCTCTTTCTTTCTTTGTCATTAATGATCTGGACCTTGCTTGTCCTTTTACCAATTTGCACTCTGGGTGCACCCTTTCAACGCTTCCTTCTTGATCTTTAGAATGTCCTTTCTCCTTGAACTTATGTGGACTTGGTCAGGTCAATTTAAGCTCCTGGGTTCCATTTTCATTTGTTTTCTGCATTCATGTGCAGTGGTCACTGGAAGAAAAAGTCATGAAAATGGAATGGCTGGGACTGCTCCCAATCCATCCGCTGTGGCCTCTGCTTGGCCCTGGTGATGGCTCTGCTGTTCCTTCACCAGCATTTCCTCTTGTGCTCTGGCAGACATTTTCTCCACCCTGCAAGTCCTCAGTCTCAGTCCTGTCTCCCTCCCCCTGAGCAGGTGAGCTTGTCTCTTACATTTTGTAGAAGCCGGAAGATTCAGCAAACCTTTCTATTCCCCCTCTTCCAGGTCATTATGTCCTTCTCACTGCCCCAAATTTATATTTCAAGGTAACTCACCATTTTTGTCTCAAGAATTCCTCTCATCGTTTCAAGGTTAACTCTTGCATCTGGATTCAACGAAAGAAAATTTCATGATCAAATAATTTTTGGAAGTCTACTATATTAAACTTCTCCTTTTGTGGATTTACATGGTATGTTAGCATATTAAAAGCTTTGAGAAGTTGTACAGTAATAAAAAATTAACTTTGTTTAGATTAATATTTCTCATTAACTATAGAACCCTTTCTTTGAGCAATACTGATTGATACTCTGGATAACTCATTTTGGAAAACGTTACTTGAACACCTAGAAGGTTGAGAACTTATTTTAATAATCTTTTCATCCTGTCTCCCAGTATAAACCTCTTTCCCTATGTCATGGTGTATTTTTGAAAATAGTTAATCTTCAACTAATGTTTGCTGAATGAGGACATGAATGCATTTATCCATTCAATAATGAGTATTTGTTGAGCAATTACTGTGTTCTAGGCACTGGAGATACAATGATGAATAAGACACAAAATATCTCGCCCTCATAGAGTTTCCTTTTAGTGGAGGATGCTGACTATAAGGAGACAGATGAATATAGGCAGATGAATAATATCAGGTGATAACAGAATGCTTTGAAGAAAAGTAAACCAAGGAAATAGTGTAGAGAAGGACTTGAATACTATTTAGGGGCAGTCAAGAAAGACCTCTTTATCATGGTGACATTTGAGCCAAGACTTGAATGAAGTAGAGGAGAAAGATATTTGAATATTTATAGACAGAGGAATTTGGATAGAGGGAAAAACAAGAGTGGTGGCTTTAAAATATGCCACAAATTCTTTGATATCCTCTTCTCAAGAGATGGAACTTACTTCCCATCCCCATGAACATGGGTTGACCTAGTGACTTACTTCTTACAGAATTTACGGCCAAGTGATGGCGTGTGATTTCTGAGACTAGGTCATAAATGGCATGGCAGCTTCCACCTCAACTTCCCTCTATGATCACTTGCTGTGGATAAAACCAACTGCCATGTCGTAAGGACACTCAAGCAGTCCAGTGCTAATATTTCTTCCATTCTCATCTGGCTTGATTTATGCATAATCCTGAGCAAACTGAGGTTATTCAGGCCTTCCAAACTCCACTTGGTTGGCACAATCTCTTTGTTGAGCCTACTTCAACCTGTGAAATAGAATCACCCAAAATCCAAAGTCCTTTCAAAGCTAAAGAGATAAATCTGTGTAGTGTTGGCAGAATCTGAATTGAAGGGTAAGCAAACAGCAGCAAGGGATTATAAGTTCCTGCTTGCTTCAACCATAAACCAATTTATCCACAGTGAGAAAGCATTTAATAAAGGGTTTCATTGTACTGGGGGAAATGGAAAATTATACTCCATGAGAGAATGGTCTGTCAGCAGTAGCCTGGAATCAGCAGCCTAGGCACCTTCTAATAGTTTCAAAAAATCAATAACTTAAAAAAAAAATTAAATCGCTGTAAGTGGGAAGAACACTTAATTACAGGTTCTATTCCTTCATAAAATGTTCTTCATGAAGAACTAGCATAATCAGATTTGGATTCTTCCCAGCCAACATACATGTGTACTTTTCATTGTGTTAATGGGCTGAATTCTGTGTTTTCGGTGGCCTAGAAATAAAAATAAGAATAAAAGGGGGAAAAATAACAAAATTGGGGCCTACCTAGACAACAATGGGGACATCACAAATCCCAGCCTAGGCACTAAGGAAAGGATGAAAAGAAAATCAAGATTACAAATAGCAGATACAGAACATCCTGCTCCTTTTTAAGCAAGAGCAGGCGAGAATTGGCCAATGTCCAATCCTGAGAAGGCACCTAGAGATTTTTAATATATTGGTGAGAGCAGTGGGTGTTTTCAGGGACAAAATGCTAGCATGGTGCTTCTAAAAATATCCTTAATGCAATGGAAGTCATCTCTTTAGCTACTCTATTTTAATTAGATTCTCTCTTCTGTTTCTTTATTATTTGTATCTCTTTCTTTTAATTTTTCTCATCCTCTCGCTGTCCTGGGGGCTCTTCCACGTTAACACAGGCAGTGATGCTCAGTGGTACTGCCAGGCTGCCAAGCTAATGCCACTTCTCTCCCCTGGAGCCCAGTTTACACCAGCCCCCTGCTCTGATTCATGATCTAGGAAATACCCTCTGTTCAGGTATGACAGAATTTACCCCACACAGATGCTGGCCACAACTTAAAGACCCCCCACCTTCCCTATTCTGCATCAATCATTTTCTGAAGCTATGGGCCTGAAGATAAAGTAATATACAACCTTCAAACTTACAAAACTTCTTTATCTTACACACGAGCAGGGTCAGTTTAAAAGTCACCTTGCCATGCTATAAGGCAATGTAAGAGCATACATGGTGGGAAGCCATCCCTTTCTTTGGTTGCTGTGCAAAGTGATGTGACTCTGTGACATGTGGTGTGAGAAGCAGCCCAGGAGGCTGGTACAGGTTCAGCACACTCAGTAAGTAACTTCAGACGCACTCGGGCAGTTTTCTATAGAGTCAAATGGTATCGTAGATGAGCCAAGGAACATGGGTTGAGTGTCTATCTTGCCGTATATAAAGCTGTGCCATTATCAGCTGGAGACAGCATACAGGACACGGCAGCTAACCCCTGTCACTAGCTCAGCACTGTTCATTCCCGAAGATGTGCTTAATCTCACAAGAGGCAGGCCCAATGCTCTCGTCTTATTTTACTATTTTAGAGGCAGTCTTCCCAGCCTAGAAGCCCAGAAGTAGGCTTGCAGGGAAGTGCCAGGATGAACAGATCACAAAATGAGTCCGAGAAGGAATACTCATAGGAACGAAGATTCCAGCTCGGAAAAGAGCAACCTTATAACATGGGAGGGCTTATTTTTCTTACCTACAAGTATCAACGAAAGCTGCTTGAATGGTAGTGAAGGATTGCTTCATGTGGTGGAGACGTGCTCTGAACATGTCTACACTTGGTGGCTGGGAAAGGGCCCTGTTTGGCAGCAAAGCTTACCTCTTGGCAAATGGTCAGAGGAGACCTGTCTTGGCCTGGAGCTTCCTTCTGTCCTCAATCTTCTGCAGCCCCCATAGTTTTGCTATTTTGGGGTTGAGTTGGGATCAGTCTCTTGCTTTTGTATGTCCCCTGAAATCATTATTTATAGCATTAAAAAGGAATAATCTTTGGTGATGACATTAAGTGATGAGATTTTGATTTTCATTACTGACACTTCTCTGTCAGTCTTTCCTAGGAGATTCCCAAAGAGAGAGAGCATGCACCTCTTACTCGGTGACTCCCCCAAAGACAGCAATCTGGGTGAGGGGTCACCATCACTAACTAAGTGCCCTTGAAGTCTGTCAAAACTAGATTAGACAGACTTGTAAGGAAGTGATAAAATGGAATCTCTCTGACTGAAATATTGGCAACTTTCAATTACCACGGACCCCCTGGAAAGGAAAGGGCTCACCTTCCCAAAGCACAGGCCAATGGGAGGGAATCCAGTTGGTATGGAAGATTTTTGTTTAATTAAGGGAAGAGAGCATACATTCAGGAACAGGGTCATACTCGTGAAAGTCAGAGGAAGAAGGAAATATGAAAAGTATTGGCCCTTCCAAGAAATCATACTTGATAAAATTCCGAGCATGCCATCGGACACAAATCTATTTTAGACACCTTCCGTGATTCTATGTAGGTAGTTGGCTCTGTAGCCAGCCTTGCCATTGGTAAAGCCCATGTGCTGCTCGCCTTCCTTCCCCTCATCAAACCCCATCAGACACACACCCCTTGGATCAGGGCTTAGGGTGACCAACTTGACCAAGTCTGCCCTGGTCTTGTATCCCAGGAAACCCCCTCAGTTCTGGGCAAACTGGGATGACTGGTCTCCCTACTTGGCTGTATAATGGAATCATCTGGGAGCTTTGAAAAATCTTGATGCTCATGCCACACTCCAGACCAACCACATCAGAAACTCTGTGGGTGCTTCCCAGGTGCTTCCAACGTGCAGTCAAGGGTGAGGACCAGAAGCTGGGGAGTGTTAACTTTTGTGCTGAAGCCAGAGCCTCCAAAGGTAAAATGATACACACATATTCCTCTTTCATATTTTATGTGTGATAAATGGTGCCTGCATTTTGACTAGATTAAGTTTATCAGAAACATTTCTTTAGTCCCCATGACTGAAGACCATTTTGTATGACCAACCATTCCTTGAAGGAACACAGATTGTAAAACTGTGTAGCTCCCAAACAGCAAGGGAACTTAGTACAGAGCTTTGGAATGACCCCCTCCCTGCCTGCTCTTTTCTTTTAGCTCACTGAGATGGGAGACTAGAAGCAGGCATTTGGAGCTTCTCATTTCAAGTCTGGGTCACATTCATAGGGATCACAGCAGCATGCTGCCTTTGTCTGTCTTTGGGGCTGTCACCAGTAAAAAATGTCACCCACCCCATTGGGCTGCCTCATTTTTTTAGGGCTTGTTCACCTACATTTTTCCTGAAAAAAAAAATCTCCAAAAGAAGATAATGATATAGTACCCCTTAACAGCAAGGAGGACAGGTGTATAGGTGTCCTCAGAAACTCTATAGCCCTTTCCTTTCCTGCCTTTTAATGAGGAGCAGATAGGTCATTTTGGAATACCCGTCATCTGAAAAGCTCACCCATCGTGAAGGGCTAAGATTCGGATGGGTTGATGTCCCAAGGCCATTTGCCTGTAGAGGGCAGTGCTTCCCATTCATTTCTACAACAAAGGGTTGAGGCTCTTGATGCCAGGGACTATGCCACTGCCTGTGAGTAGACTGGTGAGCAAGACATTGTATGGTCCCTGACTTCATGGAGGTGACCATCTGATGGACCTCTCATGACGGCATTTATAGAGAAATTTTTGAGACATCTTCTATTTCCTTATATCACGGTATAGAGGGGAGCAAATACTCTGCTGACTGTAACCCTGGCCCTATAGTTCTCTTGAACACAAGCTGAGTGATATTTATCTAAGTATATTTGTATGCACACACACAACCATGTTTGAACATTACTTAATTTGCAGGCTAAATACTTACTGAAAGGCTTATTACAACCCAAGCACTACTTGGACCAGGAAAAATGACTTTTAAGACAAAGAAGGACATCTTATTTTAAAAATTACTACCAATGCCTTCACCTCTTATTCTCTTGCTTTTCTATCACTCTGGTATTTAGTTGAGCTTGTAGAAAAAAGAATCATAGAGGCCCCTGCCTATATTTGTTTTCACAAAGCATTGAACCTCTGGCAATCGGCACACTCCGGGCAGTTTGACTCAAGAGATGGTTGATAAGCTTTTGAAGAAAACAAATCTTAGTGGGTTACAGAAGGAAAAAATGACAGACTGAAGCCTCGAGAGAGCAGCATGGCGCAGCGAGGGCTGGCTGTGGCCCACTGTACTGGTGGTGCTCCAGCCGCAAGGATTAATGCTTTCAGGAGTCACTCGCGGTCATCGTTTGGTGGGATTATTGCTTGGCATTTCAAGACGCTCTCTACTGACAGAATTGCATAAATTGTATTTTTTCCTTCTTTCCTCTGGATTGTTTGTTTTGATTAATCCTTAAGAAGATGAAGTTTTACTAAACACATTTTTTTGTATGTTGTTCTTGATTTTAGCTCTCAGCATGAATGCTATCTGAAATCATAGCACTTAAGATAGATTATATTGTGTTACTAAGGAGAAAATTCTTAATAAAACAGAAATCATTTGGGAGAAGAAAAATAGTCTTTTGGCTGTTTTAGAACTTTAATAATTTCATCTGTCTATCATCTATCTATCAGTCCACTTTATTTCTTGTAGTGTCTATACCTTTGAGCTTAAATAACCAGGAATTATGTAGGAACATGAGGGTTACAAAGCTGAATAACTTTCTTCCCTACTCCCCTTTTTTATCTAGTCCAGTGTTTTATCTAATAATGGGCAGATCTGTTTTGGCGATGTGACTTGAAGGCAGTTCCTGACATTTAGGATGGCCCCAAAGCAGGCAGGGACAGCCCAAGTGCTCCCTGCTAAAGTAAACAAATGCACTGGTGTCTGGGACAGCTCTCATGGGCCCCTCTGGATGGTGCTGGTCAATGAAACCATCATCACTCATTAGCTGTTCTGTGCAAGGCCCTCACCAAGAGTATTTTAAGGGATGGATGAATAATAGTTCCAATTTCTAAAAACAGCCTAAGACGCAGTTGGAGACAAATGGATAGTAGAGGGGACAGGCAGGGCTGCAGCCAGAGTCAGTCAGGGGAGCCTGCGTGACACAGAAGGAGGTACACAGGACCTGCGGAGCTAAGGAGGGGGCTGATAGGTGGAGAGGGGCTGGGAGGGCATTCTAATTTGAGCACACAGTTGCCAGGGAAAGGTTGAGAACCAGAGTTTCCCCTGGGCCCTGTGGCTGGCACCCTAACAACTGGCACCATCCTGCACTGAAATGACAGGAACCGGCTCCTTCCCTCTGTCAGGGGTCAGCAAACATCTTCTGTAAAAGGCCAGGGAGTCGGTATTTCCACCTTTGTGGGCCACACAGTCTCTGTTGCAACTACTCAATCTGCTCTTTAAGTGCCAGCAATAGGCACCATGTAAATGAGCGGGCATGGCTGTATTCCAGTAAAACTTTACTTACAAAAACAGGTGGCAAGCCAGATTTGGCCTGGGGGCTGTCATCTGCTGACCCATTCTCTATGCTAAAAATCCAGTGTTTAATTGCCCCGTTTTCTTTGTATTCAATGGTAGTAAAGCACCCATTTTGTAAAAGGAAACTAAGAAATGAAAATAAACTAGCACATACATATCAGCTTCAAAGATGAATGTTAGAGAACAAATCATGGACCCAACAGAAGCCACAGATGAGCTTGTCTCTGGTTCACTTGTCCCTTTCTCGGCCCTGACTCCATCTTAACAAACTCCAGTTTGCAGCTTATTTACAAGGATGAAATGACCTGGTACAGTTTTGGTTCAGTGAATGGATAGAAGTTATCTGATCTCCTCATGGTCTGTCTGACCTTCATCTTTTGGACATGACCAGGCTGGGGTGGGATGTCCCCTAGAGTCACCAGCTCGCACCCAAGCATATACTATTGTAAACAGGCAATGAGTTCTTATTTGTTAATTCCCAAGGAGAGTAAAAGAGGCATTTCCTCAGAAGGCATGAGCCATATTCTAGGGTGACTAGGCCCATTATTTTATGTAGTGCATAAATAAGACATTATTAATGAACGTGTAGGTAGATTATATTAGAGAGAGCGTCATATCTTCAAATTTAGCATTTAGTATTTATGGAATACAGGGTACAGTGATAATTTCTGAGTCCTCAGCCCTTTAGTAAACAATAGCTCTCTCATGCATAGGAGATAGAAACCACACCAGTAATAGTAACAGAGAGGATTTAATATAAATAATAATCCTAGGCATTGGAAAACGAAAAAGGCAAAAAGGAAGCACGTATTGTGGAGATAACAGCTATAGGAAGTACTGTCACCTCTACAACCGCAGAACGGGAAAGGAGGAGGGAGACAAGAAGAGGCTGACGTTATTAAAACTTAGATGCTTGAAGAAGAGGCCCCCAGAAGTGGGACTTTGGCCTCTGGGGACACAGCAATGCTTGGTTGTCTTGGCAGTTGGTGTCTCTGAGCTCAGAGATGGGGTGCAAGGGGCTGGAACCCAGACCTCTAAGAAAGGGACTTTGCCAGTGAGTGATCTCTGCCAGGGAACACCAGAAGGCTGGTTCTGAGAGGGTCAGCAAAATTCCAAAGTGGGATCAACGGCTGCCCTCGGAATGAATTGCCACTGCCAGGATCAGGAAGCATTGCTAGGATGATGAGGACAGAAAGAAAAACAAACAGGAAGGAGCAAATTCTTTGCCTCCTCCATGCTTGAACGTTCCTCTTGCGCCCCCAAATGGCAGAGCCTAGCAGAACCGCGGGGAAGCTGAAATGTGGTTTGCAGTGTCCCCAGCTCTGCCACCACAGAGCTGAGAATGGAAGGGGGGGTTTGAAGCTGAGAGTTGAGGGCTTAACAACTGGAGAACCTTTTAAGAGTGTGCTTCTGAAAAGTCACATGTAAGTAAAGTTTTACTAAATGGAATAATTTTTTTTCACCGACTGTCAGAATAATTTCACTAGCTGTTTTATCTATATTCCTGAAAAAAAGCTGTAGATAATTTCTGCAGAACATTTTCAGTTTTCCATGTCTCTTCCCACTTGAGACCAGGGGTCAGCAAACTTTCTGTAAAGAGCCAGACAGTAAATATTTTCAGCTCTCCCTGGGCCACATAGTCTCTGTCACACTACCCAACTCTGCAGTTGCTGCAACTATTCAACGTTGCCTTTGTTGTATGAGAACAGCCGTTCATGATATGTATGTAAATGGCTGTGTTCCAATAAAACTTTATTAACAAAAGCAAGTGGCCAGTAGGATTTGGCTCATTCTTGCTCTAGTGCAGTGATTCTAAACCCTGGATGCACATTTAGATGAACCCTGGGAAGCTTTTAAAACACTGATGCCCAATGCCAACTTCCAGAGGTTATTTAATTGGTTTGAAATGGGACCTGGGGATTTGTATGTTTTAAAGGCTCCCTAAGTGATTCAAATGCACAACTGGACTTGAGAACCACTGCTTTAGATTCCCTATAATCCTTTAATCAAGTGATCATCAATAACTCTTACATGCCCTGGAGTGATTCACTATTTGAAAGAACCCCGAGGTGAATTATTTTATGAATTCTTTTTGGAAATCAGAAACATCATTTCCTCATTTATCTTTCATAAGTTCAGATTTTCATACATTAATTTTTAAATGTAGGAAGCAAGTGTACATATACAAATAAGGACCATATACATTTGTTGGTTTGGAGTCACATGATCTGTAACTGGACACTGGTGTCTTACTCATCTCTGCATGTCAGGCATCTAGTGTATGTCTGGCAGTGATGGTCAAAAAATATTTCTTGGAGGAATAAACAAACAAATGCAAAGAAGGAATTACCATAGAAGACTTAACCATTATTTAAATGAGATTGTGCCAAGGCCTAACAGACTACCTCTCAAGGCCACCACTGATAATTTGTCATGGATATAATAACCTTTATTGCCGTACACAGATGAACTGCTTTCAGGATTCTGGGAAAAGCAGGTTACATGACCCAAGAAGATCCAATAGCCATTGCACTTCCTTGGCCACATTTGTGAAATTCCATTTTTATTTATAGTCTCATATGCAGAGTCCTCACAAACCCAGTTGTGTTTTGGATGGTGCTACAGTTGCCATGGCAATGTGTTTATGGTATCCCTAGAGCTATTAGAAGGGGAAAAGGGACAGCTACAAATACTTAAGACGGTAATACTGTTTCCTTTTGTCTCACTGGGTTGCTCCAGGCACCAGGAACCATGGCTTGGGTGAAATGGGGACTGGCAACTGTGACTACGGAGGAGGGGATCACAGCCGGGTCTCGTTGAGTAAGAAGACAGCACTGCCAAAGCTTTATAGTCCAAGTCATCTCTATTACCTTACCTTGAATGTCTGACTTACCAACAAGCTTCTCCTCTTTTAGAAGCACTCAGCTATTTAGTCCCCCTTGTGAATAACAATATTTCAAAGTATATAGAGTAGTTTAGATATTTACAAATTGAAGTCAAAAGTGGGAAGAAACCATTGTAACTTCCCTTAGGAATCTTCTCCATTACAGTGACTCTGTAGGTATTATCAGACCACAGCACAACTGCCAAGTAAGGCGCCAGCATCTGTGACTATTGTATGTTGTATACACATGTACTTTTGCACAGCTACATAAAGGCTTCTAGTACCTAGAGACTTTTTTTTATTCTCCTGTGGGATTTCCACACCTCCAGTCTCTAAGCCAGTCCTGACTTTAGTTAGGAAGATGAAAGATGGACAGCTTATCACCCACTACTCATCTGTTCTCAGTCTTGATTTAACATTGGAAATACTCACGGAGCTTTCAAAATCCCTGTCGACTAGGTCCCAACCCTAGATGTTTTAATTGGTCTAGGGGGTCTGCTGGTAAGTTCCCCCACATGATTCTAATGTGTAGCCAATGCAGAGAACTTTCACTTCATGTCCTGTGCCGATAACCTGGTTTTCTAATTCAAACCATCTTGCTTTTCTCTCCATTTCAAAGGTCTCTCTATGGCTGGGGCCTTGCCCTTTCTGAAGACTAGATTGCCATCTCCGAGTGGTCTTGGGGCTGAGGCTCTCTACCTCCTCGCTGACGTTTGCTCTGTCTGCCAGCAGCGTGAGTTTGGGCCCTTGGTGGAGCGTTTGCCGGGCCTTCCTGTTAAAGTGCACTCTCTGCCTGCCCGCCAAGTGCTGCATGCTTGGCTGGGTGGCATCGAGTATTTTGCCTTTTAGCACCGCACACAGGCTATCACACTCCGCCTCGCAGCCCTTGCTACTTTCCCAGCAACTTTCGCCCCCCAGAAGACAGATAATTCATTCTAAGCACCTGCTTTTCTGAGCCTATATTTCATTATGTTGTTGATTGCTGGGCTGTAATTGATTGTGTCCAAAGACATGGAAAACCATAAATAATTTACAGAAGTCTATATATTTTATATAGAAAAATAATTTTGCTCAAAGAGCTCAGGTATTTGTAAATGATGTCAGAATTCTTCTTAGGTCTCTTGAAGGCACATGGTTTGAAAAGGAAGCAAAAGTTTTCCTCAAGTTCTTTTGAAAGAAGAAAGAGAACTCACTTGAAAGAAATACACGAGGCTCAGCTCCAAACCAAAGCAATCGGCAGTCTTACAGAGAAATTTATTTTAGTGACACCTTTCTTTTCCTTACTCTCCACACTCCTGTAGCAGAGTCAAGGCAATCTGTTCACCAGACTGTTTTTTCCTCTTCCTGGGCAGACAGGGAGATTCATTTCCCTGGCTTCTTCACAGGTGAAACTGCAGAACTGGGTTGTGTCCACTGGATTTTGGTTTAGGCTATCTAAGCCATTCCCACACCCAGTCCTTAAAGGCACCGCACAATTGTTCAGTCTCCTTTCTCCTGCTGTTGCACCCGCATGGGCCGGATGCAGCTACAAGATGGTGGGGTGTCCACCAACATGTATCCCCAAATGACATGTGGATGGGAGCCTCTCTGACCATCTAGGTTGGATTTTCAATGAAGGAGAAATAAACCTGGGTCACACCATTGGCTGTTTTGGGTCACCATGTGATAGGATAGCCCAGCTAACCAACTAATAATACATGTCACTTTTTTTTCCTTATATTTTACTTTAAGATATAATTGAGAAAACAACATAAAATTTAATGTAGAACCACTTGTTGAAGACAAATGACCAAAATCTTTTACCATAATGGGATGATAATAAGCTATGAAATATTCCTATTACCATTGGAATTTGCTATATTTATAGTATCTCCACAGGAAATGAGTAATGATCTACTGCATGTGTATGCCATACATACATGTAGCAAATTCTTACAAACACCAAACCCAGAACAGAGCTCTAGCTGCTCCATGTATGTTTCTATACATCCACAGTGTCATGATGAGGCTCTGGGATGGAACTTACCACAATGCTAATCACACCTTTCCTCTTGAAACCTTTTTTCACTTGGTTTCTAGGATACCACATACTTCAGATTTTCTGCCAGTCTCAACAGCCACTCATTCTAAGTCTCTTTCACTGCTTTTTTCTCATCTCCTGGACTCTGAAGCTCTGGCTCTTCCAGGCCTTGGTCCTTGGTTCCTTTTTCTACATAAATCCTCACTTCATCTTCTAAATTATTTTCAATGGTATAAACATTCAGTATACATCAGGAACTCCCCAATATATATCGCCAGTTTTGATTCTGCCCTGAACTTCAGATTTGTATATCCAGCCGGCTTTCTGACATCTCCATTTGAATGTCTAGCAGACATGTCAAACTTAGCAGAAGCCAAACTGAATGCACGATTTCTCCTGGAAACCTCTCCTCCTGTAGTCTGTCTTGTTTCAGTAATAGGCAATTCATTTTTTTCCAGTTGCTCAGGCTAAAATTCTGGGAGTCAGGTTTGGCTTCTCTCCCATCTCCCACATTCCCAGACTGACTGTATGCAGAAGAACCTTCCTGACGACCTATGGTGGAACCGGTTACACTCTGTCAGTGAATCCCCAATCCAACTACTCATTTCCCTACTGCTTCTCTTCAGTCTCTGTTTGGATTATTGCTTCCTAACTGCGCTACCATAATCGATTCTCAATACAAAAGCCAGAGTTCTCTTTCTAAAATGGTAAGTCATGTCATTCCTTTGTTAAAATCCTTCTCCTGGCTTCCTGTCACACTCTTGGTAAAAGCCAAAGTCCTTACAATGGCATATAAAGCCCTACAGGACGGATCCTTCATTGCCTCTCTAGCATTCAAGTCCAGCCAGATTGGCCTCCTTCCTGTCCCTTGGCATCCTCCCAACCCAAGGCCTCAAGAGGGCAGGCTGGCTGTTTCCTCTGCCTGGAACACTCCTTCCCCCAGGTATCCCCATGCTTTTGCCTTCACTTCCTCTGGGAGTTTTATGTTAAGAGGTTAACTTTACAATGAAGTCTTTCCTGACCAGCCATTTCAAAATGTACTCCCAAACCCAGCCCTCCCTATTCTATGTACAATCTTTAAATTTCTCATATCACCATTCATTGCCTGACATTTCTATTTATACTTACTTGTTCACCATCTCTCTTCCACTAAAATATAAACTGTGTGACTATTAAGATTTTTGTCTATTTTATTCACAACTATATTACCAGCACCGAGAATAGTGCTTGACACAAATTAAGTGATCAATAAATAACTATTACATGAATGATGAGTGAAGAAGGAATAGATTTTCCTCCAGGATTTAACTGGTATTGCTCTTAAACCATTTCAGACAGATGCTTAAAATATTATCTCAGGATGGCCACTCATTCAGTGGATTCCAATTAAATCCTGTTACAAACAGGATATATGCTGATGTTTAACAGCCTTCGTTGTGTGGAATTATTTCTATCTGATCTGCTGAAGTTTAAAGAGATTTCTACTCCTTGCTCAAAGTCCTTGGACAAACTGCTTCATATGATTCATATGATTAAATTATCCAAGATCAAGTCAGAAAAACAGAAACTATCTTGGTACATCAACTACGGAACAATGCAGAGAGTTGATCCTATGGTCACTGGAGGTTAGAAAGCTCAAAAAGGCAACACTGAGATCATCTAGTGATTAAAACTGTAGGAAGCGGCTGCTACTCTTGGGGTTTTGGGAGTAAAATAAAGAGATAGAGATGATCAGAATTAAGAGATTAGAAAATGTCATATAACCCAGTAATTCTACTTTTGTGTGTATAGCCAAGAGAAATGGAAACATAAGTCTACCCAAAACTTGTATAAAAGTGCTCACAAAAGAACTATTCATCATAGCCAAAAAGTAGAAACAACCCAAATATCCATCAGCTGATGAATGGCTAAACAAAATGGGATTTATCCATGCACTAGACTATTCAGCCATAGGAATGAAGTACATGCTACAACACGAATGAATTAAAAAAAATACGCTAAGAGCAAGAAGCCAGACATAAAGGCCCTAAGTTGTCCAATTTCACTTAACATGACATGCGCAAAATAGGCAAATCCATAGAGACAGTAAGGAGACTAATGGTTGCTTAGGGCTGGAGCCGGGGTGGAAAGGAACTACTAATGGGTGCTGGGCTTCTTTGGGGGATGGCGAAAATGTTCTTAAATTAGCTTCTGGTGATGGTTGCACAACTCTGGATACACTAAGAATGACTGAACGGTATACTTTAAATGAGCGAATTTAATGGTATGTGAATTATCTCCCAATAAAGCTGTCAAAAAAAAAAAAAAAGAAGCTTGGAAGAGAGGCTCTGTGGACCTAGGGCCCAGAGCACCAACGAAGGACCCTATCTGACTGCTTCTAGTACCTCCGAGGTACCATGGTAAAGCTGGTTTGGGGATGGAGAAGAAGCTGGAAGCTGGAACGAGCTGCCTTTGCTGGGATAACACTCTATCGCTGCTGAGGTGCCACTCAGAGAAAGAGCAAGGAGAAGGGTATTCTCTTTTTCTCTCCTCCAGTCTTTTACTCTGTCTAGCTCCCCTTACCATCTGAAATTCACAGGAAGCCAGCTGGCCAAGGAGAAATGTATAGTAGTGTGTGAAGATCCAGTCCTAAAGCAGAGTACAGAAGGGTAGATTCGAGTTGTCAGTGTTCTGACAACTGACAGAATCCAGACCTGTGGTCCCTCGAGATCCACGCACATTCTTTTACACAGACTTTACATTTTCACTCAACCAAAGTAACAAACTTACTATCTGCCTGACAATATACAACTCTCCTTTGGCTAAACAGGGATGCTCTCATCTTCTCTTCAAAAAGGGGAAAGACAAAGCCCCCGGCTATCATGGTAGTTATCTCTGGTTGGCAGTCACTATTTCTCTTTCTAGAAAATTTTATACTTTCTTGAGTTTAGTCATAATCACATTTGAATTTTCTGTAAGCTAAAGGCTAAATTATGACAATTTTGGCAATTTCTGCGTGAGTCTGAAATTGCTTCGAAGTAAAAAAAAAGACTAAATTTTGAAGTTAACTGCCATCAACAATACTTATATAAAATAATAAGGGAAAATGAGATGAGAGAAAGAAAGGAATTAGTATTACAGACATACACATATGTGCATATATACACTTATACGCACAGTAGGAGGCAAGAAATAAAATATAACTGAAGACTTCATTTTTGTAACCATAAATGTTCACAGTGCCATCACTGATACCTGTAACTTCTTTCTCTAATAGCCATTCCACATCCCTCTTTCCCTGAGCCAGCTGGTTGCTATTCTTTTGCTTGGTTGGGTGGGTCTGCCTGTATATTGGTTGTTTTATTTTTTTGTGGGGGGTTGCTGTTACCATGAACTTTTACTCTTGGATGTAGAAAATACCAGCATGGTTCCCAGAGAATCCTTTGGATTCCAGACATAATCTACTCTGACCCCATTGAGTAGCAGTGACTCAATTTCCCACCGGTGATCTGGATCAATCTCCACCAGGACATATCTTCACCCTTCTTTGCCTTTGGATTCAGGCGCATCAGGAGTCCCAAAGGGCCAGTGCCAGTCTCAACTAGCAATTCAATGAAATCATGCCTATGTTCCTTGCTCAGAACCAAGCCCTCCAAACCAGCAAAACCCATGTAACCGGTTTACAATCAAACATTCTGTGAGTAGGACATTAGATGCAATGGTAAGGAGACCACTCCCACTTCCATCCCTTGATTCCTGGGCCCCTGATTTCTGCCTATGGTAGCTAGACATAAATATTGGTTGCTGAATCAAAGAATATTCTACATCCTGTGAACTAGTTCCCAATCTTTCTTGTCTTATTTCTCTCTCAACTGGTCATAACTAAACATTGTCAGGCTTTCCTTCCCTCTCTTAGACCAGCTGCTTCTGGGTGATGGAGTATGTGGTAGGATCAGTGCGTTCCATGGGCATGCAGTCATCGTCTCTCTCTCTCTTTCTCTCTCTCTCTCTCTCTCTCTCTCTCTCTCTCTTGCTGTGAACTTACCTTTTGGTCAGAAGCAATGATTTGTGGGACATGATTATGGTGAATAAAGCATTCCCTGTGCCCACAGATGGTAGTGCTGGCAGAGGCGTTATCGGCAGGAAAGGCAATCAATATCCAGAAAACATGTCTGCTCAAGTGAAGAGAGAACACTATTGTGCGGGTGACAAAAGGGATCCTGTGCACTTAACGTGACACCACATGGTTGGTTGGTCCCCTGGAAGAATATTGCTATATTGGAAACTTAGTGATGGTTTCTGCCGTTAGCAGTTTAGGCCCTCAGCAGTGGCCGACACCGGATCACTGGATCAGGCACAGCTAGCTTCCAGGAAGAACTCCCTCTCCTCTCTGCCTGCTTTGCCAGTCTTGCTCTAGTGCCCCCCATTGCCAAGCCCAGATAGGAAGCTAACTGGTGAAGGAGAAATGCAGTATAACGGAGGCCCAGCCTCAGCTTCATGAAGTGGAATAGAGACTGGTGGGGTTTTTTGTGAAAGATAATAGCTTAATAACCATTTGTAGTTGGCAAATGTAATTTTCCCCTACCTGGGCAGACGAAACTGCATGCGAGGCTGAGCCTCCCCTATTTGAACTGAGAATCATGTACACATAATAGGATGAGCATGAGCTTTGCTGTCCAATCGCCATGCTGCCACAGAGCAGTTATGTGGGCAACTGGGAAAACAAAGTCACCTGGTTCCTGTGAGCCTCCATTGGCCTGTGCATGAGTGGGGAATAAAATCTATCATGCCTATGTCCTTTGCTCAGAACTGAGCCCTCAAAACCAGCAGAAGCTATGTAACTGGTTCAAAACCAAGCATTCTGTGAGTAGGACATTAGATGTAATGGTGAGGAGACCACTCCCACTTCCCTCCCTTGACTCCTGAACTAAGCCACAGACCTGTTGTGAAAATTGCATAAAATGCATGAGGTAGTATCTGTCAAAACACTTATTGCTCAATAAATATTGTTTCCTATCCCCCAAATGCTTCCAGTTGGAATCTATGACCACTTATCTTGACTATGGAATTAGTCCTTAGCTCTTAGCAGTGCTTCCCAACAGGAGTGACTTTGCCCCTCAGGATTCACTTGGAAATGTCTGGAGACATTTTTATTACGCTTGGGATGGGGCTGCTAATGGCATCTCGTGGGTCGAGGCCACGGGTGCTGCTACACAGCCTGCGATGTATGCCCCCTGCCACCACGGCAACAGAGTGCCAGGCTCCACATACCAATAGCGCAGACGTTGAGAAAGCGCCCCACGGCCAGGCCAGTGTGGTGACTTAAACGCTAAAGCCACTTTCTCAGATGGGAAGCTCAAAAGGAAGCAACTGCAAAAGTGGCTGAACTGAGTCAACTGACTCACTGCCTTGCTCCATTGCCTTGATTCAGCTCCAAGCCTTGCTCCCAAATGGGTTTGTAATGGCGCTTTCAGATTATATGGCAATGGACTAGCACAAGAACACCGAGAAGACAAACTGCTGCCAAACTGGCCAGAGACCAGCCATCTTCCTTTCTAATTTTAGAGCCGTCTGATCTTTTGCCTCATGGAGCAAGGGATGAGCCAGCCACATATTCTCTTCCCTGGGTCAAACCACAGTGACACCTAGGACAGCTTCAGCAGCAGCAAGAAGAGCCAAAATTTATGGAGTGCTCACTGGGTACCAGGGACCATGCTCAACACTTTCCACACATTATCTTATTTTGCTTCTCTTCAGGGCTTCCTTTTTTGTTTCTTCTTTCACATTCAGTCATCAGATCAGATCAGCTTGAAGTGTTAACCCTTTAAATGGTAGCGCAGGGACAGTCACAGGGGCACAGGCATTAATTATCCAAAATGGCAAGTGCCGTATCGGTATCGTGCTTCTTTCCTGGAAAACAAACTACCTGAACAGAGAAATAAATCACTGACTTTCGATCAATTTGATGCGAGGAATGCCTACGTGCGACTGAGTGACAAAAAACACCTTACAGTTTTCAATTTAGGAAATTACTTTGCTCTTGTCTGTTGGCTTCTATATTATAATAACCCCAAACAAAATCACATCACAAATCTCGCAGAGGAAAGATCAAAGGCACTGTGATTTGGGATAAGATGGAGGAATTTTCCATACATTTTCATCACTAAATATTTGATTGTTAATCAATAATAAAAGACTATTTTGGAAAATGTGACTCCACAGACCTCTACCTTGAAGAAAACAAAACTAAGGTTCAAACGCTAGAAGAGTAGCAACTCTTACCTGCATGTGCTTGGATTGCTGCTAACAGTCTCCCATGTTGAAGAAATGCTTCTCCTGTGCTGGCCAAAGCCCTGGCTTTGGGGTCAAACAGATCTTTTCTGACTTTGGGTGAGCAACGTAACTTTGAAGAGCTTCAGTAAACTGAGGATAATGAGACTTATTTTGCACAGTCTTTAGGAGGATTACAGAAAGAATACAGGCAATGTGCCTAGTATATAGTTGGTGCCCTATAATACTATTTGCGTTCTCCTTCTACAACATTAAAATGGCATTCCCGGGAGATCAAGGCAAACATCACCAGTAATGAGACATTTTGATATCATGAGCCCCCTGATATGATGCATTCTTGCCTGAAATGTGTAATTTCGGTATGATTGTTAGAAACATCAGACAAGCCCCAAATGAAGGACATTCTACAAAATATCCAATCAGTACCTTTCAAAAGTTTGAAAGACAGGGAAAAACTAGAAGACTGGAAAACTGGAAAAGACCAAAGGGGAACAATTTGTTGGAGCTAAATAAATACATTTATGACGGATGTTAATTGTATTACATTAATTCCCCAGATGGTGAAGTAGTTTCCAAAAAAGAAATCATTTTCTTCTCTAGAGACTAAAAACACTCTCTGTTTCACATGCACATACACACATATACAAATGCACATTTATCTGCAGGACAGTTTGGAAAAACATATCAAGTGCTTTAAAGTATACATACATCTTGACTCCGCTATTCCACATCTAGAAATTTATCCCAAGGAAATCATAGGACTCTTTTGTAATAGGTGCTCAATAAATATTAGTTAAATAATTGAAGGATGTAAGTGTATAAAGACAGATGTCTTTCACAGGATCATTTATCATAATAGAAAGCAGAAACAGCCTCAATCTATGTCAAGAAGGAATTGATTAAATAATGCTAGCTTCCATAGAATGGAATAGCGTTGAGCTGTTAAAAATGTTGATGTAGAGAGTCAGAATATAGTGTTAATTGAAAGAAGTTCAGGTTACAAAATCATCTCATTTTTGCTAAGAAAAATATAATTTAAATATACAAAAGGATATACATCCAAATAATTTCAGTGACTGTCTTTGGATGATGGAATTTTGCATGTATAACTTTGTTAAGATTGAAATTTCAGGCCAGACAAGAAATTATAATAGACATGAAAGTCCAAAATGAGTCAGCCACATCATCATAAGTGATTTTAAGGAAAATGAGTTCAAGATCTTGTTCCAGAACTCCTGGACCCCTCTGCCACCTCGAGCCTATACAAAGGTATCAGAGAGGGACTTTGTAAAGGAGATTGCTGAAGAAGCTACTCTGGGAGGGCTGCTGCTGGACTCCCTTCGGAGCGGGGTGGGCAGGGGCTACATTCTAGTTCCCTCCTAGTCAGGAGGCTGGGAAGGAAAAGAGCCGATAAGACTTTGACATGTATTTCCTGCTGCTGGGAGATCCCTGGACTGGAGCCCGATTCTTGCCCGAGAAAGCTTCAGAAGCCCGAGGACTGAAGTCAGACTCCTGCCCAAGAAACGCAAAAGAGGGTCCAGGGAGGCCTGAGAAACGACCTCGTTTCCAGAGCCAGGAGAGGGCTTCTGTGTTTGGATGTCCTGAGTTTGCCGTCTGTGGATGTAACACAGGCAAGCAGCAGTGTTTCCCGTGGACCACGAGGGAGAGAGGCCATGAGACAAAAGAGAGGGAGACAGAGAAAGGGATAGAGGGACGGAGGGAGAGACGAGGTATACCATGAAATGTCCAAGGTCTAAGGGAGAAATAAGATGTGTCCTGTAGTCAGGAGAACTCAGAACAGAGTAGACCAGCAGGGAAACGCTGAAGGGGATCTCGCATGTCCCAGGAGATAGCCTTAAGCATCTGTGAAGCTCACAAAGTCTGCTGATAACTGAAGGTGTTGTAAGATCAGATGTGAGCATTGTTCCCCTCTGCTCTTTTCTCGCCTCACATGCAGCCAGTCTAAAGAAGTCATAGGTATTAGTATAGCCCAGGGGTATTATGATGTGCATTTATCTAAAGAGTGACAATAGGCCAAAGCTCAAATTGAAAATCAGAAGAACCCCCCCCAAAAAAGCAAATCAGAATTGAGGCCCCACTCAGAAGCGTGGGTGTTCACAGAGTGTTGGTCCTTTTCTCATCATTTATCTCACGTTACATTAGTACAAAGGACAGGGTAAAATAGGATGACCCCTGCAGGTAGGAATGGGCATAGCACCTATCAGAGAGTGGTTGAGGCTTAGCAGGAATGTCTGACATGTACTGAAATGGAGGCTAAACACCACTTGCACTTTTATTTCATGAGAATACAGTAAAGAAGTATTCATTGCAGAGGAAATTCACATTCTATTAGAGAGCTCTAGGAAGATATGCACAAATTATTCAAATATATGAATTAGTTTTTCACCAATACTGTGCTCATTGGAGAAGAAAAGGCCTTGGGATTTAATTGTCAAGGAGATGACACATTTATTTTGGAAAGTGTGGCAATTCTTTTGTTGGGGCTACCCTTGTTTCTCTTCTCTTCTTATTTCTTTTTGGCTCATTCCACCACATTTTGACTATGTTTTCATGATGATTATGCTCTAATCAGCTTGACATTTCTTCAACAGCTGTACTAATTTCTATCCATAAAACACTCCTACTGCTTTCCAAGCAGAGCATGCCCAGGACTGTGGTGGAGCACTGATTCCTCCTGGGAAGAGTCATTCTCCACCTCTTAGACCATGGGCTCACGCGTTTGAATTGGTTTTTTATCTTTGTTGAGGGAGAAAATGGCAACTACATTTCTTTTGAGACATATTCTCACTTAAAATACTGGGAAATGCAATTCCACTAACTAATTTTAATAAAAAGATGTAACATCCTTATACTATTTTCCCTCCCCACATCCAGATCAAGCACTGGAACTGCATGGTCAGAAAGCAGGATATTCCACTCAACTGAGTGCTGTGTTAGTGGACATCACCTTCCTTCTCTAGAAGGTGGAGACAGATGCCCACTGCCTACTGAAGGCCTGTGTCTGGTAGGCTGGCTTCAATCACAACCCCCTTAACACACATGCATGCATACACACACACACACACACACACACACACACACACCTGTTCCCACCATTAAGTTCTGTGCCTATCAAGTAAGAGCTTATTGCATTTGTGTTTACACCTGTTTATATCACCTTTCTTTGTCATAGCAATTACACAAGTTAATAAGGAAGAAAATTGCTGTCTTAAGATTGGATGCTTTGGGAAAACACTCGTAAAGGCACATTTTTCAACATTGCTGTCAAAGTGTGTAGGCTTGGCTATAAAAGATGGAGGTTTGTGAAAACTAGAAGCATTCTGCTCATTGAATGAACATGCAAGCAGCTTCGAATTCTCATTCCACTTGAGACTAAAGTGAACTAGAAGCTTTAGTTAGAGTACTAAGGAAGGCCATCTGAAATCTAATCAACAGACTTCGGCTAATACGAAGTCATGGCCCTGTACGGAAAACACTAGTCAATGCGAATGTGTTGAGATGCATTGCTATTTAAAGCAGTTAATTTAAAATAATTATGATTATTTTTTATGATTCCTTACTTTAAGTGACTTTCTCTATTTAACAACTAACTTCCAGTCCTGAACGAACTGATGAGGAGAAATCCTACCCATTGACCTAGAGCAGAGGTAAACCACAGCCTATGGGGCCAAATCTAGTCCACTCCCTGTTTTCAGAGGACCCATAGGCTAAGACTATTTTTATAGTCCCTAAATGGTTGAAAAACATCAAGAGAAGAGTATTTTCAGATATGAGAAAATTAGATAAAGTTCAAATTTGCATCCATTAACAGAGTTTTAATGGCCATGCAAATTCTTTTAAAATTTTTCTGGGGTTGCTTTCAAGCTACAGTGGTAGAGTTGGGTAGTTAAGACAGAGACGGTGTAGCCCACAAAGCCAGAAGTATTTTCTATCTGGTGCTTTATTTAAAAGTCTGCCGATCTCTGCCCTAGAGCATTATTGAGAACTTTCTTTCTTACCTCCCTCTCTTTTCCTGTGGCCTGGGGGCAGGCATTTAAGGATGCGTTCACCCTCAAGGCCACCTGGATTAAGGCTGCCTTCCTGCCATCTAGGATTCACACTAGGACAAAATGCTCTTTTTGGCAATCAGACATTTTCTAGGTCAGAACTTAGCGGAAGAATCAAGAGTGACCTTATAATACACATTATTTACTCACAGGAAGGCTTTAAGTACAGAAAGCTCAGGGCACATCTTTCCCCTTCTGCTTCCTTTGGGCCAGGTTGCCTGAAAGAACCAAGCAATTCCTTTGCTTTGTTCCTGTTCTGAAGGAATGATACAGGTGAATGACCCGGAGAAAATTGATTTTTTTTTTCTGCTTGCGCATCCTGGTTTGATTTTCTTTTCCAAGTTGACACACAATTCTCCTTTCTGACTTACTAGAAGAATACTGGTATTCAGAGTTAGGTATTGGACAGCCAAATAATTGATTCAGAAAGGGAGAAAAAAGAAAAAGAAAAATCACAGTGCTCTCTCTCTTTTTTTTGGAAGGAAGCAATCAGAGACAAAAGAGAAAACAGGGAGGCTCTGGAATTACAAACTTTCCTTTGAGGCAAAGGGAATCCCTTATTGACTATTAAGAAGTGTTAGGGGACTTCATGTTTGCTCTGGTGGAAGAGGGCTGGGATAGCACAGGATAATCAGCTTCCAGTGTGACTGGAAGTTTGACTGAGGAGCCAGAGTAGAAATCTGTAGCTTAGACCGCATTCCCTCAAGGAGTGGAGAAGGCTGCAGAGGGCAGGGGAGGCACTAGGCCAGAAGGTGGTCTCAGGCCAAGCTCATCCTTGACAGTTAGGGAGCAGGACTGGTAGCAGTGCACCGGGCCTGAGGCAAGGGAGCAGGACTTTGTTCCTCTGGCAGGCAGTCCAGGCAGAGGGAGGCACTTTTGGGTGGAGAGTGAAACTCCCAGGCAAGGCCACACCCACTGCCAAGGGCAACCCTCCGAGAGAGACAGCAGTGAGCAGAGGGCATTCACGGCAGCTGCTCAGGGCCCTAGTGGGACCCATATGCTAGGCTATGGGGTTGAGGCAGCCCATCACGCAGCATGCGTAGAGTAAATGACTCTTAACCCTCTCAGCCTCAGCAGGGGTTAGGGTGTTGGGGCATGTCTTCACCTGCAGGAGAGACAGTGATGTGCTATCTTCTGTTTAGCTGTACATCAGAGCAGACCCAGAGGAGGGGAACAGAGACCCTCAAATGAAGAGTGAAGGGTACATTATTATACTGGACTGAACACTCTGATTGGAGACTGTGCTCTGAGATTTAGTGACCACAGGCTTTTTATTACCTAAGGATAAACAGAAAAGCAATTGCATTTCCCTGTTCTAATCCTGGGGCAGGGGAAAAGGGGAATTCCCGGGGGGAATTTAAGGAGGGCAACGGGAGACAAAAAGGTACTTGCTTTGTGACAGCACCCACTAGTCTTGTTGAACAGTGTATCACTTAGTGTAGAGGACATTCAAGTTATCTACCTAAACCTTGTGGCCACTGTTTCTAGAATTGATCAGAATTCTCAGATCCAAGAACATAATTTTTCATGTCTATATTCTAAAGTTTGTGCCCTAGAGTCCTCTTTTGATTTTAAAACATCAAATTTGGAAATACGTCATATAGAGAGAGGCTGAAGGAAGAACTCAGGGACCCATCTGGCTTGCTGACAGTTTTCCAGTTCCCAATTTTGATACAGAGCATAGGGAAAATGGCAGTTCCATGGCCAGGATCCTCCCCTGACCCTGGTCTGCTTAGCCCACGTGCATGAGCAATGCTCGCAGGTGCAGGCTTGCACACGTGTGAGCAGTGGGCTATCACTGACTCTGTATAAAGAGCTCTGCTCAGTGCTCTGGGGCTGCAAAGCAGAGGAGAGGCCCAGAGGCAGAGACTGGCTTGCTGCATTCTCTGTTGGGGTTCTAGTGCTTGACCTGACACTAAGAGAGTAAAGCTGGGTATACCCTTCTACCGCAATTTTCTGTTGTCATTCTCCGTTCTCACCAATCCAGAGTGAACTTGGCCCAGGCTGAAACCTTCAGGCAAGACACAGAGATACACCAGTATCCTTCTCATTAACTTTAATAAGCTTTTGTTTGGCTGGCTGGAATGGACTTCTGTAATTTAACAATCTTTTTTTAATTTTAATTTTTATTAAAGTATCATTGATATACAGTCTTATCAAGAACAACCAAAATCTTTTAACTAAGACTCATATCATGCGAGGCTCTTAGAAGCAGTGATCAGTTCCATGGGGCCTGGATGTGTTAGGCAGGAAAAGAGATATGAGTGGGGTGGAAAGAGAACAAGGTCAGTAAAGCCCCCTAGAAAGGACCAACCAGTTAACCAGTTAAAACGAGAAAGCCAGAAAAAGCTCAGAGTTAATGAGTTAATCAGTTAAAGCTCAAAAGGTCAAGAGCAACTTGGCCTTGAATGTTAGAATATTCCTCAGATAAGGAAAAGTACCTGAGCACGGCCCATGTCTTCATTGTGTCAATCAGATTGTTTGTTAAGATTTACTCTAGCCTGCTAAAAGGCCCACCTATAAACAGCATAATAAAGACAGGGAGATCCCACCTTAAAGCCAAAATTGCATTTTGAAAAAACCCAGGATGTTTAAGAAGAAAGATTCTTAACATACTCTTTAGCAAACAACAAATAAGTCTGCCCACCTTGGAGGAAGAGCAGACAGTCTTGATTGATACACTCCCAAACCAGGAAGCTGCTGTCCTGGGAGGGAACCAGAGCAGTAAATGTCTTGTGTTAAGCTAATTTTGCAGAATTACCTAGAGGACCGAATGTCTCAGCAAAGATACTTGGGACCACTTAACAAGTCCACACCCCCAGTCCTTTGTCACATACCTGAAAAATCCTTAAAAGGGGGCACCCCCAACCTTGCAGGGCCCTCCTCTCTCTCTGAGGTCACCTGCACTTTCTCTCTAAGTAACTTTAAACAAAATGTTTACTCTGTTTCATTACTGCCTCTCTGCCCTTCAACTCTTCATTGCGGGAAGGACAAGAACCGAGGAGAATACACAAGGCCTCTCCCCCAGCAGATGGAGGAAATGAGGAAAAGGAAGAATTTAAGGGTTTAGCTTAAAGCTCTGCTTTCGGGGCAGTCACACTATTTTTATTTGGTTTATCTCTACCTGTCTGGTTTTGGGGATGGAAATTATGGCCGTCCTCAGGGTATACTTCCCAAGCCGCTCTTGGGAGGTTGCCATTGTAAGAGAGTATCATTTTCCTCCTTTTCCTAGATGAGGAAAGACACCCAAAAATTCAAGTAATAGCCTGGAAGCCTAGCCTGTCTGCCTCCACTCACACTGCTCCTTCTCTCCTTCCCAGCTTCGTGGAAAAGACACAGCTTTGGGGAGAATTCACTCTGAATGTGTCTACTGTATGCATCGCAGGGTGAAGCTTCTGTTGGGAAAGATTTCAAGGGCTTTGGAGGAAGGGAATTTGTTTCTGTTCCTGTAATGCAATTAGCCTGTTGAATGCATGATGAGAATAAAACGTTTTTCTTGCTCAGTCTATCCATTTTTAAAAGCACCCAGGGAACCAAGTCTACTGACGCTGACACTAATGTGCGTGGGGAAGCTCACCAGAAATGAAAACACTAATTTATCTCAGTCTAGTTATTACTTCGGCTTCTTCCTTCCCTCTTAGTATAAATTGGTAGGAACATGAGACCCTGTCCTGACTGGAGGTTTGTTATCATTTTGCTTAATTAAATAACATTCTCTGAGGCATGGCGTTGTAATTATTTCCTCCCTTTCTTGTGCCCATTAGTTCAAATCCTCACATTTATTTATAAAACATGGTGGGTTTTTCTCCCTCCCACTGCTGCTGTCAGCATGGCAGATATTTCTTGTTCTTTGATTTTTACCATATTGGCACAGATTTTCATTAAAGCTTAGGGCAATTACATGTACAACATTTATAGGATACATCTTTTTGCTATAGACGGCAAGAATCTCATCTTGGGCAATTTTCTCTAGAAGAGATTTTTATCATGCAATTTTAAAATTCTGTAAAATGGAAAAGGAGGAAATTATTATAAAGGCTCTTTTTTTTAAACCAAGCAGCTTAAAATGAAACCAAGGTTTCATTAGCATCTTTTCCCCTTGAGTGTATGTTGATGTAAATAGTAAGCTTTCGCACTCGAAATAATAGTTTTACATACAAGGTTCACCAGAGAAACTAAGGATAATAGTATCACTATTATCTGTGGGCCTATTCACTTATAAGTCCATGAGGAGAGCAGGGTCTCCTAATTCACCCTATGTAGATATTTTATTCCACTTGAGATAAATATCTTCAGACAAATTTAACATTAAAATCTTGGGCAATGAAATTCTTTCCATTAAGTTCCTTAACTACTGTCTATTGTTTAAACTTGTCTTTTTCCACTAGACTATAAACATTCCAAGGAAAGAGATCTTTGTTTCCTTCACTGATTGACCCCAAGTTCCTAGGACCTGTGTGGCACCCAGTAGACAGTCAGTCAATAATTAAGTCTGATGAATAAATCGGGAAGATATATTCCCAGGAATTACAAACAAGCGATCGAGAAATCAGGGAAGGCAAGCTCAGAGCTTTCATAAATGTGACAGTAGAAAGTCCTTTCTCTGTTGAATTCTCTCTCTCTCACACACACACACATGCACACATATACACACCTATGGAAACACACACACACACACACACCCCTTCTCTCGAAGGCAAGACCCGTGGAATATTTTAGAGGCAGCTATTCATTTTGGAGAAATCACATTTACATTTCTCCGGTGAAATAAACATGAAAGTTTTTCTGCTCTGTAACGCGATTGTAAATGCCCACCTGTTCTAGCAATCCATGCTGGCCTGCACACCAGATGACCAAAGTGGGGAGGGATGGGCAACAAAGAACTAGAAATAGTGCTCTTATTGAGAAAGCTTGCTCACGGTGAACTGACCAGTTCTTCCAATGCCAGGTGTAATTTCCTCTATAATTGGGAGCGGCTCTCTCAGCCAATACCATTGATTATGCCTTAATACACAATGAAGGGCATCCAATAAAGACAACTGAGAGGTAACTGGGTTACAGGAAGGTGTTTGGAGTTTTTAAGTAAACTAAAGAGCTTTGGGACAGAAGGTGAAAGACCAGTGAGAGTAGATCGCTACCTATAGGGGGGTGCCTGCAAGACCGCCTGCAAAATCTTGATGAGGGGTCACCTGCAACAGGTGTTCAAAGGTCAGCCCCTTAGAACAGGGGTTGACAAACTACAGCCCACGGGCCAAATCTGGCTGGCCATCTGTTTTGGTATGGTCCTTGGGCTAAGTATGCTTTTTACATCTGTAAGCAGTTAAGATAACAAACAATATTTTGTAACACAAAAATGAAATGAAATTCAAATTTCAGTGTCCATATATGTGTAGTTTTCTTGGAACATAGCCACACTCATCTGTTTACATAATGTCTATGGCTACTTCTGTGCTCCATTGATCGAGTGGAGTATCTGTGACGGAGACCATCTAAAATATTTATTCTCTGCCTCATAGAAAAATGTTTGCCTCCTCCGGACTTGGAACTTCAGTTTCTTTGCTGTTTTCTTGTATATTAGAGATGCAATAGGGCTTCCTTCCTACAGATATATTTTCTTAATAAAATAAATCTTATAACAGTGTATTTATTATATTATAATAATATAATACATCTTACACTTTTTCTAATTTCACTGCTGCAGTTAAATGTCTATTGTCTTGCAAAGAGCTCACCATCTGAGAGCCATGTATCTGGCAACGAGTAATAAGCACTGTTTATTGATTTACATAAGATTCCAATCTTAACTGAGTTTTCCTTCAAATTGTTTTCGATTTAATAAAACTAAACTGCACCTAATAGAGAATTGAATGTCTATGTTTGGCTTGAATGTCAAAGTCGCCTTTCTCTTCCAGAATTTTATTAGAATGTCCAGGACTTTTTTTTTCTTAAGCCAGCAAGAGGTATGACCCCTTCCAAATGAATCTAAATCTTTCAGCCCATTGCTGTGGGTGCAGGAGAATGTGGAAAGCGTGCACTCCATTCTGAGAATGCAGCCATCAAACGAGTTTAGCCTTGCTTGTGGCTACAAGTGCACCTGCATATTCCCATCTCCACCAGGTTGTGAGGACACATGTGGTTTTATTAATATTGACTACAAATATGGATCTATTAATATTGATACCGAATTCCCCTGAGCCCCCAGCTTCTATCTGCTTACACAGAAATGGCCATGCCTTGCAAAGTTCCCCTTGCTGGCATTTTGGGGCCCACAGGGCTGGCTGCCTTGAAGGTGCCATTTAATCAGACTCAGCTCCAGCTTGCTGCAGTTGCCAGCCCAGTGGGGTCTCCGAGTGTGCTGGTCCAAAATCTCCTAGGAGGGCTGTGCAGGGCTGTCATTACCCCGACTGCGGCTGCCTCTGCTGCCTCAGTGCTGCTGAGCTGGAGATCTGCTGCCTCCGTGGAACTTTCCATGACCCCGTCAGCCCTGCCAGCCCTGCCAAGGTGTGTCCCTGCTGCGTCCGAAACTTCATTCTGCAGTTCACTTAATGTCAGCATCTAAGTAAGTCCCTTCAAGGTGAAAAGGAGACTCAATCTGGGGCTGTCCCACAGCGAATCTGCTTGGGAACTCAAGTGCCACAAGGGTTTAGGGAACCCACTGGCCCCACTCAGAAGAACCCATGGCTCTTCTGCCTTCCCGGCTTCATCATACCACTCGGGGGGTGACTAACCAGAGAAGCTGAAACCATTCCCCCCTCCCACCCCTGGACCACGTTCCTGAGTCGGGATGGTGGTTCCTGAGGCTACGTCCTCATCATGAATTCACTCGCAGGGCCTCAGCAGTATGCTGAGGTCATTTATACACACCGGAATCTGCATTGTGCTCAGGGTTAAACATACTTCATCCCCACTTACCAGTCCCCAAGTAAATGTGCAGATACGTGTGTGTATGTGTGTGTGTGTCTCATCTATCAAACTTTGAAATCTGACCCAGCCAGGGACCCGAGTTACAGAAAATCAAGATTTTCCATAAATGGAAGGCATGACTATGGTCTACTATGAGAACAATTATACATAATGAAATAAATTACACAAAATAAATCTTATAACTTCTTATGTAAGTCCTTTGAGAAAATTATATGGATAATAGATACTTTTTGTGCCAGGCCCTGGGGATACCCTGCCCTGATGGATCTCATATTCTAGTGGGAGAGTAATAAACAAATAAGAAATATATATAGAATTTCCAAGTTGCATCTATTTTCATAAAGCAAATGAAAGCAGGGTCAGGGGATAGTGACAGCTGGGAAAGGCTACTGTAGAGAGAATGGAGAGAGAAGGCCCTCATTAGGATGTAAT
The DNA here is from genome assembly GCF_040802235.1 of Manis javanica. Lineage (NCBI taxonomy): Eukaryota > Metazoa > Chordata > Mammalia > Pholidota > Manidae > Manis > Manis javanica. The sequence continues at coordinate 8,846,857 of NC_133174.1, forward strand.
TTTGGAGCCAAGACTTGAAGAAGGTGGCTCTCCCACACAGTGCCCTAGATACATCGAGGAAGGGCCTTTTTCTTCCCACTTCTCTGCAGGGAGATATGATGGCTGTGGGAGTCTGGACCCTTCAGAGACTGGTTGGATGGAATCCCATATTCTCTTTGGTAAATCCAGCTTATGCAGTGGTGGGGGCCCCTCTGAGGACAGGAATCTGTTTCTGCTTGTGAAATACCAACAGCGCTCTTGAAGGCTCTCACGTCCTCTGCTTCGAAATGGGAATTCTAATGAGCTATGTACTCATTACTCAGTGAACGTAATTGTTCACAAAACCGATCACTTATTCATTACTTTTTCCATCCTTTTGCCCTTTGGGCCATCCCATTCAATTATCTAATACAAAAAATTAGTTCTTGGTGTCTGCACATGGCTGTTTGGCACTATTAGGAAAAACATTACCTCATCCTTGTGAAGATGAGCACGAGGATAGAGTAACTGCTGTGACAAACCACCCCTAAATTTAATCAGGTGAACAAAGTGAAAATGAACGTCGCACTTACAAAAGAGAGTGTCATGTGCATTCTCACTCAGAGGATTCTCCGGAAGCCTCCCATCCAACTGCTGACTCAGGAACCCAGGCCCCTGCCATGTTGTGGCTCTGTCTCTTCTAAGTCTGTGGAATCCTCTCTGTTCAACCATCTAATGGAGAAAAAGGAAAGGCCACATATGTGAGGACTGTGGAGGGTCATGAAGTGGATTTACATTCTTTTATCTCACATTCTTTTGGTCCAGACTCAGGCATTTGTCTGCATCATAGACTGGAAAATGCAAGCTAGCTGGCTACCGTATAGGAAAGGGAAGTGATGTGAACAACAGGCCGTCCACTATAAATACGTGGTCTCTAAAATCACCTGGGACGCTGCCTGCCCAGCATCTTATGTCACCCCAGGCAGCTCTTTCTCTTATATCAATTATTTCAAATCTTAGTGTTTCCCAAATTTCTGGCTCTACCATATTTCTCATTATTCTTCATTAAAGTAAAATATTTTAGACATGTGAAAAAGTATAAAGAATGCAGTTCATCTATATGCCTATGGTCCACTGAGGAAATAAAATGTTGTGAAGACAGTTGAAGCTTTCTGTATACCTACCCCTGATGTTCTCTTAGGAGGCGATCCTGTTTCATCTTTAACAAAGAAAATAAAAGCTCACCACATCATAACTTCCTCAGGTCGTCTTTCCCTATGGCCTCGGAAACCCCTCTCATATTTCTGATAGTTCAAGCATCCTTTTTTTAGGGAACTGCTCCTTGATTCCTCAGACTAGGTCAAGTTTCTTTTTGATGTACTCTTATGGTTTATCATAGTTTTCTTTTACAGTACTTAAGACAGTATATTTATATTTGTGTGATTATTTGACCAACGTTGAATCTTCTCCAGTAGGTGACTTAGCCTAGTCTGTATCGCTAACCTCCACACTCCTGGCATGTAGCGCAGCACGTGACACATATCAGGTATTCAGTAAATGTTTAAGTGATTTCAAGTACCAACCATAGGCTGATAATTGCCAAACTATCTCCAACCCAAGTTGCTCTCCTGAGCTTCAGGTCTGTCTAACCAACTCTTTACTGGGAATCTCTGCTTAGGTATCTCACTGATATTTCAAATTTTACAAATCTTAAACTGTGCTTATCATCTCCTCCACACCCATCCAAAGTTCATTCTCCTCCTGAGTGTCTATCTCAGACAATGATTCTCCCACAACATTTCACTAGGCACTAGGCATCAGCTCTCCCTCATCTCTCACTTTTGATAAAGCACCAGGTGCTACTCATTCTCTCTCAGTTATGTTTCCAATCTGCTCATTTCTATACAACCGCATGGTCTCTGTTCTACTCAGGATATTATCAACTCTAGCCTGGATCACTATAAATGCCAGTTTACTGGCCTCCCTCCTTCTAGCTTTGTGTTCCTCCTAGCCATTAACCTTCATGACCCATAATATGTATAAAATGAAAGCATGATCACACATTTGCTTCAAACCCTTAGATAGTTCCCCATCACTTAATAAGGCTTATAAAACTCTGAAGGGTCCAGTTCCCACTTGGCTTTCTATCCTCACCTTTCATCCCTCTCCCTCCATACTCCATTCTCCATCCATCCTAGATCACTTCCAGTTTATTGAATGGGCTCTGCTCTCTTACACCTTCAGGTGTTCTGTATCAGTAAGTTACTGCTGCATAACAAAGCATTCCCAAAGTAGTGTCTTATAACAACAATCATTTATTCCTTCCTATGGGCCTATGGGTCACTGGGTAACTTTTCTGATTTGGGCCAGATCCATCTGATCTCCATTGGACTAGGTCATTTCCCTTTGCTCATTTAGCAGGTCAGTTGGGGGCCAGCTGATCTAGAATGATCGAATGGCCTTACCTGGCTCTCTTCCACATGGTCTCTCATTCTCTGGTAGGCAAGCCCTGGTTTATTCTCAGGGTGGTGGGGAAGAGAGGGGGAAAGAGCAGAGAGAGAGGAAGAGAAACAAAGAGAGGGAGGAAGGCAGGCAGGAAGGAGACAACAGCATGCAAGGCCTCCTGATGCCTAGGCATGAAACTGACACATGATCTTTTCTGTATTCTACTAGCCAAAGCAAGTCATATCATCCCAGATTCAACAGGTTGGAACTAAACTCCACTACTTGATGGGAGGAGCTGCAAACCCACATTGCAAAGGGCAGGTACATAAATGGGAGGAGAATCTGGGCCATTTTTGCTATCAATCTATCACATCACCTTTCACATTCCTTTTGCAAAGAATACCTGTTCCCCAGCCCTTCTCTCTAATAACTCATAAGTATCTCTCTGGTCTCAATTTAGATGTCACTTCTGGGAAGCTCTCCTAGATTCCTCTAGTTGTCTCTCACCTGGACCTCATCATTATAGCATATGTATTAAATACATGACTACTTATCTGATTCTCCAATTAGAACATAAGTCCTTGAGGTCAGAGACTATGTCTTATTTGGTCACCTCCTAGCACAATGCCTGAAAACAGCAGGGTCCATTATAGGTAAATTCAAATTTAAAATGCACAATAAAAATCAGTTAATATCAACATGTGCTTTCCCTGCTACTTAAATGTCTAAGGATAAAACAGCAGCAAATATTTCCACCAGCTTACCTTTCTTCTTTATGCCCCTTTCTGTTTTTCTTCTTCAGCAGAAGCAGAGGAGCAGGATTTGACCTTTACGGTGTTATTCTAACTCATGCAGAGCAGTCACAAAAATACAATATGAACACAAGAATAATGGGTATGAATCTACCTTATTTTCTTGGGGGGGGGAAGAAGTATTTATTTTGAGCCCTTTTTTCACTGCACTGTTCTTGTTACCCATCTGATAAGTGTTGAACTGATTTATCTATAAATTACATTTTCTCAGGGCTCAGTGATTTTCATCACTAGCCTTCTGTGTTCTGCAAAGCCTCGAGAGCTAAACCTGGTATTCATGGGGCAGCCTCTGGAGCAGTGAGGCACGAGATGACTCCAGCTTCTTTCACTTGGCTGGCTTCCTGTTCGCCATCTTATCACATTCATTTCCAAGTTGTTATTGACTTTTCTTAATCACCTCTCTCACTGTTTAATTTCCTTCCCTCTTGCTGCAGCTGCTTCCGCATGCACACCTCGCCTCACGCCCCACACACTTTCTCATGTGTTGCTGTATTGTCCTCTAAGGACATGGGAACAGACAGTTTTCTAGTCACGTTTCTTTTCTTTCCAGTCCACATATTTATTCTCTTGCAAATTATGATTTTAATTACACAGGTGATCCAACAGTAAAAGCTAGTCCCATCCCTACATAGTTTATTTTAATAGCAAGTTGAGAAGGTATGGGCAGTTATCTATTTCACATCCTGAATGCATCAACGTTAAATATTGTCCTCTCCCAGTATGTACCCACTCTTACACTACCCTCTCCCAGTCTGAACCACTCTCATGGTTCCCATCATTGCCACTCACATTTTCTTGACCTTTCCTAAACTGCCCCTGAGGTTAAGCGCCATCTCACAAAAGACAGGATCAGCAATGAGGGCAACCGTGCAAACAGTACTGCTTAGAAACTCCTCAGGAAGAGCATCAGACACCCGAGGCTTCTGAGTCTACAAGATAACCCCTTCGGTTCTCAGAGTGACAGGATGGACTCTAAGTGAGCCACTATTCTCAGGAGCAAGAGGTTCAGTATTCCTAAGTCATGCCAAGGTAGCCCGGGTACCTTTTTGACAAGTTTACAAGACCAGGACTTTGGCGAAATGTTTGCCCTAGTTTCCTGGATAGTCTTGAGAACTGTGAGGAAGAGTACAGGCAGGATGATCCTATGGCTGCATGATCGTGTGCACGGCTGATCATTCCTACCCACAGAAAGTTGATTGGTGGGGCTGGAGTTTTGTGGGTTTTTTTGATAAAGGGCCAGGTAACAATTATTTTAGGCTTTGTGGGATGAACTACTGAAGTCTGCCACTGTAGCCCAAGAACAGGCCTAGACAACATGAAACAGAACGAGCATGGCTGTTCTCCAATAAAACTTTATTTCCAAAACAGGCGTGGGTGGATTTGGCCCATGGACATAGTTTGCTGAACCGTGTTTAGGGTCTAATCCACCAGGGGGCATGCCTGTCTCATGCATGTTTTAGTGACCTGTAGAGCATAAGAATTCAAATCTTCAAACTGCAACTGGATTGTTGTTAATTACTGGACCCCATGGCACCTGTGCTGGTGTTCACACCTGCTGCCCATACCCCTGTTCACACACAGACACAGTCACCACAGAGAGGTTTTCTTTTATTCCGATGAGTATCACATAACCCAAAAGAGAAAAGAAACATGGAGCCCTTTTATTAGAGAAATCAGTGCAGATCAAGGATTAATCTACACACAGTGGAGCTCATAAAAAACATAAGGAAACATTAGCAGTTGATTAGAAATTAATGCTAAAATGCTAAATGAAGTTCTTAGAGTGAAGCAACTACCTCACACTTGAATTGTTAATATGGCAATTAGCTTAGCTGCCTACAAAGTATTTGTGAATAAATACTTGATAAAGACTTCTGGTAAATGAGAGCACAGCAGGTTTATAAAATGTAAGTTTATATGGCCTTGAAAAATGTAGTCAATATGCTTTCTTTTTTAAAAAGTCTGGTCATGGAGTCTTCTAGAAAGAATTCTTGCCACAGCTATAGTTCAGGTGTTTTTTTCTTTCTGAACCTAAAGCTCACTCTATAATAGTGGTTCTCAAAGTGTGGTTCACAGATGAGCAGCTTCAGCATGGCCAGTGAACTTGTTAGAGATGTCAGTTCTTGGGCTTCACCCCAGACTTACTGAATCAGACACTCTGGGATGGGGCCCAGAAGTCTGTGTTTTAACAAGCCCTTCCCTGATTCTGATGCAGCTCTAGCTTGACAACTACTGCTTTACGACACTGAGGATTAATCTCCAGTAAGGGTCAGGAGTCCCAGTCTGTGCATGGGCAGTATGTCCCCCTGTGTCTTCACACTGCAATCACCTGGGGGCACTTCATAAATGCTGACGCCTGTGTCCTACCCAGAGACTATGGTGTAATTGTCTGGGGTATGGCCCAGGCTTTGGAATGTTAAAACAATTTCCTGGTGATTCTAACCTGCAGATGTGTTTAGTAAACACTGGAGTAGACGCCATACTCCAACCCAAACATGGCAGAAAAACTACCTTTGATGGTATGGGGGATGACTGTCTGCTTCGTAGCTCCCTCCCAGGTTAGATTCAGCTCTGTTTCCATTGAAAAATGGTTTGTCTGCTGTATTGTTTTTGGGAAAATTCTAGGATCTTAAAAACGTCAGCCTAGACGTGAGGTTTGTGATGCTGAGAGGAGTGGTATATAATTGTATGGATACATGTATCCTTGTTTTGTATACATCAAAATATGCTTTCTTTTATCTTTAAAATATCTACACACACACACACACACACACACACACACACACACTCGCACTCACATGCTTACCTGTCGTGCTGCGAGACCATGCCGGCATGTCCACCATGCCCTTTGCATTGGCAGATGAAATCCTATGAATGGGGAGATGGTTTAGTTCTGCACTTTGAAAGACAGTGGGTATGAAATAAACCTGGAAACAAAGACTAAAACCAGAAATAAAAACTTCTACAACTTAGGTATTTAAAATCACTATATCCAAAATTGCTGAACACTAAAGTCAGCAAGTGTCGAACATCTAAAAATAATGATAATGTTGATTTGACTTATAGGATATGACCTATATATTGTTTCCACATTCCAAGTCATTTACTAGACAAGCAAAAATGAATGAAATGAATTTAGCAGTCAACTAAAGAAGCAAATAATAAGAAACACAAACCAAAGGAAAGAAGAAATCCATTAATAAATATAGAAAGATACTAATAAAAGAAAATGCAGAAAATATATGGCATGTTTTTCCTGAAAATGATAAAAAACTGATGAACCATCAATGAGGCTACTTAAGGAAAAAGATGAAACTCAGTAAACAGAATTACGAATAAAATAGGAGCTGTATATACAAAGGAAGTAGAAAAGAACTATACAAATACTCTACATCTATGTTAATAATTTTTAAAACTTGGATAGAATGGAAAAATTTCTAGGACTCCATAGTTTTAGAAAAATGATCCAGAAAGTGGTAAAATACTTAAATAGATCAATAACTGCAGGAGAAATCAAAATAAAAGTTTTCACAGGTGCTTTTTTTCAAATATTAAGTTTCAGCTATTCCCAAACTATTGAGACGGTGCCAGGGAACAGAGAAAAAAAGGAACATTTCATCTTTTTACAAAGCCAGAAGCTAGAGTAACGCTGACATGCATACCTGAGATTCAAAAAGATACCCATTGACTGGAGAGAGCAAAGGGTGGGGGGAATGAGAGAAAGCAGCGATTTCACAAGGACTTCACAAAGTGGATCTAAAGGAAACTAAATTTTATTGGCTCAAGTGTGAGACCAGGAAAAGGCCACGAGCCTTCTGAACTCCCCATTGTTCAGGGATAAAGGGCCTGGGGCATTATTTCCCTAATTCTAACTCTCCAGGGACTGTAAAACCATCAATTTAATGACAGATATTTGAGGGATAAAACAAACTATATTCAATGTACCCCAAACAAGAAAACACACCTTATATGCATATATGCCACTTTCTTTTCAATGTCACAAGATTGCATCTAAGCCTTCTTCACACTGTAGTCTAAAAATTCCTGGGACTTGTTCTCAGCGGTTGCAGTCTTGCACACACACAGTGATGGGCTGCTTTTCAAAGTCTGAGCCTCTGGACTTGACCTCTCCACCAGCTTGAGGATAAAAGTATGTTTGGAAGACTGACTAAGAATACCAAGGCTGTGTCTGCATTTCTTCCTTGGTTAAACCCTGGTTTCATTCTTTTCTCTAATCAAATCACGTATTTGCTGGAAGAGATTCAGCTTCCTTTGAAAGTCAGCCAGAAGCTGTAGACTAATAACTCTTTGGTGCCTGGGTAATTGTCCCGTGTCACATGTGTATGAGCCACACCAACCACCCCTGGCTTTCAGAATCCTGTGGTCTCTCCTGAGGTTTTTTTTTTTATTTCTACTGCCATTAATTACATATATTCACAAGAAATCTTGGAATTGCACAATGTCTCTTTCCAGTGCAGGAGAAGAGTGGAATGATTTTAGAAGCCATTTTAAAAAACAACTAAGGTACCTACTGTCCAAATCTGGGTTTGTAATACCATTCTCCTACACAAGGAACCAGGGCTCTTTGGACAAGGAGTTGATTCTAAGGTGGGGGCAGGAAACACACAAGACAATTCCAGAGCATCCCACAGTGCCAGAAATAAAGGAAGTGCTAAAAAACAAAAAACACCCCACAACGATGGGAGTATGTCAAGGGACACAAGAGACAACTGAAAGTATGTCACAAGGGACAAACTGAGTCAGGAGACAGAGCTGGGACAATTTAAGCAACAAAATAAAGTACTATAGGATTATAATCCAAGGTCTAGAATAAATGTCCATGTGTCCCTACGGATGTAAGTAAATGACTGAATGATTAGCTAAGTAGAGGAAAAGCAGTAATAATTTATGTAGATACTCTGCCCTCAAAGAGGTGGAGCATTACTCCCCACATCTTAACTGTGGGCAGCACACAGTGACGTCCCTCCAAAAAGTACAACATGGAGGGAGAGTAAAGAGGGACTTTATGGTGGGGACATCTGACGAATACAACCACAGCCCACCGATCACAGTCAACCACTGTCATCTGAAGTCATTTTGATAGCATTTCTGACGTAAGGAGAATGGCACCTCACCTCTGTGGCCCTTCTCCCAAAACTCATAAACCCAACCTAATCAGGAGACAAACATCAGACAAATTCCACCAGAGGGATCTTCTACACCATAGCTGACCAGTCGTCCTCAAAACTGCCAAGACCATCCAAAACAAGGACATTCTGAGAGATTGTCACGGACAAGGGGAGTCTCAGGAGACATGACAAATACATGTAATTTGGTATCCTGGACGGGATTCTGAGAAAGAAAAAGGCCATCAGGGAAAAAGGAACGAAATGTGATTCGGACTTTAGTTAGTAATCATGTATCAAGATTGTTAGTTGCAACAAACGTGACAATGTAAGATGTTAGCAGTAGGGAAACTGGGTCTGGATCTGGGGTGCCCTGGACTCTGCATTGTATTCCAACTTCTCAGTAGATGTAATACTGTTCTAAAATACTTCATTAAAAAAACAAGTATACAAATTATATTAAAATTCAACTGTGTGCAGCACTTTCAAAGGAAAGATCTCAATGGAGGTGGCAATCAGATTACCAGATTCCTTTAATACACGTCTAAATTCAAATATCAGTCAGTATCAACTCAGCCGGCATTTTCTGTCTTTTGAGATTATTTTTTTAAATGCATATTGATTTCACAAATATTAAAATCTGATGAAAGCTTACTTTGTATTAAGAATAATTAATTCTAGCACTTACTAAGCTTAATTATAATTATTACAGAAAAACATTTATTTTTATTGCCTCCAATGCCATGAGCTCCATAAGAGGAGGGAGGAGTCAGTCCCATGACCTCTGTCCCCTCAGCACCCACAACACAGGTGTTCGACTGTGTTTGAAGGACACCCGTTGAATGCATAATGACATGAATCGATTGATTCATAAGAATGCCTGGCTCTGTCAACCAGGGTGATTAAAAAAATAGAGAGGGAACAGGAGAGGACACATATGCACACACAAACGCGCACACATGCAGGAATTGTGCTTTGGCCCACTATGTTCTTAGGGACTTTATTCATATAAGTGGTTTTGGTCTACTCTTACAGTCTGCTTTAATGAAATTGCCTGAGGTCAAATTGATTTTCTTGCGATTGTTGTGTTGAATTACTTTGAGGTTCACAAAATGATAATTTAGAACTATTTCACCAAAAGCATTGGCGTGATATGTCGCAATAAAATGGCACTGGGACAAACCAAAAAATCCAGGAGCCTCAAGTTTTCCTGAAGACTTATTTGGAGGACAGTAAGCAAGTACCTGCCATGTGTGCTGGAGGAACTGCAGTTTCCAGGGAGGATGATTCTAGACAATAAGATGAGCTGAGGAAGAGTTGAAAATGTTGTGGCGAACTGAGTGCTGTTAAATGACCCAAGGGGACTCTAGTCTTGTCTTGCAGGTCTTCTCCTTCAGTGATCCATCTCCAGATGCCCACTTCCATCCTCACAGTTAGCCGTTCCAGGAGCCCGTGGTCCATCCGGACGCTTCCTTCCCCATGTTTCAACAGCAAATGAATCGCGACGTCTTGTACATGCTAAGCCCAAAGCATCTCATGAATTTGCCCACTTCTGAAGGTGCCTATTCCTTTTGTCTGAGCTACCACTCTTGTCTCACAGACTTCCTTTCTTTGTCCCTTCTGATCCACTGCCATCCGGGGGCCAAAGGGATTGTTCTCAAAGCACATGCGATGGTGTCATTCTGAATGGCTTCCTGTTCCTGGCATAAAGCTTAACACCCTCCTGCAGCGTCTCCTCCTCTGTAATGAACACCAAGTGCAGTGCTGGGACCCGTGCCTCCAGGATCTAGGCAGGCATCCCTCTGGGGTTGCTGAGGGCTCACCCTGTCTCTCCCCGGAATCATTCTCAGCCAGGGGCAATTATCATCTAACGACTGATCACTACAGGGATGTACAAAGGGCTCAGATGACCCTGAAGGGACATCCCAGCTCCCCATGCTGTTGCTGAGTCCTCTACTGCAACTATATTGAAGTTGAAGTTCTCCCCCTGCTCAGTCCTGCTTCCTTCACCTGCTTTAGAGGTATTGTCTCCTAGTCCACACCCGGACAATCCCCCTGAACTCAGATCAAGACACCTGTGAACCCAATTCAAGACACCACCACCTCTCTTCCTCACCCCACACCTCCCTCCCCCTTGCATGGAAGGCATCCTCTGCCCCATCTCTGGGGCATCCTGGATTTTAGTCCCGTGTCTGCACCAAGTGATGGAGCCGAGGCTCGTCATTTCACACCTTTACCCTTCTATAAAAGGAGAAGGAAGTTTAGATCAGAGATTCTCAAACTTTAATATGCCTATGAATCACATTGATTTTGCGAAAGTGCATGTTTGGATTTCCTGAGATTCTGTACTTCTAATGTCAGCTCCCAGGTGATGCTGATGCTGCTTGTCTGTCGACCACATTCTAGTATTAAGATTTTAGAAATTCTCTTGGATTCCTTGTATCTGTTTTCGTTTGACAGCCAGCAGTGTAGATTTCATGATCAAAAATTCTGAAGTTGCACAGGACTGTCTCTAATGCCCCACTCTGACCTTCTCAGCTGTATGGTTTCGAGCAGGGTGTTCCATCTAGGTCTCAGTTTCATCATTTATAAAATGGGAGGAAATGGTGCCAACCTGTGAGTATTGCTGGAATGATGTAACACAGGCAGAGACCTTAGCACAGAGCCTGGCACACAGCGCTCACACATTGTCAGCTTCATATTATAACTGCAAATCAGCATTCCACGCAGGCACATGAAGCATGTCATTAGGGGTTGGTCACTTGAGCCAGAGCCAGACACTCAGCTGGGCACTGCCAGCAGCACCCCCTCTGAAGCATAAGTGGCACAGAGCCGCAGAGAGGGAGCCAGGACACAACTGACTGTTCAGACTCAGAGATGAAGAGACGCTCCATCAAGCGGAAGAGCAAAAGCTGCAAAGGAAGATGGCACTGCTTTCGGGAACTTCCACATCATCGCACAGGCAAGGAAAGGCGCCTGAGTCCCAGCTGCAGGTTGGCCTGTGCTCTGGGGGTCGGATGACCTGACGGCTGCGGAAATCCTCGAAGAGGCAGGAAGAACCCACTGTGGCACTCCTCCTTCCTGCCCTCTGTGCTCACGAAGCCCTCCCACACTACACCCATCAGACTCACGCTGGATTCAGTCCTAGCAAGGGTAGGTATGATCCACAGACCCAATCGTCCCCAGACACAGCATTAAAAGGACTCCACAGCCTTGACAGGTTTCCTTTGATTCAGAGCAAAGCACCTCTAGCACCAGGAAGAGCTGCTGCTTTCTTTCAGGAGGGATGGCTGAAAGCGGCAGCTGTTGTCTGAACCAGCGTGCAGACAAAGCGACAAAGGGACGTATCGTGGAGCTGTGTGAAACTGACATGCAAACCGTAAGTGTCTAATTCCATTTCAGCCAAGAGCAAGGGCAGATGGGCTGGAGAGGCAGGGCCACGCTCGGGGTGGTGGGCAGTGGGGAGGAAGCCTGGTTGGCAGGGAGAGGGTGGGCAGGAAACCACTAGGCAAAAATGCTGTCCTCACTATGGCAAACACACCATCAGGGGCGGGGCAAAGCTAAGGCGGGCCGAGTACAGTCATTCCGTTTGTAACTGGTGGAAGGAACTTGGCATTGAGAAGCACCCATTCTGCGAAAGACCCATACCACCTCGGAAAACAAAAGGAGGAAACGGAACATGAAATTTAATTTAACTCAGTCCTGTTAGCTTTTTTAAAAATTTGGTTGATGTTAATGTCTTACTCATCTACTAAGAGCAATGTGTGCACTACTCTAAATGACTGAAATATTCCTATACTCACCACTCATTCATTTCATTCAACTTCATTTCTAGCATCCTTTGCTGTTACACACGGTTGAAGGCTGGGGTTCTTACCAGTGGACCATGAGCAGAAGGGATGCGCTCCAAGCCTGGCCGGTACAACCCATCTCTCTTCTGATCCTCAGTCTCTTTCTTCATTTGACTGTAGAATCGGGACAATTTGGAGGACCTTCTGGAAGACTGAATCAGAAGACAGAAGACTAAGTCCTTAAATAACTGAAGGGAGTAGAGCTCAAATGCTCAACTAATTTCATGGCTTCATTATATGTGTGAGCAATAAACATTGATTGTGCCAAGCTATTTACATTTTAGTGCTGTATCGACTACAGCTCATCTCCCCCGAGTAACGCAGGTAGAACGCAGTGAGGGTGTAGAGGATGAAATACACTGGTCCCAGGGATCTGGGAAGGCAGTGCACATGTGAAAAAAACACTGAGTGGAGTAGAAGGCAAACTAGAAGTTTGCTAAACAGGCAAGGGAGAGGGGAACGGAATGCCTAGAGCAGACAACAAACACAAGGGTGCGCCGTCGCTGACCCAGGTGGGTTATTTGGGGAATTCCGTTTGGCGTGGTTGGAATGTTAGGTGGCAGCAACTGAGGAGCAGAGGTGGGCAAACTGGCTCATGGGCCAAATCCAGCTTGCTAACTTGCTTTCATCAGCCTGTGAACCAGAAATAATGGTTTTTACATTTTTAAATTTGAAAAACCAAAAGAACATTTTGTGACACATGAAAATTATATGAAATTCAAATATCAGTGCCAATAAATGAAGTTTTATTGGAATGCAGCCATACTCATTCACTTATATATTGTCCGTGGCTGCTTTTGTACTACAATGGCAAATGGCAGAGATGAATAGTTGTGACAGAGACCATATGGCCCACAAAACCAAAAATATTCACTATCTTTTTCCAGAAAAAGTTTGCCAACCTCTGCTTTACAGTCTGAACTTTATCGTATGTGACAGATGACATTATCATTCCCATTCTTCACTTCTTGAATCCCTACTTTGTCATGTGACTTTGAATTTCATACCGCTGGGTGGAGTATATTTTTCAGCTTCATTGATGTTGGGCTTGGTCATATTACTTGCTTTGGCCAATGGGACGTGGGAGAAAGTGACAGTGTACCTATTCCAAGCCATGGCAATAATAGAAACCACATGTTTTGCCTTTCCTTCTGGTAGCTCTGTCATTATCAATAGCAGGACACAACCCTCATAGCACAGGAATGGGGAAGGTGGAGCAGAGAGACTGCAGCCGAACCTCAGACCTGAAGTCTGAAGCAGAGCCATTCCCACTGATTCTCAGACCTATCTGCATGTGACATGGTTATTGTTGTATGCCAGTGAGCTTTGGAATTACTTGTTAAGCAGCAATAGCTAATTCATACATCATGTAGCTGCTGAGGAGAGAAAATTAGTAGGTGCAAGCCAAGACACTTTCCTATAACTCAATGTTAAAGAATATTAGCAAGTGAAGGTTGCCAAGGCCTAATACTAAAGGCATTTATATTAATCATATAGAAGCCTGATATGAAAGCAAAATTATAGTGAATTTGAGCAGAAAACACTTGGTTCTTTCTCCTTTTCGTGAGATCTGAATAGGCCTCTGACATTCCTTCCCCAATCTTAAGTGGTTTCATTTTGTATAGAAATTGTCCCTCTCTCCCTTTATTGCAGCTGGTATTTGCTTTGGCATACCTCTATTATGTCTGCAATGACTCTCTGTTAGAGCTATGCCCTTCCACCCCCCAGTCTGACCTGTATAATTTTGGATTTTAAGAATCTCTCATTCATCTATCCCAAGAAATTCTGGAATATAAATCATTCAGTGAAATGCTTAAAAAGGAGATGAGGTAAAACGCCAAAAGTGCCCCTTCCAGGTTGCTTGGATAATGCCTCTGTGGATTGTCCTGGTGACTGGAGAAGAGATGGAGACAGACAAAGGCTGGAGAAGCTATTGTCATATTGGGACTTATAAAACTTTTGTGAACATTTGCTTCTTGGAAATTAACTCACAGAATTGCATCCTTCACTAATTTAGTTCCCAGGGTATCACAAGGTCAATGAAAACCCCTGAAGAGTCTATAAACTGGGATTATTTCTTCTTTTTCTTATCCCAGAGTCCAGGGGGTCATGGCTAGGAGAGGAAGCATCTTGGGCATGATAATATGAAAATTTACGCCTCTGAAATTTGCTCATTTGTTTGTTATATTGAAATCTCCCACTTCCTCCTTCCATATCCACCTGCCCTCTCACCAGCAGAACTAAGCAAAGAAGGCAGAAGATACCCAAAGCCCTAGTCATAACCAAAACAATTAAATCACTTTCTCTGGGCAATGAGACACAGACATCAATATCTTTTGAAACTCCTGGATGATTGCGAGGTGCAGATAAATTTGAGAACCAGTGCTCTAAGCCTTGTTCTTGGTAAAGCAGCATTCTGCTCATCACAGGGGCACAAAGAGACAAACATTGTAAGAGTTGTGTGATGTTTAGTTCAGATCAACACATGTATCAGTTAAGACATTTTCAGTTTCAAGGTAACAGAAATCTCAACTCAAACCAGTTCACATGATAAGGCCATTTACAGTGTCATGAAACTGCAAAGTTCAATGGCAGGATTCTTTGTGTCTCCATGCTGCCATCCATGGTGTCATTGCTCTGGTTCCAGGGGAGCATCCCGGAAGTGCCTGGTGCCACATGCTTTCCTTCAGGCTCAGCCCAAGAGAGGAAGCTTTCTTTCCCTCAACTATTGACAATGTCCTGACTTGGCTTTGATCGGATCAACTTAGGTGTTTGCCACCCCCCATCCACATATTATCCAATTGCCAGCTGTCTTAGTTTGGGCTGCTATAACAAAATACCACAGACTGGGTGGTTTAAACAACAGACATTTATTCCTCACAGTTACAGATGCTGGGAAGTCAGTAATCAAGGAGCCAAGAGATTTGGTGTCTGGTGAGAGTCCCTTTAGCGGGTTGCAGATGGCTGCCTTCTCACCGCATGCTCACATGGCCTTTCTTTAGTGTGTTTAGACAGAGAGAGCTCTCACATCTCTTCCTCTTCTTTTTTTTATTGAATTATAATTGACATACAATGTTATATTCGTTTCAGGTGTACAAGACAGTGATTTGATATTTTTATATATTACAGAATGATTGCCACAATAGATCTAGTTACCATCTGTAACCACACAAAGTTATTATAATATTATTGAGTATATTTCCTCTGCTGTACTTTACCTCCCCATGACTTCTTTATTTTATAAGTGGAAGTTTGTACATCTTAATAACCTTTACTTATTTTGCCTATCTTCCCATCATCCTCCCTGCTGGCAATGATTAGGTTGTTCTCTCTGAGTCTGCTTCTGTTTTGTTTTTTAGATTCCATGTATAAGTAAAATTACATAGTATTTGTCTCTGATTTATTTCATTTAGCATAATATACCCTAGGTCCATCCAATTTGTTGCAAATGGTGAGATTTCATTCTTTTTTATGGCTGAGTAATATTTCATCATATATACACCACATCTTCTTTAGCCATTCATCCATTGATGTATACTTAGGTTGCTTCCATATCTTGGCTATTTTAGATAAAGGTGTGATGAACATAGGGGTGCATATGTCTTTTCAAATTAGTGTTTTCATTTTCCTGGATAATACCCAGAAGTGGAATTACTAGATTATCTGGTGATTCTAGTTTTATTATTTTGAGAAACCTCCATACTGTTTTTCATGGTGGCTGCACTGATTTACATTCCACCAACAGTGCACAAGGGTTCTCTTTTCTTCACATGCTTGGCAACACTTGTTATTTCTTGTGTCTTTGATAATAGCCATTCTGATAGGTGTGAGGTGATCTCTCACTGTGGTTACAACTCATCCAGCCTTGGTCTCTTCATAACACATCTGATGAAATGATGTGTCAAGTCTTCTGGCATGTTCTTCTCAAACTTTAATGTTCTACAAACTCTGAGGGCCTTTGTGAAAATTCAGATCCTGATTCAGTAGGTCCAGAATCTACATTTCTAACAGTTGCTGAGGCTACGCTGCTGCTGCTTTGCAGATGGAATCTGAGTTGCAATTATGCAGTATATTATAGGATGATACTCTTTTTCCTGCTGTAGGGTACTAGCCTAATTTCCCCCCATTGACTTATAAATCAAATAAGATATTGAAATTTGATAAATTTCTTCTTTATTGAAGAGTGAACATGACCAGATGACACATTTCCTTTGTAGGGAAGGAAAAATATCTTTCTTCTACCCATCCTAGGCTCTCAGCTATGTCTCTGTAACAAAAGGCAGATTAACAAGAAAACAGCATACAAATATATTTAATACATGTTTTACATGACATGGGGACCCTCATAAAGAAATGACCTGAAGAAATAATTAAACCTGAGTATTTTCATGCTAGGCTTGATGAAGAGTGGAAAATTATGGGAAAATATGATGAGACAGAAGGTTAGAAGCTATGTGTAAGAAATGGGGAAACTTGGCAAGGTCTGTTCTTCAGACACCCTTCAGTGTCCCTTCCTCTGGGGAGATCAGGATTCTCCTTTTCTCCAGCTATGTGGAAGGCACCTATCACATAAAGATCTTATGACTTGCTTCAGGGGAAAGTTAGAGGATCCTTCCAACACCAGCCCTTTCTCAACGTCCTTCAGCTTAAAATATTTGATGTGTCAAGTTGTCAGATTTTGAGGTAGCATGTCCTGAACTGCATTACCTTCTGTTCCACTATCTGGCTAGACATGTCTACCTATAATGAAATTTCAGAGTTCCATTTGTACCATCTAAGCTTTACTTCACTGTTAACTCAGTGTGGGGTTAATGGAAGTTTTCAACCAGAATTTCCTGTCTGGCCTTGATAGTGATATACATATAAGGGCTTGTTTGCACATCAATGTGATAGAACTGCCAGTCCTTCGTGGGAATGCCCTATGGGGCAAGAGGCTCTCCTCCCCTCAGTTCCTGGTGCATAATTGGTCAGGAGCCTGTCAGTCACCAGGGACCCACACACGAGGTTTCTCCTGGAGAAAGGGGTGGGAAATAGTGGGGCATGTGGCCGGAGCAATAGACCTTGCTAGTGGAGCCCAGCGAGAGTGGGCAGAGCTAGCTGAGAGACTGAGCTGTGAGCAATAAAAAAACCTTTCCTGAACCTCTCACCCTTGGTTCCCTTCTGTCTCAGTAGCTTCATAGAGAACTTGCCCCAGGCAGGGAACCCCCTTCCCGCTGGAGCCACACTTAGCTTTTTAAATTTAGTAATGTGGAGTTGTGAGCATTCATATACACTGAGATTGAAGCTCTGAAGTTGAGAAAGAGTAGCCAGGGACCCAATAAAAAAACTCTTTTAGATAGTTGTCATGTGTCCCCTTGGAACAAATGAGCCACACAATAAAAAGAAATAGGGTGCACGTAGAACAGATTGAGGCCACATACCTTAAAGGTTCCAATGAAAGGTAAAGACATTGCAGAAAGCTGAACTACCCAAAAAAGTTAACAGCAGGACTTCTAGTTTGCCTACCAAATGGACATTCTGAATTAAACATTAACATCAAATTGATCGTGTGCTGGTAATGTAATGCTCAAATAAATGAGTTTTACATAAACTGTTTTCATCTTTCCAATGTTGGCTTCCTACTGCCATAGGCATTTTAGTCGAAGTTGTCCTCCATCTGGATCAAAGGAATATTCACATATTTCAGGCAGCACAACAGAAGCTTCAGATTTCTCCAAGGGCCATTTATAACAACAAGCATAGGTTAGCATCACCTTTCTATTTAGAGACCATATTCTGAATATAAACTGGATTTCAAAAAGTGGTAATGGAATGCAAATAGGTAAGTCATTAAGGTAGCAAAAAACTGTACATCTTTACATCAGAACTATGTGATTCTCTGAATGCATCTCGAAAACTCTTTGGTTTGAGGAACCCCCTTAACCAGAGCCTGGGCAGAATAAGTTGTACTAATACAGAAGCAGGAAAGCAAATCATTTAAAAAAATTTTAGTTCTTTAATGTTCTTTCAAATTAGCATGCTGATAACATACAACTCTTTGCAATTAAATGCAAGCATAAAAGCAATGCACACACACTTATTCCAGAGAAACTTTTCCTGTGTGAATTAGCTCTCTTTAGTCAATAAGCATGGAGTATGATAACACCGTAATAAAATTGTCAGTTGTAGGGTAGCTGGTAACATGATTTGGCCTTGCCATTTTTGCACATAAAGAAAATGTGGCCTATTGTATTACTGCTCACAACTATTCATTCCATTGCTTCCCTGTAAGAGGCCCTTTCTGCCCCATTGATTCTGGACTTGGTTGCATAGCTTACTTTGGCCAATGGAATATGAGGTAATATGATGTAGATCAAGTTCAAACGAAAGGTTTAAATATGGTTGCATGGTTTGCCTTAGGTTCTTGCTCTTTCTTTCTGCCAAAAAACGGGCAGAGCCTACCTGAGGCACTCCTTAAGCCTATGTGCTGGAACTACAAGACAAGCAAAGCGAAAGGGAGCCCATCAGAGCTGAGCAAAGCCACAGTCCATGTGATTTCCAGCATGCAACGAAGTGAGAAACAAATGCTTATGACTGTAAGCCATTAAGTTTTGGGGGATTGTTTGTAACTGTAATCAAAACTGACTAATATATATATAGGTTCAACCTGCCCCAGAAATGTAATCTAACTGGTGAGTCAGGAATTTTCAGTTCAGCACCAATAAGTTAATCTGTCACATGGGCCCTCTCATTCCCACAAAGGAAAATGAGGAAATCTGCATAGTAAGACCCTCTGCTCTTTCCCCTAAGGGAAGAAGACCTGGCCTGAAATAATCCGTTCTTTTCTTTTGCCTATAACCTCTTGCCCTACCCTCCTTCTTATAAAAAACTTCATTTGGTACAGCTCCCCCGGCGAGGGGGATGCTGCTGGATTCATGAATCCCTTACTAAAGCCAATCAGATCTTCAAATTTACTCAGTTGAGTTTTGGTTTTATATATATATACACAGTTGACCCTTGAACAACACAGGTATGAACTGCATGGATCCACTTATGCATGGATTTTTTTCAATAAATACATCAAAAGATTTTTTGGAGATTTGCAACATTTTGAAAAAACCATTTTCTTTTCTCTAGCTTGCTTTCTTGAAAGGATACAGTATACAACACATGACATACAAAATACATGTTACTCCTATGTTATCAGTAAGGCTTCCAGTCAACAGTAGGCTATTAGTAGTTAAGCTTTGGGATAGTCAAAATTTACATGTGAATTTTCAACTGTGGGGGGTGCCGTCGGTACCCCGAACCCCTGCATTGTTGAAGGGTCAACTGTATATATATATATATATATATATATATATATGCACATATATGTGAGTGCATGCATTTGTGTGTGTGTGCATTGTTTTAACTTTATTGCTTTGTTCATATGCAATATTAAAATATGTTTTCTTATTATCTTTGTTTTAAAGAATTAAACATTTACAGGGAGAATATACTGGTTAAGTTCATGTATCTTTAACAATCATGCCTATGGTTTGAAAACTGGCTCCTATAAAATAGGGATAATAATACTTTTCACATTATAAGATTTTTGTGCAGACAAAACAAACTTAGTCACTGAAGTTCTGACAAGAATTCCTGGCTCACAGAAAAGCACTCAACACATGAGAACTATTCATATACTATGTTTGTACGTACTATGTAACATTGGATAAAAATAATGTAAGTTAAAACTGAAAGTCTGTAAGAATAGTTTTTCCCTTTATAAAGGTTGAACATCTCCCAGATAAAAAATGAAACTCTTAGAAGTCTGTCCTCACAGCTGAATTTAGCATGTGGCTGAAAGTGAAAGGAGATGATTTTAGGGAAGGATGGGAGACACACTGTGGCAGAGAGTGTTAGAAGAGTGTGCGTATGCACGCACGCGGGTGTCCAGGAGACAGAGCGATCTTAGGTTTGTCTTCTTTTCCCATAAGAAGAGCAGGCATACACAATAACAGAGAAGGGACTGATGGAAGGAATAGGAGATGAGAGGCAGAGGTTTGATGGTCAAAGATAAAGGGTATTCACCTCTGTCTTCTCTTCTCCCTCCTTCCCCATTTCTCCCTCCCACTTTGGCAGAGCTGGTGATTGTAAAGACATTGCATTTCAGGCAATTTTTCAAATCAGTCTTTATATGTAGAGATTTTATCTAGCATTCTCCCTTTGGGCTCACAAAGAGATGGATAAAATTTTTTTTTCCCCTTGTACATTTGTAATAGAAAGTTCTTGGTTTGAGAAATATATTATCCTAACTTTGAAAGTTCTGGAGACTTAGAGAATGGGCAGCCTTAGATTTTTTTTTTCTTTAATGACATAGTTGCTCTTGAAAGCTACTTGGAGAAAGAACATCAGAAGAATGATTACTCAGGAAAATTGTCCTGTCTGGTGTCCCTGGAAAGTATTTAATGAATACTTTAATAAATTGAAAAACCTGATTGCCTAACTGTTATATGGAGCTAGTTAGCAGAGCACAAGTGTCATAGGAGCATGATATAAGAAAGTGACCAAAGCACTGACAGGCTGATAATAACAGATCAAATATCACACGAGGACAACATGGAGACCTTGGGAGATGCAAAGGGTGGAATGAAGCACTAGAAAAATCATTTAACTCTGCCCTGGGGAACAGTGCAAACTGTTTACATGGATGCACTTCCATTATATGGTATAAAGTTTAAATACACTATTACTTGAAAGTGCAAAAAAATACAGCTTTATTTTTTTTCTTATTATTTAAAGGTATTTACACACACACACACACACACATATATATATATATATATATATATATACACACACATAATTTTATATAGAGACCTGAATGTGAATATGTACATGCTTTTCTTAGACCACAGGTCAGAAAACTTCTTCTATTGATGGCTGGAGAGTACATAGTTCCAGAGTGTGGACCATGTGGCCTGGGCTGAAACTGCTTTCAGAGTTCTGCCATTGTAGTGTTGAAGTAGCCATAGATAATACATAAATTAATGAGCATGGCTTTGTTTCAATAAAACTTCATTTACAAAAATGGATTTGGCCCAAAGGTAGTAGCCTGTCAACCCATTTTTGATCTTTTTTTCCTCTTCTTTCACTGTTTACCTTTCCTTCTTTCCTCTCTTCTCTACACATGTACCAACTACTTCTAATGCTACCCTGTAGACACAGCCCATGTTAACTAGCATGTGTGTCCTTCCATATTTTCCCTCATAAAATAGCTTTATATTTTCCTCCTATAACTTATTTATAAATCCTTGACCCAAGGGAAGTAGGAAGATAAAAACTTAGGTTGTAAATTAAAGATTTCTTTATTAGTTAGGGTAAAAAGGAATACTAGCTGCTGTAACAAACATATTCCCTAATCTTATCTTCTTAACCCAGTAAAATGTTTAGTTCACATCTATACAAAGTGTAGTGCAGGTGTTTATGACCAGTGGGCAGCCTTCCACAGGGTGACTCAGAGATCCAGGTTCCCTTTGTCTTGTGGCTTTGTTCTCCTTTGTGTCCTCAGAGCCCTAAGCTCCCCTGGATCTTCTGCACACCACGGATAGATAAGGGAGGAGAAGATGTAAAGGATCACAGAGGACCTTTTTATGGGCCAGGCCTAGAAATGGAATGCACCTCTGTCCACATTCAACAGGTTGGAACTTAGTCATATGGCTATATGTAACTGCAAGGGGTTCTGGGATACACAGTCATGCTGTATGCCCAGACCCACATTCCCAAACCTTTAATACACATAGTTTGATAGATTACTTTCCTTTCCAGTTTGAGGAGTGCTTTGAGTGCTGAAATTCACCTGTTATGTAAGTCTTTCATGTCTTACTCATTCGTAGGTTCACCTCAAATGTCATCTCCTCTGTGTAGCTTTCCCACATGCTCTATGCAGAATTTATAGTTTTATTAATTCCCTGCAGTATTAATAGTTTCTTCATTTTCAGTCCTAAAGATCTTTATATATGACTCTTTATTTTAGACCTTGTCACAATATTTGACATCATTTTGTTCAGTCTGTAAGTCCAGGTCCATGCTAGTCTGTACACTTTATGAAGCCAAGGTTAGTGATTTTGTAAAAATAATTTTATCGGCCCCAGTCCTAATGTACTGCCATGTACAAAGCTTGGACTTTGGAGCCAACTCTTATGGTTGAATTGCTGACTGTCCTTATGAAAGTTGCTTACACTCTTTGTGCTGCACTTTCCTAAACTATAAAATATAGATAATAAAAATAGTACCTACATTATAGAGTTGTTATAAGGATCAAATAAGATGGTATTTATAAAGTTTGTAAAACAGTGCATGGAGTACAGTAAGTACTATAAAAAATTTAATAAAAACAAGTATTTGTAATACATGTAGTTTACTGGGCCAGCTGAAGCCAATCAGGATTCTGCCCTTTCTACTAGTAATTAAGTCATTATGTGGATTTGACCTTGAAGGAAGGCTTTCCCATCTTCATTGCCCCAACTTGTGACCACTGCTCAATTGATTCCTGAATACCTAGTACTATATTCCAGTGCGTGTGTCGGTACAAGCTGCCATGTCCTTGTCAAACTTCCTAAAAGGCAAATAACATATGAACTAAATGTCCTCTTGAGTCTAACTTAAAAAGAAAAAATACTTAAGAGTAAAATCCTAGCCCTGCAAAGATAAGCTGATACAGTTCATATGGATTATCCTAAGAAATATTTTAGAGGTTTAGATATGTAAGAATACTTCAAATTGTGTGTGTATGTGTGTGGATCTGGAGGATTAAAAAGTCGTAAGTGTGTGCCCATTGTGGATATGTGACTGTCAGATGGTATAAATACTAATGCAAAGGCCGAGGTAAGAGCAGTTCTAAGAGGGAAGTTTACAGCAACACAGGCCTACCTCAAGAAAGAAAAGTCTAATATGAAGAATCTAACTTTATACCTAAAGGAATTAGAAAAAGAACAAAGCCCAAATTTAGAAGACAGATGGAAATAATAAAGGTCAGAGAGGAAATAAATGAAATAGAGATTTAAAACCACTAGAAAAGATCAAGGAAACTAAGAGCTAGTTCTTTGAGAAGATAAATAACATTAATAAACATTTAGTTAGACTCAACAAGAAAAAAAAGAATACTAAAATCAATAAAATTGGAAATGAATGAAGAGATATTATAACTGACATCACAGAAATACAAAGGATTATAAGAGACTACTGTGAAAAATTATATGCCAACAAATTGGACGACCTAGAAGAAATGGATAAATTCCAAGAAGCATATTATCTTCCAAGACTGAATCAGGAAGAAATAGAAAATCAGAGCAGACTAATTATAAGTAACAAAATTTAACTAGTAATCAAAAAAGTCCTAACAACAAAAGTCCAGGATTAATGGTTTCACAGGTGAATCCTACTGAACATTTAGAGAAGAGTTAATACCTGTCCGTCACAAACTAATCCAAAGAAAGGAACAGGAAGGAATGCTTCCAAATTCATTCTACCCTAATACAAAAGCCAAAGACATTACAAAAAGAAAATTACATATCAAAATCCCTGATGAACACAGATGCAAAAATCCTCAACAAAATATTAGCAAACCAAATTAAAAAATACATTAAAAGGATCATTCACCATGACCAGGTGGGATTTATTCCAGGGATGCAAGGACAGTTCAATATCCATGTATCAATCAATGTGGTATACCACATTAACAAAAGGAAGGATAAAAATCATATGTTCATCTCAATAGACTCAGCAAAAGCATCTAACAAAATTCAACATCAATTCATGATAAAAACTCTCAACAAAGTGGGTATAGAGGGAACGTATCTCAACCTAACAAAGGCCATATACAATAAATCTACAACTAGCATCATACTCAATGGTGAAAAGCTGAAAAGAAAGCTTTTCCTCTAAGATCAGGAAGAGGACCCACTCTTCCTGGTGGTAAGGATGCCCACTCTTACCACTTTTATTCAACATAGTACTGGAAGTCCTAGCTACAAGAATCAGGTAAGAAAAAGAAATAAAAGGTATCCAAATTGGTAAGAAAGAAGTAGAATTGTCACTATCTGCAGATGACATATTATATATAGAAAACCCTAAAGATTCTACCAAAAAACTATTAGAACTAATAAATTCAATCAAGTTGAAAGATATAAAATCAATATGCAGAAATCTACATTTCTACATTTTAATAATGAGCTAGCAGAAGGAGACATTAAGAAAATAATCCCACTTACAGTTGTATCAAAAATAATAAACTATCTAGGAATAAATTTAACCAAGGAGGTGAAAGACCTATACTGTGAAAACTGACAGGTGAATGGATAAAGAAGAAGTGGTACATATATACAATGGAACATTGCTCAGCCCTAAAAAAGATGAACTCTTGCCATTCAGAACATGGATGGCCTTCGACTATATTATACTAAGTGAAATAAATCAGGCAGGAAAAGACAAATATCATATGATTTCACTTATAGGTGGACTCTAAAACAACAAAACAAATGAACAAACAGACAAATAGAAACAGGTTCATAAATACAGAGAACAAACTGGTGGTTGCCAGAAGACAGAGGGGTAGTGGGATGCATGAAATAGGTGAAGCGGTAAAGAAGTCAATTTCCAATTATAAGACAAATAGGTCATGGGTATGAAAAGTACAACATGGAGAATAGAGTCAATAATATTGTACTTACTTTGGTGACAGATGGTAACTACACTTGGCTGTGTTGATCACTGAGATGGTGAGCATTTTGAAATGTATGTAACTGTTGAATTACTATGTTGTACACCTGAAATTAATATAATATTGTATGTCAACTATACTTCAATTAAAAAAATAAATAAGATGCAGAGCTGATCAGAGCTATAGCAGCCACACAACCTATAACAAATAATGTGTAATGTGAGCAAAAAAAAGTTTGGTTCTATAAATCACTGTAAATGAGGATTGTTATTACTGACAGAAAGCTGACAAAGTCAGAAGATAATGCTTGAAAGTTTCATGACCCTGTTAACTCTTTTCTTTACTTTTAATCTTCTAATAAGATTCATATTATGTTAGACAAGAGCATTTGGGGAATTGTCTTTCACCTTCTCATTTTCCAGATGAGTAAACTAAGGATCAAACACATCAAGTAACTGAACTAAAGACACAGATTTAATTGCAACCCCAGTATTGGAGTTCTCCTTTTCTAGAGTTCTTTCACTACTTTTCTAATGGATGGGGTAACTGAGAGATTATTGGGATATGTTGGTGCCCAAAGCACTGTCCACCTAGGTCTGTTTTTTTTTTAATAATAGTACTACTGAGCAGCAGAAGTTATGGCCTTCCTGTTGTAGACTGTGGGTCTGTAATAAGAAAATATCATAAGGTGTAAACATAGAAGTTGAAAAAAGCCTATATGTGGGAAATTTTAGGAACTTAATCAAAGTCACTAAAGGACACTTAAATGAATGTTTAATGTAAATACACCACTTTCCTCCAAGTTGGTCTGTAGTGTCAGTGCAAGTGCAATGAAAATCCTAGCAGATTTTCTTTTGTAATTCAAAAATTTATATGGAAGAGAAAAGAGTCAAATTTGCCTATACATTCATGAAGAAAAATGGATGGGTTTATTTACTATGGGAGATATTACTATATAAAAAATCCATATGTATGAAATTAGGACAGTGAGGAATTTATACAGGGATAGAAAAAAAAAGACTAATGAAACAGAAGAGCCCATAAACAGATACAAAGAAAACATTTCAAATCAGTGCAGAATGGATGGGCTTCTCAATAAACAGTGGTCTGACAGTTAATTAATTAATCTGTATAGAAAAAAAAATTGGATCCTAATCACAAATCATCTACATAGTCAGTTTTAGGTGGTTTGAAATTTAAATGAGGAAAGCAAAACTTTAAAATTTCTAGAAGAAAAAAGGATACTTTATGAATTTTGGGTAGGAAAGTATTTTATAAACTACATATAAAAGTATAAACCCTTAATGGAACAAACAATTGAAAAATGTGATTACATTTAAATAATAAACAACTTTTGTAATCAAAATATGCTATAAAGAAATGGACAAAGAAAGCCACAAACTGGGAGAAAATATTTGCAACTTTTATGACCAAGAATTAGCATCCAGAATACATTAAGAAATTATAAAAATCCATACAGAGATACATAAAAAGATATAAAAATTGATGTAAGTCCATATAAAGGTAAGCAAACCAAGGAAAAATGATCAAAAGACATTTATAAAAAGAAGAAACCCTAAAGACCAATAAACTTATAAAAACATGCTTGATTTCATTAACATCAGGGAAATTGAAAGGAAAACTACAATGAGATGTCTTTGCATTCCACCATTGCTATGGACTGAATTGTGTCTCCCCAAATTTATATGTTGATGTCATCCAATGTGACTATATATGAAGTAAGGAAGTAATTAATGTTAAATGAGACCATATGGTGGGGCCCTAAACCAATAGGATTGGTGTCCTTTTAAGAATAGCCATAGAGAGCTCTCTTTTCTTCATGTGGGCACACAGGGAGAAGGTGGCCATCTGTAACCCAGGCAGAGAGCCCTCACTAGACCTTGACCATGTTGGTACCCTGACCTTAGACTTTCAGCCTCCAGAATTGTGAGTTAATATTTTTTGTTGTTTAAGACACTCAATCTATGGAACAGGCAGACCTCAGAGATAGTGCAGGTTCAGGTCCAGACCACCACAATAAAGAAAATACAATAAAGTGAGTCAAATGAATTTTTTGGCTCCCCAGTGCATATAAAAGTTAAGTTTATACTGTACTGTAGTGTATTAAGTCTGCAATAGCATTATATATCTTAAAAATGTACAGACATCATTAAAAATGCTTTATTGGTAAAAAAATGCTAACTATCATCTGAGCTTTCAGCAAGTTGTAATGGTAGCTGTGAAGTGCAATAAAGCAAAGCACAATAAAATGAGGTATGCCTGTATTTTGCTATGGCAGCCCAAGCTGATTAAGACAATGAGATAGGTAAAACATTTTAAAGTCTGACAATACCAAGTGGTGTGCATATAAGTGAGGGGAAATCTTATAGGCTGCTAGTAGAATTATAAATCAGTATTTTGAAAAAAAACCTGGCACTACTGAGTAATTCTAAAGATAGTCTAACCTACCACCCAGACATTCTACTTGTTGCCATTATCCTACAGAATCTCTTCTATGTACACACAGGAAACATAAATGAAAATGTTCCTGGCACATATTATTTAATAGAAAAAAAAAGAACCAAACCAAAAACCAAGAACAGCAACAACACAAAAAATAATAAGAAAATGTCAGTTATAGGACAACTGTTAAGAACTTCTGGAATAATAGAATAGAACATTATACACAGTGAAAATTAACGTAGTACTACATTCATTAACATGGGTTAATCACAGAGACATAACACTGAATAAAAAAACAAATTACAGAAAAATATCATTTATAAGAATTTTTAAAACCAGTTTAAACCACTTGCATTTTAAGAATGCATACACATGTCCACATGTGCTGCATAAAATCTTAGAGAGAAGTGACATACTAATACAAGCACTGAATTTGGATACTGACTACCCTGGAGGAACAAGGGAGAAGGAGTCAAAAAGACAAAAAAAGGGCTTCGGATTTGGTAATGTTAAATTTCTTAGCCTGGTGATTGGTACCTAGGAGCTTATTTGGTTAATATTTTATGTGGTACACATATTGATTTGTATCCACCAAATATTTTAGAATAAATGAAAAGATTAAAATTATTAAGAAGCACATTTTGGCAATTAAATGTGATTTTCTTAATTAATGGGTCCATGTTCTAATTCTTCTAGAACACGTTGGAGGAATATAACTAAAGAAACAAGGTGTATGACTCATGACAGAATTTGAATCTGACTAATTGGAACTAATTGCTAAGAGGCACCCTGTGAACTGCTCAATTTTATCATTAAATTCAGGGAATGAGAAACCACTATGAGAAATCAATGAAACAACATCTCAAAATATACCTTGCCTGATTATGCAATGATCATGTTTAGCTTCAATTAATTATGACAATTAAATAGTTCTAATGGTACTGGTAGCATTAACTCATTACATTAATTTGCTAGCAAAAAAATTAGCTTGTGACCTGAAAGGGGAATGGCCTTCTTGGGATATACTAGCATTCGAAAAAATGATAAATATGTTTTTGAAGGGACAGATGCATAGACTCCTTTTGTAAAACATTTTCTATTAAGTGATTCCTATTTTCATATCAACTAATATTACTCAATATGAAATATTCTATAATATAAAATATACTAAGCCTGGAGGGAGGAAAGGAATGATGAATTCTGTTTCAAAATTCCATACTGAACATATGGCCTCCCCATCCTTAAAAAATCTCTAGAAATGATAGAAAAGAGAAATAAATGAATGCATAATCAAACACAAAAACAAAAAGAGGATGCTTGGCAAACCAGAAACTCTGAGGAAGTTCTGAAAGATGGAAAACCAATGGGATTGTACTGAAAAAGGAAACAGTAGATCCAAATGCTTGGAAGTGAGGCCTGTATCAAAAGGGGAGAACAACACTAAGAATTCTTCATGCCTGAATGTCCTTGATACCAGGGGCAGAACGGTGCCGGCGCCTGTATGCTGGTTACTGAGGTCCAGCAGCAAGGTTCGTCAGGGATTTTCCTGCATTAACTGAGCCACACGTTAGCAAAGGGGGCTGAAGGTCAGTCTTCTGTGGGAGCAATGAGCCAAGGGGCTTGAATCAAGGAATAAAGCAGTGCCCCTGAGAGGAACAGGGAAACCAATCAAAGGACGCAAGCTGCAGGGGTTCAGGGCCGGCCTGGTTGTTCACCTATCCATCCTCTAGTCTTACTTAAAATGCACTGAAATTATAATTCCCTGTAGTATCTCTCATCTATCAAGAAATCTTGATTACAAAGCTGAGTATATAAGCCCAAATTTCTATATATTTAATCAAAGCCCATTATAAAGGGAGACACCAAGCCCAGCAAATTAAAGAATTTCCATCCAAAGAAACAGAATAAAAAGAGCAAATAGGACAGGGTTTTAAAGTAAGCTTAATTTGTATTGTGAAAATTCATAAAAGGAAACCACTGAGCTGGCGATGGGAGGCCAGCGGGGGTAGTACTCCTGTCACACCGCTGCTGCCAGTGAGTTGCAGATCCGTGGGAGAAGAGGCCACCTTGCAAGTGGAATTTAGTCCTTTACTCTCTGCGCGAGGGAAGAAGGATTCCCGCCTTCTGGCTCTCTGAAACAGCCCAGCCAATGAGATGCCATGATACTTGGGACGCCCAGCTTCCTCCAATGGATCTTTTGCTTAGAACAGCCCCTCTGGCCCTTCCCCTATAAAAGAGCCTCCTCTCCTTTGCTCTGGCAACTTGCCCCTGGTTGAACCCTGGCTTGCTTAGCCCGAATTGCAATTCTCCACTATTCGAGAACAAACCTGCTTTTGCTGGTAAAAATCACTGTTTTATTTTTAAAGTTAACAGTATCCTTGAGAGTAAAAAGGGTATGTACCTATGAAAAGACACAGTGTTATCAAAAAGAACTAAATTGTGATCTTAGGTATTAAAAGTAATAATTATAAAATAAAACTCAATAGAACTGTATAGCAGATCCAGAAGTTCCAATATTTTTAAATATTTCTGGAAAGAGGCAATAGAGATAATGAAAGTGTGATTCAATATATGAGTATTTTCCAATGGTAAATAAATATGTACAGGTTAAATTGCCCAACCAATTGCTGAGCAAAATAAATTGAAGTGCTCTCCACACTGCAAACACAAGCGCGTGTGTGCGCGCACACACACACACACACACATTTAAACATGTCATAATGAATGTTCAGTACATCAGTATTGAAGAGAAAAATCCTAGAAGCTTGAGGGAATAAAAATATACATGAAAAGTATAACAATTATATTGGCATTAGAATATACATCAGAAACTATGGAGTAATAATAGTTGTGCAGTATCTTCAAAGTACAGAGCAAAAAGTCACTTTGACATTATAAATTTTAATCAAGTTAAAATATCAATCATATGTGACAACGAAAATAATACTGTAACTCAGAAGTGCTACCAGCAATCAATCTGTTCTGAAACAACCTACAAAAAATGTATTCAAGCAAGAAGAAAATACAAGAGATATTGGGGTTCAAGAAGCAATGCTAAGCAAGGAAATTAGTAAGCCTTTTTCTTGAATCTAGTTATAGATTTCAACAACATGTTCTATAATACATCTCCACATCAAGGGGGTGACAGAAAGTAAATCTGAGCATGCTAATTCTTTTCCGTATTCAGGAAAGGATATGTATACTGATTTACTTTAGGTCACAGTAGGGAAAATACAACTCAAATCGCCAAAGAGCCTGGAAGAAAAAAGAGTAGCAAAAAAGTAGCTATAGTTAAAAAAAAAAAAGCTATGGTATATAATAGATCTAAGTACATTAATATTAAAGATAAATGTGTCTATAGACTACAATCCAGATAAGTCAGACAAAATGAAATATGTCAGACAAAATGCCACAAAATGAAAGGACTTGAAAAATTAGAAACAGTTCTGTTCAGGCAATGGCAGAGTCACTTGGAGCCAACTATCAATCCCATAGATAACTATTAAAAACTGGAAATACATATTTTTAGAAAAAATATTTTTGAACGTGTGGTGAATGAAAAAAGCAGGAAGAAATTAGAAGTAATTCCTGAAAGAAATCTGCACTGGGTTCAAATTGCGTTTATATGCCTTTTCGCCTGAGGGCGCTCTTCAGCCTTGTTGTGGGGCTTATAAAACTGAACAGAAAGCCAGCGTCATCTGCTTGAGGAATTCCAGGACGGCGTCTGAGCCGCTTGAGCAGTGGAGGGGAGGGGGCTTATCCTAAAGGAGGGAGCCTGAGAAGGAGGACACCCGAAATCTATATACTGACTCCACCCAAATACTGTGACCTATGCAAGTGTGAGTGAGATTCTGATTCCTAGGCAAAGCCAAGACCTGGAAACTGAAAGAACTGATCTGGTTCAGCTGCTTCTAGAGCCAGCATGTTTTGAATTTGAGTCCAGCCAAGTGAATTGCTTACTAGAATAAAAATCACTCCTTTTCAACGGAAGGTGATATAATCTATAGTCGCTACTATATATTTTTTTCTAAATGTGGTGAAATATTTAAACTCATGTATCTAAGAAGCCGTTGAGAAGGAAAATTTTCCTCTACCCTTCAAGGTTCTTCTAGCTGATCTAAGAATCAAATTGACATTAACAGATTAATAGGAGAAAACCGAGCTTAATTACGTAGGTAAGGAGAATCCACACACACATGAGATTCCAAAGACAGGCAAAATGAGGTCAGCTGTCACTCTCAACTAAGGAGAGGTGGGACTTCAAAGCGAAGGAAAGCAATTCACAAGATGGAAGAGAGTCAATGTTTGGTAAACAAATGTTTGCTGGGCCACCCAGAAACAAAGGGACAGAGAGAGGGATTTTAACAGACTTCCCTAGGTTCCTTCTGTTCACTACCCTAAGTCATATTTGCTATGTTACCTGTGGTGATAGTTCACTTCCTGGAGTAGGTCCTCCATCTAAATTCTTTCAGGCCCTCAGGAGGACGACCAAAGTTTCTTCCTGTGTCTTTTAGGCCTGGATTTTCAGCTTGACATTATCTGAATGCAGAAGTGACACATCTTGGGGTGGCCTACTCTTGACCCTACACAGTCCAGTGAACCCTAAAATCACGCCTAGGCACATCAGAGTCAAATTGTTGAAAACTAAAGGTAAAAAGAAAATCTTGAAGCCAGCCAAAGAGAAATGATGTATTTAACACATTGCACCGATTCAAATAATGACTGATCCTTCATCAGAAACACTGGAGGCTAGAAGACATAGAATTGAAGTCTTTAAAGGGATAAAATAAAAAAATTAATCAATGCAGAATTCTATTTAAACATCCATTAAAAATGGAGGTTTATTTCCTTCCTGCCTTCCTACCAACTTTCCTTAATAATTTAGTCCAAAAGCCATGCTAGGCGGTTGCCTATAAGGGTATCTTTGGAACCTATGGGGATGAGAAGGACAATCGTATGGAGGAGGAGTGGCAGCTGAGTTCCGTGTCAGACTTCAAGTAAGGTGTTTGGGCGGCAGCAGAGGTTTTGATTGGAGATTGGTTACATACCAGGGAAATGATCCTGTAGGTATACGTATTGAACGTCACTGGAGGCAGGTTTCTCATTGCCAGATAAAGAAGGCATTCATAAATAGGCAGAAATTTAGAATGTATTTTAGTGTACTGAATTAGAATTGGAGATATGAGTGTGAATTCAAATACATACAATTGGGAGAAATAAGCATATACTGTGCCTAGATCTTGGTTTTTAAATACTATTTTCCAATAAAATGAACCAGAACTCCTTAGAGAGAAAGCTGATTTGAGGTCAGGACAGGAAAATACAAGATTAACTTGAAATATCTCATTCACCAGAAAGTGACAAGTGCTCAAAAAAAATGTATGGCATATTCCAAAAGGATATAGGGAGAAGTTTGAAAAGACTCCTACTAGTCAAATCTAGAACAATTCGATGATCAAAATAAATGAAGAGAGTAATGGATAACTTACTGAATAAACTAAGGGTCCATGAGTTTATGCTAATGGAAAAACAGTAAATGGGTAAATAAATGGTGGGGAAGAAACAAACTCTTCCTTACAGAAAAATGATGATGAATAAATACAGAATGATGGAGTTGGAAAAGCATCAATGGTTGCTTAAACTAGTGGGTAAGCATCACGATGAAGTGACCAAAGTGAATGCCATTAGTAGTAGGCAAACCAACCTCATGCGCCTCCTGATAGCATACACTGAGAAGGACACGACGTCACTTCTGTGGTGTTCCTGCGGGTAAAGAATAACCTGGAATTTAGTCATGAGGAAACATCATGTGGGGTATTCTCCAAGATCACTGGCCTTTCTTTTCAACAATATCAAGATTAAAAGAGACACAGGCTTGAGGATATGGAAAGCTGGAAAGAGTGTTGCTATCACACTATTTTACAATGACAAACAACTGGGAAAACTGCGGGTTCGTGTTTCTTGAGCCATTGGCAACTGAGTTTTCAGAGCAGCCACTGACCCAATACCCACAGAGAGGCGGGTACCCTCGAGGATGGAAGTGAAGCTGGCACTGAGCAATCTGGGGCAGACCCAACCACACAGCAGTAGGAAGAGCTCAGCTGGATGAAGCGCACATCTGCAGGGGTTTTGTGTGTACTGATGAGAGTGGGAGGCATCCGGGCATTGCATGACTGGGTGAGGTTGAACCCTCTTCAGGTTTTTTCACCACACATCCTACCCTCAGCTGCAAAGGATGAGAATGCTAAGAAAACATCCTTTGCGGAGCAGATGCAGGGACAAAACAGCTGCAGCTGAGGAAGGGCCACAGGCCCTTATCATACAGAAAAGTACACAAGTAGGAGTACAACTTAATGCATTTTCATGAGATAAACACATCTCTGTAAGCAGCATCCACATGAAAAAAATAGAATAGTATCAAAACACCCCTCAGAATTCTGCACCCCAGGCACTGTTCCAGTCACTTCTCCCCAATTATAACAACTATCCCGACTTCTAACACCACAGATTAGTTCTGCTCACTTTTGAACTTTACATAAATGAAATTAGGTGGTGTGGATGGACAGTTAATTTTAACATGCTGGGAAAATAAGGATAACAGACCATAAAATAAGCTTCAAATGCCAGATTCTTATTAACAATGTCTCTTGGGTCAGGTAGGATTAGACAATCAGCCAAAGACATCTAGTGATCGCTAGAAAAGTGGGTCAGATCTGTGTTGACAGCTCTGTTTTCAATCTTAATGATTGACATTTATAGTTAGAATCCTCATTAGAGAGGGTAAAAGGTTACCCATTAAAAAGTAACTTGAAAAGCTTGACAAAGTTATGTATACTTGCTAATGTTTAGCTGTTATAAATGTTGAGAGATGAACTGGGGACTTACTGAAAAGGCGCAGAAAAGAAGTTAGTAACTGCAAAGTATCGGCCCAAACATATCAGGTTGGGAGGAGTGCTCCTTTAGAGCAGTGTTTTCCATTCTCAGCTTATGAAGTTTTCCATCTTTTTTTTTATCTGTGGTATTTACCACTATTGTTTCAGAATATGATAGTGCTTCCTGCCTCTTTGAGGCAGCCATGTAACTTGCTTCAGCCAATAAAATGCAATCAGCAGTAATTGGTATGATTTCCAGTTGCCGGCTTCAAAAGCCAGTTATTTGCCACAGTCCCATCCTTGTGCTGTAGTGATTACAGAGCAAGTGCTGAGCAAACACGATGAGCAGAGACCCCTTATATGTATGACAATTAACGGAAATCATATGAGCACAGTCAATAGTGGCTCAAATAATCACTTACCTATAAAGTTTCCAAGTAGCTTATCACTACTATAAAGTTTCAAAGTATTTCTATTCTGAGTCAAATATTATTAAGTTTAATTTAATAATGGACTGATGGATAGGTAAGGCAGGACTTATAAAGCACACTGATGTTGAAACACTGGCTAGTGAGAAGCATAAGAAAGATAACAGCGTGTGAGTGAGCCTCAAGATGACCTCCATCAGAGCCAAGAATTTCATACATTTGGTCCAAATTCTCAATTTGCACATCAAGATTACTCTAGGATTCCCAAAGACAGTGTAAAAAATTAAGTGGTAAAAATTACATAACTGTGACTTTTCATTCATTGAAGTTGAAGACCATCCACACCTGCCAGATGTTGTTTGCATACTGGTAATTGCAAAGTGCAGTGGCTACCTCTACTTGTTGTTACTTAGCAACAAACATCCAAATTATACAAATAAGCAAAGTGGGTGTTTAAATATACAATGCAAGAATTCTAAATATCAGATCATCAAAATGATTCTTGCCATATATAGTAACATGTCATCTGCAAATAGTGACAGTTTCACTACTTCTTTACCAATATGCATGCCTTTTATCTCCTTATGGCTAGGACCTCCAGGATTATGTTGAATGAAAGTTGTGAGAGTGGGTATCTTTGCATTTTTCTTGATCTTAGAGGAAAAGGTTAAAACTAATAACTGGATTCAGCAAAGTTGCAGGATACAAAATTAATATTTACAATTATATCAAAAAGAGTAAAATACCTAGGAATAAACCTAACCAAGGAGGTGAAAGACCTGTACTCTGAAAACTATCAGACTGATAAAAAAATTAAAGAAGACACAAATGAATGGAAATCTATCCCAAGGTCATGGATAGGAAAAATTAATATTCTCAAAATGGCCATCCTTCCCAAAGCAACTTACATATTCAATGCAATACCATCAAAATACCAATGGAATTTTTCAATGAGCTACAGAAAATAATCCTAAAATTCATATGGAACCCAAAAAGGCCCCAAATAGCCAAAGCGATCTTGAGAAAGATAAACAAAGCTGGGGGTATTATGCTCCCTGACTTCAAACTATACTACAAAGCTACAGCAATCAAAACAGTATGGTACTGGCACAAAAATATGCCCATAGATCAATGAAACAGGATAGAGAGCCCAGATATAAACCCATTCATATAGGGTCAATTGATATATGATAAAGGAGCCATGAATATACAATGGAGAAAAGACAGTCCCTTCAATAAATGGTTTTGGGAAAACTGGACAGATAAATGCAAGAAAATGAAACTGGATTATTGTCTAACTCCATACACAAAAGTAAACTTGAAATGGATGAAAGACCTAAATATGAGACATGGAACCATAAAACTCTTAGAAGAAAACAAAGGCAAAAATCTCTTGAACATGAGTATGAGCAATTTTCTTCTGGAAACATCTCCCCAGGCAAGGCAATTTTGCTTCTGGAAAAGCAAAAATGAACAAGTGGGACTACATCAAACTAAAAAACTTCTATATAGCAAAGGACACCATAAGAAAAACCAAAAAGGCAACCCACAATATGGGAGAATATATTCATAAATAGTTTATCTGGTAAGGGGTTAACATCCAAAATATATAAAGACCTTATATAACTCAATACCAAAAAAATAATAATAATACAATTAAAAAATGGGCAGAGGACCCAAACAATTTTCCAATGAAGAAATACAGATGGCCAACAGGCACATGAAAAGATGCTCCGTGTTGCTAATATTCATGCAAATGCAAATCTAAACCACAATGATATATTAACCCATAGCAGTTAGAATGGCCACTGTCCAAAAGACAAGAGATAACAAGCATTAGTAAGGATGTGGAGGAAAGGGAACCCTCCTACACTGTTGGCAGGAATATAAATTGGTGCAGCTCTGATGGACAGTGACTGCACTGGGGTAAGGGTGGGGGCTTGATAATATGGGTAAATGTAGTAACCACATTGTTTTTTCATGTGAAACCTTCAAAAGAGTGTATATCAATCATACCTTAATAAAAAAATTTAAAAAAAATTGCTGCAGCTGCTTGGAAAGCAGTACGGAGTTTCCTCAAAACACTAAAAATAGAAATATGATACATCCCAGTAACTCCACTTTTAGGAATTTACCTGAAGAAAACAAGATCTCTGATTTGAAAAGATATATGGACCCCTATGTTTATTACTGCATTGTTTATAATACCCAAGACATGGAAGCAACCAAGTATTGATCACAGATGAATGGATAAAAAAGAGGTGGTATCTATACACAATGGAATATTATTCAACCATAAAAAAGAAAGACTGCCATTTGCAACAACATGGATGGATTGCAGGGTATTATGGTAAGTGAAATAAGCCAGGTGGAGAAAGACAAATACCATATGATTTTACTTACTGTGGAACCTAAAAAGAAAACAAAACCAAATGAACAGAAAAGCAGTAGACTCAGAGACACTGAGAAATGACTGGTGGTTGCCATGGGGCAGGGGCTGGAATGGGTGGGTGGGGTGGGGTGAGGGAGATAAAGAGGCACAAAAATCTCAATCATAATGTATGTTGGTCATGGGGATGGAAGGGCAGCAAGGAAAATATAGCCAATGGTTCTGTAACATTTTTCTACAGATAGTGATGACACTGGTTGGGGTGAGGATTTAATAATGTGTGTAACTGTTGAATCACTATGGTGTGTACTTGAAACCAATATAATATTGTATATCAACTATACTTCAATTAAAAAATACACTTAAAAATATATTAATTGTAAGAAAAGATTCTTGCCAATTTTAAATCCTTAATACATTGTTCAATATTAATCTATGGTCTGTCTATGCAATCACCAAATTAAATATTTATGTAATTTATGAATTTTATTTGTTAATAAATTATATATTTTTCTTTAAAAATTAATTTAAAATAAATCAAATGCCTGTATCAGCCTTAAATGATGAAAAGTTAAATTTGTCTTTATGAATTATGATTACTATATTTTAATTAAACTTTGTTAAATTATTTAACAGTATAGTGAGCTTAAATAAAGCTTATGTGCAATTTTTCCTCAAAACAACTTCTTTACCTCTTACCAGGCAAAAATGTCTAAGTGATTAAAAAAAACTGTCCTACGGACATTTATAGGATTTTATATATATATATATATATATATATATATAAAATCTTGTTATCATTAATTTACAATTACGTGAAGAACATTATGTTTACTAGGCTCCCCCCTTCACCAAGTCCCCCCCACAAACCCCACTACAGTCACTGTCCATCAGTGTAGTAAGATGCTGTAGAATCACTACTCCTTTTCTCTGTTGCACAGCCCTCCCCGTGCCCCCTCCCCACTACACATGCTAATCATAATGCCCCCTTTCTTTTTCCCTGCCCATATCCCTCCCTTCCCACCCATCCTCCCCAGTCCCTTTCCCTTTGGTAACTGTTAGTCCATTCTTGGGTTCTGTGATTGTGCTGCTGTTTTGTTCCTTCAGTTTTTCTTTGTTCTTATGCTCCACATATGAGTGAAATCACTTGGCACTTGTCTTTCTCTGCCTGGCTTATTTCACTGAGCATAATACCCTCTAGCTCCATCCATGTTGTTGCGAATGGTAGGATTTGTTTTCTTCTTTTGGCTGAATAATATTCCATGTGTATATGTACCACCTCTTCTTTATCCATTCATCTATTGATGGACACTTAGGTTGCTTCCATTTCCTGGCTATTGTAAATAGTGCTGCGATAAACGTAGGGGTGCATATGTCTTCTTCAAACTGGGCTCCTGCATTCTTAGGGTAAATTCCTAGAAGTGGAATTCCTGGGTCAAATGGTATTTCTATTTTGAGCATTTTGAGGAATCTCCATACTGCATTCCACAATGGTTGAACTAATTTATGTTCCTTATTATATATTTTTATGAAAGGATCACAAGACAAGTAAGTTTGTAAACAGCATTTCAAGAAAGCATCATTATCTTTATGACTATACTTCTAGAGTTGAAAATTCTATTAAATCAATTGTTATGTAATATTAATCCCTACTAATAAATATACAGTGATATCTGTTGGTAAAGAAATCACTTTGACATGTTTTCCATTTTATTCCTCTCTACAGTTAGCCACTTTTTTTTCTAATAGGGAAGAGGTTAAAGAGTTAAAGAAAGTTGCCTAATCTTAACACTTTATCTAGTGGGGGATCCCGGGTGAAGGTTCCACCAACTACTGACTTCCACTGTATCAGAATCAGGAGTAAATATGCCTCCATGTATTAACAAGGGTGTAAATTACATGAGAAAAATCAAAGAAGCCAAAGAGGTTTGGTCTGAAGAGAAAAGAAAGAAAAAGGGGACTAAAGGCTGCAGGATGGGGGATTATTACTATAATATCTTCCAATATTTTAAGGGTGAATGAAAATAATTTTTATAAATCTTTTTCTTCTACAGAAGAAAATAACCATAAGTTCCATTTTTTGGACATCTTATATATGCCAGAAGCCACAAAAAGATGAACTGGTTTCCATTTTACAACAGTTCTCAAACTGGGGTTTGTTATCTCTATTTTACAGATAGACTATGATTTGGAGAAAGAGAAACAACTAGTAAATGCAGGATCCAGGGTACAAAATTGTTCTGTGTATCTCTGTCTCTACCCAGACCCAACACTTAGCCACTACGATCTACTGGATACATGGCTGCCGTGAAACAGAGCTGGCCCATGAAGGATACCTACATGTCAGCTTCTCCTCCTGCCACTCCTCAGAACAAGGTCCTGATGCACAGGGGGTGTTCTTTAGAGAAAGGTGAGGAGGGCGCACTGAAGAAGCTGCCAAGATGCACACCTCCTGGGAAGTGAGATAATACAAACTCCCAGAGCGTCTTCTTCCCGCAATCGTGGTGCTGAGCCTGTTGGTGGGCAGAATCTCTGTCATTCACTGGCTGTCCTATTTGGGGAATTCATTTAATCTCCTTAAGCCTTACTTTCTATATCTGTAAAATTTGAAGACTACAATACATGCTTGATCTATTTCATGGATACTCAAATAAATAACATATGGGAGAGCACTTGGCTGTCAAGTTCTAGAAAATGAATTATTACTTAATTATTGTAGGATGTCCCTTGGGGGCATGAGTGACCTGTTCCCTGAGAACTTGGAAAGAATGTGTCTCAGTGAGCATTAATCTAGTAATACACATACACACCCACACCCACACCCACACAGAACATGAGGGGTAAAGCTGCATGTAGGCAGATTGCAGAGTTTGACACACAACTTCAATTGCTGGGCTTTGAGTGCACACAGAGGCTGAGTGGGAAAGTGAGGGCAATTTAGGTGGCAGAAACCTAATCCACTGTAATTTAACCTGTTTGGAGAAAGGCTGTGAACATATGGCTGTCAGGTTTGATCATAGGGCTTCTCAAATATTTTTATGAAGAATATATTTGAAATGACATAGATAAAATAGAAAATATCTGACGGTATAATGTGTTGCAAAGGTGGGAACTGTTGAGTGAAACTTTTTTTCAGTTGGGGGTCTGTGTGTGTATGTGCAGGTGAGTGTGTGTGTCCATGTGTCATATCCACTTCTGGCCTCCAGCGCTTTTCTCTCTGCTTCGATGTACTCTGCCATGGATCATAACCTTAAGCTGCATCTTTGGATTTCCTGCTCACCTGACAAATTTCTGCCAATCATTTGTTTTTTCAGGAAGCTTCCCTGGGAAGAAAGATTGCCCTAATGTGCCTCGGCCAACCTTCCAGTGGTATAGGCTTTATGTGTAGATTAATTACCATGAATGATGAGAGTCTTCCCTTCAGATCAATCTGTTTTCAGTGTAAGGGATCAGAATCAAATTTCTAAGCCTGAACTGGGGTGACTTTGTCAGCTTAGAGGACACTGTGGGGTTTCTTTTCATGACACATGACCTCTGGTGACCTCTGACCTTGACCTTGACCAGCTCCTAGGGTAACTGCCTGGGCCTGGAATGCCTGGGACTCAGAGGGTTTCTGGGACCCTCAATACTAAAATACTCACTACTAAAGTTGAGACAGTTCCAGACAAACCAGG
The DNA here is from genome assembly GCF_040802235.1 of Manis javanica. Taxonomy (NCBI): domain Eukaryota; kingdom Metazoa; phylum Chordata; class Mammalia; order Pholidota; family Manidae; genus Manis; species Manis javanica. The sequence continues at coordinate 8,887,560 of NC_133174.1, forward strand.
AGGAGTTGTTCACCCAGCTGCACCTTTTTGTTTGAACCACAGCAGGGATTCTGGCACGGCTGCTACGAAGAGGTAGTGACATGAGGGGCCGGAGGAAACAGGAGACGCTTACTGCCCACAGAGGGGGCCATATGAGCACCAGAGCAGGAGGCCCAGTGGCCGTCCAGGCAAAGGGCCAAGCTTCCCTGGCCTACAGTTCCCCAGAACGATCACCAGGTTGAGGTTAAATCCCTGTGGGTCCTCCCAGAGGTTCCCTTTCTCATTCTCTTGACTCTTTTGGGGCCTCTGACCCCATGTCTGCACAGGGACTGGTGCAAATAATTGGGGGCAGGACTGCCAGTACTGAGGTTGAGGCAAGCCTGGATGAATTGAAGTTGTTTCCCAAGTCAGTTTCATGAGCAAAGTGCCCTCTTAGCCGTCCCAGACTTCAGACCCACCCAAAATGTATTTCTGTAACTAGTAACCCATATTTGGTATCACATTTAAATTGTCCCACCATATTGTTTATTCCAGGGCTACTTTACCACCCTTTTACACAGAGTCCACAGCCTATTTTGCGGCATCTCATCTTAGCCTTGAGGTAGGCACTGAATATTAAGAGTCTATGCTGTAGACACTGCTCTGTCTCACTTGATTTTTTGAGGGGGTGGTGATGGTATACATATAGGGGGTCTATCAGTCCTGACTAACAAGGCAAGTCAGAGGAAAATCTCTTTTCAAAAAGGTTTACACATATTTCTTTTCAAGTCCAAATGTTGGGGCAACATTTGTGCTGCAGGTATTTGTTTTATAGTTATAGTTCTTTCTCTATTGCAATATAATTTGTATAAAATAAATGGCTAGATACTAAGTACAGAGATTGATAAGATTGATGAGCCTGTACAACCTTGTAACTACCACCTAATCAAGATATAGGAAAGTGTAACAATCAGTTTCATTTAGAACAGTGCTTTTTAGAATTATAAATTTTCAAATAATTGCATATTCACATGCAGTTTTAAGAAATACAGAGAAATCCTGTACACCTTTTACCTAGTCTTTCCCACTAGTAACATCTTGCAAAACTATAGCGCAGTATCGTAACTAGGATATTGACATCTGTGCAGTCAAGATGCAGAACATTTCCACCCCCACAAGGATTTCTTCTATTGACCTTGTATAGAGACACCTGCTTACTTCCGTCAACTCCCGGCACCACTAATCTGTTCTCCATTTCAATAGTTTTGCCATTTTTAGAAAGTCGTATAGATAAAGTCATACTGTACAGAACCCTTCGGGACTGGCTTCTTTCACTCAGGATAATTCCCTGGGGATCCATCCACCTTGTAAATGAGGGAATTCAGCTGGATGAGGGAAAGAACTTTTTCAATTGTAAAATTTTTTATTCTGTGGGTTCTCATCTCCCCTTAGATATCATTCTATGATTATAAAATACAACTCACTCTTTTATTTCATCCCATCTGCTCCCAGGCTAAAGGCAGGACTAGCAAGCCCTGTGGGAGAGGGAGCAGGGCAGGAAGTGGGAGGTCGGCCAGCAGCAGCCGTGTGCTGGGCATCTGATTATGTTTTCTCCTGGATTTCTATCTAAGGAATGACTACTGGGGCTAGCCATGGGTTTGAAGTCCAGCACCCTTTCCTCTTCCCCTCAGCATCAAAAGTAGCTCCATTGCTTGACTTGTTATTTGATTTTTGGCCTAGACTGACAATCTGGTGGACCAAGTACAAGGGTGAGGTCAAAGCCAGGGGAGACCCTCAAAACAATCTGCATTGTTAAACTATTTGACATTTGCCAGCAGCCATCAGAATAAAAGTCTACAGCTTGGCAAATCATGGTCCAGTTTTGCAATTATCCGTGGTGGCGGTGTGAGGAGTGAAACATAAGCCCTAATAGACTGCCATGAATAATGGAGATCCGTATTTACATTTGAAAAGAAGGGAAGTAGCACTAGGTTGATAATAACCATCCTTCCATCTTGTCTCCTGGAAAGTGGGGGTGCCTTCCCTACTGTGTCTCCCTAGCATTTACATATTCAGGGCCAGGTAACCACATAATACCTCCTAGAGCCTGTCTCCATGTGTTCTTTCTGGAATAAGTTTGACCCATATGCAACTCTGAGACCTGAACTTCCATCCAAAGTTGTTCAGCTGATTGTCAGAATCGGGTTGATAATTCTATCATTAATTATCTGTGCTTTCACTCATCTTCTCAACAGAGACCTTTTTTCCCCCAGTCGCCTAAGACTCCATATGTCATTTATTTTTCTAGTGTCAATTTTCTCAGTTTTCAGATGAAAACATCTCAGAAGTGATTCCCGACTCTGGCTCCGTGACTCCCCAGGACGTCTGCAATTATCTCAAGAGGTGTCACAACATCCTCCCCAAACAAAATTCTAATTAATTCATTAATGAAAAAAAGGCACTGTGGAGACAGTTGCGGGGGGAATGACAGGACTCTGGGTTGTCACAAAATCTAGCAATGGCAGTGCATTCTATTCCCAGAAGGCTGGGAGTTGCTGGGAATGACAGCCTTACCTTTAAAGCCCCATGACCTTCAAGTTTGCAGTGAACACACACCCTGGAAGGATCAGTGGCTGGTGTATGAGGAAAACACAGCAAGTGATATTGCAGGAGCCCAGACAATTGGAGATTTGAATGGAACGGACCAATTAGGGACAATTTAGCTTTTAAAATCCAGGCAGTGCTGCATTTTCAATTGCAGTGAGCATGGTTGGGAACGATCCACAGAAACACTGTTACAAATAATGATTGGTTTCTTGGGAGACCACGGGTCCCCAGTAGCTGGACTAATGGTACTAATCTGACTGCTGGAGAGCCGGGTGGTGCCGGGGCATCCATGGCATGCAGAGGGGAGGTGCAAGACAGGAGTTTTAACATTTTTTTTCTCAAAGCATATTTACAATGGTGGAAGCTTGTCTTTGATGCTCTTCTATCTTTGCTTCCTTGACTTTCTCCCTAGGTCCTTGTGTCCTAATGAAACTTTCAGCCCATCTTCAGCAGACCACTCAAGACTGTACACCCTGGCACCAAATGCTCCACCAATCCGATAGTAAAGAAGAAAATCTTTCTTCAGGGTACTGTGGCCATCCTGCAAGTCTTTAAGGTTGCCTGTCATTGTACAGCTCCTGTTACTGCCATCCCCAACTCCCTCCTCACAATTCCCAGCTGCATATCTAACTGACACTTCACACTATCTACATGTACAAAACTGGACTTCCGACCCTTTCGCCAGTATCTCCTCCTGTCACATCCCGGATGATAGTAATGCAATGGTTCCAGTTTCTCAGGCCAATGATCCTGGTGCCTTTGTTGATTCTTTCTCTCACACCTCACATCTGGTCCTTCGCAAACCTAACCACTTTGACCCATGAACTTTGGCAGGATCACCAGAACCACCTCGTACCAGATTCTTGTAACTGTTTGCAGTAGTCCACCCAATCTCCCTTTCTCTCCTTGCCTCTGTATAGTCATTTCCCAACAGAACGGTCACAGTGATCCTGCAAAACGTAAGCAAGTTCACATCACAGTGTAGCTCAAAATTCTCCAAGGTTTTGCCATCGAACACAGAGCCAGAATGAAAATCCTTTCGGTATCTTACAGGGCCCCACAGTTAATGCCCCCCCTCCCCAGCCAACCTGTTCTCTTACTCTTCTCCTCATCATCCCCTGCCACCTCTCCTCACTGTGGATCACTGCTGTCCCCTCAACACACCAGGCCAGCTCCTGTCGCCGTCGCTCTGCTGGGAACATTCTTCCCCCAGTACTCTCCAGGCTCGCACCCTACCAGCTTCAGGTCTCATCTCTGTGAGCTCTTTCTTGACGAGCCTACAGAGTACATCTTATCACTATCACCCTCACTCACTCATTATCCCCTTTCACTGCCTCCCTGGGCTCCACAGGACTTATCCCCTTCGAACAAACTTTCTCTCACCAAGGAGGTAGAAGACTATTTCCCCTTGAATGGATCCCCAGGAATTTTTATTTGGTTAATACTCTAATATCCTAGACTGGGGAAGTAGCACAGATCCTTATTATTACAAGCAAATTTCTGATTGGCAAATCTTCACAGTATAAACAACTGAAGTGAAAAATGTAGGCAGCCTTAGAGGGCAAGGAGATTCCTATGGGGCGGTGGTGTGTGTGTGACTACAGGGGTTGGAGGGACGGGAAGGCACAGCATGGGAGCACAAGAGCCTATGAGTCTCTGCCTAATTAGGCCTCCTAAACTCCCCAACCTACAGGTTTTATTCTTGTAAGTCTGAATCTGGAGAAAATTTACCATTTTTCGTCCCAGTGGCTTTCTTTCCATAGCAAGTGCTTATCTAGTGGTTTTGCATAGGGTCCCGTACGCAGGGAATGAGGATGTTGTCTATCTGCTAATTACTTGCAAATCAGACATTCCCAGTCCTTTAGGAGTTGATGCAGCTGAAAGGCTTAAAACTACACCTGGCACATAGAAAGTTCTATATATGATGGCTATTATGTAAGTATATAAACTAATACAACAAATTATTATCATTAATATTTTTGGTGACTATTCAAGCAAAGAAGGATTAAATCTAAAGAATATACATATAAAATATACATGCATACATATACATGTATATTTTATGTGTATTTGTATACTATATGTATACATACCATATATATTTTCCCTTGCTGTGCATTTACATGGATTTTTTCCAGCATATGTCATACCTGATGTCTATTCAAGAAACTATGAAAATAACAAAATTTAAAATGCAATGTCAGGGCTCAACCCTGGACCGTATAGTAATATTATTCAATGCCCTAAAGAAATCCCTATTGCCAGACATGAAACCATGAAACACTGTTTCATGCCTTTATTAATAAATGTTGCAATTACATTCTAAACAATAGCCATGTTTACCAATTAATTTTAATGGACCAGGTCACAGGTAAGCATTTGCTATGCAATATGTTGCTGATTAAAACCAGAACATTATTATCATGATAAAGTAAATCAACCTGTAGGTATTTATGGGGAAGAGCATATTTTAACTCTTAATTTGTTAAATTTGACATCAATCATTTTTAGAAGTTTGCTCCCCATGACTTAACTTGCACAGTCTCAAACCATAATGAGCGTGAATTTACCAATGATGTATTTCATTCCAAATGCTCTCCATCCCAGATCTCTCCCATTTTCCAAGCTCAGGCCCCTTATTTTATGTACATAAGAAGCACTGGAGTGGGCTAGCCACAGCTTTGCTTCTAACTGGGTGTGTCACTTTGGACAAACCCCTGTCCTTTTTTTTGCATCAATTGCCTCAGTTATAACAGGAGAACTACAATGATTCTCCCATTCCCTCCTTTGTAGTTGTGTCCTTTATCTCTCTCACACACACACACACACACACACAGACACACACACATTTAAAACTTTTTTATGTTTTAGATTTATATGAGTTGTAAGATAGTATACAAAGGGTTCCTGTGTATTCTCCTGTTTTGCCAAAGGGCTTCAGTCTCGAACAAGTTCACTATGGATTCAATGTGACCAAAGAAATGACAGTAGAACGTTCTTGGGGTGAAAGGGTTTATACCCAACTTTATTTCCACGGTGGCAGGTCAGTCACTAGAATCCCATTCACTCAGAGCGAGTCTACATGCAGCAAGCCGGCCTCTGCCTCTGGGCCTCTCTGCCCCTGCAGCTGTCTCAGTCTCTGTCCTCGGCGCTGCCACCACTCCAGCCTCTGCTCTCCTGCAGCCATGCAGCCCTGCCACCACCCACAGCACTAAACGGAGCTCTTAATATAGAGTCAATAACCACGCATTGCCCACGTGTGTGTAGTGTGCAAGCCGACCAGGGCCAGGGGAGAATCCTGGTCACAGGAACCTTCACTTTATCCACAGCTTCCCCCAGCTTCCCCTAAGGTTAACGTCTAGTATAACCATGGTATACTTCTAAAAACTAAGAAATGCTTGGCTCATTTGAAATCACTCTGTGTTCTTCCATGAAATTTTGCTCATCTCATTTCTGCTTGGTGGAATACCTCTCCACCATATTAAGTCATCCCTCTTCACACAGGAAGTCCTCACAGACCGCTTCCCAGCTTTTGACCTGCATCTTCCTTTGGAATCTCCCAGACCTCGACATTACGTGGTAGCTCATATATTTATCTGACATTATTTACTGCGATGCCTCATCTTGCTGTGACGTTGGAAGCTCCTAGCAAGAAAGGACTACCTGGGCATTAAACCCAAGCCTGCACATGACTGCGTCATGCTAACTCCCCAGAGAGCCACAGGGCTGGCTTGCCGGCTGGCTTCTCTGGGGTTTCAGCTTCTTCATTTCTGTACTTCTTCTGTATTCCTTCATCTGTATTTCCTGTGACCACATATACTGAAACTATTTTTTCTTTTCATAATGCCTAGATATTTTTAGCAAGAATTTTTTCCTACTATCTTAGGCTACTATGTTGCTGGGAACAGGTTTGTAATAACTTCATAACAGGATTCCTTGTGTCCAGTCAAACAATTCTTAGATCTATTTTTACAATTACAGCTGGAGAGATAATTTTGAAGTGCAAATATTACTCCCCAACTTAAAAATCTGACATGGCCCCAAGGAAAAAGACCACTCCTTGGCATGACTGCAAGAGTCCCCATGATACGAATCACACCTTTCTCTAAAATCTCACCCTTCTACTCCTGGTCTCATTCTCCACGTGCTGGTGGTAAAGAACTGCTTTTCAGCCAATGGGCCATGTTCACTTCCACCTCAGAGCATTCACATAGGCTGTTCTTTCTGCATAGCCCCTGCTCACTTCTAGCATTCCGAATTCTTACTGATCTTTCTGGTTTCTGGTTAAATGCCACTTTTTCCAAAAGGCCTTCAGTAGTGATGGTGTGTGGACTTCCCACCATACAATATCCCCAATCTTGTAATTATTGTTCAAGATCTGTCTTTCAGTCTTGGTGCTAAGCTTCCTAAAAGGTGGCACTGTCTATGTTGCTCACTTGCTCTTGGTCTAACAATTAATCTTGTACTTGGCACATAGTAAGGACTTAATAAGTCTCTGTGAACAAACAAATGAAGAAATGAACACTCCATTCATGAATGGAGTTCTCTGATTGAAGTTCGGCTTCACAGCAGATTGCTGCCATCAGTTGGAAGGATAGAGCAACTCTTTAAGGAAGTTCTCTTTAAAAAATGTATGTATGGTGTGTTGGGAGAATTCTGATCCTTGAGAAGTAAAGACTAAAGTGAAGTAGAAACCCAAATTTCCTCTTTCAATTCAACCTCACGCATATAAAGCGTTGAGCTCAACAGGCCAGAAGGGCGAAAGACAGGCATAGTTTACAAGACTTCAGCACAGACATAGTAATGAGATTCAATCAATGCAACTGCTTGGGTGAAACAAAGGGATCTTTAAAAGGTGAGCAAGAATAATTTTCTATTTCTTCTGGATCAGTGACCTCCAGCAGGACTTAGAAAAGGCTTAGGAGACACGTCATCACGTTGTCAACGAGCAGATTGTCTTGCCTCAGGTACATAGTGAGCATGGAGACACTGAGCTATGAATCAGTAATACAACCTAGATTTCATGGTCATTGTGTCAAGATATTCCTTACACTTCAACCTCCAAAACCATGTATTCCAAGAACCAGTTATTCATGGACAAGGATACCAGAATTTATAATTGTGTCCCGTACCTGGTTATGACCACAGGCAACTTGATTCTACTTTCTGTTAACTTTAAGGTTAATCTTTCACTGTGCTTGCAGATGACATCCTTTCATGTTAATATGCGTTTTACTGCAGGACGCAGAGGCAAGCCTCTTTTTAAAGCTTCCCTTCTATGTCAAGATCCAGGATGACTAATTACTTTCAGTACGTGGGTTGTTTTTGCTTCCTTCTTTCATCCTCCCTCCCCATTTATTTCTTTACTTAATGGTGGAGGCAGAATGAGAGCATAAAGAATGAGGTGTTTTCTTTTCAGAGTCTACTAATTACCCTTTCCCATCAAATCCATCATGAAGATAAAAAACAAAGCCAAAAGACTACTTTCAAAAGATAAAAATAAGCAACCCACAAACATTTCAAAAGTGATTATTTTTATCTTCTCAAAGGAGCCCTGATATACCAGTCTTTGATATAAAAATATGACCATTTTGAAAGTGCTCCATAGATATATCTATTACTATTATGGGGAATAGATGTTGTTAGAGAATTTTTAGTCTCTATTACTGGAAGAGAATAGGTCATGAAATGCAGTCCCCAAGGCAGTGATGATATCTAAGTTGTCTCCCTTTGCTCCATGTATCTCACCAAATACTGACTGAATTTTCTATTTAATGTGTCTAAAGCTACGGTACTGAAGATTCAATTTACTTATCAAAGCTATCTTTGAAGAATTCAAATTCTTTTGGAAGGATTAAGAAATCATTTTCATGTTAGTGTGAATCAGTCCAATCAGATTGCTTTAACATTATCTCAATTTCACTGAATGACTCAGAGATTCAGAGTTTTGACAGGGAAGGGATGGAGGATTTGGGACAACACAGATATCCTTAAAAGAGGGGCAAAAAGGGCAATATAAGACTCATAAAAAGAGATGAGAAAGTATTAAGATAAAAGGGCATTTTCTTCTTCCTCCTAACACCTGAACTAATCCAGTATTTGGACACGTACTATTAGTATTAGGGTCTGGGTAAATCACGGTTCATACAGTCTCTTAGAACTACCTATATGACCTAGCTGCCATTTCAATATATCTTATTTATTGGAAGAGATTTTCTGAGACTAGAAAGATATCCTAAGACTCAAACCTTGATGTAAATCATACTTTCGACATTATATAGATTGTTCCTAAGTTGTAATGTGCATCATATCACATCACTTAGGAATATAAACTTTGAGGCCATATACAGTAAAAAGTCTAGATACTTCATTATTAGTTATTCTTTCTTTGAGTTTCTAAAAATATGTCTTAATATAGCTACTCCTTGACTTGCTGGGGAGAGAAAAACCTCTGTCCAGTACTTTTCCAGACTAATGTTTATTTTTGGAGAGTAAGCTGTTAGAGTCTACTGACATTTATAGGGAAGAAAAAAGAAAAAAATCTTCATTTCTTTAGTTCTCGAGTTGTCACCTATCGGGAACCTAGCCAACAACAAAAAATAAGTTAAAAAAATGTCTCTGAGTCAACAAAGTACCAATATCCTCTACTCTTTACTGGTAGGGAAGCTACTCAGACTAACCACAATACTTATTTGCTCTTAATTTCCACAAACTTCTAGTGAGTTGATGGTCTGGTCTCCAAGTCCAAAGAAGGCTGAAGGCAGTGAATTAAGGGGTGTTTGGGAAGAGGTCCTTATGGGAACCTCATGGAATGTTGTAAGTGACATATTGCTTTTAAGAGAAATTATATTTATTTTCCTTTAAAACATGTTTTTTGAAGCTCACCTTTCTTGAGTGAATGCCCTCTTCCAACTTTAGGGCTAAGTACTTTATACATTACTTAACTACATCTCACTCAAGTCAATGAGTTAGAAGTTACTATCTGCACGCGGTCTCTCCCACTTGCTCCCCCACTACCTTCACTGAACTAAGTGGTTGGGTAGGGAGATTATATTTATGGAATTCATATTACAGGTCATGTAAAGTTTGAAGGATAAGGCTATAATTCAAATAGCCTCCAGGGTATCATCTTAGGGAAATTTGCTACCATGATTGCTGGTTAGAGGGTATATCCGTATATACCCTGACCACTCCCCTACCCTCTCCCGCCTCACCCTGCCACTTTAATGGCAGGTGGCTTTTGCCTCTCATTAGAGAAGGGTCTGGGACATGAGCAGGTTTCCTTTCTAAACCACAGTAACAGTCAATCCCACCTAGTTGCTTATGCAGCCTGTTCTACCCTCAAACTTAGGCAGAACTTGCAAGCCTGCCAGCACATGTATATGTATAAAGCGTTTTAAAACTCCCTAGCAATCAAGGAACTGCAAATTAAAACCTGTTCATGTTACTTATGGTGAGAATACACTGATGATAGGAGTATAAATTTGCACAAAAACTTAGCCATTAGCTTGGTAATACCTATCAATGTGTTTGTCCTATTACCCAGAAATTCTACTCCTACATCTATGGGATATATAAGCTCTCACACATGTACATATGGACAGAAATACATTACTACTGGAAGCAATTTTATGATAGCAAAAATTAGGAAGAGCCCAGAATGTTTCAATCATTGCTTATCTATCCAATAGAAAAATATATAACAATGAAAAGTCTCCTGGCTCAGAGCTACAATGGATCCACATGGATGAAAATTCAAGTTTAATACTGAATGGGGAAAGTGAATTTCAGAAGGATACAAGCAATATACTATTTATATAAAGTTTAAAACATTAAATATTATTCAAGCAAACATCCACATGCACTAAATCAAAATCCATACATAATAAAACATAAAGAAATCTACCAAATCCTAGGCTGTGAATTATGATCAAAGAGGCTTCAACATGGAGTGAGAATTCTTTCGGTAGTGTATCATTTCTTGAGTTGGGTGAGATGTACATACATATCCGTTAGCTTACTTAAGTACTTTTTTGTATCACTAAATATTTCAAAATAAATTTAAAAATTATAAAATGATATAAAATATTGGTTGCTACGAGGTCACAAAAACGCACACCAAGCCGGAATTCTCCCAAACGAATATCATCAGAATGACAAAAGAATTACATTTCACCAGAATTCAATTACTTGCTTGCCTCACCTCATAGGAAAAAAAATGCTGAACTTCATGAAGTGGAAACATGCATATATTCAGACACAAATGGGTGTACACACACAAACACACATATCCACAGGCACACACATACTCACCCGTGTGCTCATTAGTAGCCAAGGTCAAATACTTCATATGTGTTATTTACATGCATGCATGTTACACTTTGAGAAATACTATCAGTAGACATTTTTACAGCTGTAAATGACAACCAGCTTCAAGGAAGAGGAGAAAATAATGCATTACCCAGAAGCAAATTGCAAAAGCTCAGGAGCATGGAGTCGTATCAGGCAGGACCAAATGTTTATGAGAATAATACATATCATCATTATAGTCACTGCTTTTATCATTAATAAATCTGTCAGTTTTCTTTTCCTCCTTCTATTCTCCTAATACTACCCTTTTACCAGTCAAGATATGTTCATTCTTCACTCACAGACTTCCAGAAGCTAAACCATCATAACATGCCCCTCTTACTCATACAGATGCATGCATGGATTATTCCCAGGTGGGCTAATAAAGAGGGGTGAAGAGGGAATTCTGCTCCTTGAACAGTAAATTTCATCTCACATTCCTTCTGCACATGTGCTAGAGGAGAAATGACTAAAGGGACGAAGCCCACTGTCTTTTTACTGGCCTCACCATATCAGGGATTGATAGGAGCAGTCTCTAGAGCAGGGAGTTAAGTTCTTTGTATTGCTTTTTTGTTTTAAGAGAGAAATATTTTTTAGGGAACTAAAACGACTCACTTTTGTTTGCTCAAGATCATCGAGATTCCCTATTGTAGAATTCCTTAGTTCAAATTAAAACCTGTTCATATTACTTATGGTGAGAATACACTGATGCACGACTGATGTTACATATTCTCTTAGTCATTTATAAACGCCTAGATTCAGTCCACTAAGTTGACGTACATAACTAGATTAGAGTCATCCAGGGTCATGTTTTGGTTTCTTTTCTCTCCTGGAGGCTTCGATTCTAATTTTCAGCAGAAATGCACCCTAGGCTAGCAGGTTTGCAGTTAGAATTATTTCTTGTTCCTTGTCAATACTTGCCTTTTAGGTAGATGTAATGAGCAAAATTAGTGGTGAAGTCCACCCAGACAGGCTCTTTCTCAAGAAAGGCATGCTCTGTAGACCTTCATGCTGAAATAAGAGAGCAACTGGTTATAGTACCAGCTGAAGCCTTCTACTAACACCTGTACTTTATGATATATCACGAATGGTGATTGTAAGTTTCTGTTGTATGCTTGAGCTTTATAAAGAACCCTCAAGAATGCCATGCTAGTTAATGTATTTCATTATTGAAAGGCTAGATATCAAAGGTAGAATTAAGAACAGGTAGGAGTGGATGAGAGAGTAGTACTGTTTTGAATTCTAATGAAAACAACCAATAGAATGTAAGTTGATTTCACCCATTACTCCTCAAAAAAAGAGAGCCCCAAAGGCATGTATGTACATTTTTTAAACACATCTTTACATAGTTTGGGAAGACCATTCACTCATTTACAGAGTGAGGAATTAAACTCACACAAATTAGATAGTGAGTCATTTTTAGAGAGAGAAGTGTGGGCCCTCTGGTGTTGCGTTTGACGCTCGGCTGGAAGCTATCCCTTTTTGTAACCGTGACCCAGGAGGAGGCTGAAGAAGTGCTGAGAAGACTGTCTTCCCTGTGGTCAAATATGACGCTACCTGAATGAGTGCTGCCTGCCTGCTGGACTGCATATCCTCTGCCTGCTTCTGGTAGGCTTGGGCACACTCTGGACCCCTGTGAATGTAATGCCTGCTCCACTCTGGAGCTCTTTTGGATACTCTAGAAATTTCTACCTGTCCTATTATTAACAGATAAGAACCTGGCCACTTTTTACCTTCATTCAAATGGTGAATAGGTTGGTTGAAGATTTTCTAGATTAAGACTCTACTTGTCCCCTTATTAATGGCCACCACATTTTTTTCATCTTGGAAGTTCCATGGGTCGGGTGAGACCTAGTTGCCTGGTCATCTCAAAAAAAGTTTTAAAAAATCATTGATAAAATACTAATGGCAAATTCATGGGGAAGGCAGGAAGAGGTCGAATGAGGATGGAGGGAGGGAGAGAGAGAAATGCCTACTGGTGATAGGAGAGCAAAATCACAGACTCCAGTCCACCTCCACCTTTCCCCATTTGGAACATCATTACTGTACATGAGAAAAAAAATGTCTTTGAGTCTCTCTGTCGTGTATGATTTTGACCACAGAGGTTTTGCTTGTACTCCCTCCTCAAATGGAAATATTCAGAGCATCGGTGTCTAAGACGATGCCTTATTGAATCCTCTTTTAGTGATGGCAAAAAACATTTCACCCCAAATCAAAAGTTCTGAGAACCGTTAGCACATTTTCTTGTCTGATAGGCCCAACTAAGCCTTATACTCTCCTCCATGCTTTTTATGGCCAGGTCCTTTAGATGGCTTTGGTTCTGAAACAGTTTTAGGTTAGGGCCCTATAGGTGACATCTGTGATGTCTCCATCATATCCCTTCAGCCCATCTCTGATTTCAGTCCCGGATGAATGAGGTAGACAGTTCTTTACAATCTCAGTCACAGTTGTGTTGATAGCGTCCCAGGGCAAGCGCACATTGCACGTACTCCTGATTTATCTCAGAATCTTCTCTGGCCCTCTGGTTGCCCATGTGATCCACGAGTGTAGGACAATCAACACCCTAGGGGGCAACTCCAGACATAGGTAAACAGTTCTTAGAGACATTTATGTGCCTCTCAGGAGATCCCGGTAGAATCAAGCTTCATTACCTATAGCTGTAACTTGGCCAACTCACTGTTGTATTTCCTTTCTCACTCCTATTTTCTCATTCCTGTTTCCTGAGGTCATTTCCAAAATCAACTACCCACACCCAAACCTTGTTTTGGGCTCTACTTGGGGCAATCTAAACTACAACAAGATCTTGCAAAAATGTACACTGTACACAATGTAATTCAGGGATCTGCTATAGGAAAATCAATAAATGTATGCAACCAAGCCTTTCCTGAAATTATCTACTGACATGACATGATCATCATCACAAGATGTCAGTGTCCCAGATTTCACTGCATAGTCTGTCAAATGTACCAGGCAGGGAAATCAACTGAAGAGAGGCTAAGCCCAGTGCTATCTGGATAGAGAGCCATTATCTCCTTTCGGAAATAGGATACACAAACTCCTAAGTCATTCTGTCCTAGGTTGTCAGGTAAGATAGTATTCAAGAGATAGAAAGGGGAACAATTGAAGACTGCAGGGCCAATAAAGCACTCTTAATGAAGTTTTTGTCTTTGACCTCTGACCTTCCATTCTCTGCCCCATCCATAGTTCTCTTCTCAAGACAATTCTGTTATTGTCTCTTTTTCTGTCATGGAGGAAAGTGAGATAATAAAATAATTGAAAACAAATGTTTTGATGAATCACCCTGTGGTGTTGGCCATAAATTTCAAGAGAAGTATATGTTTGCAGGCTTACATTTTTTTAATAGCTATGTCACCATCCAAAAGAACCAGCACACCTACTGCTTTTATTTGGATGTGTTATGACATTGTGGTGGTGACTTCTAATAATTTATAGCTCATGCTATTGCAGGATTTATCCAAAAGGAAGAGATTTCCCTTTCTTGCACAAAACATGTAACACTCTATTTTTTGACATTTTTTTTACTGAAGTATAGTTGATAAGCAATATATTAGTTTCAGGTTACAACATAGTAATTCAACAGTTAACTACATTATTAAATGCTCCCCTCAATTAGTGTAGTTACTGTCAACATAAAAAGATGTTACAGAACTATTGACCATATTCTCTATGCTGTACTTTCATTTCCATGGCTATTTTATATTATGATTGAGGTTGTGTGCCTCTTTATCCCCTTCATCTATTTCACCCACCCACCCCACCCCAGCTCCATTGTAACCGCCAGTCACTTCTCAGTGTCTATGAGTCTATTGCTGTTTCGTTTGTTTTGCTTTGTTTTTAGATTCCACATATAAGTGAAATCATATGGTATTTGTGTTTCTCCACCTGGCTTATTTCACTTAGCATAATACCCAATAAGTCCACCCATGTTTTCACAAATGGCAGGATTTCTTTCTCTTTTATGGCTGAACAATATTCCATTGTCTATATGTATTGCATCTTCTTTGTCTGTTCATCTATTGATTGACACTTAGGTTGCTTCCATATCTTGGTTATTGCAAAAAATGTGGTAATATAAACATAGGGGTTTATGTCTTTTTAAATCAGAGATTTTACTTTCTCCTGGTAAATTCCTAGAGTTGGAATTCCTGGGTCAAATGGTATTTCTATTTTAGTTTTTTGAGGAACCTCCATACTGCTTTCCACAGTGGCTTTACCAATTTACATGTCCACTAACAGTGTAGGAGGGTTCCCTTTTCTCCACGTCCTTACTAATGCTTGTTATCTCTCGTCTTTTGGACAGTGGCCATTCTAACTGCTATGGCTTAATATCTCATTGTGGCTTAGATTTGCATTTCCATGAATATTAGCGACACGGAGCATCTTTTCATGTGCCTGTTGGCCATCTGTATGTCTTCTATTCAAAACCCTGTTGACCATTTAAAAAGGCAAGTTAAAGCTGTGTTACTAGAAGTTGAATTGTTAGAATACTTATGGTGTTCACTTCAAAAAGAGCACATTCTTCTTTTATTAGTAAAATTTTTCAGTTTATGTTTGTCCTTAATTTTACTCTTATATCTTACTGAGACTTTTACTTCATAGTCAACTCTTCCAAAGGCTTCAGGCAATTCATCAAAAGCCTTCTCACATGGTTGTGTATGGTGTTAACACTAGGGGAAGCTGAGGGCAGGGTATGTGGAAGCTTTCTGTTCCATCTTTGCAACTCTTCTGTAAATCTAAAATTATTTCAAAACAAAATGTTTCCTGTTTTTGTTTTTGAAGCCTTCGCAGGTAAATTTCATCATTTGTCAGTGTCTTGACATTGTATTGAATTTTCTGTCTGAACTGTATTACTTTTTTTTCTGTCTTCCCTCCTGAGACAGCAGGTATATACTAAAGATTATAGTCAAGTAGGCACACTTGTTTTGTGAAAAGGATGTATTCTTGTGAGAGAATGTATACTTTTTGGCTTTTTTTCTTTACCAGTGGAAAAATGGCCACTCCCCTTAAACACAGAGATCATGAGGCGGTATGTACACCCTAGTAGGAATCTAGCTGCTTTCTGAGATAGGTATGCGAACAATGTTTCTCATTTTCTGTTCCTGAGCAACAAGCTTAAACTTCAGATTAAATTATCAC
Organism: Manis javanica; assembly: GCF_040802235.1. Lineage (NCBI taxonomy): Eukaryota > Metazoa > Chordata > Mammalia > Pholidota > Manidae > Manis > Manis javanica. The sequence goes on from NC_133174.1 coordinate 8,903,631, forward strand.
ACAAACTGTCATATCAAAAGGTCTCTCCAGAACTGATTTCTTCAAATCCTTTATTTTTATCAGAAAAAAATTTTTATGCAGAAAACTACTCAAATAATTTACGTGCAACGTGCAAATTAGTTGCAGCATGTGCTTTCCAATCATGTTTCCATTTTGTAAATAGAATTACAGAGAGTAAAATTTACACAAATGGGTAAATTTACACAAATGAGAATTGCATGTCTCACTGGAATGATACCTAAAAGCAGAAAATGGGTTCCAGAGCTTCCTAGACTTGTGATACGCACTATATCAGCTACTCCTTGGGTAAAATAAAAAAGCCTTAGACCAAAACAGATCTGAAACTGGCCTTTCTTTCTCTCTGTTTTTCTCTGGCAGAGTTCTCTTGTTAGCCATACATGCTTTTCATTTAGGGAAAAGACTATTTTAGTATACCTGCTGAATGTTATATAATGTGCTTCCAGGAAGCTCCAGTATATGTGGAACCCTTTTTATGAAGCTACCTTTGTACTGGGAATTTGAGGGCAACTTATTTTCAGAGTCTTTCTTTTTCTCTTCAGCTGGAAGGCTCTACAAACCCTTCCGAGGTAGACTCCCCTTGGGTTGTCTTCCCACTGATACATCAGCAAGAACACAGCATGTCCTTCACTGTTCTGGGCCGAGCTATGACTCATGGCATTGGGCCGACTGAAGATGTTCTGTAAGGCTGTTCTTAGCTGAGCTTTCTATTCTGGGTGCTTCTTCAGTAGCTTCTAGATTTCTCTTCAGCTTGAAATGCTGCCAGGTTCTAGATTTGTGGGCTTTTTCTACCAATTTCTGAAGCCTGGACTCCATTGGCTATGCCCAGAGAGAGGCAGATGATGACTTTGAGGCCTCTCATCTCTTCTTTCCTCTCCTGATGGGTCAATATTATTAGCTGCTTAAGGTGGGTGGTCCTGTTGTGGAATCTCAAATCTGCCACAGCCACTGGCCAACTTATTGACGCTTTCTTTTGTGATCTATAAAATAAAGGTCATACTTCTAATCTCTAGGGATTCTATGAGAGTTTAGTGACTGATTTTGTATCTGTACAGATAAGGATATATAAACCCTCATGCAGGTCCTTCATTTCTTTGGTCTTCTTGCCTTTCTGAAAAGGCTCTTACCTTTTTACGCTGTTCCTAGAAACAGCAGCGATGGCTCCTCTTAGTCCCTCTAGAGGGCATCCCCAAGCAGTATCTCTGAGAAGCCATTGAGCTTGACGCACCATGTGGTGTACTTCTGCCCAGATTTCTCACTTCCAAGTAATAAATGCACAGTCCTTCAGGGGGGCCTAGTGGAGCGAAACCAGGTGATACTACTCAGTGTTTCTGCAAGGCTGAGAGATGCACCCTGAAACCTAGTCCTGCAACGACCCAAGAGAGCACCAAGCATGCAATAATTGTTGTGGCTTCCTCTGCAGTGCTGAACGTTGTTACCAGAAGAACTTGGCAAAGATCCCTGGGCTGGGAGTCACAGAGTTCAAAGTGAATCACAGCCATTCCCTATTCATTCAAACCCAAGGTCCAAATGAAACCCAACAACGATGCTGGTTTGTTTATGCGTAAAGCCACCCTCTCCTATGGATGGTTTAGTCTCCCGAGCTGTTCTAACCAGCTCTTTACACCCTTCCTTTCATTGCTCTGTATGTTAACTCTATGGACCTTTCAAAGTCGGCTTAAAATCCATCTGTTTCACCAAACCTGTCTAGATCACTTCTCTCAGCCTGAAATTATGTATTTTTTTCTCTGAATTGCTGTTGGTATAATCATGCATTAGCTTGTGATTGTCATCATCCTCTCAAAGAGCCATTAGATTTCATTGTTATTTAGTGAGAAATGTGTATGTATAAGGTTTATCTTCTCAAAAAAGACAGTGAAACCTTTGAGAGAATACATTATGCTTTTTTTGTGTCTGCCATAACGCCTATTACAAATATCTTAGTGGACATGATCTTTTCATTTGCATAATGGCTTCTACAAATACCTGCAAACCATCAACTCTCAAAGATTTCTGGAGAAGGTCAAGTGAATATGAATAATCTAACATTTGAATTATTCAACATCATTTATATTGAGTTTTGGAAGATATTAATGATAGCTACATTCTTTCTTTATTAAATGACTTATAAAAAAATAATAGTGACATCAACACTTGCTAAGTACTTTATGGTTCTCAGAGCTTAGCTCAAACTAATAATGATTCATCTATATTCTCTGAGCACCTATGACAGAAGGTGGGCAGATGGCACGCAATCAAGGAGTGGTTACAAGAAAAGTCTAGAAATCCTGATTTCCTTCATAGCTCATATAGTACCCACAGCCATGTCAGTCTACACCTATGCATTTGCCACATTTCATGTGCATTTCTCCCTGACATCAGCTGATAAGCGATTGAGAGCAGCACATAGCCTACATTCACATTGTGGCTCTTCCATTTCCCGGCTTTGTGATCATGGACAAGTCACCTAACTTCTCTGTACTTCAGGGTCCTCCTGAGCCAAACAGGGATAACAATAGAGTTTCATAGGTTTGCTGGCATGAGAGTTAAATGATATATGTAAAATGCTTGGCACAATGTGTGAGGTATTGTAAATGCTCAGATATTAGAAGGAGCAAGTGCAAGAACACAAGAGAGGAAGAGAGTCATGAGAAGTTGTTTTCTTCCTTATTCTTCCAGAAACCAAAGTGTAAAGAATACCAGAGAGGGAGGAGTAGCTAAGTGTAAAGAGAACCCAAGCCATGCTCTGCTCTTGGGAAAGAAAAGCAGTGTGAAACCAGAGCAAGACTAATTCGTAAATGGGCACTAAATTCCCAAGGGTAAGACATTGCTGCAGGGAGGGGGGCCGTTAGCTATTGGAGGCTACTTATACGTAATACGGAGTGGTTCAACCAACAGCAAATGCCTGCCTTCTGGAGGCTTCCAGAGGGTGGACTTTGTACCTAACTCAGTTTATAGGCCAATGATAACCCTGAACTCTTGCTCTGAGGTTCGGGCTAGTGATCCAAAGAACATTTAAGGGCTCAAGGTTTTGGATGGGGAGGTGAGACACAGACATGACATTATTGCACCTTGGGGTAGGAGGAATGGGAATTAAAAAGGAAGCAAGAGGTCTAGCTCATGTGAACTCAGGGCTGTAGAGGGAAGATCTCCCCAAGGTCACTGCGAACGAACTGCTTAGTGAAGGGGAATTTAAGCCAGGAACTGCAGGCTGAGTGGGAGGCTCATTTAAGCACACCACAGCAGTGTGTTAACATGCAAAGAACACTCACTCTTGCTCCCACGAGGCCTGGGTTAGAAGCCAGGGTCCATCCCTCACCAGCTGCATTTACTAAATAATACATACGTCCAAGACTATTGTGGGGAATATTTGTTAAGTATCTAGTATAGCGTCTGGTATGTAGCAGGGCCTCAAAATTGTAGTTACTATTGGTAACCAGAGTCTTGGAGGGTTTTTTTTGTGGTGCCGCTGCCTCGAGCACTGCTTAAACCCAGCTGTTTCCCATTCTTTCTCTCTGACTCTGGGTAGTAGTGGCAAATACCTACAGGGGTTCCTGTGCTCAGCTCCCAGGAAATACCAGAGAGAGAGGACACAGGCCTAATTCACAGTTTTCAGAAGCCCATGGCAGAAGCAACGGAACAAGCCCCAGCCATCAGCTACAGCAAACGTCAAGGAGATGCGAGGTCCTTTGGAAGGGCTGGTCTTTGCCAGACTATAAAGCTGGGGCGCTTTGCCTTCCTCATTCCTTCCTCCTTCTCCTTCCACCCTTGGCCTCCTCCCTTTATGTCAAAGAGCAATGCAGATCTTGAGGAGCTTTGCTCTTCCCGTCAATGGGTAAAGGCGACAGTCTGATCAAACTCCTGAACACTAAGATTTAAGGCATTAATTAAGTCACTCTCCCCACAGATACTGGTGTTTAAAATACTCTGAGGGACGAGCAGTGTTCAACCTACAGCACACGTGCCTGCGAGTAGGAGTTTGGATGCCAGCAACCAGCGCAGGGATGCAGGTCAGAGGGCGGTGGTTATGACCAGGACTACTGGGTTCATCCCACAGCTGCGAAAGCGCAACCATTCCATCCAGGAGAGCATGGTGGAACGGAGAAGCGCTTGGCATTCTGGGTATGCAAACCACCTTAAACCCTCAGCTCTGGCCTTCTTAGTTATTGATCCTTGTCAAGTAATTTGACCTCCCTGTTCTCATTTTCTCAAATGAGTAATGAGAATGATAATCCTTACCTTATACAGGCTGTTGTGAAGGTTAGACAAGCACTTCTCAAATTGAATTGTGCACGCAAACCACTTGGGCATCTTGTTACAATACAGGTTCTGATTCAGGAGTTCTGGAACGGGGCCCGAGGTGCTGCATTTCTAAAGAGCTCTCTTGGTGCCAATGCTGCTGATCCGAGGGCCACATTTTGAGTAGCAAAAGGCTCTTAGATGATGTAATAATGACAAAGCAGGCTTTCTTCCTAGCTAATTTGGTGGAAAGAGATCCTTTCTCGCTCTTGGCTTGTTCCCAGATACAAAAATAAAGTCAAGTTGAGGCTGGAGAAGTGTAGAGAAGCAGAAGTTGCTACCAGGGTTTGGGGAAGGAGCTACTTATAAAGCAGAAAGGCTGAAAACTATTGTTTTCATCTTGAAAGGAGCCTGAGGGAGGGTGATGGTGGTGAGTTTTCCTCCCCCCTGAGCACCAAGCAGTGGCTGTCTATGTGGCTGTTCATTTGTCCCTCTTTCATTTGGTTGAAAACATGATTGATATTTATTTTAAGGGAAAAAATCTCTTGAACTTGGTATTCTCACATTTTCTTCCCACAGTACTTGCAGACTATTTATCAAGAGAAATGTGTACTCTCATTTGCAGATTCAATTATCCTATAGCTGAAAAACACTGTGGTTCTATCCATGGGATTCAAGCCAGACTCTTGACCTAGAGTGGGTCAGTTTTACTCAGCTGGGAAAGTGTAACCATTCCATCCAGAACAATATGACCTCCCCGAGTCTATGACCACTTTGTTGCTGAACACACGTGAAGCACTGTGAAGGAAGATAACGAGAGCAACCCAAAAACGAAAGCCAAATTCCTCCCGAGCAGCATGGAGAAGAGAGTGTGAGGGGGAGAAAGGGGAGGGAGGTAAGAGAGATTAGCCCAATGTTCCTTTGCCCAGGTGGGCAGACAGGTGGGCGTCTCACTTGCAAAGTGAAGGTAGGTTTTAGTGAGTCTGTAAAATGGATTACAAATTGTATTAAAAGAGCTTTTTGTAATGTAAAAAATTAATTACTTCTTATCATGGTTAAAAAAAGTAAGGGGTCTTTTAAAAAGTTATTGAGCTAAAATTGACATATTTAAAGAGTACAATTTAAGTTTTCACATATGTATATACCAATGAAACCATTACCACCATCAAAGTAATGAACATATCCCTCACCCCCAAGTCTCCTTACGGTCCTTTGTAAACTCTTTTCCTGCCCTTCCTGTCACATCTCCAATCCCCAGGAAATAACTAATTTGCTTTGTGTCACTATAGACCAGTTCGCATTTTATAGAATTTTATATCAATAGACTGCAACAACATTTACTTGTTTTGATTGTCTTCCTTCACTTGGCATAATTATTTTGAGATTCATTCATGTTCTTGTATGTTCATTCTTTTCATTGCTGAGTAATATTCCATTTTATGGGTATGTCATGGTTTGTTTATCCATGAACCTGTTGCTAGACATTTGGGTTGATTCCAGTTTTTGGCTATTACAAACACAGTTTCTGCAATAGTCTTCCTATCAGTATATGCTTGCTTTTTATTAGATAAATACCTAGGAGTAGAATGGCCAAATCACATGGTAGGCATTTAACTTCTTAAGAAATTGCCACAAACTGTTCTCCAAAGTAGCCATGCCATTTTATACTCCCACTATCAGGGGATGAAAATTCCAGTTCTTCTATATCCTTGCCAGAGCTTGCTATGTTCAGTCTTTGTTATTTTAGATGTTTGAGTAAGTGTGGTAGTATCTCATCGTAGCTTTAATTTTCATCTCCCTAATGACAAATGAGCACATTTTTATTGCTTATCATCTACTTGAAGTCGTTTTTGTCATCTTTGATGAAATGTCTGTTCAATCTTATGCCTATTTTATATTGGGATATTTGTTTACTTTTTACTGAATGTGGGACTTCTTTACATTTCTAGGTACAAGTCTCCAATCAGAGAAGTGGTTTGCAAATAGAGAGCTAGCATTCCAGCGGACTCAGAGGTGAATAAGAGCTAGGCCCTGTTATAAGGAGTTCACAGTTCAAAGAAGTGGTCAGGACAATAAAAAATAATCACTGAAGGCTCTGGAAGGTACAATTGAGATTCCTGTAGAGTGCTGTGGGAGTGAAGAGTAGAGTGCAATACGTTCACTTGGAAGAGCTTGGAAAGCATTTCCAGAGGAGGGGAACCTAGAGCTTTGATTTGAAATGTGAGGCATTGGGTAGGCAGAGAACATCTGTAAAAGAATATGCTGGGTGAGGAGAATCTGTGCAAGGGCAGGCAGGGAGGTTTGGCAGTCATGAGTTCTCATGACCAGAGGAGATGCAGGAGGACGAAAAGGGGTAAACTGAGGAAGGCTGAGACTAAATTATCTGAATGTGGAAGGTTTTGTAGATCAGGCTTAAGAATCTGGGCTTCATCTTCAAAGCCACAGGGCGTCTGATGAAGGGTTTTAAGCATCAGAGTAAAATGGTCAGATTTGCATTTTAAGAAAATGTCCTGCAGTGATGGTGAGGGATTAGAAGATAATGAATTCAGAAAGAATGACAAAAACCTAAACAAAGCAGTAACTGCAGGGATGGAGACAGGAGGGGACAGACTCTCCAGATGCTTAGGAGGAGTGAAAGTTTAGGCATTCCAGGTAAGGAGGATGGTGGGATATAGCAGGGCTCCCAGATTCTGGCTGAACTAATGGGATGATTCGGGGCACATCCATGATGTCCAGGAATATACAAATGGAACAGGGGAGTATTATGGGCTCAGCTGGTATCAGTGATTCATTTATTTAACAAATTTTTACTGTGTGTCTAACAAATGCTAGGAACTGGGAATCTGGTGAAGATCAAAGCAGACCCTGTGTTAGCCTTTACAGAGTAAAAAGTCTAGCATGGAAGAGAGAAAACTGAATAATCTCACAAATGTATAATTTAAAACAATTGTTTCTGAATTGCTTAAAGTAAAATAATAGGGTTTTTGGACAGCGCACTCAGGTAGATCTCAGTCTCAAGAAACACTACCTTGAGTAAGTAAAGTTTAAGAGGAAATCTGAAGGAGTTAGGCTGGTGAAAATGAAAGAATAATGTTTCAAATGGAACAAGGCAGGCTGAATACTGTAGGACATCCAGGTGGAAGTTTCCAATCAGCAGACAGAAACGTGTATCCAGAAAGAAGGCTTCAGATGGAGAAGTTATCAGCCCATGGGAGCAGATGAAACCATAGTAGAGAATGAGAATTCGAGGGGGTGTGTAGGATGAGAGGAAAATAAGACTGATGCTTGGCCTGTGGAATACGAATATTTAAAAGTGCAGGCAGACTAGGAGGAGAGCAAGTGGGCAAAAGAGCAGAGAGGAACAGTAAGGCATCTAAGAGAAGAGAAAAAAGTAGAGCTGAAGGCAAGAAAGGAAATTCATAGCCACCAATGCCCAGTGGATAGAAATGGCTGTTCTGGTTTATTGAATTCTCCTTCCCTTCACCCTGCATAGAAACCTTTGCACAGATTTAGCTAACTTTGTTGATTGTCTTTTGCTACGCTGAACCAGGCCTCTGCCTCATTAAGTCTCGAGGAAGAAATGCACATAAAAAAACCCCCATATTTTGTATTGATTCTAAATGGTCTCAGGGGAACTTGTTTGGACATTTTCCCCTTTGCCTGTCATTCTGCAGAGTGATTGATAATTTTGGATTCATGAAATCACTTGCCAGCATATTTTAAATGTAATTACATTCTAAATTGTATGTTCCTTGTTCCATGAAATGAGTCAGAATACTGTGGCCATTTCTTCTCTTCTGGGAAGAAAATGAAGAGTGAAGACGGTCCCCCTACCCGCAATAATGGCACGCATCTCTACATGAACAAGAATGTTGGCTAGGCAGGCTCACTGCGCGGCTCAAACTACTACCCAAAGAAAAACTACTGCCTTTCTCCCCGCCTCCCTGCTTCTATGGATTGCTCATTCAAAGTATAGCTCATCACCATCTGCATAAAGTTAACTGCAATGTTACAGTCCTCAACTCATCGCCCTCCTATAAATAACAATCATTTCTTAAGAATCAGATATGTACCATGCACTGTGCTAAGTATTATTGATCAATACATTGTTTTGCTCAACTTAAAGCAATTGTGTGCGGTAGATTTATGACACCCATATTATAGAGGAGGCAGCCGAGGCTTAGAAATGCTAAATTATTTGCCAGATATGTTGACCTCTAATATCTTAACCAAATAAAAATCATTTAATCACTCACAATATGCGTGGCTGTGCTGCAGTAACAAACAAGCCCCATCTCTTCATAACAAATGCTTGTTTTTACTTGTATAACATGTGCATCTTAGGTCAGTTCTGCTAAACGACCTCTTACCCCATGACCCAAGCTAGCAAAGCTGTCATTATCTGGAAAGTTGGTGGTTGTCAAGGTAGAGGGAAAGAGCGCTGGATGGTCTTGCACCAGCAATTAATTATTTTGGCATAGAAGTGACAGGTGCTGCTTTCATTCACAACTCATTGGCTAGAGCTAGTCACTTGGCCCCACCTAGCCACAAGCCGTTCAGGTAATGCAATCTGATGCAGGATTTGGGAGGCAGAAGCCCAAGGTGACTTGCACTAATGACCACACAAAATTAAAAAGGTTGTAATACTGGATTCCTGTACCTATTTCAGTGCCTGCATTCTAGATTGTAACTTATAAGAATGTTAACATTGTATTGCAAAATCAAAACCACAATGAGATACCACTTTCATGCCCTCTAGGATGAGAATATAGAATATAGTCCTCTAGGGTGGCTAGAATAAAAAAGACAGAAAATAATAAGTGTTGATAAGGATGCAGAGAAACTGGAATCTTCATACACTGCTGATAAGAACATAAAATGGTACAGCCACTATGGAGAACAGTCTGGCAATTCCTTAAAATGCTAAATACAGAGTTCCCATATGAGTTAGCAATTCTACTCCAGGTATATATCCAAGAGAAATGAAAACATAGGTCTACACAAAAACTTATACACTAACGTTCATAGCAACATTATTCATAATAGCCCAAAGTAGAAAAAATCCAAATGTCCATCATCAACTGACAAATGAATAAACAAAATCTAGTATAGCTATACAATGGAGTATTACTCAGCAAAAAAAGGAATGCAGGATTGATACATGCTACAACTTGTGTGAACCTTAAAAACACTGTTATTATTTGAGAGAATCCAGTCACAAAAGATCACATATTGTGTTAATCCATTTATATGAAATGTCCCAAATAGACAAATCCATAGATACAGAAAGAGAGTGGTTGCTTTGGGCTGAGGGTGTTGGGGGAAACGTAATGGTGCCTGGTTACCGAGGACTGACACCAAAACCATGCTGCCGATCCTAGACTCAGTCTATCAGGAACGCTAACAACTGGGATGAGGGAAGTGTCTCCCATCAAGCATCCTGAAGACTGATAAGTGTTTATTTGGCAAAATTGGGTTTAAATGTGAGAAGGGTAAAAAGAAGCTGAGATATACTTATTATCATTAACCCAAGGAGGCAGATATGAAACAGAAAAATATAACATTGAAAGTCTTGGTATTGCTCTAAACTATGACGAATTTATCATGTGTAGAAACTAATCTATATTTTAGATTTTTCAAAACTCCTCTTCTGAAAAAGGGTTATGAACTTGGAGTGCTGTGATTTGAGCACCCCAAACTCTTTTGTAATGGCATTCAGAAGTTTAGGCCTCAAAAATAATTTTGAGACACCTTCCAAGTGGGAAGTCAAAAGTATCTCATGAAGACATGAAACTGCCAATGGTAAAAATTAGCAGAAAGTAATCTCTTTTTGAAAATTCTGTTCAAGAGACACACATGTAACTAAGAATGTCTAAGAAGTTGCAAACTATATTTATAATTATGTTCAGGGTGAGACACGGTTCATAAACATACTCCTGTGAAATTGTCTTAAGACAATGCTACCAAAGTGTTAAATAACTGATATTTGCAAACAAAGTTTTACTTAAGAAAAGATGACATTCTTGGGACAAAACCAACTGAGATAAAGAAGGAGACACCGGCACAAATCCCAGATCTTCTCAAATTTTGGAAAAAGACCAACTACTTTTTTCTGTCTGCAACATTTAGAATTTTGACTTGAAACTGGAAGAAGGTGCATGGTGGGGACAGGGGGAGTAAGGGCTTCCCTCCCCATCCCCACCTTTTCAATGAAAGGTGATTCAAAACTGGGGACATTTCCCAAGAGAAGTTTGGCTAAATGAGATTTGATGTAAAAGTTCTTGGAAGGGAAAGAAGTCCTCTAGCTTCCTTAGGCAAATTAAAAAGGATTCTGAGAGAAGGGAAGGCAAACAGGGAAGAAACACAGCTCAAATAGGAAATTTTTGAGAATACCGGATCCCCCAAAGGGAAAAAGCATTAAGCCCTTCCGCAAGATGAACTGAAGAGAGGGACACCCCACCTCCATCCAACAGAGCAGCGACTGTTAGAGGAAATAGTACCACAGGATATACATAAGTGAAACCACGTGTCTCTCAGGTATTGGAGTTGCCCCTATTTGAATCCAGATGCTAATTAAACATGTAGGATGAGACTCCCTCATCAGAGCTCAAGCAAGTAGCATCCAAATCAGTTAAATTATTGGAGCTCATAAAGTCTGAACCACATAGGCTACCAAACTATTAAAAATAAATTGCTCTCGGCCTCTTCTACATCCAAGTGGGAATCCCAGCAAGCACTAGGCATGTTTCAATGTGGGCATAGCTATATCTCACATTTGAAGACTTTATTATTGCTCTATTCACCAAGTTCTCTAGAGGAAAGTGACTGATTATTCCTTGTCCATACTAGTTGTACACAGAATTAAACATTGGAGGGGCTAAACTCCCTGTAAAAATGTTGGATAATTGCATCAAAATATTTTATAGCTACAATTTCCTAAAGTCTCATATTTCTTTTATATGTGGATTAAAACTTCTGGGGTAGGTCCAGAAATGTTGGGGGAATTGATTGTACAGGGATTTGGGCCTATTTAAATTGTAATGTGATTACAGAATTACAAATGAAATGTGCCACAGTCCAAAAGTGTTAGTGTTTTCTGAGTTGGCTCTAGTAAAATTTAGAGGCTTCATAGAAATTACATTCCACCTGAACTCTTGGGATTAAGTTTTACAGGTATCTCAAATTTCTCAATATCAGTCTGGTTGTATTTTCTAACACTATTAACTGGTTTTTGAAAAGATGGGCTGATACACCACTGAGGTAAGTAATTTAAACATATTTTGTACCACTTATCTATCGACATGACAATGCTGCATGATAAACAAAAAACCTCGGTGGCATAAAACATTACATGTTTATTGTTTACACATCTGGAGTGCTTGGTAACAGAGGCTCAGCCCTTCTTGGCCAGACTCACTCACATGTGCAGATATTGCTCACTGTTGGCTGATCTTGGCTGGCTGTGGCTTGGGTAAATGGGGTGAATCAGATCCATTACAGGTATCTTTCACCATCCTGGGTGTGTTTTTATGACATGGGCAGAGATGCAAGGGGAAGGGCAAAAACCTTCAAGGCTTCTTGAGAACTAGGTTCAGAACTGACACACTATCCCCTTCACTACATTCTACCGGCCACAACATGTCACAAGGCCAACTCAGATTTTTAAAAGATGGGCAAAGGTATTCTGCTTCCTTAGTGAGAGAAAATGCAAAGTCCTGTGGTAAAGGGCGTGGACACAAAATGGGGAGTGTGGGTGGAAAACTGGGACTCTTAATAGAATCAATCTACTAAATCTATATAAACACAAGCACCTTTAAAAACTTGCAGCTCAATATTAAGGTCCCCATGATAAATAATAAATCATGACACTATGACCCATAACAATAAAAAGTTAAAGAGCTTTGGGAAAAACCTTAAAGGCTTATAATTATCTGTATTGATCCATTCCTTGTTATCACTGGCAAGTTCATGGGAATCTGTGAATTACTGGGTAGCCTGTGCTCTTTGTGTGTATTTTTTGGCGTTCTCTTGGAAGGATGTTAGGATTTCTTTTTATTTTTAGACAGTTGGTGATTGACAGGTACAGACAAGGGAAATCATTCAGACTAAGGGATGGCAAACTTCTTCTGTAAAGGGCCAGATAGTAAACATTTAAGTTTTATGGGCCAGGTAGTCTCTATCACAACTATTCAACTCTGCCCTTAGAGTGAAAAAGCAGCCATAGATAACAGGTAAACAAATGGACATGGCAGCATTCCAGAGTAATTTTATTTTAAAAATGAGGCAATGGGCCAGATTTGATTGATGAGTTGTAGTTTGCTGACCCCTGATCTAGACTTTCACATTTCAGTGCCGTTCCATGATGCTGGAACAAAAGAGAAAGAAGAGAAAATAAAGATGTCTAAATTTGGAGCACCAGCACAAATCAAGACAGCATTGTTTTCAGTGACAAAATATGGCATGGTACACCAGAAGTTACTAGAAGGAATAAAGTGGATTAATAAATTCTCTTAGTAGAGAAAGGTAAAAAAGACACCTGAATATTTGGGCTTTGGAGAAAAAGTCGTTTTTCTGCCTTATGTCAGTGGCTTGATGCTCCTATGCCACGCTGCTCTGCTTTGAGTTCTTTTGTGAAGTGATACAATGTATTGTGTCTGGTACCCAGACGTTTGTCTCTTTTGGGTACGGGGACTCAAAATGAATCTGGAATATCTTGTTGAGGATATATTTTTTAACTGTTTGGAAATGATGGCCCTTAAAAGGGTCCCTTTCAGGTATGCTGTGACAAACTGAACCTCAAAAGGTAGGCAATGATTACACTGAATTGGGATGGCTGAGCCTATGGATGACATTGAGCCCACATTGACACTCACAAAAGACAAATAATAAATTTGCATTCAAGAGAATACACCTACTGCTCACTAATTTGAGTTAATTATTTGTATCAATTATCAGAACAGAAGAGGGTGAGGGACAAATAATTCAAGTGACGAGGGCATATGGAGCACTTTAGTTTGTTTAATGGTTATGATAAATTCTTTTCTTTGGCAGTTTGAAGTTTTTTTAAGCCTCTCATGTAAGCCACAAATTAGCATACTCCCATTAGTCATGTTGTCTCTCCATGGATGTCTCCAACATAAATGCAAAACTGAGTCATCAAACACACACACACACACACACACACACACACACACACACTTCTCCTCCAGTCTCTGGAAGTGAGCTACCACTCACCCATGAAGTAGCCACACTCAATGTTCAACAGATTTCTGCATCCTGTGTACTTCTCCACTTAAATATCTCTCAAATTTATCTTCTTTCCATATATGCCACTGTAGGGAACCCCCCCACCCCACCCCAAGTTTCCCTACTGTTCTATGAGGACAGCTGTCTGCTGCCTCACCCCAAACATGTCTGGCCTTGTATGGAGCCAGATATGTCTGGCCTTGAGAAACCTGAAAACACAGCGTATTGCACCCATGAGTAAGGAGCCAGATAAGGGCCTTGAAGGCTGGACACCTGGCCATGAAGGCCACACACATGCACGTCTTCAATACTTAGGCAACCATGAGTCAGCACTTTAGCAGTATAAAAAGGACAGCTTTATGCAGAACCGAGCGGCTTCTTTTGAGCGCCCTCCATGACGACTCCCGCCGCCTTCTTTGCTCTTTGCGTTGCCCCAAAACCTCAACGGCAACCCCCGGGCCCCGACAACAATCATGGAAATGTTTTTTTGCGACCCAGAGCACTGTCACGGCCTCCTGTCCCCTCCCTGAAGTTGTACTGCTTCTCTCCAGTACATTCTCCATTTTCCAGTTATTTAAGCACAAATACGGTCTTATCACTGCTCTTTAAAACCCTTTTTGCTTCCTAGATCCTTTATAACAAAGGCCAGGTGCCTCCGCTCAGTCCTGAAGCGCCGGCTGCAGCCTGCCCATCTGCTGTGCCTCACGCTCCCACCTTGCCCGCGCTGCGCAGCTGCTCTGAGCTGTCTGGAGCGCACCAGTGCGTCTGCGCCCTCCCGCTCACTGATCTCTGCCCACGCCTGTCTCTTCTCAACCTCCAACCCATTCGCAGGCTTCCCTCCTGCACTCCCCTTCCCTGGGAGGGCATGTTCAGTCTTGGCACTCCTAATTCACGCAGTTGCATTCCTAGTGCCCAACACCACTCTTGGCATGTAATAAATGTTCCAGAAATAAGTGCTGAATGGGTGAATGAATACTTGAATTATATATATTGCTATATCTGACTTTGGTAGGAGTTACCAAATTTCTTTCAGAGAGAGATAAAGAATGCATAATTTGGGAAAAATACATGTTTGGCTAAACTGTAACATTATTAATGTCAGAGTTCATCATTTTCTTAATTAACTTTATATCCCATAAAGCCTCACATGATTCCATGTAATGAATGAGTGAATGGTTTATTATCTCAAATTTCCAAGTTCCTAAACTTAGTTCCAAATAAGCAATAACTCCATATTGATTTCTGCTTTCTCTCTTTCTGACCAACTTTCTAACCCCAGAGGGTTGTATATATTTGGGACTCTAAATGATTAAAAAGCTATTTAGCTTAGGTTCAAAAACTAATCTTCTTCATTTACAGTCTGATGGGATTTATGAAGATATCTATTCATGTTTTTACTCATTTGTTTCTTGTCAGAAGTCACCCTAAAATATATTCTTTCACTGTGTAAGTTAAGCTACAAGTCTGATGAGCACATAAGAGATCCACTCTATAGTAGCTATACACTAAAGTAGAATGATACAAAACAGAGTGCCAAAACTAGCTTTCAGAAAAGCCACATTCAAGTCCTGTCTCAGGCACTTCGATGATATTTAGCTACATGGTAGACTTTATGAAACCAGAATCCCTAAAATGTAAGCTTCATGAGGACAAGAATTTTGTCTATCAGAGTGGAATAGTGCACCTAGAATAGTGCTGTACATAATAGATAATTATTGCCCAATAACTATTTGTTTAATGAATGAACAAATGAAAGCTTGACCCATATAGATCTTTTCAGTTTCAAGTTGCTACAGAATGAGGTAATAATACAAATTCTCTCAATTTCATAAAATTATAAGGAGAAGTGAAAATGTATGTTTGTAAATATTTTAAATCTGGAGATAACTACATAAGTCTAAGGTACTGTAATTGACAGCTGTGTGATTTCCCTGTAATGCCTGTAAACTGAATACCTGGATTTTACTGGCTTATTTGTTTCATCATAATGGGTTTTATGCCCTATCGTTGCAGCAAAATGATTATAATTCTTTCATTCTAAGTGCATTGTAAGTTGAAATAAGATATGAGATTACAGATATCATCAGTAATATTCATAATTTGAAAACAGTTTGTGTTTAGGAAAAAAAATAATTTCCATATAGTAGCAAATTAAGAATCCAGAAAGCATGATTTCAGGGGGAATAATTTCAAAGGCAGGAGGGAATTAGTATAATTAACACATATATAAAGCTTTACAATTTGTCAACATTCCATATACATTATCTTATCTAATTTTTACAATAGTTTTCTTGCATATAGACGGTATTATTTCCACTTCAGAGGTGAGGACACTGAGGCATAAAGAGAATAAATTGCCCAAGTTCACACAGCTGGTAAGTCACAGAACCTGCCCTTAAACCTGATTTTTCTGCCCCCAAATTCTTTGCCAATTACATGATATCGTTATAAAGACTTTAGGCTGAAATACGAAGTTGGAGGGCACAAGACTGTTTTCACTTCTGACACCAGCTGCAAGTTTGGGGGGGTTCCCAAAGCACCCTCAGTTTCAATAATTCATTAGAACTCACAAAACTCAATGAAGGCTATTGTACTCATGGTTATCGTTTCTTTTAGAGAAAGAAAACAGATCAAAAGCAGTCAAGGGAGGAAGTGCCTAGGGCAGCATCCAGGAAGGTCCCAAACAGAAAACTTCCATCGTCCTCTCCCTGTGGAATCGGGTATGTTACTTTCCAGGTATCGCTATGTGACAATACACATAGAATATTGCCAACCAGGGATGCTAACTCAAGCTTCACTGGTTGGAGTTTTTATTGGGGCCCCATTACATAAGCATGATTGATCAGCTCATTGCCCACATGGCTGGTCTCAGTCCCCAGGACAACTTATACCACAGGACCCAAAGCCCATACCTTAAGTCATACATTGGTCTTTCTGCCCCCACCTTAAAACTATATAGCCAGACCCCACCCCGGATTACTTGGTTAGCCTAGCCAGTATGACTGAAGGAGCCCAGGAAGAGAAAGACCCTCCTATCAGGCATAACATTATAAGAAACCAGAGATTACCTCCCAGAAACAGGGCAAAAGCCTGACCATCTCTTTGGGCTAGGCTGAATTCTTTACGACACGGCCATGTTGGGAAAGAGTTTATACAGAATGCAAAGATGTAGAAAATGAAGACAGCTGGTAAATGCATATGTATATACATACATGTCAGTATGGTTTGTTGGAGTCAAATTTGAATCTTGGTTTGCTCTTATCCTCTCCTCTGGCCAGAAGGTAAAATGAATTGTGAAGTGTGAGAAGTCCTAGACGAAAGGGATTGTATGATTGCCATGGGTGAGATAGAGCTCTTAGAGCTTCTAAGAAGAGGTACAACTGTGGGGAGTGATAAAAGCATAGAATCCATTGTTTGAAGAGGAAAGTTTGCTTGGTTTGGTTTTTTTTTTTTAGGAGCTCTTTGTTGTTTTCAGTCCAAAAAATTGATATCCATTATCAGACCAGCAACAGTCAACTCCTGGGGCTTTTTGCTAAAATTAGTTTTGCTACCTTAAAGAATATTGATGACATTTTAGAGTAGAACAGCCTAACAGATCCAAAATAAAAGCTTTCTAAAAAAGACCTTATCCTTTAGCTTTATGAAGAGGCCAAAAAAGAAATAAAACTGAGTTCTGCTATTAGACGTAAAGGCTCCAGTCATTTCTATTTAGACAACTGCCCAGCTGTATCTAGCATAAAACAAAATAGAAGGAAGCAGCGCCATATATCTGAGTGAGCTGGGTGGTACAAAATAATTCCTTTTAGCTTACAATTTATTTTCCTTTGGTATCATTTTTAACCGTTGAAGTAGATGACTGTCTCTGGAGTCCTGAAACCCCAAGCTACTACTTCCCATGTCCTCTGCCCAGCCCTCTCCCTCTAGAAGCCCCCTTTTTAGCCCCCTAAAATTCTAGAACATCTTCAGTTTCTTGGATTTCCCTGGGAAGGAGGAAAGTCTGTGATTATTAGGGTGGATGAGTTTCATGTGTTACTCCTGCACCCAGGAGCACTTGCAATCAAGAGAATATCATGGGGATGAATATTTCTAATTTTATTCACCATAGTGGGTTGATTAGTTAGCATAGGCAAAGCTCTGCTGTAGTAACAAGCCTCCAGATTTCAGTGGGCTGACACAGTGAGGGCAAATACCCCATGCACAGCACAGATTCGTACAGGCTGGGCACTTCTCTTGCCTGCCTTTCTTCCAAATGCTGACTCAGGGACTAGCGACCTTTATTTTGCAGCTCTGGCATCTTGGAGTCCTTTGCTTCTAGCTGTGCGGACCTAAGAGTGTGAAAGGATGGGAAAGGTAACCTGCTTTTAATTTCCTGGGCCTGGATATGACATAACACTTCTACTTGAGCTGCATTGGTCAGGGATAGTCATGGAGACACATGACAGCCAGTAAGTCCAGAGAGCAAAATGAAATATGTTTGAGAGCCAGAGGGAATTACAGAAATCTACAAATCCTATTGGCAGAAAATCACCCCCTCTAGCAATAGATCAGCTCAAGGTTGTATCAAGAGTTCAACAATCCTCTACTGCGAATCTATTGTGAGCCAAGGCTTGCGCTAAGTGCTGGCGCACACACAAAATAACAATGTGGTCATTACCCTCAAGAACATCACAATCGAGTGAGAGAAGCTGACTAGGAAACCCCTATCTACAGTGCAGTATGACATTTACAATACTAGACATACATATGAGTTACATTTGTACAGTGTGTTACTCTTCAAGATTGTAGTGTGAGGGGGAGAATTAGGGGGCACTTTACCGAGAAGGTAGCCCCTACATGGGTGCTGGAGGAATTTTGTAGGCAGAGAAAGAGGAAGGAGCATAGATCTGTGAGGAAGAGCTGTGTCAAACTGCAGAGGCAGCTGAGAAAGTGGGATTTTGAAGAAGCTACTGTGGGATGCAGAAGGAGAATTTCAGGTGGGTATAGTAGACCAGGAGGCTGGGAAGCTGGGCTGGGGCCGGACCATAGGTTCTTCCTCTTAGCCAAGCTGAGAGGCTTGGAGTCCTGTAGGCAAAGGCAGACCACTGAAGGGTTCCTGGCGAGGAGACAATCAGTGCTCCCGAAAGCTTAAAAAATCCCTAACCTTTATTTCACCATGAGCCAAACAGGGTGGGGCATTTCATGGGCATGACCTTACTCCATCCTCTCAGAAACCCTATGAGGCAGTGTCATTATTCTTGCCATTTCCTGGGGAAACATGGGGCACAGAGAAGGCCAGGAATTTTCCCAAGGACATACAGCTAAGTTGTGACGAAGCTGGGATTAAAATGCAGGCAATATGATGCTGGAGTCAGATGTTTGATCTAGACCGTAGCTGTCCAAGAGAAATAGAATGCAGACCACATAAGAAAATTTAAATTTTTTAGTAGCCACATGAAAAAAGTAAAAAAAAAAAAGTGAAATGAATTTCAATAATTTTTCACTTAACCTTATACAATCAAAATATTATTTTCAACCTGTACTCAATATAAAACATTGTTAGTGGGTCATTTACATTATTTTTTCATACAAGGTCTCTAAAATCTGGTATTTCACAAGTGACATACCTCTCTTTAAACTGATGACATACTGAATATTTGATAGTCACATGTGGCAAGTGGCTACTGTGTTGGACAGCACTAACCTTGAGGGTTTATTACGGTGATTTTAGGGAAATCTAGCTGAAGGGTATTAAGAAGCCATAACACTAAATGTCTGCCTGTTTTCAGATGATTTGTTTGTAATCACACACATAGATTCTACAAATATAGATTAAACAGTGCTATTTTAGACAAGATTTCTCCTCTCAAAACTTGCCCTAATGTTCCCCTTTCCTCCTCATGGCAGTATTCAGTCATAACTATACCTCAAATCTGCAATTAGCACATCTGGCAATGCCATGAGTCATGGTTCACTGTCATGACTATAAATGACAGATGGATTATTCAAACACTACACACAGAAGGGACCACGATCTGTCCAGTATCTAGTAAGTTTTCTCTTCCAGGCTGCAGTCCCTCAGAGTGATGGTAGGTGTTACATAAGCTCAACCTGTTTTGAATGCCAATTAGGAAATTCTGGCAATTCCAATTAGGGTCAGCTTGTTGCACTCATGGGAATAACATCAAATATGGATAATTGAGTTTCCCAAACACAGGGTGACCTCGTGTTTGCCCTTCACAAATACACATGCTTTCTTAACCTATTTAATTAAATGCCTGTCTAAATATGTCCTGTGGAACAGAGGAATTTACATAAAGTCATGGAATAATCTCTCCCAAGCTCTTGCCCTGCCCGACTTCCTTGTGCCCATTATATACCTTTACTGAGAACCGACCCATCTGCCATTCCCACACCAGCCAAGACAATTCAGACTGTATTTTGAAGCACAAGACACATATGATAAATTTGTCTGTGGGAAAAGGTTGTGGTTGTTTATATTGCCAATGGAGTAAATTTTATCTCTTTCACAGCCTACACTTCAATAAACCTTTTGGAGTTTCTGTGACTAAGGATTACCCTGGATATTGGGAGACGGCAGAGGGTACACAGCGGACGATATACTGAGTAGGACACTGCAGTGGCTAAAAGTTTGGACTCTGGTCTGAGACATATCTAAGTTAGAGCTACATCCTCCTTGTTTATTTGACCATGAAGGGAGCTATTTAAATTCTCTAATCCTTAGTTTCTAAATCTGTAAAATGGAGTTAATGATAGAACTTCCCTTGTAGAGTTGTCAGAATTAAATAGGAAATATAGGAAGCACTTGGCTTAGCAGCTGGCAAAAAATAAGTGGTTGACAAATATTCTTCTACATTGTCTTTTTCTTTCTATTGGTATCATGTACCGTGGGGAGCAGGTACTTGAATACTGATAGGGAAAACCACAGTGCTTTAAATGCCAATTGTGGCACAAATCAACACTGGGAAGGTAAAAGACCTATTCATTTTCATTAAGGTTAGTGATGTGCTGACGGAGATAGTAGCATTTGCCTAGGGCTTTATGGCATGAGAAGGAAGAGAGTGAAAAGAAGGAAATTCTTGGAAAACCACAGAAAGTGGAGATGTATCACATGATCTCGGAATAACAACAAGAGACGGGTATGTGTTGGGCCTTTGCGATTTGGCTTGAAGAATAGGTTGGTTCTTAGTAAGGGTCTCGAATATCAGACCAAGAATTCTGGGACTTTCTCAATAAACAGGCAGCTATTACTCATTTGTGAGAGGCGCAATCACAATACAATGTTTTTGTTTAGAAAGATAACACTGAAGGCATTGCAGAAAACAAAAGTATGATAGAGACCATCTGGGCAGCTTCAAGACCTGGCTGGTATTTAAGATTAGTCATGAAAAATTATATGTCTTGACTTTCAAATCTCACCCACTGTTAGAACAAAGACATTTCAGTAGAAAGGAGACTCTGTCAGGGATTTTTTTTTTTACCCTGTGCATTCTCAAGACCTGAGGAATTATAAAATAGATTGGGACAACACTGCCAACCGTAGTTAAGACAATAATCAAATTGAAGGTCTCTTATTTTCAGTGTCTAGTATAATCATTAAAATGTTGCCCTATGGGAAGAAAAAGCTTGGGGCACTTAAAAAAGATACTGATGACCATGTCCCACCCAGGTCCAATTACATCCAAACGTCTTGGTATGTAAACCACTGATCTCTCCTAGGTGCATGGTACAAACTGGGATATTTAAGAAGCAGTGACTTACGACATGGGATAATCCATACACGGTGTTGTACGCAGATGATATGATTGGTTCAGAGCTTCCCTTCCCTTCCCTGCATGAATGCTTTGTAGAGAAGTGACTCGTGAAGAAAAAGTTCATAATTCTAATGCCGTTCCACATGGGATTCTTTTCTTTTCCATGATGATAATGAGATCACCAGAAGCAAAGGAATTTCAGAGTAGTATACTGCTTCTAAAAAAAAGTCTACCCTCAGGGAACTATAGCTCCAAGAATCTCCAAGAATACATGTATAGCAGTTTAATAAACATGGAGAGCAGAGAGGAAGTTTGACTCAAAATGATCAGACTTGAGATTTAAACAGTTCTGCTACTAATTAGTTAAGTGGCCTTAGTAAATAACTTGACCTTTCTGGATGCACACTCCCAAACATATTAAATGATTTTTGAGGGCCCTCTTACACTAAAAACATTCAAGGTGGAAATTTGGCATGATCTTATAAAGGACCAGAAGTCAGAGACTTGTACAGGCATTAAAGAGTTGAGAGAGGAAAATCCTTGAATGAGAGGGGTGTGTGTGTGTGTGGTGTTTTTTTTAATTACTTGGGAATCCATTATTCAGATATATAAATTTAATCAAAGTTTGGCTATCTTACTTTTTTTCTCTAAGATCAACTTTAAAACTTTCATCTTCATTTCTTTACCAATTAGGTGCCTTTTAAAATGGATGTAGTGAACAATTTCCCTACGTTGTGTTTCACTGATCTAGTTCTGCATAACTAACTATTCCAAAACATAATGGCTTGAGCAGCAATGATTGACACCCCCCAACCCCTGCAGTTCTGTGGGTTGCCCAGGCAGGTCTGCTCCTCTAGCTGGAGCTCACTGCAGTCAGTGGGGGGCTCTGCTTGGCTGGCAGGGGTGCATTCTTCATGTGGCCTTCCAGGGTGGCTTCTCCACCATGGTCTCAGGGTTCGGGGCAGGCCAAACCCAGTGCACAAGCATGTATCAAGTCTCTGCTTAAATCGCGTTTGTTTTGTCCTATTGTCCAAAGCAAGGCCCACGGCCAAGTGCAGAGTCCGTGTGGGAGTGGATTATACAGGGCCAGGCTTCTGGGAGGCATGACTCCCTGGGAGCCGTTATCTAACAATCGACCACAACTCCTTGCCCATTTGCTAAAAGCAGGATATAACACCGTTTGCTTTGAGGAATGCTAGGAAGACATTCTCTCTGACAATCCGCCTTTTGTTACAGCACCAGAGAACCCCCATTCAGAGGGTCATTCCATCCGCTTACGGCAGTGGTTCTCTACTAGAGTTCTTTGCGGAACCATTGTAGTATTTTCTCAAAAGGCAGACAGATGCCTGGCCCCCTATTCAGAGCAAGCTGGCTGCATCACTCCATAGTGCGGTCTCATGTGCACACCTGGTTAAGACTGATTGGATTACAAATTCTGCTGCCAGTAATGATGCTTTCGGTGGTGGGACATCAGCCCCAAAGGGGAACGCCAGTTGCCGGGGGGTGAGAGCTGGACGGGACGGTAACTCACTCATTTGGGGATCCCTCCTTTTCACGTCTTGCAGAAGTGGTGTAGCCCCTCTCTCTGAAATGTGGGGGTTGCTGATGACTGCTTTGTTCTCCAGACGCTCAACCCAAATGGAGAGCTTCATTTTAATATCCTGTTAAAAAAATGGAAGTAACTAATCCTTAGGAAGTTACTTATTCCTTTACACTGTGTTTTAGGTAAGTGCCACGGGGTGAATAAAAGGTTACTTGCTGATGAGGGCTTACTCTTGTTGAAGGTAACTGATATACATTAGCACATAATTTAACTTATTCATTTTGAAGTACATATAACATTTTAAGGGAATAAAACATACCAATGAAATACTCATTGGTGATTAGGGAAAAGCAGTACCACTTTAACACCCAACTTAATTATAATTTTGCTGAATGTCTCCAGCTTGTCTTCTGAAGTCGAAGGAAACAGGTTATCACGAACCTTTTCTTGAGATTGCCATTTCTGGCGCCTACCCAAGCCCTTGAGGTTTCCGGTGGCTAGCTGCACGCCCAGTACATATGCTCCCCCAGCTCAGGGGAGAGGACCTGCTGCCCTTCTGACTTCCTCATGTCCTCTTCTCCAGTTGGCAAAGGCAAGGGGGAAAAATGGCGTGCCCCGTTGTGACTTTCCAGGTCTCAAGTTGAGACAGTAATTTACTCAAACCACCTCTTCTTTTCTCCAAAAAAGCTTACATTGGCATGCATAATTGTTATAAATGCTAACTTCAATCAGATGCTTAAGATTATCCATTAACCATTCAAACAGGCACCTGGCTCCCTTTGAAACAGTTCTATTTTTTAAGGGGCTACACCCCCTTTTTATTTTTGGACACTGCTTTTTAAATTCATTTAAAAATAACTGTTTCCGAGTGAGCAGGTAAAGGCATTGTTGGGTGATGCAGCTGGAGACAGAACAAGCTGAGAGCTTTTTACATTTGTGCAACTCAGGCACCATGCAGATCATATACATAAACGTTGAGCTGAGAAATAGCCCAGATTTGATTCATAAGACCGGACCTGTAATTCTAGCACTACCACCAATTACTTGTGAAGTCTGGAACATGTCCTTTTACCATGTGGAGATTAATTTTTTGTGTGGTCAAAATAGGATGGCGGTGTACTATTTATTTCTCAAGCAATTGCTAGGTCTAATGGTTGGCGATTCTGGGCAGATTGTGCTTTCGTTGGTACTGACTTGATTTGGTTTCCTGTTTGAGGTCATAAAAATTTTGATAACCTTTCCCTCAGCACTTGGCATCTTTTAAGAAAATGCTAGACAAACATGTTAATGAACTAAGGAGACTGAAGACTGTTCTTGTGTAGCAGACATTTTATACTTAATGCATTACTAACTTGCAGCTTTTTCTTCCTGAAACCCAATCTGTGAACCTTTATGGGATTATATATTCTCCAGGGTTTCTCTTATAATCTACCATGATTGGACGGTCAGGAGCCTACATGTTGATTCACCACCAGACCAAGTAGGTTAGCATATGATCTATAGCTGTGTTCTCTGAGGCAACTGCAACACTTTCCCTATCTGCTAAAGCATTTTAAATGCAGAAGATTGGAACAACGCCATTTAAAAATGTTCTGAGACTGGGCAGCTCAAATATGCACACACACAAACCATGTGCAGATTTTCTTAAAATGCAGGTTCTGATTGAGTAGGTGTGCAAGGGGGTCTGAGAGTCTGCAGTTAGAGCAAGTTCCCAGGTGAGGCCAAGGCTGCTTGTCCAGTCAGTCCTTTGAAGAGTGAAGCACTAGGCAACTGGATAAAATGTGTGTGGACTTTGTATCAGTTATAAGTCAGTTTGCCCATTAGAAACATAGAGATAGGCTGTGCACCATTCCAGTACACACTACCTGAGCTAACACAAGATCTCTTTCCAAATGATGCATCAATAGAATAGGAGGTTTCAACTTTAAATATTCATGACTTGTCTTCCTCTTATTTCTTTCAAGCGTTTTGACATTTACTTAAGTAATCACTGTCCCTTTCAAATGATGGCCCATATTTTTGTCCTTTGCAAATCCCTCTATGTGATTATTCATGCCTTTGTTCTGTTTCCACTCTTGGAAGCTGCCTTTATCAGGTTTGCCAGGTGGATTGTGCACATATCCGGAATTAATCTCCATGGCCCATCAGAGTGTAGCCAACTTCATTTAATCAAGGGAAGAAACAGGGAGGGAGACAGTGACAGGAGGGGAGATTGGGAGCTGATGACCACCGCAAACTTATACTGAGCAGACAAAACAGAAAAGCCACTTTCTGCTCACATCTTCTTAGAACTAGCAAGGCCAGAATGTTAGCGTGCTTTGCTAAATCCATTGCAAAGTGTTGTTGCCTTCCAGACGTACAGATCGACATGCTTGCTTCACATAGTCTTTGTTTCCCAAGATGATCTGTATTGCAGACTATGTGAGGACTCTCCTATTGTCTTCCTCCCTCTGTGCGAGTCCATTTAAGAGCTGAGTTGTGGGAGATGCTTAAAGAGAAAGGAGGTAACGGGCTCCTAACTGCCCTAAAATCTCAATATATTATTAATTCTCTAAGCCTGTTTGGTGTGCTTAACACATAGCCCGTTATGCATGAATCTCATATGAATGGCTGCATTTTTTTTATTAAAGGGAAAAGTCATTTTTCTGATTAAGAAGTGCTTCCATTTTTAATGAAAATTCTTTTGGTTCTGCTATACAGAAATAAATCATCAAGCTCTCTCAGTGATGCCTGTAAATATTTTGCACTTGTGCACTTTAAAAATAAAAGTTGAAGTCATTTTAAAGTCGATTAATTAGTCTTTGCCAAGGTTAAGTACATTTGGGGATTAGCGTGCTATTGCATAATACACTGAGCTGGCAGAGCAGAAAGTAATAGGCCAAGTTTCAACTGTTCATAGATTCTTAGATTCTTTATTTTCTGGAGACCTTGAGGCAGGAAATTAGCAAACACTTTACATTTAAATTTTTCAGGTAAAGAAATCCAGAAGGAGTTAAGCAACTTAACCCAAGAGCTCAGTGAATCAGATGGACAGTGGAGAAGCCCCCATTTTATGGTGTCTGTCACTGTAGCAGCTTAATTTGGGGGAAAATTATATTGGGAAAATGACCTCTGGACAATGTTTCTTTAATATCGATCATATACAGTGCTTTTTCTCCCAGCAAGCATTATGCCTCTGTCTTTTCCCCGAGAGACAAGAGCAATCCTTCCCGGCAGCTTTTTGTCCCGTAGCTCCACACTGCGGTGTCTGAGTACCCCCATGCCACAGGCTGCAGATCACCTCCTACCACACTGTAAGTGGCCGAATAACAAACACACACACCCTTTGCCATCAGAACTTCAAGATTTCACCAGGCCTCATTTGGAGTCATCAGCCGGCTGTGCACCACCAGCGAGCGTGCCTGCGGGGAGGGAGGGTTCTCTGGGGGGTGTGCTGCCATCTTGCTTTGGAATGACTTCAGTGCTGATGCTCTGACTCCTCTCTTTGGAGCTACAAATCCATCCTGACACACATCTGCAGGAAAAGAATAGCGCCCCATTTCATTCAGTCCGGTGCAGCCTTTTTTTGGCAGCCTCCAGGCCTCTTCAGGTGAGGCCTGCCGCCTGCCGGTGTGTGACCATCACAGAGCAGAGAGGGCACACAGAGCCACTGCTCAGGCTGCTCTTTGCTGGGCCCACTTCCACGCTTCTTTGGCACCTAATCTTTTGAGTCCCCCTTTCCATAACCTCTCAGCTTCTGAAATGCCTGCAGTTGGATGTGTTTACCTTATTTTATGTGATGGATGCAATTGACTTGTTTACATAGGGTTAATCTTTCCCCCTGACTCCGATCATCATGTGAGATGTTTTATTTTCATTGTGGCCCAGTAGTCAATGATCTGTAGAACATCAGAGGGTACCAAGGAAGCCTGCTATTTGCTCAGACCTTTAATGCAATACTGGAAGGTATAGAGGGAATGGAGCAAGGAGGTATCATCTCTTTGTTATATGATGCTTGTCTGCAGTGAGCATACTAACATTGGAGAAAATTATAATGGGAAAAAATGGCCTCTTTAGACCTGCTCCCTAATACTGATTCTAATACCAGTGAATAATACCTGACAACAGAAGGGAAACTGATTCATTCTGTACCCACCATTCATATCACTAGTGGAGAAAGTTTTGATCTTTTCTGTCAGAGATCTGGGATCCTATAAAATGAGGCTTGAGGTGGGAATAATAAACTTCGGTGTCCATCCAATAAATGGAATAATGTCTTCTGGTCCACATTACTCCCTTGAAATGGTACTGGCAGTGTCATTACAAAACCAGATGATTAGAATTATAGTTCAAATTGTCATTTATTTTCTTTATGATCCTCTTTAAGAATTTTTGGCCTACTCATAAGCTGTGAAAATAGTAACATGTTTTCTTCTTTGCTCTACTTTTTACATTTATATCTACTTTCTATCTGATGTTAATTTTTGTATATGATCTGGGGTAGTGGTCAAGAGTCACTGTTTTTTCCATTTGAATATTTAAATAATCCAGGGACATTTATTGAAAAGATCCTTTCCCCCATTGGACTTCAGAGTCAATTTTTGTCCTAAATCATGTGACTGTGGGTGGGACCTATTTTTGGATTCTTTTTGTTGCAATGGTCTGTTTCTCCTTATACCAATACTACGTGGCATAATTGCTTTCACTTTATGGTAAGTCTAAATATCTGGTAATGTCCTCCAGCTCTGTGCTTCTTCAAGATTGCCATGGAAATTCCTGGCCTTTGCATTTCCATATAAATTTTACAGTCTGCATTTTCATAATGATGGAGATTGCATCAAATCTATACATCAATTTGGAGACAAATAGTATCTTTACAATATCAAGTCTTCCAATCCATGAGTATAGTATATCTGGAAGAGCAGGTTTAAATTAAAAAGATCTGGAATACATTCTGCTTCCCCCCAAATCAAGAATGTAATTGCATATCAGATACATCCTGAAAAAAATATGTAAAGAAGGTGAATATTAGCTTCAGTCCTGCTCTCCATTCTTGTCTTCTCCTCTCCCTTTCCTACCACCAAAAGCCCAAGAACTTCATAAATTCTTTTGGGTGTCTGGGCATTCATCTCAACTGGACTCCACATTACTTCTCTCCAATCAGAACTCATGTATCACACAGTAACACAATACAGAATTACTCATTTAAGAAATACTAGTTATGTTGGGACTTGTAAGCATTGTGTCAGGAAATAATTTTTATTGGTGTATCAGTAAGTACGAGCACGATACTGCTGTATGACAAATAACCACAGAATCTCAGAGGCATACAGCAATAAGCTCACATGTTTGAAGGTCAGCTAGGGGAGTGGTGGCTAATCTGGGAGGGACTGGGATGGGGAGACTGCTCTTAGTGTCTCTCATTCTCCTCCCAGGAACAGGGAGATAGACAAAGCAAGTTCTTCTCATGGTGATAGCAGAAGTGCAAGCGAGAAAGCCCAACCTCTTATGTGCTTTTCAAGCCTCATATCTACTGACATCCCACGGTCTAACATAAGTCAATGGACAAACTCAGAATCAAGAGATGGGCAAGTATACTCCACCCACAAAAGTGCTGGCAGGGTAAGGGGATAATTTTTAATAACAACTTAATATACCATAGTTTGGAAATCTTACAGTTTCTTAAATCATAGGACCTTGTTGTCTGTTAATGTACAATCTGTTTTGATGAAATAACAGAAAATAACAGGTATGTTTATATTGCCCTAAGAATTCCTTTGTTTCATGTGTATCCAATCCACATTTCATCAGTGACATGATCTCTTGTAACATATGACTCCAAAATCCATTTTATCAATTCTGTCCTCTCTTATGATATTCCTTCACTACAACTTCAAGCTGAGCGGCCCAGCTCCCACACCTCTCTTCTCTGTCTCTGAGAATGGCCCATCCAAGTCTGCAAGCAGAAGGCGGGGAAACATTCTTGGGTATTTTGTTCTTTTGGCCACTCCCTTATATTCAACCAAGATATGTGTGCCCCATCCTTTCAAGATATATTGGTTTAACCTCCCATCTTTTCAAGATTCAACAAAAGTCCTTCCTCCTCTGGAAACTTCCCTAATGCCTCTTTCTGTTGCGTATTTTTAAAATGTCTGTTCCCGGCTTCCTCTAGCATTTACAATATGCATTAATCTATTAAACAACAAAAGTCCTTTCTCCTCTGGAAACTTCCCAAGTTTTACAGATTATCTTTCTTAAAATTCTCTCAAATTAGACCACTGCTTTTCATAGTCCAGGCCACTGCCACTTTTCATCTAGTCTATGGCACCAGCCTCCTAACTTCCCGACTGCATTCCTTGTAATCTAAATTACACAGCTTAAACTAAGTGATTTTTAATCTGATATAAATATAAATATAAATATAAATTTAAATATAAATATAAATATAAATCTGATAATGCCATTGCTCCTGCTTTCCAGCCAGATCCCAGCATCCAACCCACCTGGCAACTGGATAATTGTGTCTGAAACTGCTAATTGTCCCCATTATCTGTCTTTCCCTTTGGCTTTTAGTAATAGTATCCTCGACATTCTGCTGTGCACATGACTGACCAGATAAAGACTACATTTCCAGTCTCTCTTGCAATCATAGTACTAGGTATTGGCCAAAAGGATATGAGTAAAAGGGATGAGTGAAATATCTGGCTCAGTCCCTTTGAAGGGAGCATGCTTCCATCCTCCTGTAATACAGACATGACGGTGGGGGTAGGAATAGCCATTCCAATCATGAGATCGAAGCCATGGTGTGGAGATTACAGGGCAACAAGATGGAAAGAGCCTGAGTACACCACACTGTAGATCCGTCTTATCACCCTGGATAATCATGGATGATTGGAGCATTACAAGAGGGAAAATGACTGTCTACCTTGTTTAAGTCACTGATATTTTGGTGTCATTGTTAAAGCAGCTGAGCCTATATCCTAATATCATTGACTTCTGCCTCTCAACTGTCATTTTGTCTAAAACTTTGTAACCTAGTGGGTTATCCTTGCTTTGTCACACCTCTGTGCCCTTACACGTGTGCCCCATCCTTTCAAGATATATTGGTTTAACCTCCCATCTTTTCAAGATTCAACAAAAGTCCTTCCTCCTCTGGAAACTTCCATAATGCCCTGCTCTGTTGCTTGTTTTTAAAATATCTGTCCCCTGGCTTCCTCTAGCATTTACACTATGCATGAATCTATTAAAGCACTTGATACATTGTACTAAAAATGGGATGTACTTGTCTTACTTTAACATGTCCTCTCTCTCAACTGCCCCACCTATTCTCTTACTGTAGTTTCCTATAGGGAGGAATTGGTCTTTATCTCCTTATGCCAGGTACTTAACAGTACGTGATAAGTAAATTCATGTTAAATGAGTAAATGAATGAATGATTTCTGTGCACATTTAGTGAGTGTATATCTTCCCGGGATGTTTTGTGTCTTCTAGGGAAGATGTAACATAATTGACTCAGATCATTTTTTAAATTATATGTTTTTGGTCTATTTAGATATTTTATGTATGCCTCAACTGGAAAGCTCTCTTTTTTATTCATATAAAAGACAGGGAAACATTTTCAGGGAGGAAAATTACTTAAATGTGAAGTGTTATTTTGATTTGAAATAAAAATCGGTTGTCAGGTAAAATCTCAGGTTCTGCTTGATCTCAGGAAGAGAACAAATATATCTACACCTATTGTATTCACATCTTTCTATGACTTTTGGTTCTTTGAAGTTGTTTATTGA
Source organism: Manis javanica (assembly GCF_040802235.1). Classification (NCBI taxonomy): domain Eukaryota; kingdom Metazoa; phylum Chordata; class Mammalia; order Pholidota; family Manidae; genus Manis; species Manis javanica. The sequence continues at coordinate 8,934,194 of NC_133174.1, forward strand.
GACAAATAAAAAAAAAAGGAGAAACTCTCACTGCCCCTGAACAGAAAACATGTTTAGGCTTGAACTGTCTTAGGACCTGCCTCCCTAAGCCGCAGTCAGCCCCATCTGCCCTTGCCAGGGGGCACTGGCTTGTCCTCATGTGAGGGCCTATCTTCTCTCCTTCCTCCTTGAAAGGCCATTTTCTTCTCCCCCAGTCCAAAGACAACTTCCCTCTGATTCATTCAGTGGCAAAAGCAAAGTGCCAGTTCCAGAAGGTAACCTGGCACTGACATTCGAAACCAGCTTTCTATTGCCTTTGAGTGATACTGACTGGCTGGGTAGAAGGCACAACTGAAGATGCTTAGTTACTATAAATTCCCTTTTTGTGCACCTAAAACCTCAAGTTTTGGTTTAAGAATCCCCTTAATGTACATTTTCAGTTAATCAATCTCTTTTTCCGAATAATAATTTAGCCTTTTCTAAACATTGCCTGGTCATGTAAAAAATAGGCAGTAGTTATATAAAACTAATAAAATTAAAATCATCCCTAATCTCAACAATATAGTCTCATTATGGAAAATACAGATCATATAGTTATATAAAAATAATACTATTTAGAGATTTCATCAGGGAAAAAAAACTACAATTCAAATTAGTGGAACTGGCAAAGTTTTCATCAAGTTTATCATTCTGATAATCTAGAATTCAAAGATTACTAATTTAAATGAGTAAACATAGTAAGGTGGTTAACTTTCTACATTAGAAACTAAGATCCAAAAAGAATTAACTGTATTTAGGGTAGAGTATTTTGTTGTGGCTCTAGCTTCAATCACAAAGGAACAAAGCTTTCAACCCCTGGAACACTTTCTATAATAAAGCTCTTAAAGAAGCAAAAAAAAAAAAAATAATAATACTATTTAAATTATTGTAAGCTCAACATTTAGAATCACTATTAAAATCTCTGTACATATAAAATATACATATGCACACACATTAAAAAAAACCAAATTGTACATGTTTTTTAACCTACTCTTTCACTTTATAATATAAAATGGACATTAACATTTCCCCAGTTCTTAATTATTATTGCACATTATTTTAATGGCTGGATTATATTCCATTGTGCGATTATGTAATAATTGATGTACTCAAGTTCCCATTCGGTGCATATTTGGGCTGTTTCCAATTTCTTTGCTCATGACCATAATTCTGACAAATACCCATATAGCCATAGATTTTCAAAGCATTATGATTTCTCCCCCTTGGGATAAACTCCTAGAAGTAGATTTGCTAGATCAAGTGGTGGAAATACAAATTAAGTCTTTTCATATGCATCGCCAAATTGCCTTTTCTGGATTTATTTTAATACTCATAGATTGCTTTTTAGTTACAAGCAACGTGCGTCGTGAGCTTATCCTGTCTTTTGTTTGCTTCCTATGATCTCTGGGGGCCCTGAGGGACATGGGACGGTACGAGCTATGGTTGTGCTGCCTGCTGGCTCTGCAGGCAGAGCCGAATCCACGTCCGCCTGCCTTGCTAGGGTTCATCTTTATGGAGAGGCCCCTAAAACCACCCCTTAAGCCCTCAGAGAGGCCCCTTGGGAAGTAGCCAGCCAAAGTTTCCAATCTCAAGTAAGGTGCCATGCCAACAATAGCTAAAAGGGCCCACTGCTGGCATTTCATTTTGTGTTGTATTTTTTTTATGCCAATGGCAGATTTCTTAATCTATTTCTGGGAATCGGCTTTTTCACTGAGCATATTTCACAAGTGGTAATGTTCTCACAATCCTTGCTACATAGACACTGTTAAAAAGAAATCCGTGTGGAGGGGGTGGAGTGTGTAATGGTTACTGTAAGTTTCACAGGGAATATGAGCACATTATGGTCATGGCCATCTTCCTGTTACTGTCCCGAGCACAGGGCACTGCTCACAGAAAGGAGTCAGTCAACATCTGTAGAAAATGGAATGAAAAGAGAATGAATATTGTTTGTTATTGTTGATGTGTAAGAGTTTATGTGAGTTTGTAGTATATTAGAGTCTAGGCGTGGCTGGGGCGTAGCCACAGATAGGAGTGGAGTTAGAAAGGTGAGTCAGAAAGAGTAAGACTAACCATTATTACAAATATCACAGTTACGCCAACTAGTTGTGAATAAGGGGAATGGGAGGGCCCGATTAGGACCGGAAAGTCGGCATGAGAATGAGAACAGTGATAACCCTAAGTAATCCTGGGACTTTTGGTGTTTTTTTAGGGGATCATATTGGCAACAAGTCTTGTGTAGTAGGAAATAAGGCTATGGCCATTAGCAGGTCAAAAATCTCTTTGGAACCCTGCCTGATCACTCACTCACTCACACACACTCACACCCACACCCTTTTGATGCTCTGCAGATGTTAAGTATTTGGCATTATTAGAGAAGACTCTATATTCATTATCTATCACCACATAACAAGTTACCCCCAAAATTTAGTGGCTTAAAGCAGTACACATTTATTATTTCACAATTTCTGTGGGTTAGGAACCCACATGTGGCTTAACTGTGTCAGGGTCTCTAACAAGGCTTCTTGGTTCACTCATGAGGTTGTTGGAGTCATGTTCAACTGATGGCCTCAATTCCTCAGTGTCTTAGGTCAGAGGCCTCCCTCAGTGTTGCCATGTGGCCTCTCCACGGGCCATCTCTGGAAATGCCATCTGACTTCATTAGAGAAAGCATATGAGAAGGCAAGAGAGAGAGAATCAGTAAGACAGAAGGAAGCCACAGTGACTTGGGAGTGTTGTTTTTGGTGTATATAATTTTAAGAACAACTTGCTACAGTTATCCAGCCACCCTCAAAGGCAGTAGGTTACGCGTGGGCATGAATCCTGGGAGGTGGACATCCTCTGGGTCCCTTAGCAGTTTGCCTGCAATTGGAACCCATGAACAGGAGTGGGTCTCTCTCTAGATCTACCCATCTGTCCATCTACCTTTCCCTTTCTCTCTCTGTCTCTCTCTTCTTTCTCTCCCTCCCTCCTTATGCACCTCTCTCAAGATCTCACTAGTTAAATAGCTCTTGGGCAATATCGGTGGCCCAGATTAGCTTTACAGAGCTTTATCTCCTCAAAACTGATTACTCATTCCACTACCTAGTTCCTCATCTTCTACTCTCCATAGGTAGCACCTTGTTTTGTATCAGCTTCTAGACTTGCCTCAGCAAAGAGGAGGTGCTGCCCAGTTGGGGCCCCCTGTGTAAGCTTTTTCCCTGGTAGTTTTCCACTGGACAGCAAGTGGGCTGACCTCCACAGGCTGTGTGGGAACCTTGAGGGGAAGCCCATCCTGTCAACACAGCCAGCTGGAACAGGGCTTCTCAAACTGTGCTGCTGGAGCCCCAGCATCTCTATCGCCTGGGAACCTGTTGAAGATGCATATTCTCAGGCCTCCCTCTGACACCAAATCAAAATCTCTAGTGGTGGGACCCAGCAATCTGTGTTTTAAGAAGCCTTCCGGGTGATTCAGTTTGCCAGCCATTGACCCAGAAGATTCCTTGCCCTTATTTCACAGCAAACAGTTTTTTCCCCCAGTCCCAGAGATTGCTTGGATACAAATTTCAAGTTGGGTTTAGCTCCAAAGGCCCCTAAAACTTCTGACTTGGCAATCCCTTTTCTTCCACTGTCTTTCAGCTGCCTGTTGCTTCTCCATCTTTTTCCTTTCTGCCTCTTATGTACCCTTGTACAGCCGCTCTTGCTCTGGTCTTTAAGTCACTGCTAAATAAAATGCAAGAAGCTAGCCATCTCACTACAGACACAGACGGGCACATCATGAGGCTATGGTCAGAATGATATGAGTCCCAGTAATGATCAAGGTAGAGATAAGTGTTGGCAGAATCCAGGGGAAAGATTATTTTGTTCCAGCTGGGAAGATTGGAGAAGGTGTTACAGAAGAGATAGCACGTGATCTGAGCTTTTGGAGGATCGGAAGCATTTTAATAGACTGAGAAGTCTGGGAATTTGTGTTTTGACATATACTTGAAGTTGTATATGTTGAGAGGTAAAACTCTGCAGGTCCAGCCACTGGACTTCCAGCTTTTCCTGACTTGTAGCATGACCTGCGTTACCTGCATTTATTCTGATCTGCCTCGCCCCCTTTCGGAAAGCCTATTGTCCAGGTTCTTTTCTCCATTCTTGCCTCATAAATATTCTGAATTTTCTCCTTCATGGGATTAGCATCTTATATACAAGTTGGAGCAGGCACATGCATAGCTAATGGAGGCAGTTGGAGAGTTAACAGCGTGGGCAAGCCTTAATAGTTAACGTCATGTGAAAGCAATGTCACTTTGGTCTTAGTCCAGCCAGTCATCATAGCAGGTTTATAATCTTATGCGTCTGGGTGATGAGTTGAGTCATCTGGTTGGAAAGGAGAACAGTAGGTCATTACGAGAAGTTTTTATTTAAAAAAAAAAAAGGAGCCCAGTGAAGTGAGCCTTACTGATTTTGTTTTAGATTTAGAATGTCATGTTGTATTACAGTGATTCTCAAGAGGGAAGATTTGCTCCCAAGGGGACATTGAGCACTCTCTGAAGACATTTCTGGATGTCACAGCAGGTGAAGTGGCTACCTACCTTCAATGCACAGAACAGCTGTCCCCAACACCAAATAATTATCCAATCCAAAATGTCAATATCACCGAGGTTGAGAAACCCTGATGAAAAGTACATTCAACAGCTATCAGATTGGCTAAATAAAAATACAGTGACATGCCAAGTGCTGGCAAAGAGGAGGAGAAACCCAATAGAATAACTCATGCACAGCTGGTGGGACCGTAACATGGTATAGCCACTTGGGAAAGCCGTTCAGTAGTTTCTTATAAACTAAATCTGCAATCACCATATGACCCAGCAATTGCACTCTTGGGTATTTAATCTCAAAAGAAATGGAAATTTACGTTCCTGTAAAAATCTGTGCTCAAATATTCAAGGCAGCTGCATTCCTAATAACCCCAAACTGATAACAACGCAGATGTCCTTCAATGGGCGAATGGTAAAACAAACCATGCTACATGCCGTGGAATATTACTCAGCAGTATGAGAAAAAAAAAAGACAACTGATATGCACAACAACTTGGATGAATGGCTGAATCTCCTGAGAATTATGCTGAGTGAAAGAAGCAAATCCCAAAAGGTTACATATTACATGATTTCCAATTATATAACATTCTTGACATGAGAAAACTATAGGAATGGACAAAGATTGGTGGTTGCCAGGGGTAAAGGACAGGGTAGCAAGGGAGCTGAAGTTTCCAAAATGGCTCTTTCATTCCAAGTTTTATATATTCAACATTCCTAATGAATATGTTTCCAGTTAGAATTCCATAGACATTACCCACATAAATGTTGAGCCGAACGTGTCTGTTCTTGTGTTAATTTGTCCGTGCTAAGAATATATCTTTACTTCTCCTGCTCAGGGTGAACAGTGATTTGCCAAACCAGTTTCCTGCTGCAACTTTACTAGTAGCTTTGCTTCGAAATCCAAGCCACTATCGTACCTGCAATACTAATGAGAGTTCAGAGTGCTAGATCAAAGCTATAACACCAGCTTTGTGAGATGAGGGATATCGCTATTTCTGAAACTATGGAAGGATAGGGCAAGGTAGGTCTTTCCACCTCTCTTCTGTTTGATTTATTTGACAAATAGAAGACAATCATAGTCTACATGGCAGGACAAGGTAGAACCAGAATGTCAGCACGATTTCAGAGAAGCATCTAGAAAATCACACAGAACAATGATATTGTACACCTATAAAAGGTGAAAGAGAATTTCTCTTTAATTGGCAGTATGGCGATTTGAGAAATTATCTGCCAAATTTTTGAGGATAAAATTGGACTAATTAAGCCTCCCTAATCCACTTGCTTGACTAAAAGGGATGTTTGTTTTCAACAGTGATTCTGATAACTGGAAGAGGGCTGCTTATTGCCAATGAAGATGTGGAAAAATCATTTGATGGTAGGGATCATTGTCTTGATCCTGTTTTTATGGAAATGGCTCTATTTCGCTACTTAGGAAGGATTTTGCTCGTAGTCCCTGATAAATATGCATGCTCAAGTTAAAGGCACACTTTTCTATTCATGACTAATAACTTTATCATGAATTTCTGTTTAATTTTAGTACAAACCTATTAAGTTGATTATATGGCTTTTTGCTCTTTGTGTAAATTGTTTCCTGCTTATCCTTGAATTTCTTATGTGTGGAGGATTATTCTTTTAAAATCCACTTTAATATTCAATTTGCTAATATTTGCAGTGTATTCATAAATGAGATTGGTCAATAGTTTTCTTATCTGATTAGCATGTCAGAGTCAGCTGAGTCTCTTAGAAATAAATCTGGGCTTTCATCTTTTCCTTAGCTTTGGAATCGTTTAAATAGAATGTGTATTATCTTTTCCTTAAAGATATGATAACATTATTCCATAGAACTGTCTGATCAAAGTGGCTTTTTGGGGGAAGGGGGAATTTTGACAATTAAGAAAAATTTCTTTTATGGCCTGCTCCATCTTTTTAAGTCTATTTGGGTCAGATTTTTATAATTTTTATTTTCTTTGAAAAATACTCCAATCATGAATCTTTTTCAAAGCCACTGGCATGTAGCTGTGTCCTTCTCTTGTGCCCTTCTGAATGCCCTGGGCAAAGCATAATTTGAAAATACTACCAGCTATTGTATCAAAAAAAAATCTGGATTTACGGAGACTGGTATCTTGTTGTAGGTGTGGGAAAAATGAGGTTTCAGTCTCTTAACTATCCGCTACTTTCAGTAGCATGTGCTTTAAACACAGAATTCACAGTTGCCTGGATGATGTGTATCAAAGGGAACCAAAAGGCTTTTTGCCCCACATTTTTTACCACTCCTTGGCCACAATGACAAGGAATTCCAGCAACTAACCACTTCTTTAGACTAAGGCTTTGGAAGTCCCAGGTAAAATTAAAATGTGCGCATGGAAGGAGTGTCACACTCTCCATTTTACCTTAGCACAGTTTTCTCCAGCCGTAAGCACACGCTGGTGGGTTGTATACCCATGAGTTTCATCTATATGAATGGGCCTAAGTGCTTGCCCTTGAAAAATGTATTAGTACTTATTGTTTTATTCCAGACTTTGTATTCTGATTTATCCATGCCAGGCAACCTATCCCCAATTTCTGCCTCAAATGTGCTTGCCTGTTTGATTTCAGATGTTTAATCCTGGGCTGTACTCTTTGGTTAACTAAGGCAGAATCCCTCAGCAGGAAAATTCAGAAGTCCCATACTAGGTGCAGACTTGGGGGTGTATGGATGTCCACTGACCACAGATGAGCTGATGGAAAGTTAATTAACAATTAAGTAATTGGCAGCCAAATAACAGGGCCATCAGCATGCATGGAACCAGTAGCTTGGCAACACTGACTCACTGCCCTTGAAATTTGTGTGGACTAAGATGCATCTTCAAGGCTTTGTTACATCCATCTACCCAAACTGATAGGATGGTTGGGACTACCTCACAGTAAACCTAATGAAACTAAGGAGTTAGTTTTCCTTAATTCTAAGAATGGAGCCTGGGGACACCACTACACGGAGTATTTAGCTAAGAGCTAGAAGCCTGAATTTCAGCTCTACGTTCAGCTCTCTCCATGCATCGTCTCCATCTGCTTAAGACTGAGCATAATAAATATTGATCCCTTTACCTTACAGGGATTTTTTTCACAGTGTAATGAGCTGCTTGTGTAAAGCTCCTTAGAGAAAGCTACTGCTAGATACAGTACTTCAAAATGCATAGGAAAAGAAATCAACTGCGGCCTTATCAAATAAGATTAGTACACAGTCACACACGCTACCTCTTAGTATCCCGAGGAAAAGCACACTTTTTTTGGTTTTGTTTAAATCAAGGAAGCGTTGAAGACTTGATTCCCTTTTCCCCATTAGTCCAAGAGGATAGCTGCAGGGAAACCAGAGTGGAAAGGCCCGGACAGAGTAAAGCTGGGGACTGATTACATCCCTGCTGTTTGTGCTAATACTCCCCTGGGAGGGTTCCACTGGGGGAACCGCTGTGGGGGGGGGGTGCATTTCTTCCTTCCACACCCCTGTATGGCTCTGCTGGGCGCTGGGCTACTGCCCAGCTTCAGCTCCTAGAGGGAAAAAAGGCTGCCTGTTAGCTTCCTTTCTACCAAGTTCAGTTGACTAAATTAGTCACATGGGCTGTATTTCAATGTTCCCTTTCAAATATTTCAGGAGTCTCCAGGTATGTTTCTATTTTACAAAATGTAAAGCTCACATGCCAAATATATTAGCTCTGGTGTATATTTCAGAACAAAAAAGGAGACTTGAGTTCAGAAAGAGTTGGCAAGTCACTATAGCTCTTCCAAGCTTCTGCCTCACAAATGAAATCCTTGCATTGTAACATGCCCTAGACCAACGCTTTCCTGACTTTCAGGTTCACACAGTCCTATGACGATCATGTCACAATGCAGAGTATGATTCAGTAGGTCTGGGTGGGGCCTGAGGCTCTGCAATTCTAAACCACTCCCAAAGTGGTGGGCAAACTGCTAGCCCACCGGCCACTGTATGAGGAGTGGAGCTACACTGTCACCCAGAGGGGCTCACTATTCTTTAAAAGTCTTAGAATATCAAAAAGAAAAAAAAACTGAAGAAAAAGGAAAAAGGGAAAGTAACTAGGCAATGAAGGAAATGACAGGAATATCTGGGTTTTCAGACAAAAAGTGAACAGCAAATAATTTACCACCCATGGGCAAAACACTCCACATTACAGGGGTGGTGATGTGATGGGCCTGCACGTCTAATCATTTAAGCTGTGCACAGCAGAAAAGCAGAACCAGTGCGGACGATGGATAGAGATTTTCACTCTCTCACGATTCCTCAGGTAATGAGAAAAAACTCCTGAAGTGTGACATAAATGGCCTTCAAGAAGCATTAGTGTTTGAAGACAAAAAAAAAAATCCTTTACTTGGAGGGTACTGGGGGGCGGGGAGGAAGCCTTTCAAATTGGCAGGAATGAGAATAGCAATTGGTAAGGCAGACTTTTGCTTCTTAAGTGGGTCTGCTGATGAACTATTCACGTCTGTTTATAATCATCCAAATGTTTGAAGGTATGAGGGTGGATCACAGCATGAGGCTGCCTTGAATCTTGCAAAGAAATGTCAGAAGCAATCTTTCCTGCTCTGTTTCCTTGGGGTGAGGGAAGGACCGTTGCATGGATATGGAAGGAGAAATTGGCATTTCTTCATCCTTGAGTAAAAGTGTTGTACACTTGGGTTAACGGAATGAGCACTGGGCAGAGAGTCAGAATAGCTGAGTTTCAGTGCAAATGCCACTAGCATCTAGCTGTTGGATCCTGGGAAACAGCTCACTGATTAAGTTTCCTGGATTAATCTAGATTAGCACTTCCCAAAGTATGACAGGATGTTACTTGGAGTGAATGGAAAAATGCCATCCAGGGTCAAATGAGGTAGGCAGATACTGGGTTAAAACACTTAAACAGGTTTCATTAGAGGCAAGCATCTTGAATTCTTTACGCAGAGCCTCTGAATATAGAGAGCAGTATTTCCCAAACTTATGTGATCGTGGAACCCTTCTTACAAGGACCACTTTAAGAGATTAATGTTCCATGGAACTTACTCTGGGAAATGTAGATGCTTTTTAAGGCTACTTCCACTTTTAGCATATCATTCTATTACCAAAGTTAATTTAAATCAGGAATATTCAGAAATCTACCTACATAAAAATCGTAATCAAAAAACAATGAGGTTAAAACTATTTTTAATTTGTTGCCGTTTTAACTTAATAAAATGTTTTTTAAAATGATCTCTTGATGTAATATCAAAGTCAATGCACTTTTATTGTGGAATCAGATTTGGAAAATAGAGAAGAGCACAAAAATGTACAATTTTTAAGAGTCACAACCATCAATATTTTCGTGGAGATCCTTCTAGAAATCAAAGTATTTCCAGAATTAACTTTACTGTTTTCATCCTGAAGTCAAGACTTTTGTCTCCCATGTAGCAGGTTTCACGTCCTTATTTGCATATGGCCATGCCACTTTTGCATTTGGCCCACTGTTTTTTTTTTATATAAGGACCTTTAAATACAAAATTTTTCAGATACAAGGTTGAATATTGAAGCTTAAAAAGATCCTCAAAATGAAAGATAATATAAACTGCAGAGTAGAAAATAAGCTTCATCATTACAGTCAGACACGTTATTATGATATTCTAAGGCTGAAGTCTTTTCATATCTGAATATTCTCTGACAGTGGTATCCAATTTATTGTGTATTTATACCCTACCTTGTTACAAACATAATTTATGATGGCTAAGTGCCTTTAAATTGACTCCAAGAATGAAAACTCATTGGCTTTAAGATACTGAGAAGCCATAGCCCCTTAACTTTTCTGAGGGTAGGAGATGATGACCTTCATTTTATACATTCATCAGAATAGCAGGATTAATCATAATATCTGAATAAGATTTTCACATTGGCTGCTTTTACTGAAAAAGCTAGAGTAAATTCCAGGAGATTTTGTTTATAACCCTTCCCAGAAATGTGAGGGATACACAAAATGACCTCTGGGGTTGCCTTCCAACTTCTTATGAATCCTTCCATAAGATAAGTTATTCAAGGGAGAAATAATGGGAATTTTTCCCCCAAAATATATTTTTCCCCTTACAATTATGTGGTCATTATTTTCCTAGAAGCCTGTCTTACCGAGTCATATTTCTGATATTTGAGGAAGAAATCACAGGTTTTTGACTCGAGAGGAGTTTTATTGACTTTCTATGATTAAGGGATAAAGAGAAGATTGTGCAGTGCCAGCCTTCCCTTGCCAGATGCTAGCATTTTGATTGTAAACATCAAAATATATTTCCCTTTAGCACTCTTCAAAAAGTAACAGTGAATCTACGAATGAGAGGCGGTAACAGTTCAGATGGGCTGCCATCAGCTGAGCCCCCAGATGGCTTAAGGTTGAATGAGCAGGCTCTCATCATAAGAACTTTCTATTTTTAATAATTGATGCTGAGTGTGTTTTGCTGCCACTGTTCCCCACTTAATTACTTTTCTTTTTGTTCAAGCACATTAATGAAAAGGGACCTAATAAATCATGTGCAAAAACAGTAAAGCACTTAATTAACATGTGTTGCCCTGATTGATGGTGACAGAAAAGCACAGTAGTGCTGAGTGGGCTCACGAGGGCGCCTTCAGCTGATGTGGGAGTTTGAACAAACATAAAGCTGAGAAAGCATGATACACAAGCTTTTCTCATTTAAGAATGAGCTGTGACAAGTACGGGTCACCATGTGATTGTGGTTCCCTTTCTTCTCTTTGACTCAGAGGTTCTGTGCTCCTGGCTGGGGGATGCAAACAGTTTGTGGGAAACATAAACCAACAAATGCTGGGGTACGCTATTTCCAATATGACCAGTCAGGAATTATTGAATACTTACTATGTCCCAGGTGCTCTGCTGCGTATTTTAACAGACTGTCTTATTTAACTCTCCAATAATGCACTTAGCTAGGGATCATTGCTATTTTCATTTTATGAGGAAAAACCTGATACATATAGATGGCAAGCAATGGTCCAAGTTGCACAGCTAATAAGTGAGATAGTTCAGTCAATTTTATCCATAGCCTCATTTGATTGGCAGGAAGATGTTTTGCCATGTGTTTCCAGCTCATCTGAAATTCTCTGAATCACCACCTACTGCAGACGCCCCCAGAATAGGATAACCTGAGAACCAACAATGATTGAGGTAACTGGTTTTATACATACACAATGAAATAGTAGATTACATCACATGATTAAAACACAGCAACATCTTAATTCTGGTTGTAAGAATGGTAGATCAGGGGTAGATGCAGGAGTCTTTTTCCTTCTTTATCCTGTGTTCCACTGTGTGTGTGTGTGTATGTGTACGTGTGTGATGTGCTTTTCCTGTTTTTAAAATGAGCAGCGATGGAAGCCAACAGATAAATCCCTCTTCTGTGTACCTCCATCAAGAGTGGACAGGTCCTGTCTCACCTGAATCTGAGGTTTCCCCAGAATGGATAACCAAGTTAGCCTCACTGTTGAAATAGGTTGCCTATGTACCAAATCACCTTTGAGCTTTGCAGTCAAGTTTGTGGATGGCTGAATAGTGCTGTCCACTCCCTGAGATTCCCGGGCTGGAAAATATTTACGAAGACTTCCAGATCCTTCCCAAGAGCACTGGGGATGGTAGGATGGAGAATGCGTTGACAATCCTGCTTAGCATATCATTTAAGAAGGGGTCAGATGAGACAAGTAGACATTGTTCTGAACTCACAAACATTCAGATGAGGAAGGGGACCGATTCATTCTCTGTACCATCTCACTTCAAACCTAAGGACCTTCAGACCAGGTGCTTCATCTGTGTGTTAGGGGATCTAAGGGGAAGGCTAGTATACTGAGTATCTCAGTTATGCTAAATACTCACATGCAAGAAGACAGAGAGCAGAGCTCCAGCAGCTGAAGTGAACCAGGGGATCACAAAGGGTGCTCAGGACCCAGAACGATTCCTTTGGACCATTCCAAGGAGAGGTAGACAGTACTGGGTGTGTCCTAGGGTCAGAAAAAATATTCTAATAAGTGAAAGGACCACAGAAGAAATAAAAAAGAGGCTGGAGGGAAACTGGAGGGGAGATTAGGGGAGAGAATTACTTCTCCCCACTTGATCCTTTTCTTGCCAAGAGATTCCAAAATTAACAACTGGAAGATCTGTTTTCTTCCCTATGAGAACATACACCTAATTTCATTATAAAGTCAATGGAAAGAAAAGTTCACGTCACATACAGAGTGCAAAGTACTTCTGTGTAAAGGACAATCAGGGTCTGGTTTAAAAAGGAAAACAATTGAACAACAACTCCTCATGAGTTGTCCAATGGGTATAAAGGGTCAGTTCTGCAAGATGACGTGTTGTAGAGATCTGCTGCACTTCGTGCCTGCAGTTAGCAGCACAGGACTGTGCACAGAAACAGGTCTGAAGAGGGTAGATACCACGTTACGTGCTCTTACTACACACACACAAAAGGGACACAAGGAAACTTTTGGAGGTGACAGATATGTTTATTACCTCAATTGTGGTGACAGTATCACAGGTGTAGGAATATGCCCAAGCTTATCAAATTGTATACATTAAACACGTAGTTTTTTTTGCATATCAGTTAAAGCATGAAAAGGAAAAGAGAAGAAAACCAGGTCATCCTCTAAAGAATTGAGATGCTCACAAATTAAGATTCCATTACTACAGTGGTTCTTAACTTTCTAGGAAAGATAACAATGACAAAGATCCCTGTAGGAATCTGATGGAAGCTACTGAAGCCTCTCTGTAGATAACCACTCATACATTCATGAATTGAGGCACTTACTCACTTACCAGTGGTTCCACATTCCAGCTATGGCCTCTCCGTGGAGCCCATCAAAGAACACCAGCATTGCTGATGGCTCTGTGTTGCTCCGGGTTCCCCGTCTTACCCAGCAGCTGTATAAGGTGCTGCCCTTGGGCTGTGGGCATCTCCGTGTCTTATATGCTCCCACTGCAGACTGATAAACCACCCTGCCCAGACTTCATTTCTGCAAACAAGGTACTGTGTGGGGATTTGATTTTCCTTTTTCTGTGATCAGTGAGGGTATTTGTTGATATCAAGAAAGGAAACTGTTTGGAGATTTAAAACGGAAAGGAAAATTCTCCAAATTGAAGAAAATATGGAAGAGAGATTCTAATTTCTTTCCTTCACATTTAATGGCATAAGGTGTAGAAAGTAGGGGGAAATTGTCACTGGAGCTTGTCTGGTTGTTTCCTGCTGCTCTGTTACCTAGGAACACACTTTAAGAATGGTTTTGCACAGGATCCAGGTTGATAATGAAATATTGAAGTAATTATATCTTCACAATATGCATGCTTTTCTTAATAAGAATGGCCCAAAGCAATCCTTAGGCCCAAGAGGCCATGTATGTACAATGACTACCTGTCATGCCAGTGGGTTTCAGCCCTGGGCAAGTTCACTAGGGATTCAATGAGACTGAGGAATGACAATGGAGTGTTCTTAGGGTGAAAGGGTTTATACCCAACTTTATTCCCACGATGGCAGGTCAATCACTAGAATCCTGTCCACTCACAGCGAGTGTACACACAGCAAGCCAGTCTCTGCCTCTGGGCCTCTCTGCCCCTGCAGACGTTTCAGTCTCTGTCCTCAAGGCTGCCACCACTCCAGTCTCTGCTCTCCTGCAGCCTTGCAGCCCTGCAGCAGCCATGCGGCCATGTCACTGTGTCACCCAGAATACTAGGTGGAGCTCTTTATATAGAGTCAATAACAACGTATTGCCCACACGTGTGTAGTGAGCAAGCTGACCAGGGCCAGGTGAGAATCCTGGCCACAGGAACCTTCACTTTCTCCATAGTGCTATGACTTAGCTTTTGAACAGCACAGCTCTAGGGAATATGCTCATAGTATGTTTAAGCATTGTTGTTTCTTCTCCCATCTGTATATAGCAAATATATAATACTTAATAAATGCCTCCTAATATCCATTCCCTTGTGGCGGTGGTTTTCAGATTTTGGCACGCATCTGAATCACCTGGAGTACTTGTTAAATCACAACTTTCTGAGATCTACCCCAGAGCTTCTGCATCGGCCTGCTGCTGCTGCTCCTCCAGGGACCAACTTCAAGAACCACTGCCCTATATATTTCAGTCTCTTTTATTTGGTCCACAAACACTAAGAAATCCTCAAGTTTCCTGACTGATTTTTATTACCACTTTCTGACCACATTTGCACCATTTCCTGATTGCTTTTTTTATTATTGCTTTCCAACTACATTTGCTAACTGGTTTCCACTCACTCAGACTTAGCTTGCATTGTGCAATGAACATATTGGATTCAGCTGGCATTTCCCTAAAGCCTGCCAAGTGCACTCCAACCATTGTCTCATTGGCATGTTTCCTGACGATGATTCTAAAGCTGTTCTTTTAGTTCCTCTGTTTCTTCAGAAGGCAATAAGGTGGCGCAAGTCCCAGTTTAGTGATGCTGTTTGTTTTGTAAAGTTAGATTATCGTTGTCTCGGAGACAGCAGATCAGGCCCTCAAGGATGTCATTCTGATACTACTAATCATTTCTCCTCTAAGGGTCTGTGAGGTCTCAGCCTCAGTGTACCGGTATGTGTTTATTATTGCATCTTATGCTTTTGGAAATTCACCTCCACAAGCAGAGAGAGAACCATTTTTGGAAATTTTATATGCCTGTTGGGAACTGGACAAAACAGCAAGTTATTATAGTGCCTTCTCTCCTCCCAATGCATACATGTGACTTTTGTTCTAGTCATTCTATCCAGTGTCTTTCAGCTGAGAGAGGAGAGGGGACGCAGATAAATTTAGATCTCCTGGAAAATTCTGTATCACCCATGGTAAGAATGGATCAGCTTTAAATGTTGTAATACAGGGAATAGTGGACCCATTTCTGTCCTGAGAACCTTGCATTCCAGCCCCACTGTATGCAATCATCTTCTTCGGTCACGATAAGCTGATTAACGCCTATACTGTGAATGCTTGCAAGTGAAAGATATTTGGGGATCTTATGTCGATGTCATCATGTGTTTTCTCTCCCTCACTTGCACCCCGGATATCTCTCAGGGCCAGAATGCTGCTGTGGTGCTCAAAGACGTTGACCCTTAACACCTGCCTATAAAATTTCCAAGGGCAAAATTCTCTCTCCTATATCCTATGATTGATTCATCTGGGGGAGTCTCTGGGATCCCTGAGTTCTCATGCAGGACTCTCAGCAGATTTTAAGTACTTTCCTGAGAAAAATCTGGACTCCGTGCCCAAGTCTATCTGAGGCTCATTTCTATTTAAAAGTAGGATGATTTTTATCTAAGTGAGTATACAAATCAGGTTCTAGAATTTTCAAAAATGATGTTTATTTAACCTTTCCACATAGTAATCTGAACGCAAAAGCATTTGGGTCTCATTTCATTCAACAATACAAAATACATACATGTCAGATACTCATTGAAAAGCTTATTTTTGAACTGATCTGTAGCTTTGGCCAAAATCATTGTTGTTGGGAAGGGTTATACCTGCCAGAATTGGTCTAGGTTATTCCCTAATAATTCCAAGATCCCTCACTTCTAGCTTTGTGTTAAGACTAGACCCGCTGAAAGCAATGCATTAAATCATACTATCTTGGCTGCAGTAGAATCCTTTTTGGGGATAACACCCGACTCCCACCCAAAAGGTCAGAGCAGTCCCAATGGGCAACCACTTTCTGTGACATGCCTTGGCTTCCTGTGGGCAGTTGGTTGGCCCAGACTTGAATGTGTGGCCCACACTGGATGGAATAGAAGCCTTCCTTAGAAATTTGGGATTGGGACTGAGGTTCCTGTTTCCATTAGGACTGCTGATTTAAAAGGTGGCACTATAAACCTATGAATGGTGGTGCGATCCTGTTTTTCCCCATGGGGGTTGGTGAGCAGAGAAGCCTAGGAAGAGGAGAGAGATACAGAAACTTAGAGGAAAGGAGAAAGAAGGCCAGTAGAGTGATGCAGAGGTGAGAAATGGGGAGAGGGGACAGGTGGTGTCCTAAACCCTCATTCTAATCTCTTCCCAGAGACTCTGGGGTCCACATTATTATATCTTAATAATAAGTGGTGGGTTTTCTGCTGATGCTGGTTTGGGTCCCCTTGTGTCCATTTCTGTTATATGCAGCCAAAGGAGTGGTAAGTAGCACTAAGGCTGTCTCAGAACCACTGTCTTATATTCTCTCTCTGCTTGTATCAGAATCCTTCCAGAGAAGACACCTGCATTTTGTAGGAGACATGGTTGAAGTGGCACCCTTTGTATTGCTAGTTGGGTGAAAAATACTCACACGGACTTATATTTTATTCATGTGAGGGTATTTCTGTGTGCATATAACGTTACATTTTCTCCATGAAAATGTTTACCTTCTTGGAGTCATCTGACAAATATTTATTGAGCACCTGCTTCGTGTCAAGAATCATAAGACCTGCTTTGTAAAAAAAAAAAGAAAGAATTTCTTCTATTAGGTGGTGACAGACTTATGATCTACAGTGTCTCTAATTATCTTGTCTGCCAGGAAGTTTCCAGCTAAATTTACAGCCAACTATGGCGACTATGCATTTCGGTACTTTATCCCTGTTATGTACAGTCTCACTTTCTTTATATGATTCCTGATTACAGTTTAAATTCCTTTTGACTAATCTGGGTTCACATGTCTATGCATTTGTATTTTAAGTTGACTCCAATTCTTTTGTGCAAAAGCAGGGTATTTGGAATTCATACTAATAAAATTTGGTCCCATTTGGGTTAGTCCTTGGAAGGGAGATGGTACCAACTCAGAAGCAGAGTCATAATGTGGGCATGTTTACTGTCACACGAGGGAGGAGAGAAACAGTCAAGATAGACGAGAGAGTGGGAGAAAGAGAGGGAGGGAGAGCGAAAGAGGATGGAAGAGGCAGGCATGCAGGGAGGCTGGGGGGCAAAGTGGAGAATGTAACACCACACTAGGCTTCTACCACGCACACCCATTGTTCCGTTTATCCCCTAGATGTTTAGTGGTGCTTAGAGGGAGGCGTGCTAAGTGCTGAACAGCAGAGACAGAGTTTGCACTCAGTTTTTACACCATCACTGAGGGATCAGCATTTAAAACCTTCTTTAACTGAATCAGATGTAATATGGCTGACCCAGGATTTTTTTCCTTTTGTTCTCAGACTAGTTTTCAGTGGGTCTTCTGGCTGTATTTCTGATCTCTGCTGCTGGATTCCACTTTTCATCTGCTGGCCTGATTAATGCCCAGGTGGCCTCTCCCAGCCTTCACTAAGCCCTTGGTATTTATTGCACACCCCAAAGCCAGGGATAAGTCAATATCAGGCCTGCACCCAGTGGTTTATCTCACTGAGGTCAATGGCGAGTCAGGAGACGGGGATGAGCACTTGATATTGGCAGCTGGCACTGCATGCAAGCTAGCAATTTAGAGTGAAAATCCAGCTGCCCGTCACTTGAGCTCTCCCACATTTTAACAATGGATGTTTACTGGCAGGGAATGTGAGGCCCGTGCAGAAAGAAAGATTGGGAGATAGAAAATCATCTGATCTTCATCAGTGAAGTTAGGGCTTTGTTACTTCTCTTTGCTAGATACTCCAACATGTTGCTCTGGGGAGATTTTCCTTCACTGTGTGACTATAAATGAATTCCATGAGATCCGCAAAAATACTACCATTTTGGAGACTGCAGAGTGATTACAACGTATGGGCATAAAAACAACACATGCACATGCAGACTACACTCCCTCTTAGTGGTGAAATTTTCCTCCAATTCAGTGAAATTTGATCCTATTTTTAAGTCTGTGTTTTAGCCTGCTCTCACATCTAAGAATGCACTGTAAATATTGCTTTGGAAAGCTGAAAGAAAAAAAACCAACTAAGTGCTTCTATTTTATAGAATTGAACACGATTAAAATGCTTATATATACACACAATAGCAAGTTGGACTATTTGGTTTAATTATACATTCCAGATCTTTTTAAATGTGCTTTAACTCCCAATTGGTATTCTAAAATCTGATAGTAAACCTCCCATGACAGCAAATGGAAGGAATCTCAGAATCCAAAGGAGCCTTTCTTGATGTGTCATCAGTGACCACAACAACATAGGCTCAGTGACCACAATTATAAATTTAGATAAAGAATGCCCAAGGAATTATTCATTGAAATTCAGTGAGCCTGGCTACGGCAGACTCTGTATTGGAAGTAGATGTGCATATAGTATGTACAATAAATTAGGTGTGATATTCCATTTATAGGCAACATTATCACACTATTTCTCTCATATCCGGGAATGCTCTAATCTGTTCACCAGATTAGAATCATGCTCTGCAAATGCTAATGCTTGAGCAATGCAGGGAGTGGGGGATGGAGGGACTTCCTCTGAGCAAAAATCCTCTCAACCAGCTTTGTTCAAGTGAACTCTGGTTATGAGGCAATTGGTAAAATTTTTCTTTCAAATGCTCTTTTAAGGTCTCAGAGATATGGCAAAAATGAAGCACGTAAAAGCCAGTAAAGGACCACAGAAGAGCTCTGTGATAAATGAATGTTTCTATTTATAAATATTCATAAGTGTAGGACGTAGGACATCTCAGCTAAGCATCCTAAAATTTAAGGGTCTAAAAGTGAGCAAGCTAACTAACAGCAGAGGGTTTTCATCACCATGTCCATCATCCCTTTTGCTATCATGGAGTTATTTTTTCATGCGCTAGGCATAAAGTTACACATTTTACTCCTAGTAGCTCATTTAATCCTCATGCAGACCTACAATGCAGATAGGAATATTATTCTCCTTTCACAGGGGAATAAACCAAGTCTTAAAGCCACTAAATATATACACTAAAGTTCAAGTTCTGCTCTTCCATCCAGTTATTCACCACCACAGAGTCAGTAACCCTAAGTGTTCCTGGTTTGGTATTCTTAAGATAACACATTTAAAGTTTGAAGCATGCACTAAACATTTCCTAGACTGTGGGGCAAACTTCTTCTAATGCGGAGCATGAAAGAGATTTCCGAATGCCATTTAAAGTTCCTTGTACCATTACCTGACTAGTCAAGAAGCAGCTATTTTTATATTATCATGACTCTTTCTTTCTACATTTGTACAAGTGGTGCACAGACAGACCAGGGCACAAAATTAAAAGCTTTCTGTTTCCACCCACCCTTTGATACCACAGTGAGTGGCAGAGCCGAGTTTACCATGTGAACTCAGAATAGCAGAACAACACAGAGGCTGTGATGCACATTCTGGAGCAGTGTTGAAGACCTGGATTCTTCCAGATCCTGGCTGTCCCACTTGCTACCTCAATTTTCCTGTCTACAAAATGGTGATAAAAACAATATACTGCTTCATAGGGTTGTAGTACAGATTCCATGAGATGTTACATGTAACACACTTGGAACTAGGCAATGAATGTTAACTTGTGTTATTATCTGACTATGGCATTCATCTCTTACTCACTACTAAACCTTCCACTGGACGTGATCATTGGGCTTTTGCTGTCTCTACAATCATTGGCTTCTAACTCTGTCTCCCCATGGTAATAAACCGCTTAATTGTGAGGGCCATTTGTTATCTCTTTAGACCTCTTGGTGCCTGGTACATTGCCTTTTCATGAGTAGGAACTCCATACCGTCTTACTGCATTAAAAAAGTGTGAAAAGACTTTTAGTTTGTACCCTGGCCTCTCTTTACACTAGTTTTACAAATTTCAAAAGCTGGAGTCATGACAGTATAAAAATAGCTGCTATATTCAACTAATGATGCAAATGGAGAAGGATCTTCAAATCACATTAA
Source organism: Manis javanica (assembly GCF_040802235.1). Taxonomy (NCBI): domain Eukaryota; kingdom Metazoa; phylum Chordata; class Mammalia; order Pholidota; family Manidae; genus Manis; species Manis javanica. The sequence continues at coordinate 8,954,547 of NC_133174.1, forward strand.
AGCACCTCTTACCTACTTTGCATTATCTTGAAGGGAGGGTTTTGCTTCAACCTAGTCAATGTTTACTGTTGGTTAGTGCCCTGTATTTTCTTTTTATCTTAAAAAGAATACTAAGTCAAGAACACTTACCATTGCTGCCCTTATATTAGTAATTAACCCAAGTGGATGGATAGGATGACTTGGGCATGACTGGAGCAGTCGCTGGGGAGCCGCATGATGGTAGTACGAAGGTGTGAGAGTGGCACAGAGGGATGCAGTTCTTGGCAGTCTCCCGCTTAGACGTTTAGTATCAACCCCAGAAAGGAAAACGCACAGCTTCTGTACAACCACACAGGTTAGTTTGGTGTTGATAATGTTAACCTGAAAAGCAAGTGCCTGGTATGCCTTTGCAGACAGATATGTGGGGCGACACTGTGTCGTGTTGGTGATGGGGACTGTCATCTCTGGAAGTCACGTAGCCAATAAGGTTGTAGGAAGCATCCATCTTAAAGGGCTGATGCAATTAGTACAGCATTTGGAAAGCACTGCACTGGTCAGCAGCAGCAGAAAATAATAGTCATCTTGATAAAAACCTAAGCTTTTTTCCAAGGGGCCCAAATGTTCTATTTATATCTAGATAACACAGAAACCTCAAAGCTGTCTACTGTAAGCGTTCACCCTTAGGCTCATGCTAAAATAATACTCGGTCTTAAAAAAATTGTCCTTTTGGAAGCCACAGCATGACAGCTACTCTTGTTTACTTGAGTATTTCCCCAGATGCGCATTGTCATTAGTGCTATTTTGTTTGTCTGAGTCAAGGCTTACAGACATGACTCTCTTAACACTACTCTATTATCAGGCAAGCATAGCCCAGGGTCACCCCTTGAGTGTGAGGGTATCTCTAGCTTTAAGGAACTATAAAATATTAAAGTCTGAACTAGGTTGCCCTTCATATTCATGCCCCATGAGGGAAAAAGAGGTTACAAACCTGTCACACATTCCATATATGTTATATATACATTATATAGGTACTGTGCACTATGTGATCCATCCTTACTCAGCCAAAAATCTGAATGTGTGTCATCCTCGATACCTCTCCTCTGCCTTTGGTGCCTCTCTTTTCTTACACTTCACAGTGGATTCATCAGCAAATATGATCAGCTTTATCTTTATAATATACTTGGAGTCTGACCACATGTCACTACCTAGCTGCAGCCGCCGCTCTGGGCCCATCTGCCATCCTCTCTCATCTGGATTATTGCACTGGCCTAACTGGTCTGCCTGCTCCCATGTTTGCCTCACAGGGGTCTGATCCCAATTAAGATCCAGAATGATACTTGGAAGGCATAGCGAGGTCAGGTCACCGGTCTACTGAAAACCTTCCAGTGGCTTCCATTTCACCACATGATCTGTCTCATCCAGTGCCTCTCTGACTTCATCTCCTGCTCTTCTCCACGATTCACTGGAGGGAACGTGGAGCATTCTGATTTGAGTTTTATGTAAATGGAAGGATAGATTAGCTGTTCTTTTGTCTGGCTCCTTTCTGACATTATGATAATTAAGAGACTGTGACATTGCCTCAGAGTTAGACAAACAGGATAGTGGAACAAAAGGAAAGGCCTGGAATGTATACTTGAAAGAAATGAAGATACATGAAAAGGTGAAAAGAGAAGGCCTAGAACTGGCCCACAAACACAAGAGTTGGCACGGGAGGTCGGTGAGTAAATAACTCATCTATTCAATAACTACTACTGGAACAAATGGCTATCCCTATAGGAAGAAATGAACTTGTACCCTCATCTTATGTCAAAAACAAAATCAATTACAGATGGACAGAAGACTTAAAGGCAAATGGAAAATTAACATTTACAGAAGAAAACAGGAGAAAAGCGGTATAACCTCTGGGTGGGGAGGAGTTCTTTAAAAAGATGACCAAAAAAAAACATACATGCTAAATTTGAGTACATTAAAAGTTAAGAATTCCTGTTCAGTGACTAGACCATAAAAAGCAAAAGACAAGCCACAAATAGGAAGAGGATATTTGCAGTATGTATGTATGACTGGCAAAGGGTTAATATCCAGAGTATTTTTAAAATCCGCAAATCAATGAAATAGTTGGGAAAAAAAGCAAGCCTTTCAAAAGTAGATATATAAATAAAAATCTCCCTGCTCCCACTAATAATCCAGGAATGCTAATTAAGGATACAATCAGATGGCACTTTATGCCTACCAGATAAACAACATCAAAATGTGTGACAAAGATGATTATTGCCAGAATGTAGAGAACCAAACACTTCTTGAACTACTGGTGGGCATATAAGTTGGTACAACCACTTTGGAAAATGACTTGGCATTACCTTGTAAAATAAAAATATGTGTAGTTTTATTACCTAGCATGTTGACTCTCAGCGTGTACCCTAGAGAGACCCTCTTTTATCTGACTCTGGAAACATGTGAAAAATATTCTGAGTGAGTGTTTGTAATAGGAAGAAAATAGAAGCAACACTATTACCATTGACTAGATAATGGATGAAAAACTGTAGTATGTTAATGAACAGGAGCAGGGCACAAAAGCATACCTAATCTAGGCTTCCATTTAAATAAAGCATGTTAGTCATTTAATAAGAGCAGTGACAATGAAATACAGCTATACGTATCAATAATGGGTGGCTCTTTAATATATTATTGAGGAAAAAAGCAAGTTACAAAAGAATGCATGCACTGTATAATTCTATTTATCCAATGTGCAAAAACATATAAAATAAAATGTTGTTTATGAATGCATAAAAATTTGGGTAAAAACATAGAACAGAATAAGGGGATGAACACAAAATTCAGGAGAATAGTTGCCTCTAGGGTGGGTGGGTTACAAAGGGATCAGGCAGGGGTGCTTGGGGGCCTTCAGAGGTTTGGGTAAGATTCTCTTTCTTAAGAAGGTAGGAAGGTATGTGGATCATTTCATTATTTAAACTGTATATGTTACATATTCTTTTATGCCATTGATGTATAAAAATATTATAGTCATGAGTTCTTCTAGAACTGTGCTTTCCCATATGGTAGTCCCTACACACATCGGCTATTTAAAATTAAATAAGATTAAACATTCAATTCCTCAGTCATACTGCCACATTTAAAATGCTCAAGAACCATATGTGGCTGCTGGCTAACATTTTGGATAGTGTAGATCATCGGGCACTGTTCTAGGACATTCTTATCTTCTTAGAGTTAGATACTGTTTTTATCCACTTTCTATAAAATCAAGTAATCTACTGCTTTTCTGCAAAAAAAAAAAAAAAAAAAAAAACCCCGTCTCCATAATTCTGCCAATAACAGCAGTAGGAGATGAAGCAAAGATTTACTTCCTATGGATTTTGTTGATCCTCTTGGTTAAAGCAAATTCCATTAACAAATTTGTCAGACTTCATATTCAGTTCACTTAACTCATCAAATGCCAGCATGAGTCTGATTATTATTCTGCATCAGGAAGTCAAAGATTGTTTCCATGCAGCTTCTTGTGCCAACAAGATCGTGAGCAGAATTTCATCTGCCAAAAATTTTCACTGTGATTTCCAAAGTGATGAATCTTCCAAGGTCATAAGTGGACAATGGTCTTCTAAAATGACATCCAGAGATACTACAGAGGAAGGAGATCACTGCCTTCTTCCCACTTACTTTCTAAGCCCTTCCCAAAGCAGGTGTTGCTAAACTGAGTGGTTCAGCTTCCAGCACTCTAGTGTGTGTTCAACTCTGTGCTTTAGTGAATCAAATACATGGGTGTATTTCTGTTTCTCTCGCCTCTGTAGAGTAGAATCTGGCCTCGGTTGTGGCTTCCTTCCCTCCTTTATCCCACATCATTCACTTGGATGTTCTAAACCTTGGCTTCATATTTCCAGTACAGTTTCCATAAGGGTGATAAGATTTTGAAAGTAGGGTTTGGGATAGGGGAGGGATGAATGCTTCCTGTCCTCTTGGGTCTAAGCCATGGATTCTTGTTCACTTGCCTGGAAAGCTCCACATTGGAGCTTAAGACAGAGGCTCACTGAAAAGAAATAATGCCTCTCTACCCGTGCCATCGTCCATTGTGGGCAAGGTGACTTTGGGGATTTCAAGAAGAGAGGGGCTGAACCAACATAAGATTTATGTAATGTTTTATCCTATGCTCAGCATTCCAGTTAGTGGCTCCTGAAGCCCCATCATCACCCCTAGAGATCCTGGATGTGGTGTGTGGTTCAGAGTTGGGTAGGGACTCAGAGAAGTAGCAGTCCTGGCCTACTCTTAGCTGAAGCATGGCTCTGCGAGGAGCCAGCTTCCTTCTTTAAACAGACTCTGGGTGGTCAGCATCCCATCAGCACCAAAGGTGGTGTGGTAGGAGACATCAGGTTACCTTTCATCCTCGCTCAGGGCACTTAGAACCTGCCTGTCTATCCTGGCAATGTTACATCTCAAAGCCACGAACGTTTGTGTGGTCTGTAGTCCTGAATCCCTAAAGAGAAAAACCATCTTCAAAAACCCCATTTTAATAGCTCAGATTTACTTCCAAGGAAGACTTATTTCATCTGAGTGCTCTATTAACACAGTCTGTTGACCCAGAAGCAACGAGTGCCCCTAAATTAATTACAGATATTCATAGCAGTAGCGAAAATTATCACAAAATAATTTCTCATTTACCAACCAAAGTAATTGGAATTCCAGACTCAGCCAAGGGGTCTACTTCCTTCTATCTTACTAATAAGTTCAGATATGTTTTTTCCCTTATTATTTATTTACTTTGTATTTATTCATTCATTTGTTCATACGATAGCATTCATTGTCCGAGTCACTGGTTTCAAACCGGGACATTGTGGATACTCAGTAACCCTAAGTGCTATGCAAAAGGACCCTTCAATCCCTCTGTTCACCAAGTATTGGCTGCATAATGAATAAAAGTAGGCCTTCCTATATATGGAGTGCTTTTTCAAATGTGTGCAGGTGTTGTGATTAATCAGATACAAAATCATTTAAAATTGTTCTTGGGACTATAGTCATTTTTTGCCATAGCACAAATATGTTCTCAATCAACTAGTACTAGAAATATAGGTAAAACTATCTGGTGATTTGGAAATTGTTCTGATGGTATAGAGGGGCCCTCAACCTCCTAAGTGTTAGGAAGCTCTGATGATAGTCATGAAGAGTTGGGCTCTCGCCCACTGAGAATGAATGCCTGCAAATGGACTTTCCAAATGCTTGAGCAACAGCAGCCACTGCTGATCAGTGATGACGTACAAATAGTGCTGGAGCAGAACCAGGGACAGATCCCTGGGATGTTCACAAAGGAAAATGAACAAAGCCCTCTCACAACCAAAGAAAAAAAAAAACCTTTGCTTATCTGAAGTGATGGTTTCCTTCCTCTTTCTGGAAACTTGTATACCACCACCATTTCTTCCCAAACAGAAGGAAATAATAACCCCTAGAGGGGGCATGAGGAGGAGTCAGGGGATCCCCGGCATCTCTCACTGGAGTCTTCCCTTCTGGGGCTGCTGACTGCCCCGGGGTTCCGGGATGTCCAGGGGCTGCATGTGCAAGGTGCCAAGTTATCTCTGCAGTTTTGGTTAAATAGCCACATATCGCATCTTCTTCAATAAGCTGCAATTGGAGTCGGGAGAGGGCAACGGGATTAAAACTGGCAATGCACCTGGCCTCCAGTCCCAAGGTCAAGAGACGTGATGACTAATTCACCTCTAACGAGTTTTTTTTCAGCGAAATTAATTGGAAAAACAGTTAAAACTATTATATGAGATGTATCTTTTGCTTAAAATTTGAACAGCAGGGACAGATAATTCTCCAAAAAATAAATTCTGTCTCTATAATAATGTCCTTCAGCTCAGTTCCATGCCCACACTTCACCCCTGGGATTTTGGTTCTTTCGCTTCCAAAATGCATGTTCTTGGCAATAACTGGGAGGGGGCAGGGTGAACCAGAGACTCCTCACGGCTGGATGGAACAAAGAAACAATGGAATTCCCGTGCCCCTGATGCTAAATCAGTAGTATACACTTCCTGTGGGCAAAACCACACCTTGACAAGGGGCGGGGCGCTTGTGGGGAGAAGTGGAAAGGAAGTACAACAGAAAGAGGAGAACTTCATCGCCTTCTATTACCTCTGTGGGTTTTGGTGGACATTCTATAAGGCTAGCTGATCCAACTTCCCAATTGGTGTAAGGATGGCCAGCTTCAGCATGAAGCACACACTCTGCACATAATAAGTACCCAATAAATATTTATTACCAGCATCTGACCAATTCGAGGCCAATTTAGAAGACTGCTTCTGTCTCGTTAGCCAGTTTGCCAGTTTACCTCTACTTGATTTCAGCGCTCAGAATTCCCTTCACTAGGCTCAAGACTGAAATTATAGGCAGAATTACTATAAAACTTGCTCACTTTGCCCTGCTCTTATGCTCAGAAAATCATCTTTCCTGAGAGAAATAGGCCACAAATAGCCTTGCCTGTTTTTTCCTCATGTTTTCTGAATATAAATTTTAAAACATTAATTGTAAGGAAACTAAGAAAGTCTTCATTTGAAAATTGTTTTATTGTGTGCACTTGCTCCAAAATGGTTCAAAAATAAGGTTGTGTTTTTACCTACTGTTTGTAATGATATTCTGCCACCTATGATTGCAAAGGTGGGGGATGGGGTGGGTACCCACTCTCCTGGAAGCTGGCTGTCTTGTTCTCTGCTATTACTGAAGCCATTTTAGTTTTTCCTTTTTTAGGTTTAGGGAAGTCTGGTCCTAAGAGAAGTCTGGTCCTAACACATCAACGCTCAGTGGAAATTTGACAATATTGGGAGAGGCATTTCATTTCCTCCTCCCAACTTCAAAAATCAGCTTTGTGGTAAGTCACTAATCAGTGGTTCTTAAACGTCACAATGCAGAGGCATCCATTGGGAAGCTTGTTAAGATGGAGATCCTGCGCCCATCCCAGAGATCTGATTCTGAAGGGACTGCCTCAGTGTCTGGATTTCTAACAAGCTCCCATGTGATGCTGATGCTGCCGGTGTGCAGTCCACACTTTGAATGGCACTATTCTAATGGCCTGGATGGGGTAATGGAGCCATTCAAAACCCCTGACACCCTCCTAGAGGATTACGTGTGGGTCCAAGTAATCCAGCCTAATAAGAATGGATGTCAACACTTGGGCATCTTAAGACTTAAGCTCTGTTGTACCAGAAAAAGTATGTTTGGAGACCAGCTCCAGTTTGACAAATGTGTTGTCACAGCTGATCATGGTGCGTCATGCCTACCCATTCTGTTGTTAAGGCAGCCTATCTGAGACGTACGTGCACTTTAGGGAAAAACCTGTTGCCCTGATTTGAGAACTATTGGGTCTGATCAAATTTGAGGTCATTCCACTAGACCCATGGAAAAGGGAGAAAGCACCAAGCATATCCAGTTACTTTCTAAGATAGCACTTTAAAATCCCATAACCCAAAAGGAATTTGTCTCCTAGAGAAGCAAAATGGGTGGACTGTAACAAAACAAGTGTGGATAGTATTTTCAATGAACTCACACAAGTTATTTTGCCCACTTGCATTTTGTAGGAGCTTATTACACAGAACAGCAGGTGCTAAACAAACTGGGAGACAGGATTCAAAGGAAAAGAGGTCCCCTTGAGTGTCCTTGAGATGCATTCATATCATCCGGAGTCCTCATGCTTTTAATGCACCATTTGTTTGCTGGGCTGTCTACGAGGCCAACAGAAAGCACATTCTCTGAGGAATATACGAACTCAACTCAAAAGGTCTTGTGGACTTCTGGATCTGGCTGAGAGGCAGTAAGCACACTACTCCTATCCTCCCACAAAGGACAACCCAAACCCTGGACAGAATACATAAAGTAACTATCTGAGGGTGACAAATAAACACACATAAAGTATATTTCACATCATTAGTCATCAGGAGAATGTAAGTTAAAACCACAACAAGCTTTCACTACCCTATCAGAATGGCTTATAAAATAACCTGACAATACCAAGTGCTGGTGAGGATGCAGAGCAACAACTGGAGCTCTCATTCATTACTGGTGGAAACTCAAAATGGGACAGTCATTCTCAAAAACAATTTTGCAGTTTCTTACAAAGGTAAATGAAACACCAAATCAATCACATTCCTAAATGATTATCCCACAGAACTGGAGACTTACATTCCCACACAAACCTGTACAGGAATGTTTATAGAAGCAATAAAGTGAAAAAAAAAAGTCCTTTGACAGATGAATGAATTAATACATTGTGATCGATACAATGGAATGGCACTCAGTAATAAAAAGGAATGAACTGAGTATATATAAATAATATAAATGAATTTCAAATATATTGTGCTAAATGAAGGAACACATTTAAAGATGGATACTGGGTCCATCTTTAAAAAATGAATTAAAAGAGGATACAGTGTAATTCTACTTGTATGACATTCTGGAAAGAGCAAAAGTAGAGAGAGTGATCAGTGGTTTGTCAGGGAGAAGGGTGGGTGAGGGGTTGACTATAAAGGGGCAATGTGAGGGAATTTGGGAGGATTTTTGCTATTTAATCCTGATCGTGGTGGTGGTTACACAACTCCATGCATTTATCAAAACTCACAGAATTTCATACCAAAATAATAGTGAATTTTACTATTTGTAATTTAAAAAACAAATAAAATCCAGTGTCTGCTAAGGCTGAACATATGCATAGCCTAGGACCCACCTATTCTACTCTTCAGTTTATGTCCAACAGAAATGCACATATTCTTCACTAACAGACATGCACGAAAATGTTTCATACTAGTCACAATAGCCCGAATCTAAAACTATCCAAATGTCCATCAATCATAGAATGGAGAGAGAAAATGTGATATGTTAATACCAGGGAATAGATCCAGGAATTAATGAACAGTGGCAACTATACACAGTGATATGGTCTACTCCCACAAACCTCATGTCGAATTTGAAGAAGCCAATATAGAAGTGTCCATACTAGATGATTTCATGTATATGAAATTCGAAAGTGGGCAAAAACTAAGGTATTAGATGTTGGGGCAGCATTTATTCTTGGTGGGCTAGTGACTGAATGGGGAAGAGAGGTCTCATTGGGGAGCTGGTAATGTTCTGTTTTGGGATCCAGGTGCTGTAGATAGGGGTGTGTTCAGTTTGTTACAGTTCATCAAACTGCAACCTTTTGGTTAGCATGCTTCATGTATTATACTTCAACCGAGTGTGGCTATGCAGAGAATCATCTAGCAAGAGGTTCCACAGCTCTCATCAGTTTCGCAAAGGGGTCTCTGCCTCAAAAATAATTGTAACCATTGAATTGGAGAGCAAAGATCAGATCTTGGATGGCATTAGAATTGTGGGTTGACCAGAAAACTGGTTTTCTGGATTTTTCTAAATTGAACGAGGTAAAGTCTTGTTCTTTTTAAAGAAGTTGGTGGTCATGTGACATTCCCCACCCCTGGCGATACTCACAAGGAAGAAAGCTGTTCTTTTTTTCCCTGAGACTGCAGGATTTCCCGGGATTAGGGACATTACCTGCTAAAGCCTGGAAAGTCCCGGACAAACCAGCATGGCAGCAGAAGAGGCTCCTATTCTGCATATTTTAAGAAAAGAGCAGATCTTTAAAGTCCTGTGTCATTGGAATATTGGCCTTTGGGAATCACCTGCCCCCATAGAAGTGCCCAGATGGGTTTTGTAGGGAAAACAAAGTAGAATTTTTAGCAGTTCCTGTATTTGAAGAAAATGAATGTGGGTCAGGGCAGCATTTCGGAATTCCCTGGTGCTCTGAGGGTGAGGGCCGCCACAGCCCCTGGCCAGCAGTCAGCCCTCGGTGGGACTCTCCCTTTCAATTCCCACGCTCGGTGTGTGGGCTTGGTTTCCCGTGTCACTTGAGCTGCCTGCGGTTCCAGCTGACGCTTCAGGACAAGTGATTAAATGAATGTCTTTCGGAGTCCTTGCTGCTGGATTAGATTTAGCTGAGGCGATCACGTGTCTCTGTACAATGAGTCCCCAAATGCCCACAGGGAAGGCCCAAACGGCCCATAGCCCTTCAGAGTTCTCTGTGTAAGGTGGCTTCTCTCTCTAGGACTGTGGCTTTTGATGTCTTTTATTTATAATAGGTGAACACCACTTTAAAATATTCAATATAAGACAATCAGAATTTGTCCCTTTAAGAAAGGACCAAAGCATGCTTCCTTTCTTTTTGTCAGAAGGTTTCTTTGCCTTATTTAATAATCACGCTTTTTGCACTTGTGATTAGCAAATGACCTTAGCATGGAGTGGAGAGGCAGGTGAAGGGGCTAGATTCTCCAGACACTGCTGAAAATGCTAATGTGGGCTAGTAGACAATGTGTTTTACTTTTTAACTTGGTTCTAAACCCTGCAAAGGAACACATCTATGCATCTATTTTGCTCGGTGATAGAGGCTCCAACTGTAGCTCTAGAAAAGCTGCCACGATTGGTATGAGAGCAAGAAAATGGGGAGAGCCCGAGAGAGCAAGCGAGGGGATGCCATCAAAATGAGTTTACCGAGCTCTGAGCATTTAGGGACTGAGTGCTGAGGAAATCCCACATATGTGGGTTGGCCCCAGACATCATAGCGCAGATTGGTTTTGAATGCCCTGATATGTTTGTCCTCGGTTTCCAAAGCATGTATCACTACTTTCTGTCCTGGAGATAACTGTATATCCACAGCTCCCGCTGCTACAAGGCAAGAGGAGACAGAGTACTTACAATCTTCGCCTTACAATCTCGGAAACTGGTGCTTTAGCTGGTCCTGCTTTCCTTTATCATTGTGCTAGCGCCAAATTATTATAAATCCAACATATTTCCCAAGGGCATTTATTCTGCAGGATTCAAACTGTTTTCTGGATTTTTTATTAATCCTCACAATATGTGCCAGAGGGACCCTCTGTCAAATGTCAGGCCCATTTTACAGATGGAGGATTTGAGCAGCTTAACAAAATGTGTGTCAGTCACATTCTCAAAGGAGTGAGGGTCCAGCTCAACCATGACCTTGGACCTACTGGTTCCCGGCTGTTGCTCTCCTTATTAGGGAATGTAGCTTCTCCTGATTCCTCTCTGGTGCTGGTCTTCCACAGGTTACTAGGCAACTTGAGCTATCACAGCCTGGCTGGCTCAAAATACTGAGCATCAAAGTCCTAGAAAAATGAGGCAAAATCTTCTCACTGTACACATGTTAAATTTAGTCTAGTACCAAGCCATTCCAGCCAGGATCCACCAAGAAAAAAAAACGAAAAGCTTTGAAGGACGACCAAATGCTGTGCATCTGATGGATCAGGTTAATTTTAGGCTGATAATTATTATAGGTGTTTTAGACTATAGAAGAGGGAAAATAGCACAGCTGCTTGCTCTATACAGCTTGAAGTCCAAGGCGTTCAAATAAATGCCCGTACCACATGGAAAGATGCTGTAAAGGGGATCACGATAGAAGAGAGAAATCATCTGATAACCAGGGCGACATCTGAGCTTCTCTGAGCTTGCCTGGTGATTTCAAAACAGGAAAGCAAAGGGATGAAAGTAGAAGCAGCCAATTACCCCCGCTGCTTGTTTCTAAAGCATAAAGGGATTCCTCTTAAGAGGACCAGGAGGAGACCAAGCTCTGCACCATCATTTGTAAATCTCAGTGAGTGGATCCGTGTGGGCCGGCTGGCGGGAAATGGATTTTGTCCTTGAGAACAGAGAAGCCCGTGTGATGTGATCTTGGCCTCTCCGAACAACAGTAGAGCCGTAAGCCTAACGCACAGCCTCTCGACAAGACAAAACGAGGGAGAGGCCAGCTGAGCCTCACGCTTCCCACGGGCCTCAGGATGTGTTGCTGGGGGGCAATTTCACTCCCTCTGTTAACAAGGGGGCATTCTGACCAGACCAAAAAAGAAAAGAGTTCCATTTTTCTTAAGTTTTAGAAATGTCCCTAGGATTACTAAAAATGGAGTGGGACAGTCAGCCCCTGAGATGTCTTTTGCCCCCGGGCCAGGCGGGCTGACTTCCTCACCCGCCTTCGACCTCACAGCCAGGTGGAACAACTCTGTCAGAATGTGTCCCTTAAATACCCTTCTGAGTCCACGTGGTTCAGCTCAGGGCGCCCTGACTCGGCAGTACCATCCATCCTGCTGAGACAGACAGTAGGAGGGACTGCATGTAGCGTTTCTGCTGTCACAATTACACCTCTCACATCAATGCGAGCCAATACAGCCAATAATACCTGATGTTCTCTCAAGGAAGAGATGCTGCTGCTTTCATTTCTGCCATTGTAGCTAATGCAGTGAGACTTAAAAAGTAAAGATGTTCTGTAAATATTGAAGAGACTCATGTTATCCTATATGGTTTTCTGGAAGACCTAATGGGCGCAATTAAAGCTAAATGATGGGATCACAAGTAAAATGACTTAGTAAGGCACTGGTTACCGGGACAAATATTTTAAAAATCAATTCATTTACTAGTAGAAGCTGGATAGAAATGGAAATGGGGAAAAAAAATCACACACACCTCTCATTAACCATAGAAACAAAAACTACAAAACACATAGGGAAAATTTTAACAAAGAAAGTATAGATTTTTTGAAAGAGCTATAAATTATATTGAGGGACTTACAACAAGAGCTGAATAAATATAAAGACATACCATGCTCCTGGATAGAAAATCTTAATATAGTAAAAATGTTAATCCTTTCCAAATAAATATATAAATTTCACACAATTTCAATCAGAAACACAATACTCTGAATTGAAATAAATGAGTTAAGAATGTATATAAGAAAACAAAGTATGCAAAATTGCCGAGAATGCTTTTGAAAAGGTAGAAAATAGAGATTTATCCTCCCTGCTGTTAAACTTTAAAACTACTATATTCCAGAATCTTCCTCTCGGCATCTGTTTCTGGGGAACCCAGCGTAACACAGTTATGATCACTCTGGCACTCAACTGTATTTTAATAGGGATGTCAAAATTCAATTTCAACACTGTGGTTTTTATCCCAATAATGGAGCATGAAAGGGAAGTGGGTTTAAGCTTTTAAATCTACACGGTATGGCGAATTGGGTCTCAGGTAGAATATGAATCCAGAAAGCCATTCTTGTGAACGCTTCCCCATTGTCTTAAGCCTTTGGGCTTTGCTTTTTAAACATTTGCCTTTGTGCCCTGGTCCTCTTTCCGGGCTGGGTCCTTTGGCTTGTTTCTCATCCAGTACAACTCCTCCCTGCTCTGCTTGTAATTCTGTGACTTGGCACCCCTTCTGGCGCTTTGGTCTGGCTTGGCCACCTTTATGTTCCACTTGGCTTTGGCCCAAGATGCAGCACTTTTCCTGCCTTCCTCCCTCCTTGCAGGCAGTTCCAGAATTACAGGTTTAGTCAGAGCCTCATTTGCAATTATATTGCTCCCTCCCTGGAGAAAAGTGCCTCCAGGGGATTATGACCAGTGGCAAGACTCTGAGCCACTGCTTTGGAGTTTGGGGCCATGTCTTATTTATCAGCCAGGCACTGAGACTGTAGTTGTATTAGTCTGCCAGCACTGCCATAACAAAGTATCACAGTCTAAGTGGCTTATACAACAGAAATTTATTTCTTCACAGCTCTGAAAGCTAGAAGTCCAAGATCCAAGTGCCAGCAGGGTTGCCTTCTCCTTGGCTTGTAGATAGTTGTCTTCCCCCAGGTCTTCACATGGTCTTCCCTCTGCGCATGTATTTGTCCTAATCTCTACTTAAAAGGACACCACTCATATTCAACTAAGGCCAACCCCAGTGATCTCATTTAATCTTAATTACCTCTTTAAAGACCACATTTTGAGGTACTAGGGAGTAGGACTTCAACATGAATCTTTCAGGGGGACACAATTCAGACCATAACAGTAGTCAAGCTACCTGGGTTCAAATAAGCACTCACCTCTTTCTAGCTGAGGGACTTTGAGCAAGCTTTTTCATTTCTCTGGGCCCCAACTGCATTCTCTGTAAGAAGAAGAAGAAAAGTGTTTGCCTTATAGGACTGTTATAAGGATTAAATAAAATAATTTACAAAAAGTGCCCGATTCATAGTCAGTACTCAATAAAGGTTATTTGTATATCTTGAGGCCCCAGCACCAACCCTGAATCTGATATAAATAGACATAAAACATTTCTATACATAAAAATATGCAAATGTGAGATTTTTATTCAGTTGCTCATTTGCCTAACCAGTATTTATATACTCAGTCAATTCTCATTATTTGCAGTAGTTACGTTCTGTAAAGTCACCATGAACGCTGAATTTGTGAACATTGCTCCTAGGGGAAATAGAGGGTTAGGTTTCTAAGAGTCTCTCATCACAACATTTTCATCAACTGATCAATGCAAAACATCGTTTTATGTATGTTTCTGTTTAAGACGCCTTATATATTGTTGGTTTATTAACACTGACCTCATGGCCAACATCCTTATAACTCATTCTTGAACAAAGCTTGTCCAGCACATGTATTTTCTCCATAAAACACCTCACAGCCTTCTTGTATTTGGTTAACACCAGAGAGCACCTCTGCATTATACTTGGGAGCCATTTTAAACAGTGAAATCACCACAAAATGCACAAAAATTTAAAAAATATGGCACTAAATTGTCTAGGAAAAGGACACTTGTTTACAGAATTGGAGCTCAAACAAGCAGGTGGACCTTTGTCTTGTTCAGTGTCAGCTGGAAGCATGATTTCTAGGAGACTAAAATTTTTTGTTGCTCTGCTCATGCCCATGAGTGACTGTGAAAGCCCTGTATTGATTTTGGGGTTTCAAATAAATTTTAGTGAGTAGGTGAATTTGCAAAGAAGGAATGGGCAAATAATGAGGACTGACCATATGTCAGGCACTGAATCAGGTTCTAGGGCACACTGCCGAACAAGGCACTTTCTTGGGAGATGTTTACTGTTTTGCAGGAAACAAAATGATAGAGTGACCAAAAAGGGGCCCTAAGGAATGACCTGCTGACTTAAGGAGTTGGCAGGAATAGTCCAGTTCCTTGAATCGTCTGGGAAGAAAGAAGACTCCAAGCACCTGCCTCCCGAAGAAGCTCTACCATCACTCCACTTGCTGAATGATCAGTGTCTTCCAGGGTTCTGGACTGTGTGAGCATGCCCTTGTGTGTCCTGTCTCCTGGGAAATGCTTGAACTTAACGTACATGGGACTAGCCTCTCCCTGTTACTCAGGCAGTCCCTGGCTGCAACACTCTCCTTCTCCCGTGTGGCTGTGGCTCATCTCCCTGCAGCATTCTTGGCCATGTCAGCAGCCAGCAGTCTGCAAGGTGGCAGCGTGCAGGTGGCGGACACACCTCTGATCTGGGACTCGTATGGCCTTGTGCTCCTCCCTGCTCTGCCACTGAGCTTTAAAACAAGGATTCTGGACCTGGGCTGTGTCTGAGAACCTCCTGGGGAGGGGATGGGGGGAGTGCTTTCAAAAAACCAGCCATGCCAGGCTTCATCCCTCACCAATCAGATTGGCTCAGGCACCCCAATTTCCTGAAGCCCCCAGATACATTTAGTGTGCAGCCAGAGTGGAGAACCACCACTTTGATCTCTCTGCGTCTCTGTAAAAAAAGATGTCGGTATCTGACGAGTCCCAAGATAATATGCTATGAGCTACACTCCTAAATTCTGTTTTAAAACTATGAGGGCACTCCCTGTCCAGTCTTTCCTCCACTGATGTAGCTACTATAGGAAATACATTAATTAACAGATTTCCTTCCCCATAGCATGTTTACCACACCATTGATGTCTGTCTTCCTATTTATAAGTTTGGAAGGAAGTTAGAGTGATTTTGCCCGCCAAAGAAATGAAAAATGGGAGGGGCAAAAATATAACCCAGTGTTTACTGAATGGAAAGCTATGCACCATGATCTTTCACGTGCTAGCTGAACTTGAATACTCTATGGAGTGAATTCCGAGGCCATTCCATGTCTCTAATCACATCCCTTGAGCACGTAGGTCTGAGTGCCATCACCGCAGCAGGAGACAGCAGAAGAGACAGGGTTGAGCCAAACCAGTTTTTTTGTTTTTGAAAAAGAACATGTATGGGCCTCTGAAAAAATAGTTCAGATCAGAATCTACGAGCTATGCCTAGAATAGATTTGAGTGGGCGGATGAGCAGAGCAGAGGCCACAAGGCTCTCCCCACAGGCCAAATGCTGTGCGGAGGAACAGGAGCGCCGGCAGAACTCTTGTCAGATGAGGCACTAGAATCCCATGCTTGAGTGACTTGACAAAGCCCTCCTTGGACAGGGTGTAGCAAGTGCTCACAAGGCAAAACTAAGTGCTGAGAATTATTTAGATAAACTGACCAGCAATGGTCTGAGGAGATTCTTTGCAGCTGTTTGATAAATGGAATTTTAAAAGTTATCTACACCCCCCTGCAACGGCCAGATGTGATAGGTCTGGGCACTCAATTCATGGACTGCATGGGGGATAAAAATGTATAGTTGGCCTCTACCAGCCAAGATACCATGTTTTCAAAACTGTCAGCAATGAAAAGAAAAGATGATGGAAAGCAGCTCCGACAAAAGTCTGAATTTGGGTCCAGGACCTTTCAGAATGTACCACAAGTTTGGCAGGACTGATGAGGAAAGTAGCTAGCAGTTATTGCAATTCACATGGACAGCAAGTGACACTCAGTGACATCTCAAACAGTAACATGTGATCAGAGAGGGTGGTTCCATGATGGAGATAAGTAAGCAGATAGAATGTGTCTACACAGGTACTAATCAGAAACCATGGGGTCAGGAAGCAGAAATGAGGAAGTTAGGCTCAAGGGTTGGGCTCCAAAGGTGGAACAACCCTGTGAGAATCTGCAGTGGGACAGAAACTTATTCAGGATTCTAGCAAGAAAAACAACAGTGCTTAGTAAGGAAAGATCTGTGAATTAGGGGCTCCCTGATAGGAGGGCCAACCATCCTGGTTTATCTGGGACTTTCTCTGTTTTAGGCCTTGAAGTCCTGCACCAGAGCAACCTCTCACACCTGCGAAAACAGTGACGGCAGGTTACCCTATCACTGTATAATCCTGAACCAGACCCGACATTTTCTGAGTAAGGAGGCCTATTCTAAAGATGATAGAAGGGGGATTTGAGGGGGAATGTCACTGAAGGGCTAGGGAATCCAGAATGCTCCTTATAACTACCCTCCCTGGCCTGGAATCTTCTCACTGTGCTTTCATCTCTTGGGACTTTGGTTTTCTTGTCTGCAAAATGATTACTTGCTATTAGAGCAATGACTCACAATCATTTTGAATTTCCTCAACGCAGCAGAATCCTTTCTCCAAACGAAATCTTACCCAGAAAGAAATACATACAGGAGATAAAGTAGAGCTGCTGGGTTGAAGCCAGGAGCGAGACCTATGACCCTGGCCACTTCACTGAACAATCAGCCCTGTCCCCTTCTGCCCCAGGCAGTCCCCGAGGAATCTGTGCTGGACCCTCACAGCTCTGAAGAACAGACTTTTAAAACCACCAACTGGGTGATCTTCGAGTTCTTTCTGGGTCAGAAATCCCACGAGGCCTTGGCCATCTGCACCGTGATCACTGCTTTTCAGAACTGGATTCGCTGCCCCTCTTTTCAGAGTCCTGGCCTCAGTATCTCTCCCTCCAACACACACACTACTCAGAACGCAGCCTGGGAGCAGCTCGGTTGGGCTTTGCTGACTCCCAAAGTCAAATAATGTATTGAAAACATACAGAAACGATCATCTCTGGGTTGTGGGAATGTGGGTGATTGATTTCTTGTGGTGTGTTTGTGTCTGTGAGTGCTTCTCTGTATTTTCTACAATTTGAATGAAATACTCGATTTGTTCTTGTGCCGAACCCGGGGGGTGCAACATGCCTGGGCCTCATCTACTCGCTTTGAACTGCCTTGCTCTGCTCAGACACTTTTTTCCTCGGTGCCTCCCTTTCGCCTCGTGTCCCTGCTTGGACACTGCACTCTTCTCAGTTTCCCCCCATCATTTTCCATCTTGCATTTCTTCTTCCTACTTCAGCTTCCAATGTGAGTTTCTCTTTGAGCTTTAATGTCCCCTGTTCCCAGGGGACTGCTGCAGCCCTAAGATGCCACACCGTTTCTGGTGGGCCTCCCTAGGAGCCGATTCCCTGGTGTGGTCCCCATCTCTCCCTACAAACAGCTTAGTCATTACCCTGTGCATATCCCAGCCTTAGTGGGGATCTACTCCCAGTTCTGTTGGCCTGACAGGTTGTGCTTCTCTGTGAAGAGGACATGCCAATCAAAAGGAGATGAGTCCTTGAATTGGATGATCCTGAATGGTATACCATTTGGTCTCCCTGAGGATAAAGACCCTCCAACTGAGCCTCAAACCGTGCCGAAGGACGTGTTCCTCCCTTTGCCCCATGTGGTAAAGCTTTATGGATAGGGATTGAGGGATCTGTCACCTTAAAAGGATGAGAACCGCTGAGTTATAGGGAGACCAGATAGTCCACTGGAAGGTGCTGGAAGAACAGGTGGCAGCTGTCAGTAAGATTATCTTTGGTTACTTTAGGAAAAAACAAAGCAAAATCTTTCATTCTGGTTTTTTATTGGGGTATTTGCTTAGGAGGAACACTCCACAGCCTGGCGGGAAACCCAATTTCACCCATTCTTACCTTCAATTACCTAGTACCTGACACATGCCTGACCTGGTGGTCCTGGTCTTTCGCTCCCAGCATGAATTTATGACCTTGGCCTCTCAGATCTGATGCTGCCCGATGCCATTCTCCTGTCAATAACCCTGCACATTACAAACTGTCCAGCCTTGCTACTTGCTGACCCTTAGGAAAAGATGGTGCTGGATGGATTTGAGTCAGGGAGAAACATTCCACTGCTGATTGATTTTGTGACTTTCCACATATTGCCTAAACTCTCTAAACCTCATTTTTTCATCTGTAAAACAGGAAAGAAGAATTGCCTCACAGGATTGTTGTGAATAATGATATTTATATAATGTTTGGCATAGCATCTGCCCCATAAAGGGTGATGACTATTATTTATATAGAACAGGGCTACTTAGGGTGCAGTGCATGGTTGTTCATTAGTGGTCCATGATGAAAATAAGTACAGAAAAAAAGAGTCCTTTCCCAAAGATACTTAGAGAAGCACTGATATAAATGGGACCTCAGTTGAGAAAATGGCTGATGTACAGTTTAGCACTTATCACCTGGAAAGACATTCACAGGATGTCTCCCTTTTCTGCTGGCCAATTACCTTCACAGTATCGTTAATCCTTGAAAGTCCTCCCATCACATCATCACATTTGTGAAGGACCTCTTTCCCTTTTCTGCTCATCTGCTGGTGGTGTCTGTTAAGGAATCATAAATTAACGTTAACATTTGTTCAAAACGTAACTCAGAAAATCTGTTTCAAAAGCATGCAGGATGCATTCCAAAGCCAACTGGCATTTCTGATTTGTGTTACCCGTGCCATTTCCCAAAGCTGTCAGGGGATAATTAAAAGTCAGAGGGGAAATTTTAATCCTTCTCATCTTAAGGTATAGTGGCTGTAGTAGAAGCAGAGCATTCACATTTTCAGGGAAGGGAGGAGTGCTTGATGAAATCTAAAGAAAACAATCAATTCCAGGCATATGCTGGGCTCACTTTATCCATTAGCTTCAGGACGAGAGTGGCATTTGGAGCACAGTCTTTTCAAGGCATTGGCACCAGGCCATTCCTGAAGCACACAGTCATTATGGAGACATTTAATTAGTGCATTTTGCATGATTGCCTATGGGCACAGGAGGGACAGCGTGCCATCCAGCCCTTTTAGGGTCAATTGTCGGCTGGAGAGCAGGCCAGCCTGCAAAGTTATGGGAAACTCTATGTGGTTAGGGGCTTTCTATTCCATTTTTAATGTCCCCCAGGCCCAGAATAGGGCCTGGAACATAGCAGGCACTCAATAAAATATGTGTTGAATGCATAAGTGATTTTGAGGTCACCAAAGTTAGACTCCCTCTAGAAACCAGGTTCCATCACTGGTTTAGTCCAGAGTGTCTTGTCCTAGTAAATCTGGTCCTAGAACCAGGATGCAGACACAGAGCTGTCCAATGCCAGAGTTCAGTGCTTATTCCACTACAGCATGCTGCAGAGATGACCCCAGAAACAAACACCATGCCCTCTACAACTGGGTGGCCTCAGAATGCCTGATCTAAGCCATGCCCTCCCTAGACTCTATAGGGCTGACTCGCCCCTTTCTCTCACTCCTCTCTAAAGAGGGATATATAGCAGTGCCTCTTAAACTTAGTACTAGGAAAATACAATTGCACCCTCCTTCTGTGAGCAAAGAAGTCTTCCCTCTTTCTATCACCCTCTGTGGAATGTGTGCCTGCCATGTCTTGAAGAATCCAAGCTGGCCTTTGGGGGTACAGAAGGAGTCATTACTGTAATCAGTGAATTATAAAGCCAAAGTGGAATCTGGTTCTAAAATTCCATCTCAGTGTCATCTTTATTTATCCTCCCTGGTCCAAAAGCCTCATGTACTATATGATTCTTGAGCATCCTTCACTTGAGTTTTTTTTAATATAGTGAAAGAACTAAAAATGTGTTTAGTTTAAGTAAACATGATAGCACTTTCCAGGTAAATTGACCTCCTTTCTTTAAAATCAGCCAAAAAAAATTCTGAGATGGGCTCTGTATTGTGCCCTGGGTCGAAAATTCAGACTTCGTTATATTGAGAGAGCAAAAGACTTCCAGACTTATAAACTCACAGTCCTTTGATTTGTCATCAGTAATCTAACTTAGTGGCTTTAAAAGGGGGGGCTTGGGATTTGAAGGGTTTAAAGAATTGAGTCCATGAAAAAAATGGGGAAGAAGGTATGAATTAAGATTGAAAGAAAATAAGAAAGGCTAGAAAGAAGGAAAATCGAGAAATTATAAATTGAAAAATTCAAATCCAGCTCCAAACGAGTACCTCTTCCTGGACTTTGAGAGCTATGAAGAATGGATTTCAGTGTCATATTTAGGTGAAATATGTCTTATACTTAGCTAAATAATTCCATGTGAATATAAAACAGAGTGAAAAGCCATGATAGAGCGTAGAAAATGTGTGCTAGGATGATATGGAAGAAGAGAAAGTAATGTGGAATCTCAGCTTGCAGAACAGGAAGGTGAAGAATAGAAAAGGGAGCTAAAGGTCAGAGAGGAGAGCTGGGACATGATCACATGGGCAGTGGTGGCTCCTGTGGGACAGGATCCTGGCTGGGAACACAGGGTGTACTCAAATGGGTTAACTGAAGAGGGTTTACTAAAAGGACTATTGACAAAGGTCTGTGGTCCGGGTTAAAGGAAACCAACTAGGGATGGCAAAACACCTAGAAGCCAACAACAGCAAGTTGTTACTATCCTAGGCCTTGAAGGCACTAGAGTAGGGCCAGTACCGGAAACTGGAAAGAGCTGTAGCTGTCAGAGAGCACCAATGTCTAGGTCCTGTGGCTGGCTGGCTGGCTTGCTTTCTTTGTCTGTTTAATTTATATAAATGATACACTTTTCTTGGCTTCTATTTTTAGTGAAAATTTCAGTTTTTAATGTTTCTTTCCCTTTTTATCATATTTTTTGTTTTATGCTACAAAAGTTTGGTTCGAAACTTTTCTGTCATTTGTTTTTATTGAGATATAATTGACGAATAACACTGGATTTGTTTCAGGTATAAAATATATTGGTTCCATATCTGTATATATTGCAAAATGATCAACAGACTAAGTCTAATTAACATCCATAGCCATGTATACTTACAGAATTTTTTTCTTATGATGAGAACTTTTAAGATCTACTCCCTTAGCAACTTCCAAATATGCAATCCAGTATTATTAACTATAATCACCAGGCTGTACATTCCATCCCCATGATTTATTCATTTAATAACTGGAAGTTTGTACCTTTTGACAGCCTTCATGAATTTTGCCTACCCCCACCCCTGCCTCTGGTAACCATAAATCTGTTCTCTGTGTCTGTGAGCTTGGTGTGTGGGTTTTCATTTTGATTCCACATGTAAGGGAGATCATATGGAATTTGTCCTTCTCTGTCTGACTTATTTCACTTAGAACAATGCCCTCAGGTCCATCCATGTTGTCACAAATGGTAAGATTTCATTGTCTTTTATGGCTGAACAATATTCCATTGTATATTTTTAATCGAGAATGAATTCACACATCACAAAATTCACCCCTTTAATATGCACAATTAAATGGTCTTCATATATTTGCAGACATCTGCAACCATCATCGTCTAATTCAAGAACATTTTTATCACCCATCAAACTCCCATATCAATTAGTAATCACTTGTCATTTTCCTCTCCCCCAAGATTGGAAACCACCAATCTATTTTCTGTGTCTTTGAATTTGGCTTTCAACAGAAGAACAAAGCTACTACCAAATTTCTGTTCAGCTGGGAGAGAGCTAAGCCATGTCATTGGACCCTTGTTACAACACTTTGGAAAAAATAACTCCAACTTCTCTTTCCCTCCCAACTCTGATCTCCTGCTGATGCCTCCTACTGGCTGAAATCAACTGGAAACCAGATGTCAATAGGCTAATTTGTGCAGTCCACTGATGTCAACCTCCAGAGGTGTAGAGCAGGATGAAGGGTGGAGAGAGAATTTAGAGGGACAGCCAGGGAAAATAGAGTGTCCAAGGACCCTGTAGATCCGTGATGAAAGGATGCTGGGAAGAGAATGGATTGCCAGACAGAACCAGGAAGTAGAAGGAGTATGCAATCTTGGTGCAAATAGCTGGGATCCATGGTGAAAGGACATACCCCTGGGGATAATGGGACATTCAACATAATGGATCAAGGGGTCTGAAGTCCACAGTGAGATTGTTTCCATGTCCTTATGTAACACAAGAGTAATCATGGCATCCTTTCAATTTCTAAGTGGCTTCTGGAGACCCAAGAAAATGATTCATCATCCATTATTCACATTTCATTTTCATTCTTATCTGTATCAATACGACTTTGTATACATGGCACTGGCAATTGCATTTATCCTTTATGGTACCTTATAAATAAATAGAAAAGCTTATTTTCTAATTATATCATGGGAACCTGTACAACTAGATTTGTCTAGTATTTACTTAAAAACTTATTTAGTTTTCCAATATAATTTGGCCTTATCTTCAAGGCATTGCAAGTCATCACAAAAACAATTTTCCTTAAAAGGAGAAAGATGAATGTTTACTCAATTGTTTTAGTATCTTTAGTTGATCACATTTCTTGCTGTGCTGGTCAAGAAGCAAACACAACTCAGTATTTTCCACAGAGCCAGTCTTATGATTACATTAAATTATCTCCAGCTCCCTTTAAAAATTTTTCTTTGACAAGAAGACCTTTCCTTTGTGTCAATTGAATTTTCCCCCCATTCATATTTAGCAATTTATCCAAGTCATCTGGCATAACTGCTAAACATACTTGTTATTACTCAAGTTATTAACTTAGAAGTTGAATTAGGTTTTTTCCTAGAAGCTCATACAATAATTGCCCATCTGAAAAATAATAGGATCTTGTTTTTTTATCCACATATATTTTGCATATACTATTCATCATCTTCGAAAAATACATCTTTTTTTCTGCTTTCCTAAATTGATGTGAAATGTTGAATACCAATTATAACCCTCTCCTTAGAATTAAGGAAATGATTAAGGAGGCTATTACATAAATAGCCTCATGTGATAACAAAAGCATTTATTCAAGAATAACAACATATATATACTAGAGTCCCCGAAGTTTATATAGCCCTGTAACCCATGTCATTTCCTCCTTGCTACAGCTAGGGGTGGTAGACAGGAAGGTGATATTATCTCCCATTTTACAGAGGGGAAACTGGAGCTGAGAGTTAGTAATTTGTCTAAGACTGTAGAACTAGTAAGCAAGGGAGCTAGAACTTGGAAATACATCTTCTAAATCCTCAATACCATGTGTCATAGATGCATAAGCCTGGAAGGGAGTGTGTGGACTTTGACAGACCCACATGTTCTTTTAAAAAACTCTGTTAATGGAGATTCCTTCCTTGACTGGTCCAACAGCCAACCATTTGGCAGGAATTCCCATCATTTATATATCCTAGACCCATGGCCCTTGTACAGTTGTCCTGAAAGGAGATGGAGAAATGCTGACCTGGCATATTTTAGAAAATTTATATTCTTTATATTTTTGAAGGCAAAAATTAAATTGCCCTTTAACATTCTCATAAAAAGCAAAGTAATCTCAGCATCTTGGTCTCGGAGAACGTGGAGTAGGGGGTGTAGAAGAAAGAGAGAGAGAGAGAATGCAAGTGAAACAGCCAGTCCCTGAGCTTTTGATTCTCCATTGGAAATGTTGATTAACATTGGAAATGTTAATCCTATTTCACCTTTTTTTTTTAGCATTTAAAATTTTTTCTGGATGCCCCTCTGGCCTTCTACTCCCCCTGTTACTCTCCCTGCTCATCTTCATCTTTGATTTTTCTTTCTGCTCTGTTCCAATGTGGTATCATGGTACAGCTTTAATCAGATTGATCTGGGTACTATCCCTGGCTGTCCCTAGCAAAATTAATTTTTTTGCCTTACAACCTACTTTTGTCTTAAATTAATATATGCTATTATTTATTCATATTTACCCATTTATATAGCAATTTCTTTGTTGACTACTTATTGTGGCATCTTATGCCTTCTTTCTGGAGACATTTTCCTTTTTCCTGTAATAGTCTTTCATTCTAAGTTTTATTTTTCTTTTATGCCTTTCTTGATGTCTCATTGTCAGTAAACATTCTCAGTTTTGTTTGTTTGGAAATATATTTATTTCACTCTTTTTTTTTCAAGAACTTTGCAGGTGTATAACCCTAGGTTGACAGTTATATTGCCTCAGTATATTGAATAATTCATTTTGTTTTCTTCTTGTTCTTTTATTATTGCTGAGACTTCAACTGTCCATCTAATTATTACTTAGTAATTTTTAAAAAATCGATTTTTGACTGATCTTAAGGTAGTTTCCTTGTCCTTCCTGTGTTTAGAATATTAGCCATTGCCTCTTCAAAAATCACCACTCCCAAAATCTCTTATTCTTTGAAACTCCTACTTGACATGTATTGGACCTTCTCTCTCTATCCTCTATGTTTCTTAACCTCTCTTCCATATTTTCAAATTCTTTGTTTCTCTGTGCTATTTTCTGAATGATATTTTGGTCTTCCAGTTCAAAAGCTATCTCATACATTACATCTAATCTGATAAACAGTTCATTGATTTGTAAGTTATACTTTTTATTTTTAGATATTCTATTTGGTTCTTTTTGAGTCACTTATTTCTTACTCATTTTTGCTCCTGTAATTGTCAAGCATAATTAATACATTTGTTCTAAGTCTGATAATTTTAAAATCTGAAGTGTTTGAGTGTCTTGTTCTAGTGCTCATTGCTTCTCTTGGCTCTTTCTTATGGGGACCTCGTTTTGTTGTATCTTTTGTGATTTATGTTTGAAAATCATATCCATCATACTTTAGCTGGAAGGAAAACTTTGAGTTGTGTATTGAAATTTGTTTTCCCTGAGTGGATTATCTCTGCTTCCACCAGAGGTACTTGAAGTGAGCAACTTAGAACAACTTTAAAGAAATTCTTAGTTTGAGGTGTTTGGATTTTAGAGTTAGGATCAGAAAGCCATATGATGTTTTCCTGTGAATACAAATTCTCAAATATGTTTTAATTCCTTTTAGAGTGAGGTTTGGATAGGCAAATTCTTTTGTGCTATCTCTCCTTTTGTATGGCTTATTAGGAGGTCTCTAAATAGGGCTACCCATCTTACCCAGGTTCTAGGCTTTCTCTCTCATTCTCACACCTCCTCCCCCAAAATACCATTAAAACTGAAGTTACAAGCCTTGGGAATCAAAAGATACTCTAGAGTAGCTGCTATCTCTAGCATTTGAATTTTACTCTGGATTCATGCTCTCTTCTTTTGGGTATCTGATAATTTTTCTTGGTTCATGGCCAGTTCAACCTTGCTTTTAAAAATATATTTCATCCACAGATTTTAGGATTTTGTATTGAGAGGTTTTTCAGTCTATCTAATCTTATTTATTGCTTGAATTAGAAGATGAAACAACACTTTAAATATTAATACTGGCAATCCTTTGACATGTCTGTTGTTAATCTTCACCGATGACTGCCCAATGAACTATATTCTAGTATTCACACTCTAGAGAAGGCCCCTTCCATATTGAAACTGAGCTGGCCATGTGTAACCAGGGAAGTACTGCAGAAGTGACGCAGCAGGACTCCCGAGGCAATGGCACAAGAATCCTTGCAGCAGCAACTTCCTGCTTCTTTTGGAAACCCCACTGTTGGGACATACCTTTTCAGAACCCAGGCACCAAAGTTTAAGAAGGCCAAGCTCCAGGGAAAGGCCATGTGTAGGTTCTCTGGTTGACTATCCCAGCTGAGTTTCCATTTAGTATTCAACAACCATTATTCAATACCAATCATGTAAGCAAGCCATCTGGGAAGTCTGACCCTACTGAACCCTTAGATGACTGAAGGCTTAGCTTCCATGTAACAGCATGAGAGAGCCCAAACAAGAATGCTTGGATGAATCGATTTGACCGACAGAACTTTGAGACATAGTTATGAATTGTTTCAAGCCATAAAAGCTGTTGGATGGTTTCTTACTCAGCCATACATTACCAGAACAACAGTCAAGTCTTTTGAGATTGGAAGCCATTTTATCTCTTTGAAATGACTTTGCAAATCTATGCTTTAATATACTATATTTATATTACAGGGCATTTGAATTTCCAAACTCTTAGAAGGGGAACACCTAATTTTTGTTTTCATATATGATCTACAAACATCAATTGACATCCATAAGTGTATGACAGTCACATAATTAAAATAGATAATATTTACTTTGGGTATTAATTATTTAAATGTGAGTGACATTTTAAAAACTTCAGAAGATAACATAGGAACACATCTTAATCTAAGTATTGATACTTCTATTTCAAGACAAAATTAGCAAGACTCATAAGGGGAAAACTAATCCATTTCATCATATTAATAATATGATCAAGAAAGTGAAAAGCCACAAACTGGGAAAAGATAGCAAAGGATTGTTATAAAATAGTTCTTACACATAAATAAGGAAAAGGAAACAACCTAAATTGAATAGTTCTCCAAAGAAATACACAGATACATCACAGATAAAACACAAATGGTCAGTAAACACACTGAAATGGTACTCAAGCTCATTAGTAATTAAATAAATGCAAACTAAAACTACAATGAGTTTTAACATTTTTCAGAATGGCAAAAATTAAGAAGTCTGACAATATCAAGTGTTGGTGAAGATATAAAGAAATTAGGACTATTCTATACTATGGTGAGAGTGTAAATTATTACAACTCTGTAGGAAACAACTTGGCATCATCTAATAAAATTGAAGCTGTGTGTAACTTAGGATTTATTAACTCTTCCTTTGAACATGCACATGTACAGCAGGAGAAATGTACAAGAATATTATGCATCATTTATCATAGCAAAAAACCTGGAAACAACTCAAAAGTCCGTCACCAGTGGAATGGATGAATAAAGTGTAGAATGCTCATGGAATGGAGCAATATAGTGTGAAAATGAATGAATTCTTGCTATATGCAATAACATAATATTGACCAAACAAAGCAAGTCACAGGAGAATCTTCACAGATAGATCATAAATCAGACCGTGGAGGGCAGAAATAATGTCTTATGTTACTTTGCCTCATCTTCAGAGAAATACACAGTAGTTTGTATATAGTAAATGCTCAATTAATATTTGCTGACTGACTGATTGGCAGGACTGTTGGTTACATGTGCTCTATCCTGTTAGCATCTATTCTGTGCTTTACAACAATAATAACATGTTATCACTGAACATAATGAATGGGACTACACTTCAGCTACCAAGTGCTAGCTTATTTGCAAACATAAAACTATTGCTATTGTTCAAGTCAAAATCATTCATTCTTTCAAAATCAACTTCTTTTCAGCCTTCTGTGAACCAAGAGGCTGGGGGATGGGGAGGATAAGCATTATTCAAGTCAATAAAAATCTTTAAAATCTGAGAATTCTGCAAAAGAATGTTCAGCAAGACAATCTTGACAAGGAAGGTGATGTTGAGGCAGTTTTCTTAGCAGTTGCAGAAGCAAACCTAGAGGATTCCAAGACAAGTGATACTGCAACAACCAATCTTATTGTTATTATCTTCATTTTTAGAATTGTAGCAAAGGAGGAACCTTTCTAGCACATTCAAGTGGGATTACATTTGATTTATCCTCCAAATTATTGTTTGCCCACTTGATGTTTATGAAAAGAAATGCTACATTTCTCACATTAGTCAACAGAGAAGCAATCACTTGTATGAGTCATCACTGGAAATAGAAATTGTTTCAAGTGTTGGATAAATTTGTGGTCTGTGAACAGTGAGCACTAATAAGTAGAAGAGCTCCAATCCTAAAATGATTTCTCTGACTTCTAAGTAATTTAATCCAGAAGTGCTGTGGACAGACAGCCAACTGTCTGCATAGAACCTGGAAGAGCAGTGATTTCACATTTAGACTTCATGGCTTTGAAGCTTGCCTCTCTGCATGCTGAGCATCTTTATTCATTCCACAAGATAAAGAAGGGAGAAGCAAACTGGATTTCTAAAAACGAAAGAGAATAAATGCAGGATGACGTCAGCAATTTAGGCATCCTCGCTCAGTAGATAATGGTGGCCTTTGAAGCTTTAAATCCACCAGTACTAGTGCCTGTAGCAGCCTGCACAATTCAACATGCAGAACTATGCTTTGGTTTTCACCTTCCTTTTTATATTCCTGTCCTCCTAGCAATTTACTTAATCCAACAGAATGGGCTCTATAGTGTGCTTTTCATTTCCAACACAACCACTGCAAGGAGATAAAGAATATATGTCCAGAGTGAGTGGCCATGAAAGTTGAGAGACATTTGTTGACTCTGCAGTGGTAGCTTAGAGATCTCAGATTAAAGAGATAGACTCTGTATCCAGTCCCTGAGATATTACATGTAGTTTATGTATGGCAATCACTAATCTGTAATCTCATAAATCACACATTTTAACAGCTATCATAATGATCATGCATCTTCATGTCAGAGGGTCTTCTCACTCTGAAACCCATTTTAACCCGGGGTCCTATAGTAAGAAGAGGGTCTATTTGAGGCCTCTCTAACACAAGAATCTCCCCTAAAATGCAGAAGGTGCACTTTATCAAGATGAAATTGGCTTTACTGTTCTTTGTGAGGAAGCCTCTTCAAGAAACTAAAGATTTGGTAAGTCAACTTCTGCCCTAATTTGCCTCAGATCTCTGCTTCTCAACTGGTGTCAACTGTAAATTAATAAGTCCTTTCTTACCTCTACTTCATCTTATTAAGTGGAAGAAAGAATGCTCATATTTGAGGAGAACCAGCTCTCTGCAGGAAGACCCATAAGAGTTCACGAGGAGACCTGATGCAGGATATTGATATATTAGACACCTTTCAGCACTTCCCCTAAGTAAATTGATTTTCAGACTTTTAATAATGGGCTTTCCATTTGTCATTTGTGTGTATTGGGATCACAATGTAATGGATACCAAAATACTACAAAGAAAAGGGCACTTATTGCAATGGAATCATAAGCATAGGTATTTAAAAATAGTTGTAGGTATACAGGTTTTCAGCAATTTGAAAAATAATATTAATCATACATATGATGAGAAATGAGTCTGTTCAATTGGGTAGTAAATACAGAGTATTTACTAAATATGTCTTTGTCACTTAATAATTATGTGAACTTGGGAAAATTAATCAAGTTACATGAACTTTAGACTCTTCATTGAAAAAAATATGGTGATTATTCATTGATCTGCCTACCACATAGTAGGGACATTTTGAAAACTGTAAAGTGTTAAGTATGTATTAAAGTTTTATCAGTGTTAGCAAATGATATTGATGCTGAAATGATACTGATATTCTTAAGAATCGTCTTTTTATTTATATCTATCTAGAATTTTAAAATATATAGGATCATATAGACCAAACATTGTGTATTGATTCTTATGACACTATAGGATAGGTCAGAATCTTCTCAGTTCTCTGACAAGAATAATACAAAATGAGGGTGCCACATGCCCAACCAGTTGTAATTTGGTAAATCAGAAGCATAGTGGATTTGACTTTGGAATTCCATTGCATTGCAAATAAGATCTTTTCCAAGCTCCTGAAACTTACTATTCTTAAAAGTATAACTGTTAAAGGAAAAGGTCAAAATGTGAATTTTAGTAGTCAATAGATATTAAGAACTGAGATTAAGAGCCTAAAAACACATTCTCCCCCATGATTTCATATGACTTTCAAGAATATTCAGATAGAAGTATTTGATGCAGCAGTATTATCATCTGTATTTTACATGTTACAAAAATGAGGCTCAATGGGATTAAATGACTTGCCCAAGGTTACATAATTGGTCAGTGTTAGAGGTGGAAACCGAATCAAGGACATCAGATTCATAGTCTCCTACATGTATTTTCATCTCATGCTATTGATTCCTAAACCACTGAGCTTGGTTTCCTTTCAAATTATCATAATTCTTAACTTGTGAATCCCCTAACAAGTAATTTTTGACAGAACTATACATAGTTAAGTATGTTGTTTTCTTTAAGCAGTACTTCTGTATGTATTTAAAAAATTGTATCCTAATCACCATCAATACCATTATGATTATTGTCATTGTCACTTAATGTATGGGATACAATGATGGACCAGAATGGATGCTGTCCCTATCCGTTACAAAGCTTATTTTCTAAAGAATTAATCATACACATGTATACAAGCAGTGGTGACAAGCTCCTTGCCTCAGAGTTACTGAGTGCTAAGGGAGCCTGCAATAGGAAGAGTTGATAGAATCATGCAGGTCAGAGAAGGCCTTCTTGAGGTACTTAGAGATTTGAAAAATAAGCTGATGTTATTTTTCAGCTGGGAGCCCTGAGCATTCCCTGGGATTAAGCAATATGATATGCACAAGGGACTAAAAAGAGACCAATATGGCTAGAGGGGAAGGAATGAAATGAGTAGGGGATGAAATGAAGGACAATGTAGGCATCAGCCAGACTGTGCGGAACTTTCAGGTCATGTTAAGTGGTTTTCTTATTCTACCTAAAGATCGGTGGAGAGTCACAGTGTTAATCAACGGGTGTGACATAATCAGATTTTGCTTTTTGAACAGTCATTCTGGCCGCAGTGTAAAGAATGAGGTGGAGGAGGAGCAGCTGTTGGTCTAGGCAGACTGGCGAAGTCACTAGTGCTGCAATACATGCGAGAGATAAGAATAGCTCAATTGGGGTCATGGAGGTTGAGCTGGAGAGAACTGGACAGGTTTGGGAAATATTTGAGACATAAAATCAGTCGGGCTTGGTGAAGAACTGAATGTGGTGGGGGGTGGAGAAAGGGGCTTAGGCATGATGCCTTGGCTTTTGGTTGGTGTCAATGAAACAGGCACAGTAGAACGGGAACACGATTTGGAGGAAGTAGTACAAGTTTGGTTTTGACATGTGGAGTCTGAGGAGGCTTTCAGACATCTAACAGGAACTATTTAGGAAGCAGTTGGATGCACAGGTCTGGATAGGAATATATATTTGTGTGCCATCTGCCCACAAAGGTAAAGGAAGTTATGGATGAGCATAATATTGTCAAAGAGAGTATAGTATGAAAAGAAGAGAGGGCCTAGAATGTAGACCTTAGGAAATCCAACTTTTATAAGCTAGGTAAAGGAAAATATGCCTGCCAAGGAGATAGAACAGGAGGCAAGCGGGAGAACGCTGTGTCACAGGGTCAAGGGAGGAAAGTGCTTCAAGAGAGTAGAAAGGTGGTTGCTAGGGACAGAGGAAAGGGGTAAATGGGGAGTTGCTAACCAAAGGGTAAAAAGTTTCAGTGATACAAGATGAGTAAGCTCTTGAGAACCATTGTATAATATCGTGCCTGTTATTAACAATACTGTATTATACACTTAAAAATCTGTTTGAGAACACAAATATGATAGCAAGTATTCTTACCAAAATATAATAAAAATATTTTTAAAAGAAGAGGGGAAAAGAGACCGATGATGTTAAGTGCCATGGAAATGTCAAGTAAGATGACAACAGAAAAATATCTTTTGGCCTTAGTTATAAGGAATTAATTGGCAGACATTACAACCTTAAACAAATTTGGGACAAATCATTTTCTTCTACTTTAACATATGTATTTTTTCCCTCAGAAAGAATCTTGAGCACAGAAAATCTTGTATGATTTTTCCATAGTGCCAATTGAAGAAATATTTCCAGGAATTGATTTTATTTTGGGGGTCAGGATTGCCAGGATAAAATCAGGTCTAGAGTTTCCATGTGGATGAATTTGGAAGGGAACAGATTTGAAGCTGCAATCCAGGGATGTCTCACAGTACACTCTGCTTTTAAATTGAATCATTTTTTCTGGGCTTTGAGAGTTAAGAGAACACATCTAAACAATCGATGTTCTTTGTAAGCAGAATGCTTGGGCATGCTGCTTTTCATATAAAAAGAGGTTCCTATATTCTGTCTTGGGGGGATAGAAATCTGATAAAAGGGTACAGGCAGACGATTGTTACTCAAAATATGATACGTGGACTCGCAGCGTCAACCTCAGCTGTGAACTTGTTAGAAATGCAGAATCTCAGATCAAAATCTGCATTTCAAAAAGCCCCTCGGGTGATTTAATTTACATTAAATGGTGAAAACAACTTGTAATTTTTTTTCTCAGAACCTATTTTTTAAAAACACAGAATTCTTGGTTACTCTGCTATATTAAAACTGAGCCATGTTCAGATTAGTCATTTACAGACTAAAAATTAATCATACTATTTTGTTTTAAAAGTAAGATCTGCAGTTGAACACCAAGGTGACAAGGTATATTTTACAGACACAAAGTAGACTGCTCACCCAGCTCTTGGTGAAACATGCATTTTTTTCTTTTCCCCTTACCAAAAGCTGCTAATTTCATGCATTGAGCTATTAATCTGTCCTTACTCGTTTTGATTCATAAAAATATTGTAAATTTAATTTGAAATAGCAAGGTTACCTGTCATGCTTTTGTACAGGATTTATAAACTTTCACTAGTTTCTGCCTCTTCTACCAGTTCAGGAGAACATCTACACTTCAGTACAGGACCCTCCCAGGTGATTAACATCTGGAATAGGCAGATGAAACTCAACCCGAAATCTCACCCTTCCTTGCTCCATTTTTTACATGGAGCCAGCCCTACTCTAACCTTTAACCAGGGTAGGAAAAGACTGCTACTGCCCCCTGCTGGCCCACTGTATTTTTCCTCCTACAAATCTGTGACTTGAAGGATGCCTAAGGATTTTGAGCTACTGAAGAAAGCTCAGCGGAAGGGGCTTACCCTAGTAGAGAGGGAGCGAGATCGTTTGGGAACAAGCGGCTAAAATCAAACGAAAACACTCTAGGGACGAGGAAGACATAAAGGGCTTCTAAATTAAATTATCGATCCTCATGAACCTTTTTCTGCACACGGGCTTCTCTATGCCAAGAAAATGTCCCCTTCTTCAGCACAGGACTCCTCTTTTGCCTCCAGATTCCGCTGACAAGGAGTGAAATACCTACTCCCATATTATAATTTCAGTACTCCAGATCCTGTTCTCTGTTTTCCCCAATTTTCTTTTCGCACGCCTAGACCTTATTCCTTTCCTTTTCTGCTTTGAACTCCCGTCCCGCCCACCCATCGACAGACTCGCATTTCTAGGAGCTCAAACCCTAGCCTCCTTCACTCTCCCCGTCTACCCTGACCTCTGCTCTCTCCTGGTCGTCATCGCACCCCCTTCAGCACCCCTTCGTAGAACAGCCAGTCACTCTTTGCCTTTGAACGCCAGGCATGTCCCCTCTTGAACGCCTCTCCCGGACCCCCGCCCCAAGCGACTGAAAAAGGAAACATGCGCACTTCAGAGCTGGGAGCTGTCCGAGTGCTGAAATTTATAGGCTGGTTAAGATCACGTCTCCGTCTCTTTCTGTAGCCCTCATTCCAGCACAGGATCTCAGCAATTTTGCCCTCTCTCCCTATCCACTCCAGCTCGCAGAGTCCTTTCTTCTCCCTCATTTACAACTTCTTTTAAAAAGAGAACATTTTCCAGAGAAAAGAGATTTGCTAAACAGAAAGGACATAAAACAAAAGCCACAGCAACCTGACTTCGGCATGGCATTATCACCAGCCCACTTTGCATGGTGATGTGGTTAAGGTAGCAGTATTTTTATTATTCAGGAAAAGCAGCTGGGGGATCCATCAGTTCTTAGGCTTTGTCTTTCCTAGGTTAACTGATGGTCCTGAGCCCCGGGTTGACCTGGCCATGATGCCCAGGACTGGCACTTTTTGTTTTTTCTCAGCAAACTGTACAAACCGAAACCTCTTTTTGATTTTTAAGGAAACTAGATTCCTGACAGATTTTGAGTCTGGACAATAAATAGATACTTTGTCCTAGCTTCTTTCTGGAATCATTTCGGGGATATTTTCCACAAGCATCACAGAAACAGGAATGAACCGGCAGCTAGTGAACATTTTGACAACCTTGTTTGCATTTTTCTTAGAGACAAACCACTTCAGGTAGGTGAAACGACTTTGCATGCTGATATTTTTCACATGAAAACTGTTTGAAAGAGAACGTGTCATGCGATTCTTACCTATTTTTCTGTGCCCTGGACCATATTATTTTAATTTTACAGAGGAGAGTTAGATGTCTTTTGTTCTTTTTAAAGGCGTAATTACAGTGGGAGGGTGGTAAATTTTCACAAAGGCAAGTTTTATGATGCATAACCCCACTCTGCGTTTCAACACATTTTCACAGCCAGTGTGACATTAAGGTAGTCTCATGAGTTGCCTGCTCTTTGCATTTCTATATAATGATATTTTTTTTGCTTTCAAATTCTTCTGGAAGTCATTTAAAATAATTATTGGATGCAATGCTTTTCGTATGGTGGAAATGATTGGATTAATTTGCCAGGAGCATGCTCATTTTATATAAAATCTAAAAGGACCCTAATTCTTAGCCAACTTGGGACTTCTATTGTATTTCAGCAACTAGATGCATACTGTGAGGACTACAATTCAGGAAATTTCTTGAAACATCAAAAACATTTAAAATCTCATCTTACCACTATATTCTACTATTCATTATATTTGGAAATTGATTACCTGCCAAAATTTAATATGACATAATCTTTGTATTTATGTATGCTTTAGAAATGGACTATGAATAATTAAAATAAGTGAGAAATCATTACGTGTATCCTTGCATTTTCTACTTAATTTATAAACTGT
This sequence comes from Manis javanica, assembly GCF_040802235.1. Lineage (NCBI taxonomy): Eukaryota > Metazoa > Chordata > Mammalia > Pholidota > Manidae > Manis > Manis javanica. The sequence goes on from NC_133174.1 coordinate 8,989,852, forward strand.
CAAAAAAATTGATACTTCAAAATATCAGATGATTACCAGTAAATGAAATAGCCATCCTAATGGCAGAGATTCTAAGACAGGATAGAGATAGGACATGTTCACATGACAAAGTGTAGGGCTCTTCATTTAATTTTCACTAAATTTTATGGTATTTTTTCACAGAACCAAGACAAATGGGACATATAGCAATGTTATGAGTACTGGGAAAACCCACCCACTATGTTCCTTTCAGGTTCACACCTCCTACTATGATTAAGAAAAATTGTAGGCTGGGTTTTATTAGAATCATCATCATCATCATCTTCATCACCACCACCATCATAACCAAATCATACTTGATTAATCAGATGACTGCATATGGGAATGTGAGTATTTCTAGATGATTGTATCAATTTTTAACTCCTACCAAATGTTTATACCATCTTTGCACTTAATACTTTGCAAATACTTTGCATTTAGTACAGCTTCTTTGAAAAACTGGCAAGAATTTGGTATTTCCTTAGTGGCAGAATTAACAAAATTATTAACAAAACAGAGCTTGTAAAACTTATACTTTAAGGAAGAAACCTACGTTCAGTTAACCATTAGTATATTGTGAAAGAATTCATTTCACTACAAACCAAATATTCTCTTTCGATAAGCCCTTTAAGGAAAATGAAAATCCGAGAAAATTTTCAATCAACATTTGGTGTTTCTGATAATATAAAAGACAAAATGATTTAGAAGGTCTTCCTCATGAATACTATATCAGAGAGCCAACAATTTAAATGCTAATATATAAATAACTGATAAAATAATAGATATACAGACATGCTCATTGTTGATCTATATTTTAGAACGAAATTAAACTTCTAAGTGAAGATTTTCTTTTAGACAGCACACTGAAAATTACTAACAGTTGATAGCTGGAATAGAATCTAGCAGGTGAGGAAATAAGCAATGGGACAGTTAGCTTACTGTTTACTTTGTTCTGCCCACGTTATTATATATTTCTTATTAAAAGTAGATGACTTATATTAAGGGCTGAAATGCTGAAAGAAGTTTTTGAAAGTCATGGGGAAATGATTCTAAGACAATCACATGAATTTTAGAAATTATCATCTTCATTTGGCTGATGACTCTAGAAAGAAATAGCTTTTACTATATAGCTATAAAATCTACAACCTAAAACCAGGCACATTGTATGATCTTAAACATCTTATGGCTAAAGTTTGGAAACTTCTCAGGATTTATATCTCTCATGATTTAAAGTTGACTTTAGACCATGTAGAAGTTCAGAAGAGTCTGTAATTTTCTTTTCCTTCTTACTAACATATTATATATATTTACAAACCACAATGTCAAACATTCTGCAAGCATTAGTTCTCAGGCAATGAGAGTGAGATTCTTGCTAAAAGAGTTAATGATGTGTTTAGGACGTCTTTCTGCAAAGACCATGACTCCAGGTCTGGAAAACAACCTTCACAGACCCTATCTCCTTCAGATTTCTTGGACAAACTAATGGGAAGGACATCAGGATATGATGCAAGAATCAGGCCAAATTTTAAAGGTAAGTTCCACTTAAACTTACGTTAAGCCCGTGGGAAATCTTCTAGATGTTTGAATACTGTGGGAAAGGCTTTCAAGGCTTTTTATTATAAAATGGAAAGGAGTATATATACATTTCACTTTGACTTTCTTTGAACTAGTCAATTTAACAGCTTAAATTTTAATATTAAATGCTGCTTGCCATTTCTTAAACCTTTCCCCATATGTGTTCTATGTCACAAAGCAAACTAAAATCAGAGATTATTGCCACATTCCCTATTTTATCTTAAGTAGGAGTGTGACTGGAAATGAAACAAGCACAATGAACTTGACTATGAATGTCTTCCATGGCTCATACAAGATACAATGGTTACAAAAAAATCTTTGATTTTGGTTTTAAATACCTACTTCCAAAGTGAAGTTTAAATCTCAATATAAAGCATGCCATTGTACACACTTTCAGGCCTCTTTTTTAACATTGAGAGAAGAGGCTCTTATTGAATACATCAGAATTTTTGGTTTCCTCTTGTTTAAACATTCTAATTGTTTATTTGAAATCACTTATCTGAAATCAACAAAGATCATAGAATTGTAAAGTTTACATGTCAAAGATGGTGGATACTTTCTTTGTTTAATTAGAAACAAACCAAAAAGCTTGTTTTGTTTGTTTAATATTACAAAAATGTAATTGGTAGTCTATAGAAATTATTTTTATCTATTTGGTTTATTTTTATTCTGAATCAAAAAAATACTAAAATATGAAAAAAGTTATTAAGTGAATTATTTTTGATACTTTACTTTTTAAGTATATATTTTAAATGACAAATGCATTTTATCTTGTAATTTAATTTAACATAATACATTGGAAGTGTTTATAATATTTTATAAAAAGAGAAAGTCATAATATTTTAGATATTACATTGTAGTTCATGCATTGCTTCGCTTTTGCATACTAGTGATTTAATTGAATTGCTTTCTTTTGAGTTTTGGTTAATTTTTATTATTGGCAAATATGAGCATGAAAACTAAATTTTAATTCATTTCTTCTTTAAATGCTATACCTCTGAATATACCCAGCTCAGGGCACATTTCATAAATAGATATGCCAGAATTTTGACAAAACAAATGTTTTTGATTTAGAGTATTTCCAAAAGAAACAACAGAACTAATTTCAAAGCTTGGTTTTCCTGAAAACAATTTTCATATTCATCTCATTTCATATTAATTTTGTGGTCATTGCTTTGGAAGTCAAAATTTTAAATAAAATCCTATGAGTAGCAAGTCAAGAATCAGCTTTCACGTGGACTGCTCATTCATACATGTATTCACTTAGCCATTCAATAATTTTTTAATCTAAACTGTATGAAAAGTACTAACTACTACATGCTTTGAAAGTTGAGGGATGAAACAGGTTTGTGTGCTACCATTAAACATTTCAGTGGGGAGAGTAGATGTTACATGAATACTTACAAAATATAATAATATATCATATAATAATATAAAATATAATATTGATAAAAATAATTAAGTAACATTAAGAAGTACAGATAAAATGTTAGAGGATTTCAATAAATGGAGAGATGATTCCCTATTAAACTATTCATGGAAAGCTTCATAGAGAAGGCCCAGAGATGGGAATTGCTTCAAGTTCATGAGCATCTTGTTTAACAGCAGCTATTATTATTTTCTAGAAGTAATTTTCCAAAAGGGGGGAAAAGTGCAAAGAACAATGAAACAAACACCCCTGTTGCCATTGCTACTTTAAGTGACCACGCAGAATGAGCCATCATTTCCACATGCAGCCTTTTTTCTGGTTCTTCTGGGGATGTCACCCTTTGAAATGACATTTCTCATGATTCTAAAAGGTAAATAAACGAGATGAGTATCAAGTATAGCAAAGCACGGCCATGCTTTGGAGATATTCGCTACTTAAAGACCTGCACACAGGATGTTTTAAAGACTTATAAAAGGGAAATGGGTGGATATCCCTTAAGACTAACATTTGTGGTCTTCATTGGGTTTTGCCTTCCTCTTCCTTTAACTAACCTTCCACTTTGACAATCCCTGATACACTTTCATCAATTTTATTTACAGAGGCTGTTTATATCAGATCAATTACCTAACAGCTCCCACAATTCTCTTTATTCTTAGGATCTTGACTTTTCCTGCATGTAAAACATTCCCCATTATTTGAGACTAAAATGATTTTCACTCCTTAGTGTTCCCGTGGAACTTTACCTGTCTAATACGGTTCTTTTATATATTTATGTTTTATCAACCCACCCCCACCCCACATCTGAGAGGGCAGGAAAAAAAGCTGTGCATGGAAATGATTGCTCATTCTATGTGTCACTTAAATTAGCCATGGCAACATAGGTGTTTATTGCTCTTTGTGCTTTTCTCCCTTTTCAAAAAATTACTTCTAGAAAATAATGAATAACAGCTGCTATGAAACAAGATGCTCACAAACTTGAAACAGTTTTCCATCTCTGAATCTTCTCTATTAGGGAAAAGAAGTCATCCTTTTCTCCGAGTGAGGAAATACGGACTGGGAAAGAAAGGCAGGTGCAGACCTGTTATGAAGATCAGTACTTCCAATTAATTGTAGTATAAGTTGGGGGTGGGGACTTTTGAGGGACCAGTGAGTGGTGACAATGGCTAGCAAAGATGATCTTAGCTGAGCTGAGAAGAAAGAAATAGAAGACAGAGATAAAAGGGAACTTGTAACAGTGAGGAGGCTAGGAAGAACACTATAGTACCTTTCGTACTTGACTAGTGACGTATCAATGAGAAATTTTATATAGTAGGTAGAAATAAAAGGTGATTAAGAAATGTGGTACTATCTGGAATAGTGACAGCCTCCCTATAAATGCTGAAAAACAAATTGACTATGATAACAATAAACATGATGATGACATTGAAAACGACCACGATGATTAATAAGGAGAGAGAAGGGTAAGATTTGACCACAAGAATAAAAGCAAGAGCCAAAAATGGGCTGTTGAGGTAAAGGGAATGGTTTTCCTAAAATTCTTATTAAATATTAGCACATTTCTGTTTTCATTGTTTCCATGCATTGGCAAGGGAAAAAGAAATGCATATGCATACATTTTCTTACTGGAAAGAATTTTTGCTGCTTACATACAAGTCAGTAAAATATTTCATGTCTATTCCATAACCCTAATGGGTTCTGAAAGATGTCATAATGGGTGTATATACAAGAAGAAAGATGGACATAAGCTAGAAAAGAAGAACAGAAATGATTCAGACTTTGGCTGTGTAATTGGGAGCCATTCTTAGAAACTATAGGGGAAAAAAATAGCTTTTCTGATGTGCTGAAGCACAAGTGTATAAACAAAGTCATGAGTCAGAGTTGCCAATTGCATTCTATCTATAAGATCCATAGAGACCTGGGGCAGATCTTGTCAAAACATAAATTTTCAAACTCTTCAATTCAGATAAAAACACAAGCTATGTCCACTCATAATTACCTGGTTCTGAAAGGATGGTAAATATTGATTCTATGTCAACAGAGAAACCTCTTTCCCCACTTGGGTTATTTGTCTCACTGTCAGATGATTTATCATGGTGTTATTCCATCATCCTATCAGATATTCCTTTGTCATTATTATTGTATCTTGAAAATGCCACTTTAAACATTAAGCTTTTAAAGAAGCCAAATTAGATGCTCAATCTTGGGCAAAATGCATTAGTTCTGATTCTTTCTCTTTGAAACAAAGCCTTTATCTATTTTAATGAAATTTTCTTTGAAAATAAAATTAACTTAAGAGTTATTTCATCCCAATGTGAATAAATACATTTCACCGTAATATTCATTGTGGGATACGCTCTAGAATAGACAATGCCAGGAGATAATTACTCTACTTCTATTGTGTATGCCATGCACGCTCATTTTTTTTCCATGTCTGGAGACCTAAATTTGGAAGTGTCGTATGTGACATTAAAACCCACATTTGCATGCAGTATGGTTTCCCTTGTTTTCCACGGAGTTAGCAACTCAAGAGATGTTTCAGATACTAGTAGAAATAGGTTCACTTCCAAGAAACTAGAGGTCTTCAGGTTTCCCCCCGTGGAAATTCTCTTGTCTGTTGCCAAGTGGAGCTCAAGTTCAAGTGTTTTGCTTACCAATCCCTGTAGGGGATAGTTTGAGCACAAATGTGGAGCAGGGGCCCTTGGAAGGGGTGATTCTTTCAGTTAGTGATAATGCAGCCCCAGTGTGACCATTTCCTTAATCACCCAGGTGGGTGTGGGCTGATGTTTCAGAACATTACTATGGGTTCTGAAAAAATAGAGTAGAATGTATGCAAGTACCAGAAGTATTTGACTCCAGTGAAGAAAGTAGCAGAAGCCTTCAGGCACCTGAGAGGGTACAGCCATTATTAGAACACAACAATAGAAAACAAAAGGGAAAAAGGGTTACTGAAAGGAAAGCTTCGGGGTAACAAATGGAAATTTACATGATGGTTTTGTTCAGGGATGATGTTGATGAAGAGTTTTGAACAGGTGAAATTCACTCGCTGTGTCACAACTTATATCAGCTTCTGTGTGCTGTATGATATTAGCCAACATATTTGTACATACTACGCTGCTACTATGGGCCTAGAAGGTGCTTATCAGGGTTTGGAGGTGACATCAAGAAAAAGGCATCTATCTACCACATTCTAAAGCACTGGCAAAATCGATTCCAATCTTACGGGAATATGTCTTCCACTCTATGGTGACAGAATAGTATAGTCCCGGACATGGACCCAGAAAACCCAGGCTCATGTCCTGGTTCAGCCACTTTTGAGAAAAACTGTCTTCACCTCTCTATGCCTTTGTCCACCTCATTTGGGTTGTTCTGAGCATCAAATGAGATCATGTGTCTGAATGACTTGTTTTCAACTATTAAGATTGTTACACATAATTTGAATTATTATTACTGGTCCCCCATTTCTTTTACAACCAACACTAGGTATTGTCAAAGCTTGCTCATTATGGTAATTGGGTCTGTATAGTTTGTTTTTAATGGAGGAAAAAAACAAGTCAAAAACTGTTCTAGCATCTTAGTGTCCTACCACACTGACCAGAACGTAGATGCCATGTGTTTCAGCTGGTTTTCCTTTCCTAAGTTCAGTGGGAAGATTTCCAGCCTGCAGACAAAGACTATGTCATATTCTACATGAGAAACAAAGAGGAAACCATTTGTGGGAAGGGACAATCTTTATCCATTCAAATTCCATCTATGATTATTTTCTTGGACTAGTTTTTTAAATGAAGCAAGTAAAACACACAGAACCAATTTAGCTTGGTCCTAGAAAGAAGGGCCCTCACTCTTAACTGAATATACATGACTGCCATTTCTGATGTATTTTCTTGTCTAATGACTACAGTTGCAAGGCTTACTGCACAGACGTGCTGAATTGATTTCCTCTTTTAGAACGAGTTTTTAGAGAGCACGTTTGGTATCTACAACACGGTAGCTTAAGAGCATTGGACATGGAAGCGTGTAATTGCTCTTTGGTTGATTTTTGGTGACTTCGTATCTTTAATTCTCACTATTGAAAGCCTACATATTTTATCCTGAATACTATAGTGCTTGCTGTTATTCCCCATCCTGAGGGACAATTTAGTCTTTTTTTTGCTGATAATCTGAGACTTCATTTTTAAAAAAGGTAATGGCATAGATATCAGGGTACCTAGGTACTTAATGCCTAGACATCATAATGTGCTCAGCTGGGGCAATCAGGTTTAGAGTGAGAAAAGACAGTCATTTATTTGTTCCTGGTGGTGGTGGATATTTTTCTTGGTGTACTGCATCAGACACATCTGGAATAGGGTCCTAAAAATGGAAACATAGTTGACCACGCCTCATAACAACGTCTTCAGAAGCACTCTGGGTTTCCTGTGGCGCTAACACCTAAGAGGCTGTCCTGACTGTGGCATGCTGCATTTGCTCATTGGCTTCTTTCTTGGGGGGAAGACACTTATGAGTGGCTGCAGACATTTTGGCCATGAGAAACCCACTAAAGGAAGGACATAAACAAAATGAATATGTCTCTCAGTGGTGTTCATAAGTGCTCAGGATGTTTATGAATAAAGTCATGAGGTTACCCTCTTCCAGTCTGGTCTGGCTAGCCAACCAAGTGTGGTCATGGGGCAAGTGTAAGACGGAAAATGGACACACTGTCTGATTCATTCCTTGGCTTGTCTACCCACCATTCCCTTTTGAACATGAGTACACCATGGTGGCTCTGTTGTATTAACACATTCGCCCAAGAGGGCAAAAGAAAATCCTGGATCAAGTCAAAACATGGAAAGACAATAGGCATTTATCACAAATGTGACTGGGTACATCTTATTTTCTATTTCTTCTTTTTGTTCTGATGGAGGGAGGTCATATCTTCTTGAGGAAAAATAATCCGCACGAGCCCATACATTGTTAAAGCAAGAAAGTAAATTTGTGGCAAGAAAACACTGATGAGAGCACCAAAAATTACATGTAAAGGCTTTACATCTTTATATTTGAGTCCAAACACTCAATTGATTTATTTATTAATTTAATAAATAATTAGTGAGCAACTACTATGTGCTAGGTGCCATGTTCCTTGCTAAGTATCCAGTAGTAAACAGAAATTTAAGCTTTTACCTGTCAGTTCTCCTTTCAGTAAAATCTGGAATATAATTTGTAAATTGAATGCTGTATCACCCAGGATCTTTGCAGGAAAAAACAGGCACACTCCAACAGGCTGTGTTGAGAGAGGGTTTGGAAAACCAATTCCTAAAGGGAGAGTGTAGTACTCTGGCATTAGCAACAGTGACTTGACGCAGTAAGGGAAGGAGTGGTTAACAGAATGTAAAGAAGGTAGCTATATAGAGGCCACCTAATGGCAGCTGTGGAGCAATGTGGTCAATCTCTGCTGCTCAGTCTGTGTTGTCCTAGCAGGGAGGGAGCTAGGGAATAAATATTCTGACATCACTCTCCTCCAGCATTCCATTTTCTTGGGGGAGCTTCTCATTGGACAAATCCAACTATAAGCCAGAGGGCAAGGAAGCTCAATGATGCAAACCCAGAAGGTCAGCCTGCCAGAGCACAGAGCAGAACAGAAAAAAAAGTGAGTGCCTTTGAGGGGAAATAGAAGACAATCAGCACAGTCAATTTATGAACAAAGCCATCTCTCGACCACCGGTGGTCAAGCAGACAGCTCCAAAACAGATGATCAGTTTAGTAAGCTTTCCTTTATCAGTCTTGGGAAACAAGGGAAAAGAGAAAGGGATCTCATTTGCATATATTATCCCAATAGATAAATGTTACCTCCAAAAGTAGAGAAGAGAGAGTAAGATAATATAAGGTGATAGTTCTGTCTCCTAAGCAAGACACCTGCACAAGGTGCAACCAGTGGGCTGTGTGTGTGTGTGTGTGTGTGTGTGTGTGTGTGTGTGTGTGTAGTGTATGAAAATAGTTAATATAGTTCCCTTTCTGTTTAGTATGTTTATCTGTTTGTTAATATTTTGGTGCTTGCCCCACATTAATCCCCTGCAGGCTCCTCATGCTGGAATGTGTTGTGGGCTTATTAGATTTGAGCACAAGAAGTAATGCCACGTCTCTTTGGGGCAGCATTTCTGAGACACATTTTTCCCTCTGTGCTCTTCTGTTCTACACAGAGCTGAAGAAGAGGTGTTAGAAGACAGGGTGGGGGGTTAGAAGAGCACGAAGACTGGGAGCAGAGTAGCGTGCGTTTCAAGGAAACAGCAAGTCTGAGAACAGTTGCTTGTTTCCCACTGTCTGGCTGGCCTGATAACTGAGCCTAAAATACAGCTACATGTCGTGGCAATTCTGCTGCTTTAGGGAAACCCCAGAACCACTTTACCACATACTTTTTCTTTCATTTTTAAAAACCCAAGTGTACATAAAAGATAATATAATCTATCTTCTTCTGATTTATTTACATTTAAGTACTTCAAGACGTTGATTTCTAAGAACCATTTCATGTCTAACAAGGCAGTTGAGGTTTCTTTTACCAGGCTTTCTCATAGAAAAAGCATCTCTGTCAAAAAAATGTATTCCCCAAACAAGGGGTCTGTTTACTTAGCTTTGAACCTCAGTCTGTGAAAAGTGAATGACACACACATTTGGTAAACCACACTGGCACAACTCAAGTTAGATGATGTGATTCAGGATAATTTATAAATATATGTGTGACATGCCCAGTGGATTTCTTCTATTCTACTTTTTCCTTTGAATTGCCTCAGGTTTTACTATCTGAACACCGTGTAGCATATGCCAAGTCAAAGGACTTAGGATGTAATACTAAACCAAATTAGCAACCAACCAGATGTGTTTCCCAAACCATGCTCTTCCTACTTCAGAGCCACCTGAGAGTCCTGTTAAAAAGGCACATACCTGGGCCCCATACTTCTTCAGATCTACCTCTCCAGAATTGCTGAATGATGGGATCTGGAAGTATTCACTTTAACAAATGCATTATTCCCTGCAGTTTAAGAACTATAGGACTAGAATCGGAAATGTTTGTCTCTGTATCTGAAGAATAATACTTATGGTATTTTTTCCTTCTAGTAGTTTTCCTAAGATACTGTGTGCTGGTATTGCCTTATCAAGTAAAGGTTTGGGGTGGTATCCCAAAAGAGAAAAAAAACTAAACTGAGACTCACAAGGCCTGATTTTAACTGTTTAGCCAGCTTTGACCTGGAGCATGCCACCTAACCTCTCTGGGATTCATTCTTGACATCTTCAAAATAAAGGACTTGGACCAAGATGTCTCTATGTTGCTTCCAATTTTGACAGGTTCTAGTCTTTATAGTCTAGATTAAAATAATCTGTAAATTATTGAGTCACCCACAGAGAAGCTGGGATGTATCCAATCTTCCTAGAGAATTGGTCTCTCCTCTGGGAAATTATGCATTCTGTCCAAAATTTTTTATAGTTGCCATATTGTATGTCAACTCCTAATATTTCAAGGATGATCATTATTCTCTGGAAAGATTCTGGAAACTTATGAGGGGATTACTGAGGGAATCAGCCATTTACAATTTTTGCCTTGCTTTTGGTTTGGAGGGAGCAAATTCATAGACAGAGGTGCTTCTGGGAAAAGTCACTACCATGTTTCCTCAGTTCAGCATCTGGCCAAAGATGTTTCTCCAAACACTAGCCCCATGAAAGGTTCTCAGATATAAGGTCTAAAGTGTAAAGTAAGACTTCTGCAAAAAACATACTCTGAGAGAGGACCCAATATTCACTAGCATATTTAAAAGTTCTGAAAAACCCTGCAATAAAAATATACAAATAAATAGATATTTTAAAACACTTTTATACAGGGGCTTACCCTATACTTATTTGATTATAGATCCCTTAAATGAGTAACATTTTGAGGAACTGGTGTTTCATGGAATACACTTTGTAAAACATGGTCTTGGTCTAATGCATAAACTAAAATTTTTGGACATGAAAATAGATGATGGGAAATCAAAATATACATAAAATACAATGATCTGCTAGAAGGATAGCATTCATTAGGGTGAGAAGGCCCCTGCATTCAGTAAATGTGGCTTTCATTTTGACTCACGGTCAACATTAGCATTCTGATGCCATGAGACAATTACTCTACAAGTCAGAATATTATTGTAGGCTATTTATCTCCTGCTTCATTTACGTGAATAAATAAGCAAACAGTGGCATTTTGAAAAAAAAAGCAAACATTGAAGGCAAAAGGAAAGACATTAGTCAATACAGCAAAATACTTGGATCTGATAATCACCTTCTGTTTCAGTCCTTATGATTCTTGAATGCTTAGTGACAATTACACATTTAAATATGTAACCCTAAACTTTGAGTTAAAGTCATTTCTTCAGCAGGATATGACAAAGTTTCATGCCTGTATGAAGAATTTCCTTTCGGATTGCCATCTTCTCTTTCAGGCAGTTTTCCAAGAGGGATAAATCTTGTGGTTGTACAATTTCCATTCAACTGTTTGTCGAGAATTTTTTCCCCATCACTTATTGAAAAGAAAATTTTAAAACGTGACTCCAAACTAAATAAAACCTCATTTAAAAATTGAAATTCTGCAATATTTATCTTAAATAACTTGTGTAGATTTAAGATTAAGGTCTTCATTTATTAGTATTAAAATGTATTCTAAGTTGGTCTGCTCAAAATTGATGTTTCATATACTTAGATACATAAACTCCCAGGAAAAACTAGTGAGGATTGTTTTCAATAAAAATGAGTCCAGAAAGAGAAATGTCTTTGAAACATCACTAAATGTCTTGGAAAAGATACATATGTGTAATTTATTCCTAGTTCTTCCCCCATGCTTTCTTTGAGAGAGTTTGTCAAATAAGTAAATATGATTTTTTTCTTCCTATTTTGTACTTCAGGATCTTAGGGAAATACAGAGAACAAAATTGGGGCTGGGGAACTAGTTATGCTACCATAGACTTAATCAATGGCTCCTGATCCATGCCATTCATTTCATACAGTAGATGGAAACACATTGATGATGCAGCCGCTATGCATCCTGTATCAAATTAGTGCTTTATTGGAAACATTGTTCAAGGTATGCACAGTGATGGCATTAGCATTGCTGGTAACTCACTGTCCAACCCACAGATAACGAAATACCAGTTTGTAAGCGTTTCTGGTGATTGAGAGTTGGCAGTCTTAGGTTTACTGGACCGTGAAGAGGAAGCGAGTGGAGAGTAATTATACAGGAGTTACTTAGCATGTACGCAGTTTGCTTACTCTGACTTCAAATTTTGTTTTATCTGGCCTGGGTGCCTGACTCAGATTCCTTGTTATTGTTTGCTTCTGGTACCACTGATCCTTCTCCATTCTGGGGAGGCGGATGTGGCATATTGTATATTTGGGGAATGGAGAGATGGCTTTGCTGAATCCTTAGGTATGGAAGACATGGAATACAAACAAGAGGATAATATTATTTTCCCAGGATTCTGAGATGTGCTTTCAAAATGAAGTATATACTATCTTCCCAAAATATAAAAATTTAAGAAGACATCACCCTGTTTGAAAGAAAATGTCACATAGGCCCGATGCCATGTCTTGTGAATAGGATACCTTGGTACCAAAATTTCCATTTTTTTTTTCAGGAGGATTTTTTGTAGATGAAACACCAGTCTGCTTCTTCTTTCTAGAATCTGAGGTCATATCCTGTTGGCAATGAAGTTGCTACATTATTCAGTATTTATTTCCTCTGAAATATCCCCATTTCATTTTCTGGAGTTAGTGACCACTCTGAGCATCAAAATACTTTACCTGATCCTTACCAAACTAATCCTATATTATCAGACACATTTTCTCTAGCTCTCTAAAAATAGGAGGAATTACCCAGAGTCTGGGATATGTGTTTTATTTCCCCTAAGAATCTACATTTCCCATATTCACATTTGTTTATTGTGCACATATGCCTCATTTAATCTCATCCTTTATTCAAATCTTCTGAGCAAATATTCCTACTTAAAACCCAGCAGGTGGCTTCCTGTTCCATAGATGTCCTGATGCCAACCAACCAAGTTTATTACATGCAGGGCTTTTCAGCAAAGTGTATGAATTTGTGACTTGGGGCAAGTATTCCAAAAGCCATTAAGAAAAGGATTTCCTCAGCAAGAGAATCCACTTTGTAAGGAAATATTTCCACATTTCTACTTGTCAACCTGTCTCTACAAACAGCATAATTACACACACATATTTTATTTCCTGCCTAATTTTGAAACTGAGTGTCAGGGCCCTGAGTGAACAATCTTCCACAGCACCCCCTCCCCACAACGGAGTTCACTCAAAAGGTGTCAACGTACAGCTAACAGCAATGTAGCTCAGCGGAAGGAATCTTCGTGGAGCTCAGGGAAAGTGGACTGACATGTGAAGCTTCCAGGATTCAATTATGAGTCCTTTACCATGGGACCTTTCTAATTCTTCCATGCATCAGAAGAACATAATCATTATAGAAGAATCTAGAACCAGGTGCTAACAATATGTACCATAATAAACTGCGAATAAGTAAATTCTCAAGTGAACAGATATCCCCTCAGTGTCTAATTTTTCATATAAATGTCAGAATAAATTATCTGCTTCAGTGATAGAGCAAAGCAGTTGAGGGTATTAACAAAAAGCGTCCATCAGTGACACCTTGCAATATGCCATATAAATCTCAAATGACACCTTTGACAAAAATTACTGAATGCTGAGGGGTGATGTGGCAGGTGCAAAGAAGGCAAAGAAATATAGAATGGATAATAAATAGATCCTAAAGGAAAGCTAAGATCAGAAATAAACTCCTGTACTTTTTTTAGAAAAATCCACAGTGCAGCTGCTCTGGGGTGCCTGATTGGCTATATCTTTATCTGAATGCACAGGAAAGGCAAGCTGAGCTGTCACCCAAGGGAGTGCAGAGCTCAAAATACTAGTATCCTTAATGTTCTACGCCTCTCATGACTCTTGAAACTCTCCTGAGCCTTCACATCACTTCCTGATAAAAGTCCGTACACCTGCACATGACTTACAAGGGTCTTTGTGGTTAGGTTTTGACTACGTCTGTCTGAGGTTGGGTTTCTAAGAAGCAGACACTATATGCAAGTCATTTATTAAGGATAAGTGAGCAGTGGAGACATGAAAGAGAGTGATGAAACCAGAGAAGGGTGGAGAAAGTCCCAGTAAGGGTATCATCTCAGGCGAAGTCCCGTGGAGGGTGGATTCGACCTGATCCCTCAGGGAAACTCCGGAGTGTAAGTTACACCCCAAAGTTGCCTGACTGGAGGAAGAGAGCTAGCTTTTCCTATTGCCTTAGCCAGTTATTGGGTAACGACTGCCCTCAGGGTGTGTGCGTGTAGGTGGAGAGAGTAAATTTCCAGATGCTTCTATTCTCTTCTCAAGTGGGCAAAGTAAGCTCCAATGGCCCCAGTAGAGGCTTCAGTGAAAGACCACACATTCTGGCTACTGGAAGCAAAGGCATACTGAGGTGAGAGAGACAAAATGGCAAATGAGATCCAAGGAACCTGGGTGGAGTGGAGCATCAGTATCATCCACTTCAACATCCCTGTCTCTTGCCCTCCTGGACTAGTTCAAGGAGGCCAGAGATTAGGCTTCGCTCATGCTCCATTGTACCTCCAACACCTGACAGTAGGTAGGCAGCCAATAAACATTTATCGAATGAGTAGAAAATTTATAATTTCCATCATTATTCCCAGAATCTGTACTAATGCAAAGTTGGCTGTAGGCAAAACAACTAAAATAATAAATTATTATCTGCTAACATTTGTGATTCTTTTAAGATGGATGAAGTTTTCCCCATGTGTTATCTCATTCAACTCTTTATGCATTTCTAAGATTGGAAAACAGCTGGAATTTTGTTTTTCATTCTTGCTATTCAGGGGGAAGAAAAAGGTATTTTGCTGCCTGACTTAGACCAACACTACCTTCCCAGATTCAGAAAGCCAAGGATGGAGAGGAATGTAGGTCATTATTTAGAGAATGATGGACACTCATTCTCAATCTGCAACACTCTACTGAATGTAGTTTTAACATAGCTGTCCCCTCTATTACAGGGTGTCTAATTTATTTTTGAAGTTTCAGCTTTTTGTGCACTTCCTGTCTTTGTAGGCAGCTGAATGTTTAATGTTGAGTGAGTGGATTCATTCACATATAGACAAATAGCAAGCATTTATAATGCATATGGCACTCTGCTAGGCACCTAGTAGAGATGAATTAAAAAGAGAATTATTAACTTACCAGCATTCTAACCTTTCTATCCCACCTCCTACATTACCACTATTCCAGGACCAACAGCCCAAGTATAAAAAAGCTTTACTTTCCATGCCCAATACTGAATACGCTGGCCTAAAGCAACTCTCTGACTCAGCATCTACAGTGTTTAATTAATAAAAGAATACACCCAGATGATAATCATTGCTAATATTGGATATACCTGAATTACCAGTAAGTTTCAACTGCTAAAGTACTATCAGATTCACTTAATGGTTACAAACTTTAACTCCTTCTAACCAGTGACCTGTTGTTCATTCTCCTCTAAAATTCTTCTTTTGAGCCTCGACTTCCAGCTTCATCAAAAATAGAAAAGTAGCTCTTAAGGTGCAGGATTCTCCCAGATTATGAGGCAATGGACCAAAAATCTTTACAAAGCCTGGGAGGCCCAACTAAGGTACCTATTAATAATGATGAGCTTTATATTTCTTTGGAGATCCCTGTATATATGAGAGCCCAATCTATGGAGGAGAAAAAGAAGTAGCTTTTGGCTTCATAAAAAAGATGATGTTTCAACTGGGTCTTGAGAATTGAGTAGGTGCTCAATGAATGGAAAAGGGAATTTCAAGTAGATAATCTCTCCATGTCTGGAAGGAATATGGCTAGTTTGGGGGATAACAAAAGATGAGTATACCAAATGGAAGTAAAATGAGGGACATCCTAGAAGATGAGGCTAGAGAATCAAGTTAGTTAGGGCCAGACGGTTAAGGAGATTATTGAGGCATTACATTAAATCTTAACAGGGTAAAGGTAACAGGGAGGCAATCAAGGTTTTTAAGCAGGAAAGTGGCATGATTAGATGTGGTTTCTAAGAAGAAAACTCAAAATGCTTTTCAAAGGATATACTAGAAAAGTGGGGGGGGTCAGGGTGCGAAGCCCATGACCCATGAGAGAGAAATGATGAAGGTTTAGGCTAGTCAGTGACAATGGGATTGGAAAGCATGGGATAGGTTAACAAGATAAATTTAAGGTCAAATCGCATTAGACAAGGTATGGAGGGTACAATAGGGAGAGTAATGTTTGACTCAAAGTTCCAGTTCAGGTAACTGAGCAGATGGTGGCTCCATTCACCCAAATAGTAGACGTAAGAGGAAGAAGATGCTAAGGGGAGGAAGAAAATGAGGTCAGCTTGGGGCATGTCCTTGAGACAACTGCCAACAAAGAGAGCCACATGGAGATATGTCTAATCTGCAGTTGAAAATGTTAATTTGCAGCCAAGAAGAGATGCTGGGGCTACAAATGTAGGAATGGGAGTCATCAGTTGGTGACATTATTAACTAAGATTACTCAGTGCAAATGTGTAGAACGAATAGAGGAGTAGGATGAGACTTCCGTGAATGTGAACATTGATGGAGTGCAGGGGAGAGACAGACACAAGGAATACAGAAGAGTGGTTAGAAAATCAGGAAGACAACGAGGAGATGATATAGGCATTGGGTTTTGTAAATGAACAAGTCAATCACGCCAAGTGAAGCAGGGATGTTGAATAGAAAGAGGCAAGCATATAGGTCATTGGGTTTGGTCAATGGGACATTTTTGACCTTAGCAAGGGCAGTTTCTCCGGAATAATAAGACAAAAACCCTGACTGTAGCTGGTTGTAGGATGAATGGGATTTGGGAAAGTGAGTGTAGACTTCTCATTTAAAAGACTAATGCCAGGGAAAGAAGGGGAGATCAGATACTAGCTTACAGACTTTGAAGGAAGGGAGGTTTTTTAAATTTTTATATTAAGATGAGAAGAGTGCATTTGTGAAATAAAGGGAAGCTAGATTGAAAGCAGAAGAGAGATGGAAGATAATTTATGGAGCAGAGCTCGGGAAGGAGCAGGAAGGAGCAAGGCCATGAGAACAGACGGAGAGAGCTCCCTGGCACTGGAGGAGAGATGTACTTTCTGACAGTTAAGTTTTGCAGGTGGAGGGGAAGGTATTCAAGGTAAGTCCGCATCCAATGACATCTATTTTCTCAGTGAAGTAGTGCTCTGTCATCTGCCACTAAGGGGCCACTGCCACCAGTATGGGCTGGTCCTGGGTATAGTCACCATGAAGCTGAAAAAGAGCACCAGGCTCTTGATGGCCTTCTCGACGATCAGACGTTCAGGAAGCATTTGTAGAACTTATATAATGGACAAAAACAATTTTCTACTAAAAATATACCTGTAAATACTAAAAATATACTAAACTATACTAAAAATATAGCTGATTGTGTAAGATGAATTTTAAAATGCATTTTGAACCTAAGAGCCAGAAGACTAAGCCAGAAGGTAGTATGTGCAATGCTCAGACAAAAGATGAGGGGAAGTAAGGAAGCTCAGTGTCCAGGTTATCCATCACCTGCCTTCTTGGTCAACCTTTTATTCCTTAGTGCATCTATCCATATATTTCTCATCATTTTAATTGTAAGGGCCCAGAGTTAATAATAATAGTAACATTGTTAGTTTACATACTTGAGTCCTTACCATGAGTCAAGCATTCTTCTAAGCACTTTGCATATTAATTCATTTAGTCCTCCTAATAACCTTATAAAGAAGTACATGCATGTCATTATTATGCCTACTTTACAGATAAGGAAACTGAAGAAAGCTTATGTGGCTGCTTATGGTCACAGGGCTAGTGAGGGTGCATAGCTAGCTTCTAATCCCAGGTAGCCTGGCATGAGTCCGCCATTACCCTTAGTGGAACAGTAAAGGCCTGGAAGATTTGCATTGCTGTACACCAGTTTCATGAGTTAGACTTGTATCCATCTCTTAATTACAGAGCCGTGCTACGGGCTGTGAGCATGGAAGCCTGCAAGACACTATGAAGCATTTTGACTTAGAATCTGTTTGTTATTCAACTTTGCATCCTCAGATTCGAGCATATTAATAATCCTCCATAAATATTTGCTGAATAATTCAGTGAATTAAATTAAAGCTGATTTTTCTGCAACAGCTTTCTGCTTGTATTAGAACTAGCTTGCAGAACACGAGGTTTGGGGGGACTGTTAGCAGCTGAGGAGAGGAGGGGGATACAATGTTTGCTACCTTCATGGGTTACACAGTCTGTGATTTTTGTCTCTGACTAATAGCATTTTGTGGTCATCTTTTACATCTTCTTTCAGTTTAAATTTGTGATGTATTTAAATATATTCCAGGAAAATGCTGACTGTGACCTACCCAAAGCATGTCTTTCCATCTGACATATTCTCTAGTCCTAGAGTCTACTTCCTAGTGCAGTGTACTGTCTGGGTTCGGAGGATGTTCCCATTTAATAATCACAGTCATTTGGCCATACTGGGAGAAATACTAAGTCTGAGCCCTGAAGTCTGCAAATGTTAGCCTCTTTAAGGTTACTTTCCAACATATGTGAAGAGCCCAAGCTTTGCAAAGGGAACAAGGAAAGGAAAGTTTTGAGTGCTGCTTGCTGGAGCAGCGTCCTTTAAGAACTAAGAAAACTGGTCTCTGAAATAACATATGTGGTCTTTTCTAAAGCAGAGGAAGCACTTGCCCCTTATGTATAAAGTCAAGTTTATTTTGTGGCAAAGTACAAATTAATCAAAAGTATTTGGGAGAAACACTTATGAAGTACCTCATCTACAGAGACTTTGGGAACTTAGTAAAAGCAGTGACAGATAACCCCTGTCCTCTAGCAATGTGTCGTCTTGCTAAGCAAATGAAATAATACACATGTAACAAGTCTAAGCAACACAAGCCAATTCTTGTCCATATAAACGTGAAGCTGTCTGTGGAATTATGTCATGGAAACTAGGAGTTCTGAGTAAAGGGAGTTGACTCATATGGCTGAAGTATATAGAAGAGTTGGAAAATGAGTGAGGACCTGAAGTACAGGTGGAGTTTACAGAGACAGTATATGTGCCAGGCAACATGTTAAGAGAGTTACATGAATGATCTCATTTATCCCCTACCATACTGATAAGTACTACTGTTACCAATTGCCTTTTTCCAGATCAAGAAACTAACACTGAGAATCCTTACAGCTGGCACAGCTGTGAGAGGCAGAGCATCTGGTCAAACCCAGGCTATCTAATGCCAGACCCACAGCCTTATCCACTGCGTGCTTCCTCGTGGTGGCCCACATAGGCTACTAGGGTCTGCGTTTGCAAATGCACAGCACATCTGACTGGAAGGGAACTTTGGGTGAGGTACACCTCAACCCAGGATAGACCCCAAAAAGAAGACTCTCTCAGGAAGATTCTTGCCTTTTAACTTGGGAGGCTGTCTGCCTCTGTTACCTGAGGGTTGGGGAATGGGGGCCATTTCTCATCTAAGGACTTTCTTTTCTACAAGGCTGCTCTGTAGTGTTTAGTCCCGCCTACAAAATTAGGGCCTCAACAAATCTTGTTGCTAGTGTGAAAGGACTGAGGACAAACCCCATTCCGTTACTTTAGCAAGCCATCCAAACTCTCATGTCTTCAAATTATAACCCTCTCAAGGTCCTGAGGTGACCTTGTGGCCCACTGTCATGAGTGCATTGAAAGATATGGCATCTAATGGGAGGGTGACATTCTCCACCTAAAATGTGAACTCAACTGTGGTGGCTGAGAGGAGGCAACATAGCTTTTTCACTCTGAGATCTTGTCATACTAAGATGGAGATGGAAATATATGATATTAAGATCCAGACATAGGAGAGTTTCTCTACAAAATTTGGAGGTCTTCAAATTTCCAGGAGGACATGCAATAATGAGTACAATAATACAGGTTCAATCTTCAGTTACTGATAACACTTTGATTAGTGATACATACTTTTTATAAAATAGAGCTGTATCATCCCCCTCCTCTCTGTATAAAGAAATACATCAACCTCCTCAAAAGAACATCTTCTCCTTTCCCTTTCTCCTTTGCCCATGCGCAATCTGTTGCCTTCTCTGCTATGTGCCCTTTAAACATTAGTCTTATTATCACATTACGTGATAGTCTCATTCATGCCTTTCTGCCATGACAGATTGTGAATTTATTAAATGCAAGGATCAAATACATTTTGGTATTCCCAGCACCTTATGGACATGACTGTCAGGGCTCAGCCCATGTCCTCAACCCCTTACCACATCAGTGCACCATCAGACTTCCAAACACCAATGCGTGCACTTCTTTGTTTGAGGGCTTTCTCCCACCCAAGCCTCTTTGCCCAACCTTGTGGCAGACCAGAAGTGAAGATAAATTCATGCCCCCTTGAGAATACTCATCTAATAACTGATGGGAGTTGAGATAAAATACTCCAGCTCCTTGTCCCCTTGGGCAGAGCAGCCAGAAGAGTGTCTTCTAGAGGTGCTCATGGGATAAAGCTTCATCTGACCAAAGGGGATAATGGGCTTGTTAAAACGCCTTTTCTTGGCTTCCTCCCTTACCTTGTCTCTCTTTCCCACTTCCCAACTGGTGTGTCATTCAGCTCCTTAATAAACTATTTTCACCTGAATGCCTGAATCGAGGGTAACCCAAATGAGTTAAACACCCAATATACAGAAGTCCAATAAATGTGCTTTTACTTAAACTGAATTATGAGATGCATAGTGTAGCATGAGATAAGAGACATGAAAGCGCTATGCTATGTAAGTTCTAGAGGCCTAACAATCAAACTTGACCACAAGTAAACACAGCAGGCACCATGATTTCAGACTTTCCCTCTGCAGTAGGAAGCGGCTGTCCTAGTTGTTAGCAGAGAAGAGTGCATGTCAGGAACTCTGGCTTCTATTTTTGGATCTCTTGCTGACAGAGAAAACCTCTGTTTCCTAACAGTACAATGGTGACCTTCCTACCCTTAGAGAAATGGTGCAGAATGCCTAATGAGGAACAAGTCCCCCATGTGTGGAAGCCACAGAGGAACAGAGGAGGGAAGTGAGAGTTTAGATAGTATTCATCAGCAGACACGGTGCTTGAAGGTCTTTTGACAGCAAAATAGCAAGTGCTGGGCTGGCCGGCTGCACAATGGCCTGGGACAGGATTTAGGTCTCCAAGCTTCCAAAGTCTACTTGTGGGTCTAACACATCCAAAGGGTAATCATTTCTTTAAAAAAAAAACTCAGATTAAAAGATAATCTTTTTCAAAAAAGGTAAAATCATGATGCTCATGCACACATAAAACGAATATATGTCAATGATTTTATTTGACTCATTAATTAGTGAGGGAACCAGGCAGATGAAAATAACCAGTTCAAAAGAAAATCCAAAGAAGAGATCAAGAATATTGAGATGAATATGCAGATGGAGGCAAAACTAGCCTCTTCCACAGTGGGGAGGGCCGTCACTTGAACCTCAGAGGGACAGGACTTGCATGTCTCTAAGCAACAGAAAGTTTACATTGCTGTAAGTTATACAATGTACAGAGTTGTAAAATAGCTCCCTTAGAATCTGAGTCAGACCCCACAGAAGAGTGTGCTATCGACAGTGCATAGGTTTTCAATGAAGCTCAATTTTTCCCCTACACTCACGATTGTTAGATTTAATAATACAATCCAACTCCAATAATGAGGTGACTATGTGTTTTTTTTTCTAAAGCCTATTTATACTTTTAAAATCCAGGTCTTTTTCTTAACACTGTGAGTAGGGGTGAATGTAATAATGCATGGCAGAGATATGGTGCTTGGGAAAGTACATCTGATTATTAAATAAAGGGAAAAATCTCAAAGTTGAGGAGGAAGATCCTTCCTCCGTAGCGGACAGTGATGGAAAGAGAAAAGAAACAGGCAGCATTTCAGAGCCACTGTCACATTCAGTCCTCCTGATGAACCTGAGAGTTGGGTGAAGGTACTGCTTTTATAAACGAGGAAACTGGAGCCCAGTGATTAAATAGCCTACAGAGGGCCACACAAATAGTACATAGCAGAGCCACGATTTAAATGCCATTGGTCTAGCTCTGAAGTTTATGATTTTTCCCCCATTATTCCATGTTGCACTGGTGAAGGGTGATGTCAGAGGGAAGGCAACAGCCAGGAAGTTTCCCGACCCCCACTGCAAACAAGGTGGCTCAGTAAGAGATTCAAAGGGCCACGTTGCAGTGCCGCTCACTGGTGACTGCCATGTTTTTCTCATAATTTTCTCATTCCGTTGAGTGCTCTGGAAAGAGAGCAAACAGAATTCGCTTCTGATGTCACAAGCGGAGATGAGACAATGATTTACATAAACAGCCTTTGGAATAAACTACCCTTTGAAGCTGAAGAGATGGAGGCTGATTGGTGGGGTTAAAATGCATTGTACTGAGAGCTGATCTGAGCTGAACTGGAAATGTGCAGATTTCTTGGGATGCCACTGACATTTCCTCACCCAAAAAGGCTTATATGCTGACTGATGGCATTCACTGAACATTCATTAAATACCTACGACATGTTCAGTTCTATACTAAATGCCTTGGGAAACATTACAGTAAATCAGATCAGCGCTACATCCTGTCTACAGCATGCTAGAAAAGATTAGACACATAGGAAAAATTGATGACAACACAACATGGTAAGGCTTACGGGGCTATGGAAGTTCTAATGAAGATGATATTCAAGTGGAGGAAATCATGAAGAAATTCATTGAGTAGGTATCATTTGAACTGGACTTTGAAGGATGGACTGCACCCACCAATTCCATTATTATAACCCCAAAAACACAGCACAGCCCCTTCTTAAAAATTTTTACTGCAAAAACGTGTATTTTCAATCGTCAGGACCTAACAAGCTGATGAACTTGCTATTCATTTTTGCAAAGTAGTAGAGGATTCAATTAACATGAGAGAAAGTTGTCTTTAATTCTATTTTTATTACTTCCTAAAATGAAAGGAAGTATCACTTGGGTTTATGAAAAATTCTCAGACCTTTTCACTTCAAAACTAATTCCAAATAGCATTTAAAATTGTGTTCTTTTAAGGCTAAATGGGCCTTTATTTATTATCCATTGCAATCCCAAGATAACAAGAATCTCATGTTTTCCAACAATTCTCCATCTGATGACATTTTATTATAGCATAAATAGAAATATATGTAGATTACATGTCCAAATGACTCCCAGCCTGAAGGTTTCCATTTAGTCTCTGAGATCTTTAAAATAGAAAATGAACCTTTCACCACAAGCAAAGTGCCCTAAATCTTCCGGAGCAAAAACTGCTCACTTTAAGGTCACCATGATCCTACAATGAACAAAAAGCAGTTCACTTGTATTAGAAAAAGCCTTAAGAAAAATGCCCTCTCTGTGATGCTTGGTTGGGCTCACACTTTTTTGCTTCATCTGACATTTCTTGAAGAATGACTCAAGGGCTTTTCAACAAATTGTTTCTGACTTGTCATTAATGTCTGATTTTCTTACATTTCGTCCTGCAGTTCACAATCTAATTGTAAAGGATAATTAGTAGAAGACCAAGTACATACCAGGCACATAATGGGTGTTCAATACCTGCTTCTTGATTTAATGAATGACTGAAGATTTATAAGATGGAGATGCACAGAATTCAGCAAATGCCTGCAATGAGGCACCAGATTTAATTTCCCGATGAACAAACCCAACAAAGGGATGTAAGTTTGCACCCAAAGTGTGTTAAAATATTTTTTAACATCTACATTCTTTGTTGAAATATATGAGAGAGATGACTCTCTTATGAGAAAGTCTTATGACCAAAAATACCTTCATACAACCCTCGCACTTGTTTGACTAAGCAAAAGAATGACCTGAAGCTAATGCCATTGTTAAATAACATGTAATCCTTGTTGAATAACCTTTCCACTCATCCTGCCATTTTTACCTTTTTTTTCTTTCAATTTAATGGTTCTCACATGGGGGTGATTTTGTCCTCCTGGGGACATTTGGCAGCGCCTAGACACATTGTTGCTTGTTACAAGAGGGGCCATGGGAGGCATGTGCTACTGGCATCTTGTGAGTAGAAACCAAGGATGGTGCTCAATACCTTGCAGTGCACAGGACCAGATCCCACACCAAAGAACAATCTGGCCCCAAATGCCAACAGTCCTGAGGTTGAGAAACCCTCTTTTAAGTAAAGAAGTGAGCAGCAATGATCTCAAACCCATGGTGCTATGCGGTTGTCCAGACAAAAAGAATATTTATGCATAATTCTTGGAAGCAGGAACAATATAAAAAGGTGTTTGGATCCTGCTAAAAAATTCTACAGAGCTGAGAAAAAACAGAGATTACAGAAGGAAGAGAAAGGAAATTGGAGGACATGGACAATATTTCAGTAAAGCTTAGCATAGAACATGTCGACAGATCTAAGTCTACTGTATATTAAAATAGGTTTAAAGATGTGCCTCCTGCATAGACATAGTTTGACAATCCAATGAACTTAGAATAATGATAGTAATATTACTATAATATATTGAGCAGCTACTCATGGGCTTTCTATACATCACTACTAATACAATTAACATCAGGGCGAGAATCATTATTCCCATTCTACAGAAGAAATAATGGGCTCAGATAGTTTCTGTAATTTATTTAAAGTTCACAGGCGATAATAAACAGAGATAGTGGCAAAAAGAAGACTGACTGGTAGTCGCCGGACTTCAAATACATCTTTGAGTAACATGACTCAAAGCCCAGGGTTTCTCAGAACAGTCCTAATTTATGCCTGGTGTTCCTGTGTGATTATTAATGTCACTCACTTCCTCTCTTAAAAGTGATCATCCTATATGAAATAATGGCCCAGGCATATCCTTTCTCTTTAAATCATGAAGAAATCCACAGCATGCAAAGACAGAAACTTGCTGGTATTCTCAAGACCCTCTAACATGGATCTGAGCTGTATGCATGTCTGTCCATTCACTCACGCTTACATGAGAAGAGTTGAGAACTGGTAGCCATTAATGGCAAGAACACACAGAAGCTGCCATTTGGTTCTCTATATTTAAGCTACATCCAGTGCCAATTAATTGCTTTATCTGGAAATTTCATCATTTTGTCAATATGGCTGGTCCAAAGAAATGGTTTGCTGGACTATCTCATCAGGCTGTGGGAATAAGTAAACGTCCAACTTTTTCACTTCTCTGAATATTTTGTCCTTTGTACAGTCCTGGATGTCAGGAAGCAAACTGAATGTAGTAGGAGTGGTAAAACCATTTTGACCATTTGTTGAGCAGAAGAATCAATGGCGTATAATTCATTTGTGGTGAATTCTCAAGAAGATTAAAGTAATGCAATGGATTAGCTTGTGTGGCCATTTCTAATTACAATCATGACATTTTAAAAGACTTCCTCATTCTTCTGGATTAGATGCCTCAAATCACCCCTCACAAAGGGAGTACCACCATGAAAAGCCACTCCCTCCCCTTGCAGTGCTCCCATCTTCCAAGGCTTTCTCTTCCATGGGCATCAGAGCGTCATGCAGCACAGGCAGCCACCATGAGAAACAGTGCTTCCCAGTGTTCAAAAGCAAGGCTGTGACCCTCAACTATACATCTTCCTGCTCCCTCTAGGTGCTTTGTTTTCCCCCTTTATCTCTTGAGTTAATGACAAGAATCTTTATGCTAGGTAAAAATCTTATGCCAAAGGAAATTGAATTTCCATATAAATCAAGCACATATATTTAATATTTCATCCCCATCCAAGGGGCCCACACTAAAACAATTGTGGTACTTGAGGATACATTAAATTTTTTACTAGGAATAAAATGTAAAGTGAAATGCCATTCAAGACTATTTGTGATGAGAGAGAAAAAAGTCACCTTTTCATCTTGGAACTCAAAGAATGCACTCTGCTCTGAAATCTTTCACCTTAAAATGATGTTGGAAAACAACATAATGGAGGCAAAACTAACAAATAGTGACTAGTTGTTCTGGTGTTACACAAGATCCCCATTCTTTCCTAAAGCTTATTTTTCTTACCTTTGCTTTGGGTCTTATTTAAATTATTTTCCAGCTTTAGTGGGATATAATTGACATACACACACTGTGTAAGTTTAAGGTGTATAATGTGTTTATACACTTACATATTGCAAAATGATTACCACCATAGCATTATTTAACACCTCCATCACTTCATATAAATACAATTTGTTTCTGTGGTAGGAACACTTATCATCTACTCACTTAGCAACTTTCAAGTCTATAACAGAGTATTCTTAACTACAGTCACCATGCTGTATATTAGATCCCCAGAACTCATTCATCTTTTTTTTTGAGTTCTTATTCTGAGTACAGCATTTTTATCAGAAATGTGTTCTGTAAATATTTTCCCCAGTCTGTGGCATGCCTTTTCTTTCATTACTTAGTGTCTTTGAAGAGCAGAAGTCTAAAATTCTTGATGGAATCTATTTTTTTCTCTTATGGTTCATGCTTTTTTGAATGCTGTTTAAGAACTTTTTGTCTACTCTAAGGTTGCAATATTTTTTTATTACAATTTTTTTATAAAGGTATTATTGATACACACTCTTATGAAGGTTTCACATGAAAACCAATGTGGTTACTACATACACCCATATTATCGAGTCCCCCCCATACCCGATTGCAGTCACTGTCCATCAGTGTAGTAAGATGCCAGAGTCACTCCTCGTCTTCTGTGTGCTACACTGTCTTCCCCAGAATCCCCCCCACACCATGTATACTAATTATAATATCTCTCAATCCCCTTCTCCCCCCCCCTCTCATTCATGTTTTAACTGGAAGTTTGTACCCTTTGACCAACCTCTTTCCACCTCCCCCACCCCACCCTGCCACTTGTGGTCACCACCATTCTACTCTTTTTCTGTGAGACTGGCTTTTTTAGAGTCCACGAATAAGTGACATCATACAGTATTGGCTGCTGATGCTTATTTTTTAAATAGAATCTATCATGAAGCTTTAAAAAAATAATATGAACTTAGAAAACTTTGGTTAATACAAAAATATATATAGACTTATTTTAATATAGTCACTATGAATAATAGATGACATTTTTATTTCCACAGTAGAAGTTATAAAAATTGGTTCCACATTTTAAATATGTAAGATACAGAATGTTCTTACCATTGATTCATTTTTATTATTTTTTTTATTGAAGTAGAGGTGGCATACAATATATGTTGGTTTCAGGTGTATGATATAGTGATGTAACAATTATCTACATGAATAATGCTCACCATGATAAGTGTAGTTACCAAAGATATTACAATATTATTGACCATATTCCCTACGCTGTACTTTTATGCCTGTGATTATTTTATAATTGGAAGTTTGTACCTCTTTATCATCTTCACCTGTTTCACTCATTCCCCTCACTCCCTCCCTTATGGCCACCACCAGTCTTTTCTCTATGTTTACGAGTCTATTTGTGATTTTTTTTGTTTGCTTGTTTGTTTTGCTTTCAGATTTCACACATAAAGTGAAATCATATGGTATATGTCTTTATCCACCTGACTTATTTCACTGAGCATAATACCTTCTGGGTCCATCTGTGTTGTCAAAAGTGGCAAGATTTCACTCCTTTTTATGGCTGAGTAATATTCCATTATTTATATATGTATCACATCTTCTTTACCCATTCATCTACCAATGGGCCCTTAGCTTGCTTCTATATCTTGGCTATTGTAAATAACGCTGCAATAAATATAGGTGTGCATATATCTTTTCAAATTGGTGACTTTGTTTTCTTTGGGTAAATTCCCAGAAGTGGAATTAGTAGGTTGTATGATATTTCTATTTTTAGTTTTTCATGAAACCTCCATAATGTTTTCCATGGTGGCTGTACAAGCTACATTCCCACCAATAGTGAATGAGAGTTCCCTTTTCTCCACATCCTTGCCTTAGTCCATATTCAAAATGACTCAGGCATTGCTCATACTGATACATTTTTATGAGCAATGCCTCAGTCATATTAAATATAGTAACTGAGTTAGATATATTAAGTATTTGTTGTCCACATGATCTGGCCTGGCCCCATCTTACTTTCACATTGCCTTCTAGCTCCTATGATAATGTTAGTGGTTGGCCTCAAACTTGCTGGTTTTCACCTGGGCCTACTACAGTGTAAATAGCACAAATGACATTATTTCCCATTCAACCTTTCTGCTAAAGGAGATTTTGTTCACACCGCAAAGCACAATATCAAACTCATTGTAGATGGTCCTACAGATAGTCCCTGTGCTCCTCCATGTCCACGGCCAGTCCTCATTTCCAAGTATGAAAAGATCATGGAATTGCAGAACAATTTCTGTTGTTCCCCAACCTCCTACTTTAAGAGTCTAGAGCAGGGCTCAGCAAACTTGGCCCATGGGTGAAATCTAGTCCATGACCTGTTTGTAGATAAAGTTTTATGGGAATACACTCACACCCATTTGTTTACACGTTATTTGACTACTTTCACTATACTACCAAGACAGAATTAAGTAATTGTGACGGAGACTTTAGAATCCACAAAGGCTAAAATATTTGCTACCTGGCCCTTCACAAAAAATATTGCCAACCTGTCTTCCAGGGCACTGAGTTTTAAAGAGAACTCATCTAGGAATTAATACATTGTCAAATCTGATTACAAGCAGGGTTTTTCACTCATATTCCTGAGTTATACACTCAGACTACAGGATCATTACAGAAATAACTGGAGAAGGTTAAGCTGATCTTTACTGATTCTCTGTTCCTCTTTTGTTACCTCTCCATCCTAGGCACCTACCCTGTATCCTCCAATAAGACATTCCCTTGTTGGCAGGAGCACAGGATTTTATAGTAGCACTATGACTGCTTTTAGTCTTATTCATAATTCTATCATCATCATCTAATATATTCATTTGTCAAGAATTTGTTAATTGAATTAATAAATGAATAACATGAATGGGCATTTTCAAAACTATGCTTTATAGGATGCTTGCCATCTTTAAAATGTGTTCTATGAAAAGGATGGTCTACTGAAAAAAAAAATCTCCTATGGTCAAATACATTTGAGAAACAATATCTAATATGTTCTCCCCCAGGAACACCATGCTTCACATGAGTATATTAAAATTTTGGGGAGGAGGAGGCTGACGTCAATAAAATGGCAGAGTAGGCAGCTCTTAAGTATTCGTTCCCCCAATAGAAATATCAAAAAGTAAGTAGAAACTGTCAGAACTAACTTCATCAGAACTCTGGAAAATAGTAAGTTTACAGCAACCAAGAGACCACTGAATCAAGAAAAAGCCAACTTCAAAATGGTAGGAAAGTTTTCTGGTGTTTTACTTGCCCTGCCCCATCCCCTCTGGTTTTGATGCTGAATTAGAGGCAGCCTGCGATCTCAGTGTGGAACCCTGGTCCCTGAACATTATTCACAAATTATTTTGTCTGTCTATTCTAACCTGTCTGTGTGCTACTAGGGCTGATGCAAGGTGCTTATCTGAGCCTGCTCAGGCTGCCATAACAAAACACCACAGACTGGGGGGCTTAAACCACAGACATTTACTTTCTCACAGTTCTGGAGTCTGGCTATCCAAAATCCAGGTGTCAGCAGGTTTAGTTTCTCTCAGGGCCTCTCTCCCTGGCTTGCAGATGGCTGCTTCATCACTGTGTCCTCACATGGTCTTTCCTCCAGGCACATACAGCCCTGGTGTCTCTTTTCTCCTCTTCTTATAAGGACACCATTCATATCAGATTAGAGCCTACCCCCATGACCTCATTTAACCTTAATTTCCTCTTTAAGACCTTCTCTCCAAATACGGTTACATTCTGAGGTAGTGGAGGTTCAACATAGGAATTGTGTTGGATGGGAGGGGGGTGGTGCACAATTCAGCCCATAACAGGACTCATCTCTGTTCCACCTAACTTGGAACTCAGGATGGAAAAGCAGCAGGTATTGATCAAAAACACTGCAAAACAACTAAAAACCTTCAGATGTGTGGGGCAAAAGATTACAGTTGAAACATACAATAGGTCATGTAAGGCCTGAGAGCAAAAGCTGAGGAGAGTTTCGGAGGTACATTAGGAAATTCAAAATCAGCCATGTATAATGTATACGGGGGAATTTAGAAAACCACATGCATTCTTAGGTCAAGACGCAAGCTCAGAAAAGATCTGAGCAGATCTTATGGCTTTACCTTGGGCTGATCCCTAGGTTCAGTTGAAGATGACTGGCTAACAGAGAGACTCACACCAAGAAACTGTATCATTAAACTGTTGAAAGCCAAAGACAATAAGAGAATTTTTCAAACAGCAAGAGAAAAATGACTCATTACATACATGGGATCCCCAATACGATTATTAGCTGACTTCTCTGCAGATACCTTGGAGGCCAGAAGGCAGTGGGATGATAGAGTTAAAGTGCTGAAAGAAAAAACATTGTAACTAAGCATTTATATCCAGAAAAATTGTCTCCCACAATTGAAGGAAAAATACATTCCCAGATAAGCAAAAGCTGAGAGAGTTCATTACAACTAGATCTGCCCTATAAGAAATGCTAAAGGGAGTCCTTCAGGTTGCAATGAAAGGATGTTACACAGTAATTCAAAGTCTAATGAAGAAATAAAGATCTCTGGTAAAGTTAAATATATTGGCAAATATAAAAGCAGTACTATTGTATTTTTGGTTTGCAACTCTACTTTTCATCTCCTACAGGATTTAAAAGACCAATGTATTTAAAGAGTTATTAATCTATGCTATTGGGCACACCATGAATAAAGATATAATTTGTGACAAAAGCATAAAAGGAGGAGGATGTATAAGAGCAGAGTTTCAATTCAAACTAGACTGTTATAACTTTAGGGTGTTATATGCAATCCCCATGGTGACTACAAAGAATACAAAAAAGGAAATAAAGGAGAATCAAAATAGTTCACTACAAAAAAACCACAGAAGAGGTGAGTAGTAGAAGAAATCAGAGACAAAAAAGCTGTAAGATATACAGAGATCAAATTCCAAATGGCAGAAATAATTTTTTTATCAGTAATTACTTTAAATTTAAATGGATTAAATTTCCCAATCAAAAGACATAGATCAGAAAAATGTATAAAACAAACCATGATCCAACTATATCCTGTCTATAGGAGACTCACTTTAGATCCAAAGACACAAGTAGATTGACAAAGGATGGAGAAAGGTACTCTATGCAAATAGTAACCAAAAGAGAGCTGAGGTGCCAATACTAACATCAGGCTATAATAAAAAAATGGAAAATAAGTGTTGGCAAAGATGTGGAGAAATTGGAATTCTGATAGGTTGCTTGTGATAATGTAAAATGGTACAGCTGCTGTGGAAAACAGTACAGTTAGTTCCCTAAAATGTGAAACAGAATTAGCATATGACCCAGCAATTCCACTCCTAGGTATATATTCAAAAGAATTGAAAGATGGAACTCAAACATTTCATAGTAGCATTACTCACAGTAGCCAAAAAGTGAGAATAACCCAAGTATCCATCAGCAGATGAACAAATAAATACAATGTAGCATAAACATGTGATTGATTATTCAGCCATAAGAAGAGAAGTGTTGATAGATGCTACAACATGGATAAATCTTTGAAAACATTATGCCAAGTGAAAGAGGCCGGACACAAAAGACAAATATTGTATGATTATTGTGTGATAATATCTTGAATAGACAAATTCATGGAGACAGAAAGTAGATTAGAAGTTCCCAGGGGCAAGAAGGAGAGAATAGGGAGTTATTCTTAATGGATACAAAGTTTCTGTTGGAAGTGATAGAAAAGTTTCCAATATAGATAATGGTGACGGTTATACAACTCTGTAGAAACCTACATTAAGGAAACTTGCCTACCCTTATTCAACAGTGTTTTCCAAACTTGTTTGACCTCAGAAGTTTTACTGATGGCCTACAGTTAACATTTCAAGGAACAGTCATAAAAGACTGAAATAAAGTACAAGCGATCTTGTCTTCAAAGAGAGAAAAAATGATCTGCAAGAACAAATTCTGGTTGTTAAAGTGCAGACTGCTTCAGCAGGACTCGAATGGGGCCTGAGATTCAACATTTCCAACAAGCTCTCAGGTGGTGCTGATTCTGTTGATCTTCCAACCACAGTTTGAGTAGCAGGGGATCTACTAGTTGGATGCACTACTGATTGTGATCCTATTCCCTCTTATAGCCAATTTGACCAACTGATCCAAAAGTGAAGATGTTTGTGGACAATAATCAATAACTCTATCTTTTCTAAGTAGCATAAATGTAATTTTACTTGGCTTGCCAGGACAAATGCCTTACTCCAAAGAAGATAATCTGAGCGTACGGTACATAGCACCAAAGAGGATCAGTATGGGATGGGGCTTGTCATACTCTGTGCTGGGGGTCAGGGAGAGGAACCATTCTTCCTAATGCATATAAAGTATCCCAAATCTATTTTTTACTTCCATATATATTTGAATTACATACTTGAGTTATGGCAAGGTCACTCTCATAAGAATAAGGCAAAAAAATAAATAAAGGAAGAAAGAGCGAGAAAGGGAAAGAGCGAGGGAGAGAGGAGACAGGGATGGAAAGAAGGGGAGGATAGTGATATGAGAGATTACATGTCTATACAATTCTTTTTCCCACATCCTCATCCAATTCATTTGGAGTATAATAACTTTGCTGATAAACCAATCAGATAAGGTTAATTTACACGAACTATTTCTTTCTAGAGTTTACAAAACACATTCATCCACTGGTGAGCACATCTAGGAACATGTCCTTGTTAATTAGAACATGTTAGCAAATTATTGGGCAAAAAAACACAGATGAAAGGCTTTGCTGGCACATATGAGGATAACAAAAGTGTAAAATAATTCTATCATTCAACCCAAAGAACTTACAGGCCAAGTTCTATATTTAAGTAGCTTCTATCATTAGACTAATTCTGTTGGTCTCAGGCATAGTTAAGAAAAGTGTTCCTAAACGTGAGCAAGTTCTGCCCATTACAAATTCTGTGACCTTGGGAAATGAATTAACCACCTTTATGCCTCAGTTTTCCCATCTATAAAATGGGGGACTATGGTAGCACCTAATTACTAAAGAATGAAAGAAGGCACTGACTGGCACACAGCAAGGTTTTAATATGCGTGTGAGCTCTATTATGTGCATGTGCTAATCCCACATCCAAAAGACTTACTTTTTTTTCTTTCCAAGGTTTTATATCCAAATGCAGATGAACTTTAAGACAATGCCCATGATTGAAGGGGTCAGATGCAAATGATCAAATTATCCCAGAAATGTATAAACCAACAGAAAATACCATGGTTGGTAGGTCAGGAGGGAAAGAGGATATTGTATAATGAAGGAAGTGCAGCAGAGTAGTTGAAAGTTTAGGCCTTGGGAATAAGAATGATGAGACAGTGAGTGTCAGCTTTTCTAATATTTGTGGCATGACTTTAAGCAAGTTAGGTAACTTCCCTAACTCCCAGTTCCTTTATCAGAAAGCAGTAAAACAATCCCACTTTTGTGAAGTTTAAACCAGATAATTTTTTAATGTGCTTAGTACAGTGTGTCAATATGTGATAGTTTCAAAAATACTTTGAGTTCTGGCAATATACTCACACTGCCATTTACTGGGAAGGATAAAAACAAATAGATATATGATGGGATGACCCAACTTTCTACACGCTTTGCAAGCCAGGTGGGGAGGCCAGACAAATATAATGTGCAGTAAAAGACAATCCACATTTGAATTTTCAAATGCCTCCTATTAAGATGCCATTTCTCTTTTTCTTCTTTCTGCCATCATTCATTCTCTATCTGTCTTGCATACAGAGATTCATGAATTTTCCATCCTGAATTGGACTATATAAAAGGAAGTATTATATTATGAAGAGAGGAAAAAAAGCAAACACACTTCTCATGACTTGTCTCTACCTTGCCTAAGTTATTTATTAGAAAAAAACAAATGGCTATAGAATAGAATTTTATGCCCAAGAAACTAATTTTTGTTTTGTTTTTAGTAACCAAAAGAGAAAATATCAACCAGAGTAGGACGTGACACTGGAAGAGACGGCATCTTGGCGGATGCTGAGATAAAAGGGGAGGGGGTGAGCGAAGAGACTTGGACCATGTCAGAGATGTAGGCTGAAAACTGGTTTAGTAATACGGTGGTGCCTGTGATTCCATGCTTGCAAACATTTTTAAGAAATAAACACAATTATCTTTCACTAAAAATGGAAAAACTAGTTATGTTAAAAAGAAAAACAGCTGAACATATCTCTTTCGCCAAATCTCCTTGCTCCTTTTTACCATAAGTCCTTGCCTGGGAACTTACCTTAGCTGTTTAGGCCAAGTTTCCTTTCCTCATTGTGAGAACCCAAAGTGGGCTTACAGAGTTTAAAAGCACAGCGCTCAGTGCCACCACAGTTGTGTTACTACCAGCCTTTCAGGGAGGTCTCAAGCCAAACCCCTCCTTCAGCCCCTCCTGGTTCATTGGGCAGAGAGCCAGCTGGGGTTTAGATTGCTCCAGGCTGCTGAGCCTTTGTCCAGTGAAAAGGGACAATTTTCCACTGAAAACATTGTGGTGGGCTGGAGAGTGGAGAACTACATGAGGGAAATAAACATATTCTCCAGCAAAACACAAACCTGGAAATCATCAGATAGTGATTTATCTATTGCTAAAGGGCAAAGAGTCTGTGCCTATAGTCCCCTGGGCACTGGGCACACCTGATCTCAGAAGCTAAGCATAGTGGGGCCTGGTTAGTCCTTGGATGGCAGATGAAAGACAAGAGGGAAAGACAGCGAGTCCCTGGGTCTCTGGAGAAAAAAACAGGCTTTGTTCAAGGCACATCTAGGATTAATAACCCTTGCTTTACAATCTGGACATTAAGTGATATTTCTGCGTTAATTTCTTAACACATCTAGGATTAATAATCTCTGCTTTACAATCTGGACATTAAGTGGCATTTCTGTGTTAATTTCTTAAAATCACCTAATTTTCTTTATTTTTGTATTTCTGTATGTCATTTTTCATTGGGGATCAGATATAAAGCAGGAAGGGGGTAAATTCAAAGGTATCCAGAGAATCAAACTAGATGCACTGATTTAAAGGGTGTCGTGTAAAGAGGTGGATGCTCCTGGTCCATCCACAGTTCAAAATGCAGCTCCATTTGTACTCACGACCCAGGCTGTTTCATCACAATGGGGTGCCACCTGCTAATGTCTAAAATGTTGATGAGACTAAGGTCAAAGAAAGCCACCCACCCAAAAAGCTATTTTGATAGCAACTATTGACAGTAAATTCAGTTTAAGAGTCTTCAGCTTATATTTTCCAACTCCAAAAATTTCAGGGTATGTTACCATTGCTTAACTGCATTATTTGAAATGCTACTGGGAACGTTATCATTATGATAACCTCTGCGTAAAACATTTTTTTTTTGCAATCTCACCATCATTTTAATTTTGTTTGCATATCTAGTCATTTGCACAGATGTTGATGGAGCTGTATTTTTGCCTCAATGTCTATTGCAATATTCTTATTGCATTCTACAGGTCCTCCAGTAAACGTTACTTGCAATATTTTTATCAACAGTTTTGGATCAGTCACAGAAACCACCATGGTAAGTGCTACAATGCCACTGGCAAGAGACAAACGTGACTTGATTATGCCATGAACACAACCTGTCAAATTTTCTATTTATTGTTCAACTTGCAGGGCCTCCTGTAAATGTTACCTGCAACATATTTATCAACAGCTTTGGGTCAATAGCAGAAACTACAATGGTGAGTGGGACTGAGCATTGAAGCCATCGTGTGAAGGAATGGGATATGGGATCGGAGAATACTGTAATGTATTTGTGGGACATTTACTGAGTGCCAATTTCCAAGTTCACTTGCCTCTAGAAAGCAATTATTTATACTCTTTCACTTTATAATGTCACTAGTCAAGTGTTCATTACTTAAAATTCAGTATCTTTTACCCAGCATGCCAGAGAAATTTCGGAAACACTTGATATTAGGTCAGATTAAGGTAGAATTATCAGTAAGAACCACAGTGTATAGTTATGGATATTTAAATACTTGCATTGCCAATATTTCAGAAATACACATTTAAAAGTTTGGAAGATATTTTTATAGCCAGTCTTTTTCATATAATGGAAGTTTTACCATAGTCAAGTCTCAGACATGCTACATTTATGATATATGCCTAGAGACTGACTTATAATCAACATACACAGACACACATAAACACAGTTTTCTTGGCAATAGAAAGTAGTTCCAAGTCCATAGCAATTACACCACATGGATGGCTTTTCCAAAAATAATTAACATAGAACTTATTAAAATCTCATCATAATCTATGTGCAAACATTTCATGTACATAAAAAAGGTTTCAGATACTATAAAATCCACCGTTTGTTACAATGTCATGGTGCTGGTGTTGCCTGTAACCCAACCTGCTAGATCAGTGGCCTTACGGTGCTAAGCTGTAGTGTGGAGATAGTATTTTGGGTGAAATATTTTCTTGACCCCATACAATTTATTTTAAGTCCTAAGTCAGTTGGCCGGTCCTAATTTTCATGACTATGCAAAGTACACGGCCACATTAATGAATGAGATCAAAATAAAATACAGTGGAGCTTGACTAAGGACTATGGTGGCTGATGTCCTAGAAACACTTAAATGAAATGATAAGCAGAATGCCATTGATAAGTAAAAATCAGTGTCTCCTGTCTTTATGAATTTTCTCTTCTCAGCTAGGATCTGTTTAACAATTTTCTGTACTTTTTGCTGCCCTTGATGCTAGAAAGAAAAAACTTAACTGTTTACCACTGTTTTGCCCTGGCAAAATGAGACATAATACAACTCCACTAACCCATCTTAATATTACTCTGACACAGCATTGTCCAGAAATGAGACTTCTGGGGCTTTCACAGGATGTAGTGCTCTCAGAATTTTACTCAAATAAGATAGTTTTGATAGGGTTATTAAATGAGTCATAAGCAAAGCTGGACACGAAAAGAATAATCCAACTTGGCACCTGGCATTCAGCTTCTGTCTCCTGCCTCTTGGTCTTATCCTGATAACAGAGGGGCGAATCTTCCAGCTGCCCAAATTACTGGTACCAGCTTTACACGATGGCATTCAATGACAATATTTGCACGACCTAATGCTGATTGCATTAATTAGACTCCTAAGTTGCTTTGATTAAATCTCATTGCATTTTACCCTCAATCAAAAATGTAAATGTGCACCTTTTCAATGTTCATTAATGCAAAAAAAAAGCAGCTCAACATTTAAGGAGGTAAAAACGGAAACTGGATATCCTTGTTTTCCTGTCTTAAACAGCTAATGAAGGTGTTTAATAAGTGGGCTTCTTATGCACTTCTGGCAATTTATTAACGTGTCCTTCATCATCTTTCCTATGAAAAATTGTGGAAATCATTGCCTAAGTATAATATCAATGGCTTGTATAAGACAGATTGAATCATATGGTCAGAAGAGTGATGTGTATTATGCTTCTTTTATTTTTTAGCTTTTGATGTAATGATGAACTTCGTTTGGTTTTTAAAAAGTACCTTTTATTTTCTTCAATTATGGCTTTTTTGTGAAACTTAAAAAGAGTAATTTTTGAACCTCTATCATGCTTAATCAAAGAATAAATCCTCCTGCCATGGAGGGGTAGAGACTGGCAAAAGGCCAGACAGTAAATACTTAAGACTCTGAGAACCAGACAGTCTCTACCGTAACTATTCAATTCTGCCCTTGCATGAACACAGCCATTAATAACAGTAAGCAAATGGGCTGTGGCTGTACTCCAAAAAAACTTTACTTACAAAAACAGGCTGTGGCCAAACAGGGCCCATAGGCCATAGGTTGACAACCTAGGATGTAAGTCATCAATATTTAAATGAATGTTACTCAGTTGCTCTTAAGAACTTGAGAATAGCTCCTCCTTGACAAGGTCATCTTCCAGGATCCCTGAGGCCCAACCTGGGAACAGTCCCCCAGATGCACCCACATCCACAGAGTGCCCCACAGTCCTAGCTTCCTTTGCCAAACCCCTGAGATTCTATCATCCACAAATTACCCACACTTCCATACAATTTGACTCAAAAAATGGTTACAAAAGTCGAAAAGAACCAGATTCTTCCCTGAATTGTCTTTAGTTGGAGTCAGAACATCAGACCCTTAGCTTTTATGTGCAGTGTGTGTGGTTGTTGAGGACACTGATGAATGCTTTCGGGGGGTTGATAATATTTTGCTTCCTCTACATTTTCTAGAATGAATATTGCCAAGAATGCTTCAGAGTTTTGAGTTTCTAAACATACATTGATTTTCCCCTCTTCCTTCATGTCCCACTCTCATCCTATGACCCTGCTAGCATCACTGAAGGATTTCGTTTGGATGTTTGTTTCTAAATAAGAGGCAATGCTAATATGTTTTAAGAGCTCAATATGATTTTCTTTTGGTGCTATGGAGTCAGCCCCTCTTATATTTGATGAAATTGCACTGAATTTTTGTTGGAACTCCCTGCCCATACAGGATAGGCTCACTTACAGACCCAATACCACCTCTCACATCTTTGATATGTTAGTATTGAAAATGTGTACTCAGAGACAACACATTTGTGTTATTCTAAGGAATATTTTAATGGATCATGATGATATACATTATTCCTAAATACACACTTTTGTTCATTTAGAGTCACAGTGATCTGTTGATGGTCATTGCTGGTTGACCCTGTGTTAAGAGTATCCCATGGAACAAATATTTTGTGGTTCCAAAAAACTTAAGAGACTAGTAAGGGATTTGATGCGACAGGTTGTATTTTGTTTTTGGGAGATCAGTTTACCATTTCCTTCCTTCTCTCCTCCCAGTCTTTAGCTGCTGATGGCAAGTGATTGACAGGATGAGGAGTATATTAAAACCCCCTGTTTCCCGATATAAAGGCATAATTTGGGAATACTGCCAGTAAAGGTCAAGAGTATCTGCATGCCATCTGCATGCAGCTGTCCCCAAGGCTAAGCCATCAGAAAACGGAGAAGAGATAGTTTCCTCCAAGCTTCCAGATGACTTCCTGGGAGGATGTGGGTGGACAGAGTGTGATTTGGACCTCTGGGTACCGGGCCACTACCCATGCTCCAGCCACAGATCCTGACCTCTCCCCATTTAACAGATTGGAGGGGGAGGGGGAGCAAGAGCTGAAAGTGCACAAAGGGCATCCACTCAGAGAGCAGCTCCAGAATGTGATTCCAGTTCCCCCAAACGAGAAACCCTCCATGCTCTGTGGGTTCCTGCTGCAGGGTGAAGAGTTGTTTTATCTCCGATCTGAAGTCACGCTCCTGAAGAACTCGCTAAGAGGTAGACCGCTCCTTGTGCGAACGCACGCGGTGCTGTAACGGCTGAAGTGACACTTGGAGCTCCCTTTCATTCTATAGCTGCAGAAGCAATTCCTAAGGAGACACTAACTAATCAGAACTAGTCAGTAGCTACAGTTCTTATTTCTGACTTCTTAAGAAGGAGCCAAGATTCTGCCACAAGCTTGGCATTTTGTTGAACTGAGATGTAAGGTAACCTTGGTCTCTAAATTAATGATGCAATGTTAAAGCCTGAATTCATCATAAAGCAACTGCTCCTTCCAATTTCAAATTCAAGGCTGACTCTTCATATCAAAGATAGCCCAGACTCAAGATGATGAAAACTTTACTGTAGTGTAGCTGGAGGTTAAAACCAAAGTGTCGCATAGGCACTGGGAGGACTCAGCAAAGCATATCCTCGTCTTTGATAACTTTATAACACAATTGGATTGAAAAATATATACACGTAAGAATAATAAGAGAGTAATAGTAAGGTTTAACAGGAGTATGTATGAGACAGAGTGGCAATCTGTATGTACAAATGCTAGACTAAATATAACAGTACCGAAATAATTCAATTTAAGAAAACATTGTGGCATGGGCATAGTACTAGAAGGTATCAGAAAATGTGAAATTTTTGAAATTCTAAACTTGATAAATTATATAATAGTGTGGCATGTAGGCACTTGTATTACCTGTATTGAGAGTGTAATAAAGATATAATTTACAAATAAAAGATGTGTGCACATACTTGTACACACATATGTATCTATCTATCTATCTCTCTCTCTCTCTCTCTATCTATCTAATGTTTCCATTACCTAATCCAATACCTAGATAGTCAATCATTAGAAAACAAATTTTAATACAAGGAAATGTATCACTTATTTCAAGTAGAATGTCTCTGGAGAGAGAAGGCAGTGTAAAAGAAAATTCAGTCCACATCTAAGCATGTGTCTTAATATTTACTCCCCCTTTAATATTTCATTAACCCTAGAAGCAAAAAATAAAGACAAAGAAAGACTATAGAACAATATAACTATCTCCTGTGGTTTGAAATATCATGAGAGAATAAACCTATCTGTAAATAAACAGAGATGATGCATAGAGAAATCACATGGGTCGAGTTTTTACCCTACATTGCAATTTATAGTGAACTGAAAGAATTACGGAGGCCTAGGCCTAGAAAGCCTTTTCTTTGGCTATCTACTTCTCTAGATCCTTGGGCATCCTTTTCTATTCTTAAAGGTTTTAAGGGTTGCTATTTATTTTAGAATAGTGTATATCCTCATAAAAAAATTATCAAAAATTTTAATTCCTATACATTATAAAGAACAAGCACTTCCATAAGATCGAATAACAGTCTTATTTCATATGAATTCTGTCATTGTGGCATAAAATGTATCTTCTCTAAGTGTTCTACTTATCCTTGCTTACAAAGAGGACTAATTTATTTTCATTGTTAGATATTTAATGGGTCTAATGTGATATGATAGGTTCAGTGCTCTTTTTAAAGTTCTAATATTGAGAGAGTCTGTTTTATTATTTTTCTCTATATAAAATTTAAAATAGAAAAACCAGGAAACACTGAAGAAGAATACTCATGGGAAAGACTTTTTAGAAAGATGTACAGTAGCTGTGAAAGTTTATATTGAGATATTTTTAAAGAT
The DNA here is from genome assembly GCF_040802235.1 of Manis javanica. Taxonomy (NCBI): domain Eukaryota; kingdom Metazoa; phylum Chordata; class Mammalia; order Pholidota; family Manidae; genus Manis; species Manis javanica. Next base: position 9,030,963 of record NC_133174.1, read on the forward strand.
CAGTGTTTTCATGTTGGATGTTACTGAGGTAATGTTCTCTGGAGTCTTTCAATATGCATCTTTAAATCATTACCTGGCTCAAAGGAGGATTGAAAGGATATTCTCCTGTTCATTTTGCTGCCCAGTACTCTCTACCTGGCTTCTTATGGCCTCTCCCATCCTGTGATTATTTCCTGGGTTGGGGGGTGGTTGCTCATTGGCCTCCCGATGGCCCTAAGATATTTAATCCATTCTCCCTTGTTATTTCCACCTGTCATTACTTCCCATATTTAGAGTTTCTCTATCCCCAGAATTGTCTAAGGAATGAGACCCTTTTCTCTCCTACTTCCTATTGAAACAAGCTCATAGACCCCCACACAAAAAAATTTAAGGATAACTGATTCTCACTCTAAGAGAAATAAAAGGCTGGATGTCAAACACTGGAGAAATTGAATCCCGCCCCCCACCTCAGGAAACCTTAAGACAATCTCACAGTTGGTGTATCTAGTGCATACTTATATGCAAATTTGATTACTATATTTTCAATAGCCCCTTTTTTGATATTCCACAAATCATACACTCCCACTCTTTACTCACACAAAACTCCAAAGACTTCAGTAACTCCTGTTGCCGATAAAACATGGAGCTGGTAATCTTCCAGTTACAACCCTCTGGCCTCTTAGACAATTTCAAAATATACGATGGAGAGGACTTTGAGGTTCTGCCATTCCCTTGGTTCACTCCCATGGGGTATAATCCCCAGAAAAAGTCAGCTGATGAAATTTTCCAAGTCAGAAAGTCCTTCTGTTGTACAATGGAGAAACTTAAGGCTATTTTTCTTCATATTTCAGCCTTTCCAAACTGATGACTGATTTTCAGAAGTTAGTAATTCTTTGATTGTTAGCATTCTTTAGGCCTACATTGGGCACTCTTTACAAGAACTGCTACTTCTAAAATACTCTATCAGCCTGATTATCAGGATTGCTGCATTTTTTTTAAAAAGTCATAGGAATTTGGATAGTTTAGTAACAGGTAGAAGGAACTGTATTGAAGTTCTTTTCCATAAACCCTGAACTTTATAAACTTAGCTTTTTTTCTTTTATCCCATTTTTGCCTGGGACTGAGCGAGTTCCCTCAGTGTGAGACTTTGGGGCTAAAACCGGTAGGTTCTCAGGCAAATCACGACAAATCGGTCACCATTAGAGTTAACAGTGATAAAAAATCCAGATGCCAAAAATGTGGACATGGAGTAAATGGTGAGAACAGAAGAGGAGAGTAAAAAGGAATGAGTGTGCATCACTGTAAATGACCACAAGTGGCAAGAGTAGACGATTAGCTCTGAGACATAGTTCCACTTGACAGGAAATACTATTGGAGTCTGTTCTATCAAGCAAAGCAACAGTTTCCATGAGCCTAAAGACCTTTGAGTAGAAATCCCCAGAAAAGCAGTCACTGCCCCAAGCTGATTCCTTAGCACAGAAGATTCCCAGACCATGGGGGAATGACCAGTGTACGTGAGTCTCCCACGGGGAGGAACATCTTTGTTAGAAGATGCTCAGATTAGGAAGACATGAAAAAGATCTCTGTTTTGATGAAACATCACGGCAACTACTATAGATTGACAACCCAGTCAGAGAAATTATAAAATATTTAAGAATTTTGAAAGTAAGTAGCTGTGAGGGAATTATCTTGTCAGCATGAAGAATCTTAATATTTATGTTGGTGAATTTAAAAAATATTGCCCCATCATGTCAGAGTTTTATAATAAGATTTCCACTTCCAAAATTACGGAGTGGGCTTCCTTCTGCCCAGAGCACCTGAGCCAAATGAAAAAGAGGTGATGCCATTTCTGGTTTGGAAAATGAATCTGTTTTACCTGACAATCTGCCATCACAGACTGACTTCTATACTCAGTGTTACCTTTTCCTATAGGAAAAATCAGCTTGAGTTAGAATTATTTCCTCCTAGAATGAGCACTTTAAACATAAAAAAAAAATCAACCAAGCCAGCCTATTCCATTAGTGTTCTGGTTTGGTGGAGTCTTCTTTCTTTCCCCCCTCTGTTCCCTCTCTTAATAGAACAGAGTGGTTTCTTTTGGCCAAGATATACACAACCTGGTTTACTCAGACATCAGCACTGCACCAAATCAGGGAGATGAGGGAGGGGGAAATGTAGGCGGACCTCTTATGCCAGAGTGGGCGATAAGTAACTCTCAGTGCCTGGCATTTCTGTAGGACTACCGAGTGAACATTTTTCTGAGACAACAGTGGAATGATTCACGGCTGGCATATAGTGAATACCCCGATGATTCTCTGGACTTGGACCCATCGATGCTGGACTCCATTTGGAAACCAGATTTGTTCTTTGCCAATGAGAAGGGTGCCAACTTCCATGATGTCACCACTGACAACAAACTGCTTCGGATTTCGAAAAATGGCAAAGTGCTCTACAGTATCAGGTAAGCTTCCTTTGGCTGCACCTGTTCACTTCTCTATTTTTCTCTTGGCCTAGAGCTGCCTGATTCTGCAGGTCCAGATGCATATGAATATTTGAATTTCGTGGGCTCTTGTTTATCATTTGAATCTTAAATTAGGAAGAGTGACAGAGGTTCCCGTGGTCTCAGAAGTATGATTCAGAAGTATGATTCAACAGAAATATGTGTGGTAGGATGGTGTGTGTGCGGCGGTATCTTGTACATACATGCACAAAAAAAGTGTTTTTGATTGCTTCAATAATGGAAGTACAGGCCCTTTAGTTCAATTAATCATTGCATATAATGTACAAATTATCATTTCAAATAGTTCTGCCATTCTATAACAATTAACCGCACACATAAACCCATTCAGTGGCTTGGCATGGTCATAGACAGAATACTTTGGGCTGGGTGAGTGGAAAGCTGGTTCTAATCTCAGCTGCTTCTAGCTAAACATGTGACCTTGATCTCTTAACTTTTCTTGGGCTTGAGCTTGAGAAATAAAACTCCTAAGATCCATGTTTGCTTTTATATTCAAATATGATCTTCTCCAGAATCTTCATTACTCCAAACTAAAAATGATCTCTCTCTTTTCTGAACTCTGGTACATAGTTTCTCTGTGAATCTGTAAGGCTCTCTGTCTTCTTACCTCATAATTAGGCCATTTCTGTACATGAATTTAGCACAAGAACATGAATTCTTAGAATCAGACAAACCTAGAATCAAATGCAAACTTTACAACTTACTAAGTTACATAACCTTTAACCTTAAGTTACCGTAATGGTAAAGGCAAAACACCATATTTATCTCTGAGTCTTCTTGTGAGAATGAATAATATAGAACAGAGGTCAGCAAATATTTTCTGAAAGGGCCAGATAATAAGTATTTTAGCTTTTCAGGCCAGACTGTCTTACTCTGTTGCAACTACCCAGTTCTGCCACTGCAGCATAAAAGCAGCCATAGACATACTCAAACAATTGGGTGTGGCTGTATTTCAATAAAACATTTTTATTTACAAAAACAGGTGGTGGACTAGATTTGGCCGTTTGGCCATAGTTTGCCAAACTTTGATGTAGAGTATATTAAAAATACTTGCCAAAGTACCTAACACAGAGTAATGATGGCTGTCTGTACTTTAAAGCTAACTACTTAGTATTCTTTCTAAATACTAAGCTCTTTAACGCCAAGATATTTGGATTTTATATCGCTTGTAACCCTTATCAAACGGCCAAGATGGTGTATTGTATATTAGCGATAAGTGATACGTTGAATAAATATCGACATTTTAAGGCTAGAATGCCCTCTTTCTCTCCAATCTTATTACCAAAAAAAGGGGAGGGAGGGACAGTTAATGCCTTTGCATGTAATTTTCACAAGTTTGTAGACTCACCACCACCAAAACCTCATTTTACAACTCTATTTATCATTTAGGTTTGTACTATATATTCCATTCTTACTTAACCTAGTAATTCCACAGCTTGCTGATGGCTGAGAGCCCCAACGTCTTGTGGAATGAAAGAGGCTGCTCATTCATGAAAAGTGGCAGTCCCTGCTTGCACAAAGAGCCAGCAAACTTCCCTCACTTCTTTTAAAGGAACTTTACATTTATTTTTATAAAATATTTTAAGGAAACAGAATATTCCACATGGTGATGCATTTGGTGTAAGGTACACTACTGGGCACAACCTAAGTTGATGTGACTTGATGACACGAGACATATGTAGAGTATGTACTGGGACAGAAAGTTATAGAAAGGGGCACAGGGTATCAGCTGCTCCTGTTAACCCTCCAGGCCTTGGGTGGCACTTGCTGTAGTAAATACCTGGCATCATGTACTGCTAAAATAAAACATTTTTTTCTTCTGTTCTATGAAGGCCTTTCCTATCTAGAACCATGAAGAATATAATGTTCCCAAGACCTAGATCTAGAGGAAACCTTGATCTATCTCTGGTTCCCAGTGTAGCATATTACAAGCTGTATTTGGATAGAGTGGAGTTTGTTCAGGTTTATGCTTTTCCTTCATTGTGGCTATTCTGTGAAATCAGAGGAAAGATCCTTGGTGTATGAGAAACAGCTTTTGGCAGATTTGAACTGCAGGAGTCTAAGTATTTGCCTGGAAGGCTTTTCAAAGAGCCAGAGCTGAGTAAGATGTACAACCTGCCCTGGAAGGGCTCCAGTCTAACAAGGCAGGCAGACATAAGATAAATTAAGTAATAGGAAAAAAATAGTGAACAAGGAAAAGAAAAGTGGCTCTAACTTTGCAAATGAATTGTGTGATTCGAACAGTGTTAGAATTTGGGAGTTGACACCCACACTGTTTCCTTGAGTCACTGAATTCAATTTAACTAGAGGGCAAGGAGTAATTAGTGTTAATATTTGCCCAGCTGCAGGTCCAACTCAAGTTTAAGGCCAAGCAGTGTACAGTTTCTGGTGTCTTAAAGATGCTGGAAAGCCCCTGCTGATGTTCCATTAGGAAGGACTTTCCCTCTATTCTCAGGTTTACAATGCAAATACAGCTGGGAGAGAGAACCCACTGGCCTAAATTCATACTAAGCTGTAAAAAGCTGATAGGAGATTTTCTTTCTGATGTAGGCTTGATGTCTGAGAAGAATAGTGAGACTGAGCATGTTGGCTGCCTGCGAAGAACTAAGCTAGGACAGAGGGCTGAGAGAGACACAAGGAAGGGGCACAATGGTGGGACCAAAGATAAACTCATGAATGGCCTTCACCCTACACATTTAAATAATTACTTAAACATCATTCCACATTAAAAAATAATGTTCTGTGGGGATGTTTTAAAGCTCATTTTCCTGAAAACTAAAGCAAATGAATAATAGCATTTCATTCAGGAACAATTCAATCCCCTGCTTTCTTAGCTTTGTAGGAGCAGAGGTAGAATGAACTCTGCATGGAAACCAAGCCCAAGGCATTGGTAGCCAAACAAAATGCAAAGAGAACCATGCAGTCCATTGACTTCATAACAAGCAAGCTCACACTTTCCAAGATATTATATATCTGTTTCCCAAAAGGTAGGGATTAAAAAAAAAGACAGTAGACCAGGACTCCATAAGTGTCCTGCAGATTCAAACACTTGAGGTACTTTTGTGAAATTCAAACAAATCTTTTAAATAGGAACCAAACATCTTAGTTTAGCATTAGAAAATTTCTGTCAATAATACAGGCCACAGTCTTTGTGGATGAAAAAGTGCCAAATCTACCTTGTATTTGTTTTCTAATTTCTTCTTTAATATTCACTTTAATATTCACAATGTGTTTGATTTTACTGTTTTCTTTTTAAGTTTTTTATTGACCTACCCCATTAAGTATTGATCATCCCCGATCAAAGTATAAATGAGGACACACGTCTTGCTTTCTACTCTCTCTTTAGAAACAGTCAAGCTCTAATTCATGTTCCTTAAAAAGGCCTGACTCTGTAGCAGAATAGTGAGGTGAGCCTTGAGTAGCATACATATCATTGCTCAAACAATATTTGTTGACTTGAATATAATGAATCACAGTAGAAGTCAGAGCATCATGGCATGTGGTGTGCAATATGAAAGAAAAAGGAAAAGGTGACCATTTTTAGAGAGAAGCAGCTTGTCTCAAGCTTCCACAATGTCTTTGCTAATATTTGTTTTCTTTCTATACTTTCCATTACTTCTGAGAATTTTCTGCCATAATTCTTTTATAGAAGCATAGGATCTTTTGGTATTATTTTGAAAAACAACCCAACACCCCTGTTTTATCAATGGGAAAGTGACTCCTTTCAGAAGTTAGGATAGGTAAAATACTGAAACCCATAAATAGAAAAGCTAGGATAATAATCAAAGCTCTTGACTTGTATTTCAGTGCTATCAGCTTCCACCTGACATTAATTCTTCATTTACTCCAATTCAAGTCCAAAGACCCAAACAAACACATTTCCAAAGATGTATCATTTTGGAACCAAACTTTTTGGGACTTATTTTTTTAGAATAAATGTATTTTTTAATTAAGGTATCATTGATATACAATCTTATGAAGGTTGCACATGAGCAACATTGTGGTTTCAACATTCACCCATATTATCAAGTTCCCCCCCACACACACTCCATTGCAGTCACTGTCCATCAGCATAGTAAGATGCTATAGAGTCACTACTTGTCTTCTCTGTGCTATACTGCCTTCCCCATGACCCCCCTACATTATGTGTGCTAATCATAATAACCCTTAATCCCCTTCTCCCTCCCTCCCCACCCACTCTCACCACCCCCTTCCCTTTGGTAACCGCTAGTGGGACTTATTTTTCAAAGGACTATTAGAGGAAGAAGGTAAGATTTAATGAGAACATCAAGTATCCTCAAATTTTGCAAATGTCTGAATAGACTTTAAATTCAAGGCACAACAATTGACTTTCAAATAGGAAGATCTATTTGATAGTTTTATTTAGCCTATGCAGCTTAAAGAGCATATCTACTTTCTGAAAAACTTTACTATCCCAGGGATCAAAGGTTGAAAAAATCCATTAAAATCATTAAGTCAACTCCCTACCTTCAGACAACCTGGTAGGAACTCATTCTATTTTTAAAGACCTTTAGAGAATATTTTACATTCTTTCTTTGGATCCTATAATAATGAGTTACTCTCACATTGTGCAGAAATTTTTATATAACTTAAATCACATTTTGCAACAACTTAACTCTGTCATTGTTTCCCTGCATTTGTTGTGATTTTTAAAAATGGCTACCATTTTTGGAAGGATTCACTATTTTTGCCTTCATACATTTTTGTCCCACCAGAATTAGTGAAGACATGCTTGGTCACTGACACTGCGTTGCTGATTTGATTTTACAGTGTGTTCCTCTTCAGCACCAGGATGTTCTTCATCTCACAGTTTTCAGTTTGCTGTCTAGTTTGGGGCCCCTGCTCTGAGCCTTATGATGCTAAATGTTATCCTGGTTACTTCTGACACTCTGCTAGACATAGATTTTGGAGTCAAACATCCCTGAGCTTAAGTCTCTAGCCTCAGAACTAGCTGTGCAACCTAGGGAAATACATGAACCCTTTGAACCTCAATTTCCTTAGCTTTGAAAAAGAGAAGATTTGGTTAAAAGCATTAGTAGAATACAATAAATGTTATATGGATGGATAATCACAAGTGGCATGGCCATATACACTAGGGCCCTTGGTATGTTCCTGTAATTTAATGAGTGTGTTTTCTGTTCTAGCCTCTAAGACAGAGAGTAAACTAAGATAGATGCCTACAAACGCCAGACATTAAGGATGGAACTGACTCACTTATTGAGTCTGGCCCTATAGAGCAGAGGTGCTTAACCTAAGCACTAGGGTGAAAATTTCTGGGGGCTGGGGTGGTGGTGGTCCTTGACTCTCCCTCAAGTATATGCGTATTTTGTGTATTAGGGAATTTAAGCCCTTTTTTGCTTGGTTTTTAGAGGAAAAGGTCCTTACCTTTCTTAAGGAAGCTATGACCCTCCAACTGTTAACAATTTTGCTTCACAGTTTATTGCATGCCTCCAGAGTAGGTATGCCTGATGCAGGGTGGTTAGGGAAATATTGTTTGCCTTCAGTATCTTCTTATTTGACTGACAAGGTTCCCCAGGAGCCTTATGCTAGCCGGACTCCAACTGCAGAGTCCTCCAAACCATATATAATTACAAGATTGTTCCTCCATAACAGTACCCCTTATCATGAAGGTATCTTCTCCCCTCATTATCAAGCTTTATCTGACATTGGAGGTGATTTGCTTGTTAACCCCTTTTGATTCAATTCATAATTCCAACTCAGTTGACGATTTGGTGTTCCACCTTCCCAGTAGAACTTGGGTTGTAACAGAGAACTCTTGGGGATTGACATGCCTCCTCCCTCTGATGATAGATGACACCACTGAGAGTAGTTGGAGTGTAGATTTCTAGACAGACATCCAACGGTGCTCCCCAAAAGATCCTGTCTACTAATGACCAACTCTACCCACACACATAAAAGGCCAGCTTTTCTCACATAGCATACCATTCTTGACTCATCCTATGGCCTGATGCAACAACTTCAAAAGACTCTAAATTTAGTTACAGAATGATTTTTATGGCATAAGAAAAAAGAATATTCTGTGTTTAGATGTCAGAGATGAAAATCAAATACACAGTGAACCAAGATCTGCCTAAATGTTACCAGTGGTGATACTTTATCTCACTCTCAATTTTGATGAGACACATAAGACCATATTTTTTGTTAGAAGGCAGCTATGAAAATTGGTGATTTCTTCTCTCTGTGTATATTTGGACCATGTTTACCTTCATATCCTATAATCAAGGCAAAATTACATTCTCATTTTCCGACTCAGTGTCCAAATCTTCATTAGTTTTGTGACTTGATTTAATGTAGTAATTAATGACTGTAACATAAGCGCCCACATCAGAATTAAGCAATGAGGCTTCAGAGAAGTGCTGGGAAATGCCGTGGAAACAACAATTGCCCTCTTCCTAGAGGCAAGCAAGAGTGGGAGGGTGGAAGGTACTGGCATGCACATAAGCTGGTGGATTCAGCAGGAGCTAAGTGGTGCAGAGGGGGTAATTTTGGAGAGTGGTCCCCCTAAAAGGCACTGATGAAGGTAGAAGCATTGAAGTCTAAAAAGTGTGTTCTGTTATGTGACAGACTGTCTTTAAATGCTGGAAAGGTCTGTTGAGCTCCTGATTGGGCTCAGAAATACACATACACTCAGAAGGCATTAATTGGCTCAAACACAACAGAGTATGGATCTTACCCTTGTCTGAAGGAAAAGAGGGGATTGCAGAATGAAATACCTGGCAGCTGGCATGAACCCTTGTCCTTGAGTCTTCACCTGATTACACTTGCAATAGCAACCAGTAGGTTTTCCTCCTTCTGGAGGTAGCTTTCCACTGTATTAGCATTCCTCAGAGTTTGCTCTGAAGCTGATGGTGCAACGAACAGAATACCAATAAGGTAGCTTGGGGCACTAGAAGCTCCCCATTCCCTTCCATCATTTCCTGTACCCTCCAGGCTCCCTAACCCCAGCCTCTCTAACCCCATCAGACCATCATTCTGAGCCTGTTTCCTAATCTGCAAAATAAGGTTGAACCAGAAGATTAGATGAACCCCGAGCCTCCTTCTAGCTCTATCCTAAGTCTATAACTCAAAATAATATCCTTCCTGGAACACAATTCCTTCTGGTTGAGGAAATAAGAGTGGGTTCTTTGTGTCTCTTAGGGCTTGGGAGCCCACAAGAGGAGATTATGAATCTTAAGGTACCTATCTCAAGCTGCTTTTAGATCTTGCAGCCTTTACCTCTCAAAGTGAATATCCAACTCCTGAGAAAGGGAACACGATTTTGGGGTGGGGTAGGAAGGACTGAACTACTTGTAGTATAAGAAGCAGCCTTGCATTCAACATGTAGTTTACACCATGACAAATAGTCGATCCTGAATTCCCTACTGAGAAATTTCCCAATCGCAAATTAGATAATTTGTACCCTCTGACTTAATCAGCAGGAGTATCCATGAGATATTATTTTAGAACAATGTTGTTTATGAATTATGGGTTTATATACTTTTAGACAATTATACAAAGATGGTTGGCTGGGACAATTATTAACTGGATATGTAGGCTAAAGGAAATTACATGGTAGATTTGAGCGAGCGGAGTTGAAGGGCTAGTCTGCTATTATTCATGACCTGCATTTTCTTGTGGCACGAAGCCAAAGGGAATTCAGAGGTCCTGGTTTGCCTGCTCAACTTATGTTGATGTGGGCTTCTGTCTGGCCCATAGTGCTGTCTTTCAAAGGCTCCCTGGATAGCATTAACCCCAAAATAAACACACATAATATCACCCTGGTTCTTATGAAACACATGAATTCCTTTAGCACTTTCTCATAACACATAATCCAAAAGAAAGGCACTGCATTTTAAAATGGGAAAAATTGTATATCCTCATGCTCAGCAGTCTCTCCAACGAGTCTATCCTTGCGTGTGGCATTTAAAATTACCAGCCGACATCTGTACTGAAGAGGACACACATTCCTCATTGGACAGTCATCAAAAGACAATTAAGAACATATATGATTATGTGAAGTCCCACACATGACACACACTCAGAGAAAGGCCATCCCATATCAGATTCATCATTGTTTTCAAAAGACAGTAAAACAGATGTTTTATTGAATGTTTCACTTTAGTAGGAATATGTTGCTAATGGTGAGCAGTTAGATGAAGGCTAGAAAGCAGTAAGTGAGCAATGGGAGTAAAGACAGAATGCTATCGGGGTGGGGCAGATGTCAGTTCTGAGGTTTCAGAAGACTTGGATTCAAATCCAGTATTACTAAGTGACCATAAGAAGTCATTTAACCTTTTTTGCTTCATCTACAGTTTTTCTCAGTTGCAGATTCATACTAAATGCTCAGTGAATGCCATAATCACCCTGGGTTGGCCATGGGATAAAGAGAGGAAAAGGGGGAGACAGTTCTCCCCATTCTCCCTAATGCATACACCTGGACATTTCTTTATTCCGTACGTGGCACATGCAGGCTCCAGTCACTTTCCATCTGCTCTCATTTTGCTCTGAGCTACCAGTAGATACAAAGTTACTTTGCTTTTTTTTAAAGGCCTATTTGCAGTTCACAAGTACTTGTTTTCTTTCTCTTTTGCCAAAAGTAAAATAACCCCAAACAAAGCATTAAGAAAATTGCTATACAGTGCTTTATTCCTTTCTTCACCTCAATGTTGCCATTAAATAGCTATAAACTTGAACACATAGTGACCACGGAGGAGTCAGTTCTCCTTATACTAATATGAGGCAAATAACATTTTATCTTCATGAATGTCTGGGTGTATAAATACTAGATGTGAAATGACTTTGAAACTTAAAATGTAACTAAAATGTGAGTAGTACTGGTTATTTGAGTCTGTTAATTCGAGCTCTTTTTTGGTGGTGTTCAATTTAGCCCTCTCCTATTCAACACCTTCAAAACATTTTCATTCAGGAAATATGAAAGCATTTGTGAAAGTTTTAGCTACAGATTTATCAGTTGCTCTCCAAGTTGAATCCAGTCCATATTTGGACTTAATTAACATGGGCAAACCATATGTGTGTGCATTTCCCGAAGGGACCAGGCACAGATGGGAACAGATACTATATTTTTGTCCTTCCCTGCTAGTATTGCTCAATGCATATGGGTATTTTCTCTGATGCCTTTATGTTTGGTAAACATGGACCTTCCTAGTCAGCCACTAGCATTTTAGTCAGAGGAGAGGAGTAGAACAGCTGATGAACCAACAGTGTTGCCATTCATCTCTTTGAAATCCCAAGGTCAATAGGGAAAAACAGGTCCTATATTTACTTGGAATTAACTAAGAGGATAGAGTCTAACCATACTAGCTTAGGACCAACCTGGGGTTTAGGTTCAGCCCTAGACAATATTGAGAAAATGATTTATCTCTGGTGCCCTAGCTACACTGTTCTGAGCCGTTTTCCATCCAGTTTCATCCTTCCATTTGATGCTCAGTATCAGCATCTGTTCTTGGGGATATCATGGGGGATCTGGGAAATCTATTAACTCATATACACAAAGGAGGAAATAACCAAGGGTATTTGAAACACTCTTCTCTCCCTAGATTTGCATCTTAATAGTCATGGGAGTCTTTAGCTAAAATGTCTATTCATTGATTATATGTAGCAGCTAAGAGTTGGAAGGTATTTGAGCAAGGACATGCATTGGGATCTTCCTGGAAGTCCTAATAATTTACACACTGTGAATTTTCAACTTTACCTATATGCAAAGCCTTTCCAAGCACAGCCACATGTGTGGCTGCCCTTGCACCAGGTGGACAGCTCAGGGTTAGGGTGAGCGGGACTCTTTCTATGCTTTATATGATGAGTGAGTTCAAAGCAGCCATTTAACTATAGAGCTTTCAGAAGGTGAGTTTAAAAGTTTCCTTCCTTGCCTGCCTATCCAAGCTTGTACCAATTAGTTCTGTTCTCCATGGATCAAGATCCTTCTGTGGGTACCATGGGTTTTGATTCAGGAACTTCGGACGATTATTGCAAGTCATATTTCTGTGACAGACCCAAAGGGTCCTCTCAGAATTTAGGCTTGAAAGGGTGGGCTATCTGCTCTACCCAATCAATGTGAGCACTTATCTAGGCCCCAAGGGAGTAATTAAAAGCCTTTTACTTGATTCAGTTCAGGTATGACTGATTGGAAGGATTCTTTAAACAGGGATTTGGAAACAACTTTAAAAAGCTGAAGAATACATGCACAACTATTGGGATATTCCATTAAAAGAATATATATAGTCCATATAGTTTAACATGCAATATTTATTAATAATACATTGATGATACTAAACTATGATCTCCTTCAAGGGAGAAACTGTTACTTCAAGTGTCTGATATGCATGGTGCCCAATAAATGCTTGCCCGAAATTGCTGAATGGGTGCACTAGTCTATAACACAGGTGAGCTCCGTTTAACAGCAATCTCTCCTTGGGATTACAGACCAGGAGCGGGTCCTCCTCTGAGCTGTGTCCTTCCCCTGACCAGTACCATGCCCTTTTGTAAACTTTTAGTTGAGGTTCATGCGAAGCATGTTGCAGCCTCCTCCCCAGCTCCCTTTGAAATTTCTCAGTGGCTGTTTTTCTAGTCAGAGGCCCAAGATAGTGCCCTGACACACTGCCATGGCCTTGAGTAGACTTCCATTGCCTACCTCTGCACATTCGCATGTGTTAATAGTCATGCTGGTTTGGTTTCCTCTCTGCTGCACCTGGAAACTGTCCCCCACCCCTCTTAGCTGCATTCCTAGCTACCTAGTCACCCCCACCATACAGGTTGCCTGTGGACTAACCTCGGGTGCACTGTCCTGACTTTCCCAGCATGCCTCTCCGTTGTGACTGAGGCTCATGATCAGCCCTCCCACCCCTTGTCTCACTACTCCTATACCCTCACTACCAATTCCTTAGAAGCCTACTTGGGTTAATTGTCCTGTCCTGGTTTTGGGTAGAGAGTAATATTTTCCAATGAGACTGCTAGCATTACTGAAAAGTTGCAAAACTCCTTTCTCTCAATTGTCTTACCTATTTCCCTTTGAAAATATTCTCTTTTAGTCGGTTACACTCACAGTAATTAAAGCCATCCCCTGGGACATGCTGACGCAGTGCTTCTTCAAAAGTGCTCCAGGGCACCAACATCAGTATTACCCAGGCTGCTCTTATCAGGAGGGTCTGAGAATCTGCACTCCTGCCAAGCCCCTCAGATGACACTTACGCCTACCAGAGTTGGAAACCCACCATGCTAAGGGATATCTTGACCAGACAACCAGTCTGGCAGTGCCTTTTAATCCACTGACTCCCTAAACTTTCTCTCCCTCTCCCCACATGTGGGTTGTATAAATGATGCACATTCAACTTCTGACTTGCTTCCAGGCTCATTTCACTTAAGGTCTAGATGGGTTAAGATGACACTCTTGTTTGATACTTGATGCACCCTGTCAAATCTCCCTGATGTTAGAATATTGCATGGTTCAGGAATTTCAAGGTACAACTGAGAAGAAAGATTCAACAGACCTACATCATATAGTAACATAGTCCTCACATTCTTGGGGAAAGAAGGGATTCTGTTCTAGGATACTGGATGATGGAGCCCTATGGAGGCTACACATCTCACCTATATGCCCAGTTTGCCAGAAAATTCTTATTTTCAGAAGCACTATTACTTAGACTTAAGGCTTTCATCATATTCAAGACTTCAAATTTACCTATAAGAGGAAATCCTCTAAACTGAACACCTTCACTTACAGTTTAGAATCATAGAAATTTGGGTAAGATGGGGTTATGGGTGCAGAATGAGGCCCAGTGATTTAGTCAAGGGCAAACAGCTCTTTATGAGAAAACTGGGTTTACCGCCCAGGTCCTTGGATCCCTGGTCAATGATACTTCTATTCTGCGAGGCTGCCAGGGGAGGCTGGGAGAGTTTTTCAAAGGACAGGTCATGAGAAGTCTGGATGCTTGAAGAAAACTGAGAGGAGTATCCCCCTTGAGCAGGTACAAGGCAACTAAGGTGTCTACAACCCCCTCTGCTGGCCTTACAGGCAAGAGAGGATAATAAATTGGTAACATTCTTTTCTAAGGAGGAACTGTAAATGGACTGTGGTATCAGTTAAAGTTGGGTTTAAATCTAACTTTGGCCATGCACTGGTTTTGTGACTTTGGGAAAATGACTTAACCTCTCTCAGTTTCAATGTGGTTACCTTAAAAACAGAGAGAACAGTCTGCTTTGTGTGATGGTACTCAATGACTGTAAAATAAAGAGAGTGCCTGACCTACATCATCAGGTACTCACAGAATTATGATTATTTAAATCATCACTTTGATGTTTCTTTTTCCTTAAGTATTTTAATCCTGAAGGAACACCCTAGGTTCTATCTCCTCTGATATATCCATGCACTTCTGAGAGCTGCTACAGAGTGTGCTAAACGTGGTCCCTAACAGAGGAACAACAGCAATATACCCTAGACTTTCTTACTTCTGAAAAACACAGAAGCATCCCCTTGTCTTTCCTGCCCAAACAAGACAGACTACTGTAACTGTCAGAATTAACTCCCCCCAAATAGTACATTGGCATTCTTTGCTTTAGGCAAGCAGATCACTCTTTAAAATTTGCATTCCTCCCTGAAAGTTCATTCTCCCTTCAAATGGCTCCTTTCCCCTCAAGAGTCTTTCTCTAGGAACGGATTCCCAGTTTAATATTGAGTTCCTTAGGAACCAGTAGTTTCCTATGAGTCAATGAGATGTCTGTCCACCATAACGTTGTGAAGTTAAATGACTAATTTGCACCCTTCTAGCAGTGTGAGAACAGTCCTGGTCATGGACCCAGCTACCTGACCAGGGCTTGAGGACAGGTAGACCAAGCTTCCTGGCTTTTCTTCAGCTTAACTTGCCTTATTTCTAGAGAGAATTTGCTAGCAACTTACAGAAGGGGCCAAGCAAGCTTTGCTGGCTTCCCTTGTGATTTGGCAACACCCTGTGGGCTCTGATGACCAGGATCCTCCCTTCTAAATCTTTCATCCTTTCCTTTTCTGCGGAAGAAAAGCCTGAAACTTTCCCATGGAGCTTTAGGATGCCGGTTCATTCATTTGTTCAACAAATATTTATTCTGTGCCAGGCACCATTCTAGATGGTAAAAAAGAGAGGGTCCCGGCCTTTCTGGATCTTGCATTGTAACACGGGAGAAATAATAAAAAATATAAAAATATAATATTTGACTTAAAAACTGTTAAGGTAACTAAAACAGTTTACAATGTCTGCATCTGTCAGTCATTTAAACTTTAAGGTATAAACCCAAGAGCGTGGGTTCATGAGAAGGTGAGCTGAATAGGAGACCAGTAAGGAAGGGAAGGGAGATTTTGGGAAACTGACTTCCTGTGCTTTGTTTTATTGTTTGGTCTTTAAAATCAAAATGTTTGCTCAGCCTTCTCACTCTTAGCAAAGAAGCAGAGCCTCTGTAAGGGAACTTTCTCCTTCCTGTGTGCAAAGAGAAGCAGGGGCGCTCTGGATGCATGTATGTCTGGCCACAATGACAGTGGGGAATGTGTGATAACACTTCAGGAAATGAGTTCTTTAACAAAAATCAAATGTAAGATGGGTGGCCTCAGCTCACTGCCCTCAGGTGCAATGGCCTTAATATTTCAGATAGTGGGGAAGAGGAGAGCACATCTCACATACTGTAGGTGGTGTCTGCAGTGAAAATCTGACTTTCAATTGAAATACTTCATTCTGTGAGACCCACCAAAAACAGATGGAGAGTAAAGGAGAGAAAAATCGTCCATGTTTTAGTATAATGTTGCATGTGCCAGTCTGATTTGGTGCAATTTCTACATCTCTACAAAATAATACCAAGCTCATTTCTTCCCCCAAACTTGTATTTTTAAAATAAAAAATCAGCCTTTTCAAAAAAAAACAATAAAAGCCATGGTGGTTAGTTTTGAAGGTTCTTGACTGAGAAGAGAGCATGAGGGAACATTCTGGGGTGATGGGAATACTCTCAGTCTGGGTCTGGATACTTGTTAAACAGGTAGATATAGATATAAAAAGTCATTTCGCTCTGAGTTAAGATTGGGGTGTTTTTACTGTGTTTAGTATATATTTCAGTGACAAGAGGAAAAAACGAAGTAAATGGCAAGCCAAATTTGAGGCCTGCAGATGGATGTCAGACATCCTAAATTATGGGGCTCTGCCGTCCAGGAAGGGACTGATTGGATCTTTACAATCTCTTCCCATTTGCTCAGCTGATGACATGATTTAGCAAATTATGAGCTGAGCTGGAGCTGCTAACTTTCCTCCTTGTTACTGGCTTCCATTGGGTTCCAGTACAAAGCTGATCCAGGGAGGAAATTAGGAAAATAAGGCAGAAGGGAAACACCCACTGACTTCTCACCTAAGACAAAGGTTGGAGAGAGTTTCATGCTTATCGGGAATTTCTCTTGTAGGGTTTTCCATGCAATTAATAGTTTTGGCCCCAAGAATTCTGGGTCCCTGTAGGATTGTTAGATCTACCACAAAGGCAGAAATAATCATGTGTGAGGCCTCTTCTCCCTAAATAAATGTGAAAAATTCACTTCACAAAGGAATCATATTCAGCAAGCCTATAATTAGGAATATCAAAATCAGGTTGTTTCCAATAGCAAACAAAATACTGTTGAATTCTGTGTTGCATGACTTTTTAAAGCTGTATTCATTTCCTCCATTTTTATTTTCTAAGTTCTCAAAATTAAACTTTCCAAAATCATAATGAAATTTCCTGATTTTCTCATTTTGATTCACTTAAATTATGCACATGTGGATTATTTTTGTATGATGAACATATTTTTGTTTTATGAAAATATTTCCTCTTTAAAAAACAGTAATGAATAGATTCTTATTATGTTAATAAAAATATCCCATAGACCCTTTTGAGGTTTTTTCCCTCTTAATAAAGTATCAGACTTTTCAATGTTATAATTACTAAAGATTTTCATTTTGATTCTTTTACTCTGTCCTTACTTTAAAGAGTTTGTGGCATTAATCTCAATAAAATTATGTTTTCCAAAATAAAGTATTCATGCTGGGAAAAAAATCTAAATGTCTATATGTATAATTATATCTGTGTCTCTAAATGAACTCCACGATTGGCAAAATTATTTTTCCTGTCTAAGGTGTTATTTCTAAGTCAGTTGTTAGAACTCAAAACTATGTTTTATCCTTTAAAAACATGGTATTTGTGTTCTTGAAAAGCCCAGAGAAGCTAGGTAATTTATTTAGCAATGAAGGTGAAATACTGTATGTTAATGGCAACATTTTAATAAAAATATGGTTATAATAATTGCAAAAGATTCCTGAATAAAATGGAATTTGATTTTACCTTTCAGCTATTGTTTGAGAAAAGGCATGTTTAATTACATGAAGATGGGAAGTCTTCAAATAACCTATGCTTGTCAACACAGCTAATGCAGAATAAATACAGAGTAAAAACAAAATATCATCCCACAGACCAGAAATATCTACTCTCAATTTGGTGTTGTTTATTTCCAAGATTGAAAGCATACCTTTCTGTAATTGAGAATACACTTCCCTGTTTTGTGTCCTGCTTTTCCCTATCATTGCTGTATTTTAACAATTTTCAAGATGGTCAGCATGGATGCTTTGCCTAATCTCACTTCAAAATCCAAACCTGTTCTTTCTTTAATATACTTGTGCCACTACTTTTTGTTTTACCTTGGCATGTATAGAATGTATAAAATGAAGCAGCGAAAGGAAAGAGAAGGGAACCAGGAGGGGAGAGAGAGGAGCATGAGAGCGAGGGCAAGTCTGCGTTACGGAGCAGGAGTCGGAGGAGTGGTCTATGGGCACAAAAGATGTTGGGGAGAAAATTACAGAATTTGGAGCAGTGATCTTTAGAACAACAGGAATTCTAGAATTAGAGCTACATGGGAATGAGCGCCATTTTGTCTTACCCTACCATTTGATAAGGAGATGAATGTTTATTGAGTTGAAGGTCTTACCTAGGGGACAGAGACTGCTGGAGGCAATACTGGGAAAGGAGCCCAAATCTGTTGATTCCAGATCTTAATTTCCTTCCTTGAATTTCTGAGGTATAGAAAAATTGAAGAGCAAGAGGTGTGAACCATCTCCCTGAGGACTGAAAAAGGAACCAGTGGAAAAGAGATGGTGGCTCAGTCAATATCCTGACATAAGGCCTGGTCAGAGCTGCCTCGGGGTTGGAAAAGGAAAGGAAAGGGGGAGCAGAGGAGCAGCTCCCAGATGCAGAGAGGTGTACACTACATGCAAGCTACCGTCCTTGACTTTTTTTTTTAGCTCAAGGATTACTTGCTCTAGATTAGCCGAAACTCCAGAATGTATGCTACAATGTATTGTTGACCCATCCACATCGATCAGCAAATGAAAAGATAGCCGAGTTAAACACTTGCTCATTTGACTGAAAGAGAATCAGCGCTTATCACATGATTTATTGTCCTTGAAGTAAAGCCCATCTATCCAGAGTATATAGTTCTAAAACAGTACAAAGTTTATCTTGTGGACATCAGTGTGGGTGAGAGCCCATTGTTCTCATGACTATTTCTCAACGCTCTTGTGGATGCTAGAATAAACCTGAGACCAATGCCATTGGGGAGGTGGGAGTCATAGGCCAGAAGATGGGAAATGGAGAGTAAGGAGTTATAGTGAAATTCTAAAATATTTTTTAAATTGACCAATGACCAGTTTTTCATTTGAAAAATAGAAAGCATTGCCCTGAGAGGTTGGATTTCATTATTTGAATCAGGGTCACTTTAATGTCAAATGTATTTTTGGTTTGTTTCTCAGGATTCAGACCTCAGAGATTTAAAATATGTTTTTTAAATTTTCTTTTCTTTGCTAAGACTCACTTTGACCTTATCCTGTCCCATGGACTTGAAGAATTTTCCAATGGATGTCCAGACTTGTACAATGCAGCTGGAAAGTTGTAAGTCACCACGGTTGGAATGACTGCCTGCTTGTTTTAACCAATGACCTGGTTCTTTTAGGGTGCTATTAAGGAGACAAGACCTGTAAGACTTGTTCTCTACCTACTAACCATGCCCATGGTCCTAATGAGAGGGCAAGCAAAAGTCTGTGTGCATGTCTCATATATGTGTGCATGTCTCATATACCCGATAGAGCGTACATGTTCTTCCATAGTAAAATGCCAAGTAAATTGACCTTCCTCAAAAAAAAAAACCCCAAAAAAACAAAAAAACCCAAGCCTGATTTAGTAAGCTTTTCTTTGAAATGAACATGTCTCCTGGGAAAATTATTAGTCATTCAACCTCTCTAATCAGAAAATTGTATTTCTTTCTATTTTATGCTCATATAGACCATCACCCCAAGGGAATTTTGGCAAGAAGGGGTAATTGATTTGAGGACAAGATACAGGGGCCTTAGCCAGAGGGGGATGCAAGAATGAGGGGCATGAGATGATCTGGAATAAGACGCATCTCCCTTAGAGGGCAGTGGCTACACAAAAGCATGCTGAAGGAAGTAGAGAAATGCTACCTATTTTGTCCCCTTTATGCCCTTGCCCTGATGCCAATGAAATCTTTGACACATGCCAGAAGTTGCTGATGCCTCCAAGGTGATGGGATTTTCAGTCAAGAGACATGACATTTTTCTGGCTTACTCTGTCCGTTTCTCTGTTTGCACAATGCAGAGAATAAGTGCTAGTGACCTACAGAGATGTTAGGAGATTTAATGAGGCAGAGGGAGGGAGATACTTTGAACTTCTTGGTTTAAAAGCTAACAGATACAAAAAGACACGTCAACTATTATTTAAAAAGAGGTAGTGACAGGGTTTCCTTCTGATCATTTAAAATCACTATAGATTTCCCTTGAAACTTCCTGCAGATATAAACAAAATAATGAAACATCTTTGTTTTAAGACACTGTCAGGCATGATATGAAAATCGCTGACTCACAATAGACTATGTATTTGTTTATTCCCTATTGCCCCTTCTCTTGAGAAGGAGGTTGAGAAAAACATTTTCTTACATAATGATTCCTTCTTTGTATCTTTTCTACTACCCCAAACTCTCCCCTGCCTCAACCCAACATTTACTTTCTCTGTCAAACAGCAACCATAGCTGTCCTCTGCGGCTCCTCCTAGGCTTTAAAAAATCCAATTAGTAAACATGCTTGGTCCTTGCAGGACCTGGACGTAAAGAAATCACAGAAGCAGCGATGTGATTATACATTTAGCATTTATGTGCTTATTCACTAACTTTGAATGTGAAGGGTGGGAAATATTTTAGACTTCTACCCTCATATTATCTCCTCCTTCCCCACCTCTGTGCCTCTTCTGCCTGCCCCAGGCTGGGGCTTCCGGGTAGCTGACAAGAACTATTATTGTGGTAGCCAGCAAGAAGCTTACCAGACAAGGATATGGAGTGTTTGGTGAGCCTCCAGCATTTATTGGAGATACCCAAGAAGTAGTCATACAGTGTTGCACTGGAAGAGACAGGGCTGGTCATTATCTCTGTGGACCATTAGTGCTTGTACAGGGTCCTATTTGTAATTCCTTACTTTCTGTGTTATTTCTGGCTTTGAATGGAAAAGGTGGTGCAAAGAAAAAAGAAAGTAGATTCCAATTAACTTCGCCATTGATTTCTGGGTAGCTTTGGTGAGTCACTATCTTGCAGTAAACAAGAATAAGGATCCATAAACTTAATAAACATGCTGAGGTTATAGCTAGCCAAGACCTCACATAATATCCCTTGCCTTTCTCACTCTCACTGTAGAGTTCAAATATCACAAACAAAGGTGGAGGGGAGAGAAATGATACCTGAAGGAAGAGTCCAGCCTTCATTCCTAGGCTGCAGAAAGATCCAGAAGCACTTGACACATAATGACCTAGTTAGCAGGACCTTGGAGATTAACAGCTAATTTTGGTTTACTAAACTGATAACAATTTTAGTTTAGATGGTTCAGGAGTCATATAACAATATGATCTGACATAATAGAAAATCTGTTCTACTTCATATTTATCATTGTGATGACTGTGCCCATTTTGCAAGACACTAGCACAAACTAAATGCTTGATTTGCATATTCTGCAACTTCCTCTTAGGTTACCTGCCTAGAGCCTTCCCCACTTGCTAAAGTAACTGAGGGTTGACCGTAAGGACTGACAATATCAGCCTTCTGAAAACAAAGCTAATAGACCCTAAGAGAGGGGCCAAGTTTGTAATGGGAACGTTCTAGGCAGGCCTACGATGAATTGATTCTCATTAAAAAAAAGAATACTTTTCATTTGAAATACTAAGACTGCTACCATCAATTGGATGGTCTTAGTAGATTGCCCCAGACACAGCTCTTCCAAGTAGACAGTCTCCAAGTGATTTTTATGTTTGTTTACTTGTTTGTTCTTCAGAAAGATTTAGCTAATAAAGAAGGCAGAAGAAAATGCACTTTTTAGGTTCCATTCTCTCATTACACAGAAAAACCTCATTCAGAAATAGCTTGCTGTCTCCAACTTCTTTGGCCCAATGACATGTAGTTGTGATGATTGCAGCCCTTCTATTTAAAATGTTCTTGAATTGATTATGTGTCTGCTTTAGAAAATGTCCTTGTTTGTTTCTTTACGTGGCTAGACTTTCAAGCTTTCTTGGAAAGATGCATTCAATTTTTCACTATGATTTGTTTACTCCAGTTGGGTACACAATGAATGACTTGATATTTGAGTGGTTAAGTGATGGTCCAGTTCAAGTTGCTGAAGGATTGACCCTACCCCAGTTTATTTTGAAAGAAGAGAAGGAACTCGGCTACTGCACAAAGCACTACAACACAGGTCAGTTTTCTTTCAGCTGCTAACCCCAAGTGGGCTCCACCTGCAGCTTGGGGTGATAAGGTATCATAGCTGCATATTTATCAAGAAAATGGAGCTACAAAGCATGGACCTGGGCTTGGCTCAACACCCTCTTGATAGATAAAATGCCTGTATCCTCTGGAATAGGTCCGTGAGCACAGCAGATAATTTCACCAAAAAGGAGAGAAGGAAAGAGATTTGGGAATCTTTTGCTGTTCTCTTATGGACCATCTGCTGTCAAATGAGTCTAAGAAAAGGCATATGAGACCTTGGAAGCAGTGCAGGAAGCATATAAATTCTGGCCTGTTCCTGGCATCCACGTGTGACATTGGATCCTCAGGTCAATTTGTACTCTCTGCCCTAGTGGAAAAGAGGAATAATAACACAGGTCTTGTCTTTGTAAATCCAGAAATCCAGCTGCTGTACTCTCTAGTCCTAGACAGGAAAAGGAGTCTGGGTGAAAATCAGCTGGCAGGAAATCAGTTGGCTCTCAAGTCATGCATTGTCAGTAGTACTGACAGGCACATGGGATAGGGGTAGAATATGAGGCGATAGCTACAAGTGGGCATCTGGTGTTACTTGAAAAATTATGCCTGCCCAGTAAAGTTGATGGCTTTTCCTACAAAGGTCCTGGTTTCTGATGCCACACAAGCTGATCATGCACAGGCAATTGAGACATGATGGTTTATTCAGTGACCGCTCCAGGTCCCTTGCTGAGTAGAATGGTCAATGAACGCCAGTTGCAGAAATCAACAGGATTTTCTATGAAGTAGCTAAAACCTGATTCCAAGGTGTTCTTCCTGACCAAGAAGAATCCAACTCTCTAATTTGTGTGGACTAAGTCAAATTAAGTTCTGGGGTTCTAACTTCAAGCCAATTAAAGAGAAAGAAAAGTGGCAAGGAGCAGGAACATCTGTCTCTTAATAGCATGTTAAATGTTTTAATATCTTTACATGTACTCCTTTTTATAGGCAATATAACAATATGAACAGACGCTAGGAATATTCTAAACATCCCCAGGCAATTACTCATAAGGCTAGGAAATTTTCACAGTGACTAGATTATATATATATGGCTTATACAAATGTATATTTTTTCTTGCTATTGATAACACAAAGATAGATGCACAATTATTCAAGTACTTTGGGAGCCCCATGTGAAGTCTACACTTCTGGAGGAAATGGTTTCAACTATTACATATTATGTGTTATATATTATATGCTGTATAGTATAGGCTACACATCTATATGGTAGGTTATATACTGTACATTCTTTATGACATATTAGAACCCCACATGTGAATATTTTATTTCCACTGGTAAATTTATGAGTCTTATAAATTCCAAAGCTCTGTTTAAATAATCAAGCTGTAACAAGCACAAATTTGGAAAATTAGATATGCCACATGGTTTTGGTCCAGCGACTCTTTAGATCACTCATTCTCATACTATCATTTTCATGACTTGAAAAAGAGTTGAATTCGTTATATTTTTTATGCAATCTTCCAAATCTATCTGTACTACTCTTTAAAAAAAATAAAAATAAAGTGGGAGGCTGGAATGGGAAAGATAAATTCAAATTGGATTTTAAATGATCATTTCCTGCTTCTAGGAAAGTTTACCTGCATTGAGGTCAAGTTTCATCTGGAACGTCAGATGGGATATTATTTGATCCAGATGTACATCCCCAGTCTGTTGATTGTCATTTTGTCCTGG